>NC_080181.1:18935974-19685974 GCF_950295315.1 Erinaceus europaeus | reverse complement strand
CTCTGATGACCCTGGAGTCTAAAACTAGTTCCTGGAGACTCCTGCCTCCTCCCAGCACTTCCCCGAGAACTGGCAGTGGCCAATTTCCACTAATTCTGCCCAGCCCGGGCCTCGACTGTGGGCTTCTGCAGGCTCTCCTCGCAAACTGAGACGCAGGCCCATCGAGGCGCTCCATGGCTGTTCAGTGTAAGGGAAACCTTCTACATGGGCACCTCTCCAGTGGGTTCAGCCTGACAGACTGCTGAGCATTTGCACTGTGCCTGGTGCAGCTGAGGACCCAACTTCATGTCAAGACATGAATTGTAGGTAGGTGCACACACAGCCAGCCCGTACCCTTCCTCTTCTTCCTCCTCCTCCCCCATTAGTCCCTGAGCTGACTGGGGTCCAAGGGGGCTCAGGGTGGATGTAATGGCTGTTATGTCCTCCAGTTGTGTGGCCTTGGGTCGTTATGATGGTTTTTAGCCCTGTTCCATCAGCTAACAGGACTCGGCTTATCTCGCTGGCTTGTTGTAAATAAGTCAGATGCCTTGTGGGTCAAAGTGAGCTCTCAGCACACGGGGTTCTGTCCTCTCGCTGTTTCTCCGTAAGTTCTCGTGAACTAGACACCAGGACTCAGTTTGGGTGAGGCTAGACCCAGAGGCCGTGGGAGCTAAGCTGAGCTAGCAGGTGAGGGGAGTCTGCCAGCAGGGGGTGCCCGCTTCCAGGTTCTCTCAGGAGCCTGGGGAGCTGGATCCAGAATTCAGTGGCTGTGGAGACAACATGGAGCCCCTTAAGGCCTGCAGCTGAGCTGGGGGCAGCAGGCAGTGGAAGCAGCAGGGAGGAAGAGGGAGGACCGGGAAGGCCTGGACGGGGGACCTGGGGCCGAGGGCAGGTCAGGGCTCTCGATTTCCCCAGTTCTGAACCTGAGTCCCCTGCAGATCTGCTCAGCAGCCCCACTTACCTTGTTAGCCAAGCATCAGAGCTGGTGGGAAGGAGGCTAAGCTGTTCTTCCCAGGTGCCCCCCACCCACTGTGCCCAGCAACCCCACTAAGTCAGAACCACAAAATTAGCTGAAGTTCCCTCTGCAGAGATAGATGATCTGCTCTCTCTCCACCTGCGTCCTCTGAACCCCCGGAACCTGGTGTAGTGAGGGGGGCAGGAGAGGTCCCTCTGGCACATGCACGCCTGGTTCTGAACTCTCACTGGTGAACCCCACTGCATCTGCCCTTCCTTGCTCCATTCCTGCCACCCCATCTTCTCTGGCATCCAACTAGCTGTCAGGGTAGTCAGGCACCCTGAGGGTGGCATGCTAAAAATGTGCTCCCAGGTGGGTTCTATCTATCAGTCAATCGGTCGATCTATCTATCATAGAGTGGGCAGGATGACACATACAGTCATAAGGGCCAGGCCCTGCCACTTGGGCCACCATCCTCCCTGTAGGAGAGACTGCTCATCTGTAGGGTCACCCAGGTGTACCCCTGGGGCTTATGAGGACACCAGATCATATGGGTACACCCTCCCCATCTTTGCCCCTGCACGGATGGGCACTAACACCACGGATACCCTCTGTGTCCCGGACCTGCGGGCAGGCCAGGGGAGGGTTGTGCAGTACTTGAGACAGGATGGTGTAGGATCCTGGTAATGACCCCTAATCTGTTCAGCCCTCAGTGTCCCTGATTGTACACCACTAAAAGGCTCCAGTTCCGAGACACCAGGGGTACTTCTTCCCGCCACTGTCAGTCTCACCCTCAATGATTCCCTTCCAACTTGTCTGAGGCCTCTGCACATTAGGACTGCAGCATCCCTCTGATCATGTGTCCATGCCCTGCCAGGCTGTCAGGGTGGAGCAGGGGATGTTTTCACTGCTGTGCTGTTACTGCCAGCTCTGAGCCCATACCCCACTGAATGGCCAGCTCAGCAGAGGCAGCGGCCATGTCCACTTCTGTGCATTTATTTCCTTTCCTGCCCCTGGCTTGGGTCCAGAGAACAGAAGCTGCTCAGTACATTTCCCTGAGTAAGCCATGGGCTGGCGGATGGACAGAAGAAATGATACATGGCTGGGCCTCTCCTTCCCAGGCCAGGTCCCCATCTCGTGCTGCCTGGGGCTCTTCCAGGCCCCATTAGGACAAGAACAGGCGCCTGATGCTCTGAAAGGTGCAGTCACGTGTGGACAGCTGAGCTGGGGCCGGTGACGGGGAGGCTCCCTCAGGGCCTGGGGAGGGCCAGGCGCAGACTCCACCTGCTGGGGGAGGCGGATGAATGGCCTCTGAAGGGAACTGTGGAAGCAGTGACAGGAAACCTGCCCCCAGCCCCAGAGCCAGCCCTGGTCAGGGTGAGGGGGCCATCGTCTGGGCCCTGGGGGAGACAGCCCAAACCCCCACCCCCTTCCCACTCAGTGTTCTGGGTCCCACACCTCCTGTTCCTTTGCCCCGAGGCAATGAGGGGGGAGGGGGCGGAGCCCAGCCCTCCCCCTGCCCACTCGAGCTGTCAATCTGCTGTCAGGGCTGAGACTCAAAGCTGCCTGACAGCTGTGGGCAACTTTCCCGGCCCGCCTCCCGCCCCTGCCTGCCCTCTTCCCCTCTTCTCCCAGTCAGGGCTACAGAAAGGGCTCTGGGTGCAGTTTCTCTCCCCTCTCCTTTCCTTCTCTCCTCCCTTCCTCTCCTTTTTGTTCCTTCCTTCCTCTATCCTTTGCTGCTTCCTCTCCTTCCGTCTCTCTCTCTCTCTCTCTCCCTTTGTCATCTTTTCTAGTTCCCAGAGGGTATCCACTTGTATGATCTCCTAAGACTTTCAGTGATAAGATATACTCTTAGGTTCGATCAGCCACAGAATGGTGTGTGTGTGTGTGTGTGTGTGTGTGTGTGTGTGTGTGTGTGTGTGTGTTCGTACTACAGAAGGGGTAGCAGCAGCCAAGAGGTGTCAGACTCTAGCCCCCCAAGTGGTCTGACCACCCTAACAGTGGTTAGGACTCTTGCCTCTTCCCAAGCCAGATGAGGAGACTGCCTCCCTCCTGGGGTCAGGGTACTCCCGGGGACAGGAACCTGTGTTCATGGCTGAGCACCACATTAAGGTTCAGGGTGAAGATCAAAGTCCATAATTAAGTGTTCAGGGCAAGTGAAGTGCTCCCAACTTTGGTGCTAAAAATATTGTATTTAGCATGCAAATTACGCCCTGACAGCTCCCCAAAGCCCGCGCCCGTGGGCGCCAGCACCTTGTTTGTCATCACGGCTGTTATTCCCTGGGTGGAGACTCTGCCTCCCTCTGGGGGTGGGGGGGGGACCGCTGGTTCATTTTTAAGAAGCCAAACTTTTGTTTGCTGAGAACAGCACCAAGTCGTGACCCAGAAAGTTTGAAGTCATGACAGGAGGCCAAGAGGAGGGAGGGCTTCCCTCTGCCCACCTGCACCAGAGGACAGACGTCCAGGTGCAAGACAGACCCAGCAGCACTGGCACTGGGTAGGCCACCGATTCTGCAGGTGTCCCTCTGCTTAGGGCATCAAGGGCCAGGGTGGGTCCTGCAGAGGCACCAGGGGCCTGAGGAGGAAGTGGAGGAGGATGACAAGAGGGGTCACCTGGCTTCCTTCTGTGTGTGTGTGGGGGGGGGGGCAGCAGAAATGTGCTCCCCTCCCATGTCAGAGGACAGCAAGGGACAGAGCCAGCCCAGCCCTGGCCTAGAGTTCATGTGCCCTGGGGAGGCCAAGATGGGGCTGAGGAGACACCAAGCCTGTGCCCCCTCCCCCAGGGCCCTGCCATCCCTACAGCCACGGGCAGCCTGCCCTTTCTAGAAGACTCTCCTGGCTGCCCACCACAGATCCCGGAGCCTGGGCTAAGCTAACTGGAGGCCAGGCTGGCAATCTGTACTCCCCCGACAGGGCCTTGTGGTGACTCTTGTCAACGTTTTATTAGTTTGGAACATGTGTGATGTTACAGAGTCTGGGGCCCGGGGACACCCCCAAGCTGCAGCTTCCCATCCCTCGGGGCAGGGCCAGGACAGGCCAAAGTGTGTGTGTGTGGGGGGAGGGGCAACCTCCCACTTGGGACTGGCCAGGAGCAAGAAGAGGCAGAGGTAGGGGTGGGGTGGGTGGAAGAGTGTGGCAGAAGGCAGAACCCCCAAAACCTCAGACACCCCCACTCCAGGCTCCAGACCATCATGGCCACCCTTCCTGTTGGCGTAGTATTTGCTGCAGGAAGGGACAGCCCGCTCTTCTCTAGTGTGGAGTCTGTGGGACAGCAGGCAGGTTTCAGGGTTCTGGCCCCTTCCCACAGATCCTCTGGGGCTACTACCCTCAGGGAAGCAGATTCTGGCTGAGAAGCAGAGACTCCTGTGGTCTGGAAGAGGGTCAACAATTTTTGGCTTGGGCTTCTCTGGGGGTCCATCCTGGGAGCTGGTATTTACATGGGCCCCCATGCCTCGTGCCCAGGGCCTCAGCAGCTGCTCTGGCTCCCCAGTGGGGACTTTGTGGGGCTTGACTGTCCCTCTTTGTCCACCCTCCACCCCCCCCCCAGGCCATGCCCCACTCAGCTCCAAATGACCGCAGCCCAGCCCACAAATCTGAGAAGGTGGCTACATCTTTGGTGCCGAGGAGAGGGAACCTGTAGTGGAAAGGGGCTTTGTGAGTTGCCCCCAGCCAGGGGGGTCCAGCATGAGGGCGCCCTGCCTGACTCCCCCCAGCAGAGCGAGGATGTGCAGACAGTGAGGGGCATGGCGCCAAGCTAACACTGCAGGGCCTGTGGGGCGTGGATAAGGTCCAGTCCTCCTGAGCCCCCTGTCCTGCTTTCTCCTCCCTCCCTTCCCTGCCAGGAGGGAGGGCATCTGGGCAGCCCCAGGGAAGGGCAGGAGGCAGCTCCGTGCAGGCGGACAGGCTCAGCAGTGTAGGATCTTCAGGAAGGCCTTGCGGAACTCGATGTTGAAGGTGGTGTAGATGATGGGGTTGACGGCGCTGTTGACGTAGCCCAGCCACGTGAAGGCGCTGTACAGGACGGGTGGGATGTTGCAGTCACAGTGTATGTTGAGGATGTGGGTGATGAAGAAGGGCAGCCAGCAGATGATGAACACGCCTGAGGGAGAGTGTGGGGTCAGCGGGCTGCCTGGGCTGGGTGGGCCCGGACCCTGGACCCTGATACAGGGACCAAGACCACGGGGCTGTGGCAGCAAGAGAACAGGGTCTGGAACACTGGGCCCGCCTCTGACACTCATTTCAGTGAACTCCAGCAGCCTTGTTTGCTCCATCTGTCAGATGGGTCTACTATCGCATCTCAGCTGGTAGCAGTGAAAAGACTGGGACTGGGAGAGAGCTCCCTAGATAAAACACATGCCTTGTTGTGCAGGAGGCACTGGGTTTGAACCCCAGCAAGATCTGGCACCACCATGGATGGTGGAGCAGTGCCACGGTGTCTCCTTTCAGTCAGTCTCTCTGTCTCTAGTGGTGAATGGGAAACCTAGCCTGGTGGGCTGCTGCTTAGAGGTGAGACTGTATGTACAAGGCCCTGGTGCCATATTTTAAAAATACAGAGGCCGGACAGTGACGCAGCCAGTAGAGAGAGCACCCACTCCCGTGCTGGAGGACCTGAGTTCAAGCCACTGGCTCCCACATGCAAGGGTAATGCTTGTGAGTGGCAGAGCAGCACTGTGGGTATCTATCTCTTTCTCTGCATCCACTCTCTTCCCTCCCTCTCAATCTCTGTCTCTATATTTAAAAAGAAAGATTGAAAGAGAGGAAGAAAGAAAGAGAGAAAGAAAGAAAATAAAGAGAGGAAGAAAGAAAAAGAAAGAGAGGAAGAAAAGGAGAGCATCCGGGCAGCCCAAGGGAGGGCAGGAGGCGGCTCTGTGTAGGCGGGCAGGCTAAGGAAAGAAAGAAAGGAAGAAAGAAAGAGAGAGAGAGGAAGAAAGAATAAAAAAGAAAGAGAAGAAAGAAAGGAAGAAAGAAAAGGGAAGCTGGGAGGAATAGATTTGTCATGCAGGCACCAAGCCCAAAGTGATAAAACCCTAGCTGGCAAAAAATAAATAATGACAATAAATAAATAAACGTATGTCCTCTTTGAGGACAGTCTCTTCCCCAAAGTTGAGAGGGGGATTGGCTAAGTGCAGTGTGGAAGGCATAACAGGATTGGAAGGGTGAGGGAGCCGAACGCCCATGCTCTGAAGGCAGACAGTAGCAAGAGCAAAGCCACCGTACTCTCAAGGGGAGCACGTTAGAAAGGCTGCCCCCAGAGGCTACCACCTGCTATCACATCAGTCCCAACAAGGAAGTCCTCTCCCAGGCAGAGAGTAAAGCAACTTGCACATAGTCATAGGGTCTGGGGTACACTGGGTACCCCACTTTGGAGCCAGATTGCCTGATGGAGATTTATGCATCCTGGCTCAGTCCAGACCTTGGCTATGCCACAGGGCAAGTGAGCGTCACTATAAACAGGGGTCTAACAGAGGAGGCGGGGCCTGGCCTGCCTGGCTGGTGAGCCCTGGGTCGTTGGGAGAGGGACCCACAGCAGCTGTCTCTGTCCTCCCCTCTGTGGCTGGAGGAGTGGTGACTTACCGAGGACGATGGCGAGCATCTGGGTGGCTTTCTTCTCCTTCTGCTGGGAGAGCTTCCTGCGGCTCAGGGTCTTGAGCGAGGTCCGGGTTTTGCCGTTGGGCATGGTCTGGATCTCAAAGATCTTGGCAATCTTGGGATGGTCTTTGGCATGCCCGTTCTTCTCCGGTTTGGCGGGACTGTCGGGTGTGCTGTGGAGGCCATGGTGGGAGGGATCAGGGAGGGTCAGCTGGTGGTGGCTGGGCGGGATGGGGCTATACCGGGTCCTCTCGGGTGGGCTGGTACTGGACAGCATCTCCATCTCCAGCTCCTGGGCTCGGCGCGCTGCCTCCTGTGGGGTAGAACCAGGCAAGTCCTGAGGCGCCAGCCACACAGCCTCACCTGGTCTCACCTAGTCTCACCTGGCTGGCCTCACCTGGTCCTCCTGACCTTATCTTATCAAGCCTCACCTGGCCCATGTGACCATTCATGCCTCACTTGGCCTCCCCTGGCCCACGTGACCTCGGCTGACCTCTCCTGACCTCACCAATCTGGTGCCCCCTCCTCCCCGCCTCAGTCCTCTCTGGAGACTCCTGCAAAAACCAGAGAGGGCCGTCTCTAGTGGCTAGGCAGAACCATGCTGGGTCATCTCAAGTCAGTTTCTCAGAGCAAGGCAGATACAAACTCAGCAATGCCACAGCCTCCCAGCGGCTCTCTCACCAGCTGAGCCCCCCTTCCTGATTGCTGACTATCAGCACAGTACCGGGTGTCACACTGGCTGCCAGGGAGAAATTACTGATGGGCCCCCCCACCCAAGGTTTGCCCCCAGGCTCTCCTGTTCTTCCTGATGCTAAGAGGCAGAGGACAGAGGCCTCTCTGCTGGACCTGCTGTGGCCGCACTCCCAGCCCTCTGCACTCTTCTTCAGGGGCCCAAGTTTCTCAGATGTGGCCCAGGTGGTGGTGGTGGGTACTGACCCCCCAGTCCTGAGTTGGCACCCATCCCCTCAGCAGCTCCTGGGAGTCCTTCCCTGAAAGTGTGGGTGCATGGGAGTGCCCCACTTCCTGGGTCTTGGATGTGGGTTCCCTGTCTAGGGCTCATGGCTCATCTAGGAAGGGGACACCTGAAGCTTGGACCCTGGTCCCCTTTCTGGGGTGAGCTGAGAGACCATGAGATTCGGCACCCTGGGGCACACTGCTCTGGTTCCAGCTCTCAGCCTCCCCACCAGAGACCTTGTCACAAGGCAGTGCTATGCTTCCAAGTCCGGGGTTGGAAGACTGCAGGTGAATTCTCAGGAGCTCCCTAACTGCGCGCAGCCTCCGTTTCCTCATCCACAAGATGAAGCTCAGTCAGGGAATAAGCCTTGCTTCACAGGGTGGCTGTGAGGATGGGGACCTCCCGGGATGGACGGGCTTAGTGAATGGCGATGGCCACTGTGATGGCCGCTTCTCGGCCTTTCAGTGACAATCAAGTGTAGCAGTCACTGATCTTGCATTTACCTTAATTTCATTTTTTAAATATTCTATTTCTTTATTGGATAGAAACAAGAGAAACTGATGTGGAATGGGGAGGTAGGGAAGGAGAGACACCTGCAGCACTGCTTCACTGCTTGTGAAGCTTCCCCTTTGCAGGTGGGGAGTGGGGACTTGAACCCAGGTTCTTGTTGTGTTAACACATGGGCTCACCCAAGTGGGCCACCACCTAGCCCCTATTAATTTCATTTTGATTGATTTTTAATCAACCACTGTATTGAGGTCTTAGTATTTGTATTAGGCCAGCATGGCCAAGTCCACTCTCCCAGCTGTTTTCAGCCACAGTCCCTTTGCCTGGCAGGGTGGAACTGCCTTGCCCGGTGCCTGCCAACAGGAGTGTGTGGTGAGCAGAGGGGCTAGGGGGCAAGGGTCTCAGTAGGTGGGGCAGAAGCCCGGGCTCTGGTCCCTGCCCCGAGCACTTACCACTCTCCGCCTGTTCACTGGGAAACTCCCATTAGACTTCATGAGAACGGTGCAGAGTTTCAAGTCCTCGGGGTGGGTGCAGTTGCCCTGTGGAGTGAGCCAGCACACGGGTCACGACGATGGGCAAAACCCCAGACTGCAAGGGCAGGAGCCCAAGGAGGCCGCTGAGGCACGGGAGAGGGTCAGGACTGTGGCAAGAGGTGGGCGGGACGAGGGACATAGCCCTGCTTTCCTGGGATGCCAGGCCCCTGACCCTGTCATGTGGTATCCTCAGGAGCACCCTGTGAGGTCAGTGTGGTGATGCCCATCTCACAGATGAGGAAACGGAGGCTCAAAGACATTAAGCAACTTGCCCAGGTTCACTCAGAACAGAAAAAAAAAAAAAAATCTTGGTGGTGTCAAGCTTCGATTCTGCTGTCTCTCACACCCAAACGCCTATCCCTCCCTCCCATACCCACTCATCTTCCTCCTGGAGCGCTGAGCAGAGGCAAGATGCTCCAAGATGCAGTGGGGAGAAGGGTGGAGGGAGGGGAGACATTACAGAGAGTAAGAGAGGAGGGAGGGGTGCGTGGCAAGGGTGGAGGCGTCAGGGAGGACGAGGGGGACAGAGGTGCCAGAATGAACACAGGAGCCAGGCAGGTGCCAGGAGCTGCCCCATTCAGACGAAGATGCCCCAGCAGAGCGTCTTGGCCACAGAGTTCTCACTGGTGTCTGCCCGCCCCTCACATGTACCTGGCTGAAGTCTGAACCTGCGACATCTGCCCCAGCACAGCCCTCCCCCAGGTCAAGGTGGGCGGGCAGGGCCTCGAGACCTTGAGCGGGGCCTTGAGGTTGGCCCTGAAGGCTCGGCTGCTGCGTTTGGTGTTCACCCGCTTGCGGCGCCTGCGCAGCACGATGTAGATCTTGATGTAGACCAGCAGCGTCACGATGAAGGGCACGTAGAAGGACACGATGGAGGAGTAGACCACAAAGGCGGGGTTGGCGATGATGCACTCATTCTGGTCTGGGGGTGGGGTGGGGGGATGGGGAGGAGGATCCCGGCAGGGAGCGTCAGAGGAGTCAGGGAGCCGCCCCCCCCCTCCACTGGAGACCTCACCCCCCTTCCCAGGAACTGAGCTGCCACCCCACAGGGACTCTGGCTGGGGGTGTAAGTGAGCTTGCAAACGGGGACTGTCAGCAAGTGCATGTCCGAACACTCCCCTCAATGCCCGCCTGCTTCTGCACCGCTTCCATCAAGCGTGTTTGGGGGGGAAGATGACAGAAGATAAGTATTGAAGAAGAACAACAAAGCCCTGAGCCAGCAGAACAATTCACTCAGGTAGTGCGCTGCTTTGCCATGCCTGCCACCCGGGTTCAAGCCCAGCCCCCAGCCACTGAGGGAAGCTTCTGAGCTGTGAATGTTTATTTCTAGCTAGTTATCTACCTATCTGTCTGTCTTCTGCCATCTACCTACCTAATTTTTTTTTTAAATAAAAAGAAGGGGGCAGGAGGGGTGGTGGAGCACCAGGTTAAGTGCATGTATTACTATGCACAACTACCTGGGTTTAAGTTCCTGGTCCCCACCTGCAAGGGGGTAGCTTCAGGATCAGTGAAATAGTGCTGCAGGTGTCTCTCTCTCTCTTTCTCTATTGCCCCCTCCTTCTCAACTTCTCTCTGTTCTATCATATAAAATAAAGTTTAAAAATAAATATTTTTAAAAGAGTTATCTATTATCTTTAAAAAAAAAAAAACTTACTTATTTTAATGAGAAAAGTAGAGAGAGCCCAGAGCACTGCTCAGCTTTGGCTTATTATGGTGGTGCTGGGGATTGAACCTGGGACCTTGGAGCCTCAGACATGAGGATCATTTTGCTTACCCATTGTGCTGTCTCCACAACCCATGATACATTTTCTCTTTCGTTGGGGAGACCTGCCACCTCTCAATGTTCATTAGCAGCAAGCGAGCTGGGTCCTGTTTGTCTGCCTGCCTTGCTGTGTGCCACCATGTCCCCAAGTGCTGTCCCAGGTCAGCAGAGGTCTGTTCTATACCCCAAAACCTTCCCAGGGTAAGCAGAACATGCCCAACCCCATTCCTGCATCTTGCAGTCCCCACAAATGTCCGATTTTGTACCTCAGAAGATGTTCACAGCTTCGCTGCATCCTGTCCCCAGAGGGATCCCCGATGACTCATGCCCCACGTGGGCAGCACTGAGCCTCCATCTAGGCTCAGAACTGCCTCCCTGGACGTCAGCCCCATGGGGCAGTTCCTCCCTGCTCCTTTCCCCCAGTTTCCCTGCTCAGGTCTGGTCTGGGTGTCTTGGGCCCAGGCTGCAGCCTCTTTCATCGCACAGATTCTGCTGTCAGGGGTGGTCCTGAGGGGCAGGTGCCTCCCTCCCAGGTGGCGCAGGAGGAGGGGCAGGGCCCTGAGGCTGAGGCGCCCCCTGGCAGACAGGCGCCGGCCTCACCTGTGTTATTGAGGCCAAAGAGCATCGGGCAGGAGATGGTGAAAGACAGGACCCAGACGATGGCGATCATCACGGTGACGCGGCGCTTGGAGCTGTAGCGTGTGTTGTAGAGCATGGGCATGGCCACGGCTGTGTACCTGCAGGATCAGTGAAATAGTGAGTCAGGATGCTGGCCTGGGAACTCCTCGCCCCTTGCCCCCCACACACACACCAGAGACGCCCCACTGCTGGGTGATGGCCAGCCGCTCCATTGCCCCAAGCCTGCTTGTTCCCCTAAATCAGCCCTCCTGTCCCTGACTGAGATGTCAAGGATGAAATGACCTGCCTCTATCTGGCCTTGCACTCTATCTATTCGAATCTCCAGCTTCCCCCTTGAGTTTTAGGGATAGGGAGGTGGGGGATGGGTTCCTGTCCTGTGTCCACCTTTGAAACTGCCCACTGAGGATGCCTCCTGTTTCTCTGCCAGCACCTCTCACTGTGAGCTCAGCTCATCTTCCAAGAACACTGTGAGGGGAGTGGGACTGGGGCCTCTTGGGGTGTCCCAGGGTACATTGTGCAAACCAGTCAAAGATGCCAAGGGCACAGTGTTTCAAGGTGACCACAGTCTGGGACCCTTGGCCTCCACACACCTTGTTCTGGATACAAATTGCCTGGCCAGACATGGCAGCCTCAGGCGGGCAGGCAGGAATCAAGAGAACTTTCCAGTGGTGACCACGGTCACATATACAGGAGGAGGTAGAAGGAAGTCTTCTGCCAGAATGGAGTTCTGTTCTCTCCTGCCCAGCTCTGCTGAGGGTTGGGGTCGCTGTCCATAGAGGAAGGGCCTCTCTTAGGGGCTCTGGATGGACACACACACACACAGACCCAGGTACAGGGCGTGGCCAGTGTCTGGGCTCACCTGTCAATGCTGATGGCGCACAGGTTCAAGATGCTGGCTGTGCACATCATGACGTCCAGGGTGACAAAGATGTCACAGTGGATCCTGCTGAACTTCCATTCGCCCACCACCTGAGGACAACGTGGATGCTGAGTGGACAGCAGAAGGGGAAACTGGCTGAGGTCCTGGGGCTCACCCTCCCGGTACAGGTCAGGCCTCACTAGGGTCTGGGGAGACGGGAGGCACTGCTCTAGTGTGGTGCTTGTGAGTTGCTGAGGTCCTTCCGGGACACTGACCACTCTGTGCTGCATTCTGTGCTAGAGGAGAGACGGCTGGTTTCTGCCCAGAGCCTTGACCTTGAACCTTCACTCAGTCACCCTGTGAGCCCCACCCACCAGTGACGATGCTTGGCCTCCTCCAAGCATAGGGTCTGGGCTCTCAGCCCCACCCTGCCCTGACCCAGCCCTTCAGTGGCCAGCATTGGCTGATCAGCCTGTGTGAGCACTGATGGAGACGTCAATGCCGTAAAGCAGGGCAGGAGTCTCTGCTCCTTGTTGGAGAATGAGAGGTGGGCACTGGGGCCAGAGCCCAGGGAACACCAGACCTGGGATGGGGTGCTGAAGTGAAGGGGCTGGCAGGACCGTCCTATGTTTCTTTGTGCACCCCAATACTCATAGCCCCTTACACACACAAAGACACTATAAACACAGTCTATGCCTTCCTCCCATACACATGGCCCATTGTGCACACACTCCCTCATACATAAATGCAAGCTCTCTCTCTCTCTCTCTCTCTCTCTCTCATGCACACACAACAGATTGACCCTGGACCCTGCAGGTTCAAAGCAGCCTCACCCAAGCTGCACTGGGCCCCTCCCAACTGAGGAGAAGAGGGGTCAGGCAGCTACCTGCCAGTAGCGAGAGTAAGGCAGGGCCAGCCCCGAGTGTCACCTCACGGCGGCAGGGTGAGCCTGCACTCCATGCATCAGGCCAGCCCTTGCCACTTACATCTGGTAGTTGGAGGCACTAAGGCTGATGTGTCATGTGTGGAAGGAACAGAAGCTTCCCTGGGAGACAGGACGCCCCTTGTGTGGTGCTGTCTCCTTCGATGCTCTTTGGGACCCACCCAAGTCTGCCCCATGTCCCCCTCAGAGTCCCTGAGCCTGTTTGCAGGTGGCCAGGAACAAGATGCCTGGGGAGTGAGATGAAGGGGAGTGGTGGGGTTCCCCTGGTATAGACAGAGCCTCCCTTTAGGGGACCATGACTGCCTGATCCATACTCCACCTTGGATTGGGTTGGTGTCCTGAAGCTGTTCCCTCAGAGAGAGAGAGATAAAGGAGAGAGAGAAAAAGAGATACCACAGCACTGCTCCACCATCCATGGTGCCCCCAATCAGTGCCAGGGCTCAAAGCAAGGGCTCTAGGCATAGCAAGGTGGGTGCTTGACCCTCTGAGGAATATCTCAGCCCCCGACCCTGATTTGGATGGAAGTCTTGGGGAGAACACCAGCACTTAGGGAGCTGGGAAGGGGATCCATGCTTAGCAACTTCTCTACCGGGGGTTCCCCCTTTGCTGTGGGACCTGCTGGATACATGCAGCTTCTCGAAGCTACTGCTTCCTCTTCTGTAATATGAGAGGACTAGTACTCCCACTCCCACAGTCGGCATGAGGGTTTGGGGGTGTCTGCGGGTGTCTGATGCTCTTGGGGCTGCCTACTCACTATTTGGGGGAGGGCTGCTGGGTGATTAGCAGGTCCTTCCCGAGAAAAAAGGGGGTTCAGCACAGCTCCCAGGGGCCTCAACCTGGAGGTGCCAGACACAAGTGCTAGAACAGACAGGGAACAGAGGAAAGGAGAAGGGAGCACTGAACTGCAACCCCCCATTTTCAGAGTGGACAGAGAGAAAAGATGACCCTGGGGTTAGAAGCACCAAGACTTCCCTTTCTGAGGCTCCTCATCCACCACTCCCACTTCCAATCTTTGGGTTGAACTTGGTGAGATTAGTGAGGCCAGCTGCCTGGGACATCAGGGAGAACCTCAGGGAACAATGCTGACATGAGGGAGACTGGCTCCCAAGATGCACTTGTCCGCAATTAATTGGACAGTCCAGGAGAGCATCTCCCCAGTTCATGGGGCAGAGGAACAAGCCCAGAGGGGAGGGAGGAAGAGGCAGCATACAATTGCCAGTCCCTCCTGCAGGGGGTGCCAGAGCCAGAGGTGCGGAGACCTACCTCCAGATAGACCACCCAGGGCATGACCAGTGTGGCCACCAGCAGGTCAGCCACCGCCAGGCTCACGATCAGGTAGTTGGTGGTGGTCTGCAGCGCCTTCTCACGGGACACGGCCATGCACACCAGCACGTTACCGAAGACGATGACGAAGATGAGCAGCGTGAGCAGCATGGCGTAGTAGTTGTACTGGGGCCTGTCGCCCCGGCCCTCTGACCCATTGAGGGACCGGCTCCAGTTCCGGCTCTCCAGGTCGTCATCGTACCAGGACAGGTTCAGTGGATCCATTGGGGCGGCGGGGCCACTGGGGGGCCGGGCTCTGGCCGGGAGAGAGGGACACAGTGGGTGAGCAGGAGGCTCTTGGGATGAGCACCCCCTCCCCCACAAGGGCTTGAAGCCCCAGCCAACCTCCCACACCTGAGAGACAGAGAGAGAGAAGGAGAGAGAGCACAACCAGCACTGGCTGTCTTGCGGCCACAGGTTCCTAATGCTATTTGTGTGTTCTTCCAGGTGGCAGAACAAACGGGGAAGTGTAATCTTCTGAAGTGTAGCAAAGTAGACGAGCTTGAAAAGAGCACATCATTTATCCCACATAAACCTTTATCAAGTGCGCAGTCCAAGACTCCACACACTTACTTGACAAGTTCGAGAGGGTTCCAGTTCCCAGTGGTGGGAACAGAAATCTGCTTTCACTCCTTTTGGGGTTCTATAAATATGTATTGAGCATTGTTCTGTGCATTGTTAAAAGCAAGGACAGCAACAGAATAGATGCATGGTTGTCCAGCTCCCACACTAAAGAGACAATAGCCAGATGATCAAGCAATCAAAGAGATGAGTGGAATGTTGTGTGTGTGTGTGTGTGTGTGTGTGTGTCTGTATGTATGGAATAGTTTAAGAATCCCAAATGATTGAAAGAAGGCTTTCCAGCAAAAATGAAGTTCAACAGACACCTGAAGGGCATGTGGGAATCACCAAGGTCAGGCTCCAGGCCAAATTATCTAGACCTAGAAGGAGACAGAGCCAGAGAGCTCCTGTGCCCTGATGGAGGCTAGAAAGAGACTCAAGCTGTAAGTGAGAAAGAGAAAGGCTCTCACACACATTTGGGGTATTAAAAAATAAAGCAAAGGGACAGACCAAACCAGAGCAAATTCAACTCTCATTCTAACTTAGGTAGCCAGAGGAGGAGCAAGGGTTGTGGAGGTGGTGGTGGAGGTTCTCAGAGTGTTGATGGGTGTGGTGGGACAAAGTCCTGTAACAGAAGAGTGAAAAAGTATGCCTGCAGCCTAAACAATGGCTTGACCGACCCAGCACTAACCTGTGTAGAAAAGTGAATAGAAGGGGCCGGACAGTGGCGCAGCGGGTTAAGTGCACATAGTATCAAGTGCAAGGACCTGCACTAGGATTCTGGTTCAAGCTCCTGAAGGGGGCATCACTTCACACACAGTGAAGCAGGTCTGCAGGTGTCTCTCTGTCTCTCTCTCTCTCTTCTCCCTCCCCTCTCAATTTCTGCCTTATCCAATAGAAATGAAAAACGGCTGCCAGGAAGAGTGGATTCGTAGTGTTGGTTTGAGAAAGGCAGACTCAGCATCACTGGAGGGGTGGGGCAGGAGTTGCACCAGGGAAATTGAATAGCTGAGGGCTTAGACTTGCCCCTAGAGCTGCTGCTGCTGCTGCTGGTAGTGGTGGTGGTGGTGGTGGTGGTGGTGGTGGTGGTGGTGGTGTGTGTGTGTGTGTGTGTGTGTGTGTGTGTGTGTGTGTGTGTGTGTGTATTGGGAGGTTTTGGGGGCACACAAGTAGAGTTGCCTTTCAGAGAGAGGGTTTTGTGCCCTGCTGAGGAGCCACCTCCCCGGGCAGCCCAGGACCTGTGTGCAGAGGAAGGAAGGACAAGAAGGACAGGGCTGGGCTGGATGACAGGACACCAGCTGAGGGACCTGGGGGGAGTAGACTTAGAGGAGACAGGGTCCTGCAGGTATTCACTGAGGCCTGGAGGTTGGGGACGGGTCAACTGGGAGCCACGCGTGGACCAGACAGATCTGGTCGTGTAAAGCTTGGGGGCCCCCAAAGGCTGGACACACAATCTGCTGGCTGAGTTGTCCAGAACCATCACTGGCTGCTGTGGTGGGGAGGAGACCTGGGGCAAGGAGCTTAAGGTTGTACCTCAGGTAACAAGTAAGGATGTCACTGTCGGGGGACTCAGTCACAGGGCAGACTAGGGGGGCACAGGGAGAGTTGGGGTGTGGAGAGTTAGCTGAGGAGCTCAGAGGCAGGATGGAGAGGCGGCAGCAGGCAGCAATAAGCTTGTCAGGCCGTGTTGGTTGAGCCTAAAGCATTGCGTGTCTGGAAGGCAGTGGGCTTTCCTGCCTACAAGCGTTCCTGCTTCAATGAGACTGAACTGGGGGCACTTTAAGAGGGCCCTGCAGGGACTTGTGGGCAGCAGACTGAGCCCAGGGATGGGGGCCCTGTGCCACCGCAGCAAAGGCCTGGGTGGCCCCATAGGAGCCCTGTGGGTTCTTCTGGGTTAGGGCGATAGGTCAGGTCTCTGTCCTCTGTCATCAGCAGAGGCTTTCGGCTGTCCCGGGGAAGTGTGCTGTCACCAAGAACATGGACCTGGGTCCCACTTCCAGGATCCGGGGACCAAGTGCTTGTGGCCTCACTGCACCGACTATAATTGATGATCAGAAGTCAGAGGGGAGAGGTATGTGGGCAGCTGGGGTAGAGGGGCGGGAGGGGATGACCTGCAGCTGGGACTGGACAGCTGCAGATAGAATGTGGACAGCAGATGTGAGCACAGTGTGTCAGGCTACACCATCAAGACAGGGTGAGGCCGCGTGCACCCGACTCTTCACTCCAGCCTTTCTGCGTTCCCCTGCTCTCTCTTGAGGCCTTTCGCTGGCACAATGTCATATGTTTGTGTTATGGAAAGGCTGGGACAATGTCAGGAGCATTAATGTGTCTCAAATCCTGTTAACACCTGGGCCAATTTGACTTCCCTAGTCCCTTCTTCTGGAAACTAATGCCTTTCCTCCCCTCACAGGGGCCACAGGGTCAGCTCTCACTGAACACCCCCATCCTCCAGCCCCAGAGGTGGAACCCTAGCAGGGGAGGTAGCAGCATATAGCCCAAAGACCCCAAAACCTGGGCTCAGATCCCAGCTCCACCTCCTGCCTCACTCGGTGAGGTGGTGGTCAGCTGGTTTGTTTTTTACTTTGGCAAAATATTTGTTCTGATTTATTTTATATTTGTGCATAAAATATTTAAAAGGTTTATTTATTGACTGAGAGAGAAGAGAGAGAGAGAGAGATAGGAAACACATGACACCCAGGATCAAACTCGGGAACCCATGCTTGAGTCCAGTGCTTTATCCACTGTATCACCTCCTGGGCCTCATGCAAAAAAAATTTTTTTTTTTTCCTGCAAAGTTGGGGCAGCAATCAGTGCTATGTGGTTAACTGAGATGGTGCTTGAATAGCCAGCACAGGGGAGCCTTCAAGGAACATTAACTTTAAGAAGCAAACCAGAGTGGCCAGATGGTGACACACCTGGTTGAGTGCACAAGTTACAGTGCACAAGGACCCAGGTTCAAGCCCCTGGCCCCTACCTGTAGGGGGAAAGCTTTGCAAGTGGTGAAGCAGTGCTGCAGGTGTCTCTCTGTCTCTCTCCCTATCTCCCCACTCCCCTCTCAATTTCTCTGTCTCTGCCCAAATAAATAAATAAATAAAATATTTTTAAAAGTCATGAAGGAGGAGGAGGAGGAGAAGAATGGAAACAGAGAAAGGAATTACCAAGAATAATCAAGCACTTGCACACAAAGATGAGGCTTCAAAGGGTTGTGTATCAACCCTAGACACAATGGCTTGTCCAAAGGCTCATCCTTGGGAGTTGGGGGCTGACAGGAAGGGAGACAAGGCCTTGGGGCCAGAGCAGGGGCATCTGATGCAGAAAAGGCAGGAGGAAAGTGAGTGAGCCTTGGGGAGGGGCAGCCCAGGGAAGGCCCAACTCCCCCAGGCTCCCTGCCAGAGCCCCTCATAGCAGCCATGCCTGCTGGGCTCTAAAGCAGGAGACAGTGTGAGAGGCATCCTGGCTTTATAATCCACTAGGAGAGGGATAAATGCCATCAAGCCATGACACAGCTCAAAGGCAGTGTACACAGACTGCACCCTGATTTCACAGATAGTGTGTGTGTGTGTGTGTGTGTGTGTGTGTGTGTGTGTGTGTGTGTGTGTGTGTGTGTGTTAGAATGGACAAAGCACAGCCACCTCTTGTGGCTCCACTGGTGTGTCCTCAGGCCCCCGCCTTCCCTGTCCCTTCTCCAGCCCTGGCTCTTCTCCTTTGCTTCTGCTCCTGCTACTCAACCCCTCTACACCGGCATAGGAAATAGCGAGAGTGGGGCCTCTTCACTCCAGGGGCACCTGGGGCCCAATCCCTGCCATTGCCCTGTACCTCAAGCTTCCCCTTCCAGCTCAGAGCTTTGGCCTGTGTGGGTGTGTTGCGGTGGGGGAGAAAGTTCTAGAGAAGCCAAGTAAGGCCCATGGATCTCTGAGCCATGCAGGTGGAGAAGGCTGAGCCCACATAAAAGCTGGCACCTGGATCACTAGGAAAGCACACATTTCTTGTTCTTTCTGAAATTAAGCAATTGACTAGGGAGATAGCCAGGAGGTAGCTCACCTGGTAGAAACCACTTTACCAAACATGAGGACCCAGGTTTGAGTCTCCCAGTCACCACGTGGAAATACCAACCAGAGGAAAGCTTCACAAACAGTGGAGCACTGCTGCCAGGACCTTTCCTTCTCTCTGTGTCTCCCTCTCTCCCCATCTCCCTCTCTTTCTAAGAAAAATAAAGGAATCAGTTAACTAAAGGTATAGCTCAAGCAAATATCCTCATAGTTACAGCATGCACCAAGGAAATCAGATAACATTTCTTTCTTTTAAAAGTCCGTTGTTGGAACAAGCATTTTGATGTGAGGTAGTGAAACACACCAGCCTCCACTCTCCACTTTCACCTCCTTGCCAGCAGAGCTCACCCTGTCCTGCAGAAGTTCTGAGTCAGGGGTCTCAAGCAGGGAGAAATTAGTGAGCGCCAAGTGTGTGTACTTATTGGCATCCAGGTGCTCCTGAAGGCTGAACTACCAGCAGCCCTGGTGCAAGATGTTAGGCCCACAGAATAGCTCACTTGGATAGTTTGCTGTTTTGCTAAGTCCAGGTTGGAGCCTGGCCCCCCACTGCACTAAAAAAAAAAAAAAGTTTTTTAAAAATTTGTTGCTATGAATTGAACTGTGTCCCCGCCATCCATCTGTTGAAGGCCTAACCGCAGTGTGATGTTTATTTGAATATGGGACTATTAGAGTCCAGGGCTTGCATACCACAGGACCCAGGTTCAATCCCCAGCACTGCTCCATGCCAGGGCTGAGCAGTGCTCTGGTTGCTCTCATATAATGTTTAAAAAAAAAAAAATCAGAGAGAGACTCGGTGAGCTTATGCTCTCTCTCCCCACCAAGCACCCACAGAGCTGTGAACACAGCACTTGCCATCCTCTCTCCAGGGAAGGACCTGGAAGGTGTAGTCACCCTAGGTCCCAGCTGAGTGGAGTGAGCTCAGAAAATTAAACACAGGACAGCTGGTCTGAGGAGGGCAGCTGGGGTCCCATTCTCTTTGTTAGAGAGAAAGTAAGGGGAGAAGTGTACTCAGGTGTTAGGATTTGCTTAAGAGATACCAGCGGCCTGCTGCACACCTGTAGATGAGATCACCTGAAAAGCCAAGCCAACCAGTAGGTGATTCTAGAGGCCGCTCAGCTGCTGTGCCAGGAGAGCCAATCACAACAGAGAAAGAGCAGTGCGATACAACCTGACCAATCACAGATGACGAAGGGGGTGGGACTAGGATAGGTTATAAATTTGAAAGCACCAGGTGGGGTGTAGGTTACCATATACCAGCCACAGCGTCGGTGGGGGTGAGGGAGTTTTTGCGGTGTCTTGCTTTCTCTACCTCTCTTACCTCAAATCTAGAGAAAAGGGGGGGAAATAGCTGCAGGAGCGGTGGGGTCGCGGAGGCACTGTGCGCCAGCAATAACATTGGCGGCAAAAAAAAAAATTCTAAAAATCCCCTGCCTTCTCCAGAAAAAGCTCTGTCTTGGGACTGGGGGGCGAGAGGGGGGGCAGGTATACCTTCTTTCCTAAGTAAATGCCCTTCAATTTTCTTAATTCTATCTCTTAAAAAAATAACCATGACACAGTTGCGATAGCTGTGCTTACTGTTAACTCATGTCTGGTTACATTTCTCCTATAAGGAAGAGCCTCAAAGTCCTAAGAGGGGTTGTAGATTATCCACCAAGTCTTCTGCCTTACATCCTACTCTTCAGCAGGGCTTTTGGAGGCACAGAGCCAGAGTGGGAGGGTGGGGTGGGGGCGAGGGAGAGAGATCAGGACTCCTCCACGGAGTGTAGGCTGCAGCTCCCCGGTTCCAGCCCCTGAAAGTTTGGCACTTGGAGGAATCCAATTGTCTAATTAAAACTGAATAATTCCTTTTGAATCTGGGTAGCTGGTGAGACAGGGCTGTCTTAAACACATCACTTTTTTGTGCTGATTGAGACGTGAAGCACTTGAGTGAGAAAGGAGGTAGGGTGGGGGGAGGGAAGCACTGGGTAATTTGCATCTGAAAAGCAGCTTGTAGCAGTGACTGGAGTTGCTGGGGAATTGAGAGCCAGTGGGGAAAGGAGCTCCTCCCCACCGGCCAACCCACTTTTCCCCCAACAAAGGGCCAGGCTGTGGCTTGGGGAAAGAGCTGCCTGCCCCCACCCACCACCACCACACACCATGCTGGGCAGGAAGGTGGGGTGGGAACGGAAGAGAGATGGAGAAACTCATCCCACCATTCCCAACTACTCCCAGAAGGCAAGGAGGGGTTACTGAGCAATACCCTCATTTCTGGGGTCCAGGAGGGCAGCTGAAGCCAGAGGCACCAGAGTACCAGGTTGGGGGGTTCACAGAGGCTGCATTCTGGGGTGGGGGGAGGGGAGGAAGCTGAGAGCACTGCTGGTGGTGCTGGGGTGATGGATTCTTCCCCGAACTCCTTGACTGTCCCAGCTCACAATGCAGGGGAGGATCAGGCCCTAGCTGTCACTGGGGAAAGGACACTGAGGCTGTGCTCTTTTGTGGGGTGGGGCCACTCCCTTCCTGTGTCCTGAGAGGCCAAGCTCCCAGGCTTTCCAGGGTTCAGGCATGGAGTGGAGTGCCCTTCCCTTCTGCCCTCTCCATGCTGCTGTGGGTAGGGCAGGTCTAATGGGATCTGCCCAAGCTTCCTTGCATGTGTGTGCAGCTCCCTCTCTCCTCTCCATTTTCTCTGATTGCACCCAACAGCATAGGGTGGAGGGTGGGGGGCACAGGCTCCAAATTCCCCCTGAGGCCTGGTCCATATGGGTCCCCTGGCCTCCAACCATTGAAGTCAAGCAGGCCAGCCTTGCCTGGCTGCCTGGCAGCAAAGTGACTCTAGGTGGCTTCTTGTCCCCAGTGCCAGAATAGTCAGGCAGAAGGCCCATTCTGTCAGTGCCCCCCAACTCCTCACCCAGACCCCATACCCCAATGACCCTCCTCCAGGGAGGCCTCCCTGATACTCAAGGCCTTCCTCATGCTCCCCTGCACAGATGAGCCTTGGTCTCCTCAAAGTAGGTTGTCATTATTTGCCTAATGAGCTTTCACATTTGTCCCAGGAGCCAAACTGAGGGAGGGTTTTTGATTGATCTTCACGGAGAGCACAGAGCACTACAAGCTCTGGCATACTTGATGTCAGGGACTGAGCCTGGGGCCCTCAGGCTTGCACGTCCTGTGCTCTGAGACTGTGCATCTCTCTGGCCTGCCGGTGACTGCCTTGAATCTGTTGTTTCTCCCTGGGGTCCTATTCTGAGGTCCCTCACTCCTGTGGCCCTGAATTAGGGGGTTCTCCCAGCAGGTTCTGAGAGCTAGGAGCAAAAAAAAGCATTGAAGGAAGGGGATGCAGGCAGGAAGGGAGTGGTAATTGGAGGGGTAATTGAACCCAGGTGTGGGTAATTGAACCCTGTGGAAAGGGCAGTGCAGAGCACAGAGCTAGGGCTGTTGCTGGGTTCCCTGGAAGGCCCAGGGCTTTGCAGTCTGTGGTTCAGGGTCTCACAGTGGGAGCCAAGTGACAGCTGACCTAGGTGGCCAGGACCCATTGTCCCACCCAGCAGCATCCAGTTCAGAGCATATACACATCTAAGGAGCTTACGAGGGGCAGAGGGGTTGTCCCTGATGCGCTGGGGGTATACACTGTGGAAGGGGCAGGGCAGAGTAGAGGGTGCAGAGGCCTCTGCTACTGATGCTCTCACCCTGCACCCTGTTTCCGATGCTCCCCAGGGTTGCTGGGCACTCCTGAGTAGGGACTGTCCTGGAGAGGAAGGGGGCGGGGGCTATGGCCCTAGGAGGTGCATAGCAGGCCTGGCTGGGTCTGAAGGAGGGGAAAAAAAAGAACTTGACAGCCCAACCCTATGCATTTTGATGGGTCCGTAAAGCTGTCTTCTCATGAGCTGTCAAAGTGTCACAAATTAATTAACTGTTCGCTAGAGTGACTCAGTGTGAGGAGGGGGTGGCGGGAGCCACCCTGGTACAGGGAGCAGAGTGGTGGCATCGCCTTCTGATTAACCCCCACCCTTGGGTGGCAGACCTGGCACAGTGGCAGCTCACGTGCAGGGCCCAGTGTGGGTGGGTGGATGCGTGGGTGAGGGGCAGGGCCTTTCCCAAGGGAAGGAGCACAAGTGAGAAATCTAGAAATTGCAGGAGATGTTGATTCAGACCAGAGCGTGCAAGCTGGCACTGTTCGCCTTTCCTGTCTCTCCTGTTCCCTCTCCTTCAGTCTTTAGGATGAAAAGAACTGGGAAGTGGGCCTACTTACAGGGGTTTTGGTGGGAGGGGGATAGGGGCGCCAGGTCAGGGGAGCCCCAAAGCAGGCACACTTGATTGGGGAGCCACGAAGCAGGAGCCTGAGCTGGAGCAGAGGGAGGGCTGGGGCCTCTCAGACCAGCCTTCTTGACCTTTACTTTAATTCAGGGCAAAATTGAAAAAACACACTCTGGAAAGTCAAGAGGGAGACAAATCCTGACCCTTACTGCTCTAGGAGGAAGGAGAATAATCCTTGCTGTCTGGCAGAAAAATCACTCTGCTTTTATGAAAAGATATCCCTGGTCATAAAAGCAGAGAAAAGGGCCTGTTCAAACACCAGCCCACAGCCACACCACCCACTACTCTCCCCATCCTCCAGCACCCAAGGCTGGCAGAGGGGATGCCAGCTCCCCACAGCTAAGAAACCCCTTCCTAAAGTGCAGGTGGCGAGGGGGGGGGAGCCTCTCCCCAGCACCCGCCTGGCTCCAGCAGTTGAGGGATGAATGGAGGAGGGTGAGCCCACCACCGGGAGGGATGCAGGTTGTGGGAAGTGTAACAGGACATGATCCAGTGCTTCCAAAAATAAAAGCCAGGAAAGGAAACAAGAAGCTGGAGGGGAGGGGGGAAGGGAAGGAGAGCCTTTATAATAGAAACAGCTGAAACACCGCCACAGCAGCCAGCGGCCATGTGAGCAACCTGGTTTAAATCCCCAACGACTGACACCAACTTCTGTGTTCCCAAGACAACAGGGACATTTGAATAGCTGATCTTTGATGCCATCAAGGAAGTTTTGGTAATGCCTTTTCTGTGGGAATTTAAGTCTCTTGTCTTTTAGAGAGGTACTGGCATTTCAACAATTTAAAATTGTGATTGTTTAATATGGGGGGTGTTGGTGAGACAGCATTGACCTAAGTGCATGGTGGCTGGAACTTGGTGTAGAGATACATTACACCATGCTTTCTCGTTGCATACACAGTTGAGATAGTAGATCAGGCTAGATTTTTCAGTCTAACAGATTCTGTTCTCACCAGATGCCCATCAGAATCCCATCACCACCACCACCACCAACTCGTGTTCCCCGCACCCCCCACTCCTGCAGTCAGCCAGGTCTTGGGTCCTGATAGTATAAATGGTAAATGCCACTTGCCTGCTTAGAACTGAGACCTCTCCTTCCCTTTGCCCCTGTCACTCCTGTCACCCCTTGGGCCCTGTCCAGTCCAGCTGGGGTTCTGGGACCTTTTCCCAAAGATATAATAGCCATCTCCTCCCTTAGAGGTGGCTCAGCTAGTAGGGACAGGAAGGTTGGGGGAGAGGGGGACAGATGTCCTCTTCCATGACAAAAGGAACAGCTACTGAATTCCGGGCCCATCATGTCAGGTGCTGAGTTAGGAACTCCTGTGCCAAGTCCACAGCAGCCCTGTGGGTGTTATTGCCAAACTGTAGGTTAAGAAAAGGGGTCCAGAGCCAGGTGAGCCCACCTGCCTCAGTCTACCAAGCACAAATGGCCTGCCTGCCCCCAGGACTCTGCTCCTTGCAAAGAGAGGTGTGAGGTCTGTAGGGGGAGGGAGCAAGCATGGTCTTGGGGTACAAGGTTTGGTGCATTTGCAGGACCTATGAGTACAAACACAGCTCCTTAAAGATCACATCCAGTCATCAGACCTCTGAGTGCAGTACATGGGGGATCCCCAAAAGAATCCATCACTGCCTTCTGAGAGGAGGAAACTCTGGGGGTCCAGGCCACTCCCACAGAGCATCACATACAACCTTGGAACAAATGCTGGGGGAATGTCGAATTGCCTCTGATCTGGAGCCACACAGGAAAGTCCTTAGCTGTTTTGATGAAAGGTAGAAGCAGGCCCCCTCTGCTGCTCTGGGGTGCAGGAAGGAGAGATGGCGGGAGATGAGATGACCCCCTTTGGGAATGTCACTCTGGAGACTTCTCTGGCTGGAAACCCAGAAATTTCTGAAGCAGAACATCAACACTCCTTCTTAATCCTGGGACTCCTGGGACCTGGAGGAGCTAAACTTCCTGAACCCATTAATGGCAAACAATCAAACTTCCTATGCGCCCACCCAACTTGATAAATCAGCCCTTTGATGCACTAAGTGAAGATGAATTAGCAGTAATGAGGCTGTGACAGCTCCCCAGGCACAGGCTGACAGGCAGAGCTTTGATGGCTGTGGCAGGAGGGGGGTGCAGGTGGGGGAGAACTGCTCGCTTCCTGGGAGCAACAGTTTGGAGAGTTTTGTGCAAAGAGCCCAGTGCCTAGACTGGGCACCCTGGCCGCTCGTAGACTGTCCAAAAAGTCCCAGCCACTGCATCCTAGTGTCTCCCTACAAAGATACCCCAGGACACAGCCCTGAGCCAGCAAATACTGTGGGTAGGATAGGACACAGGGTTCACGCAATGGCTGCATGGGACAGGAGCGGGGAGGGGAGTCCGAGTAGGCATGGAAGTTAGCGACATTGGCAGTCTGGCCAAGCCCTAGTCTGCAAGCCCAGATCCAGGCTCAGCGCTCTGCTGTTAACGCCTTCCATACCAGAGGCTGCTGGCTGGTCACCTCAGAGCCACATTTAGCTGGCAGATCAGTTCTGTTGGGTTCACATGACAGCATGGGAGAGAATGGAGTCGATCACAAAACTAGAATGTTTGCAGGTTGCACATTTAAATGCAGACCCTTGGTTTTCTGTGTAAGTACCACACACTAACCAATTGTGCCACTGAAGATACAGACCTCTGGTTTCTTAGTTTGGGGACACCGGACCGTGTGTGTGTGTGTGTGTGTGTGTGTGTGTGTGTGTGTGTGTGTATGTGCTATCAGAGCACTGCTAAGTTCCAATTTACGGTGGTACTGGGAACTGAACCTGGGAATTTTGGTGCCTCAGACACAAGACTCTGCATAACCACGATGCTATCTCCTCAATCCCAGATACTTAAATATATATATATATTATGAGAAGGGACCAGAACATTGCTCTGGCATATGCAATGCCAGGGATTGAACCTGGGCCATCAAGGAGGCAGGGAAGGCACTTTCTAAACTGAACCACTCCCCTGGCCCCAAGGTCAGAATTCAAGGCAACATCAGGGGAGGGGGGTGGTGTGTGGTCACAGGAGGAAGGTAGCCCCCTCCTAATTACCCCAGCCTGAAGACAAGACCCCACGACTGCATAGAGGTCCCTTCCTCCGTGGTTGTCACCACAATCAGCTCCAGTGGCTGGGACGGAGTGTCCTCAGTTTGCCCTCCACACTCCTTACGAGACCTCCAAATGGCTGGTGTTCATTTACTTCAGAGCACCAGGGCTCTGACTAGACTGAGGTTGGGGGCCCTTGTCTCACAGCAGTACCTGGAGTAAGAGCTGTGCTGTGTTGTTGTGAACCACAGAGGCAGAACCTGAGGCAGGCTCCAGCGTCCCCTCACATGGTCCTCTCCATCAGGATGGGGGGTGGGGTACAGGGGGCCCCTTGGAGTCTAAGGAGGTGCTACTGGAACAGTGAGGGCTCTGGGCCCAAGTGTGAGACTTCAGCCCTCTCCCCAGAGGCCCCACCCTACAGTTTGAGGAACATAGGCTCCCTCTGGGCCCTTCCTGCGTGGCCGGTATTCAAAGTGACACGAGGAAAACAAATCTCTCTCTCCCCCGAGATTGCCTTTGCTCCTGAAGCCAGTGATTGATCATCTAGTTATGTCTGCGACCCAGGCAGCTGAAATCTCTTGAGCAACTGGGGTGCACACCCCGAGTTAGAGGCATGATGAATCCACCACTCTCGGTGGCTAGTTTTTTTCTTTTAAAAAATATTTTTTATTTAAATAGGACAGAAAAACTGAGGGGAAGGGTGAATGGAGTAGACACCTGTTGCACTATTTCTACCTCTCATGAAGCCTGCCCCCCTGCAAGTGGGGAGTGGAGGCTTGAACCCGTGTCTCTGCACATGGTGATGTGTGTACTCAACCAAGTGCACCACCACCCATCCCCTTCCTTTCTTACAATGGTCCCTTTTTTTTTAAAGGAGACATAGGTCCAGAGAGGTTCAATGCTATGTTCACAGTTGCAGCTGAAAGCTGGCAGAAGCAGCATAACAACCAAAACCAACCTGTCCCCAAGTGTCCCCAAGACTGAATACAGAGATGCTGGAGTGGCCTGGTCTTGGAGGTGTCTAAGCATGGTCCAGGGCTGTGCCTGCTGTCCTAGCCCAGGCAATGTTCCTCTGTCTGTCCTACACTCTTCCTCCTCCTCTGGCTTTGTGACAGGCGAGCTGCTCCCTGGGAGCCCAGCTCCTTGGACACCCCATCCCCTAGACTCCCCCATTAAGTTTCTCTAGAGCCATTTGGACTGAGGACCAGTTTCCTCCCTGACGCTCAGGGCCAGACTCCCAGGGCCGGTTCAAGAGGCACCAGTAAGGCGATCACAGCCAGTTAGTGACTCTTTGCACACTGGCTGCTGTTAACATTACACACCTAGCTCCAAACTGGGTAATATATTTTATATATTTAGAGAAATAGGGAGAGAGGGATAAAGAGAACCGGAGCATCACTTGAATACACATGCTGCCAGAGATCTAACTCAGGATCTCACCCTTGAGAGTTAAAATGCTTTACCCACTGCACCACCGCCTCCCCGACTGCCATCCTAGTTCTTTAACCTTGAAAGATAAATCACTAATCTTCTACCTCCTCCTCCCCCTCCAGTGGAAGCTAATTGTGTTTGGTAACCTAGCACAGCTATGAACACAGTGGCACTTGGGAGCTGACTGTGTCCCCTTTCCCACTGGGCTAGGAGGTCACAGTTAACACACCAGAAGTCAGACACTCTAGGGTACCTGACCCATGCATATCACCAGCCACAGTTTCTAAGATCAGTTGATATAAGCAGCTATGGGGCCCAGAGAAAGGCCACTGTGGCACTCAGCAGTGTCATAGGCTAAGCCACTGTCTCTCCCCCCACCTCCCCCACTGCAGACAATTTGGTGGCCACACAGCTAGGACACAGCAGACCTGGGTCCCACCCCAGTCCCTTCTGCTCTGTTTTCTCTGCTGTCATCGCTGACAGGCACCCTGAGACACAGGCAGAATGAAGCCCCACCGAACTGGGGAGTAGAACTGCCACCATTTAGGAAGTAGCGTCTGTGGCAAACGGAGGTGACAGCCCTGCCACCATCAGGCGTAGTCTGTGTCTACAGGGCAGTGTTCCTGAGGAAGTAACCACACTTTCCCATCAGCCACCACAGGGCAAAGCCCAAGGGCCCTCCATAGTCATCCTCTGCAGCTCAACCTGAGCTGGGTGAGCCCTGGACAGGGGAAGGGGCTCAAGTCCTGGGCCAGGGCAGGCCTGTGCGGAGGCCCTGGAGGACTTGGGAATGGATCAGGAAGTCCAAACCTGCTCTAGCTGTGCTGGGTCCCCCAGAGAGAAAGGCCTGCACACCCTGCCCTCAATCTTGAATGTCACTATTTCTCCACCTGCCTGTCCACATTCTAGCCCCCCTCCCCCAAGAGATAAGGACCTTCCCTGGCATCTGACCTCACGGGCCTCTCCCTCTGCACACTGCAGAGTGCCAGGTTGGGACTCAGATGAAATGACATTCTTGACAAGTCTTCAATATGAAGCTGAGGTGAAGCATTGGTCCCCAGGAGAGGGCACTCCCAGGAGTCTTGGGAAGGGGTCAGGTGAGAGGGGTGAGGCTTTGCGCTGACTGTGTGTGTGTGTGGGGGGGGGGGTGCTGACAGACACCCATACTGTGCATGTGAGCTGTGAACTTGACATTCTTCAGATATCTGTGGGCTCCAATGGGCACCTCACAAAGCCCTGGGGTGTGTTTTCCATGGAGCATGCGCCCAGAGAAGATGCTCAGTAACATTTAAAATGATGCTGTAGTCCAGGGAGCAAGTGATGTGACCATAACACCCCTCCCCCTACCTCCCCCACCAAGGGGGCTGCCAGGAGATTAGGCCAAGAGGTTGAACCAGAGTCATCGAGTAAAGAGAAAGAGTAGTTGCCCTAATCTCTGGTGAGACTCAGACCCACCAGATGGAGTTTCCAAAAATTGCAGCCAGAAACACACAGAGGAACGTAAAAAGTCACCCCAAAGTCAAAGCAAGATGGCTAAGTGCCCAGGCAGGAATCTGGGGGTGTAGTGTTCAGTGAAAGATGCACAGCCCAGTGGGGGAGGATTGAGGCAGCACCCTGTTTGTGATATATAGCCACTGCATGGCAGAGAACTCGTGTGTGTGTGTGTGTGTGTGTGTGTGTGTGTGTGTGTGTGTGTGTGTGTGTGTGTGTGTGTGTCTGTCTGTCTGTCCTCAGCACAGAGCCCAGCCCTCAAGAAATGAGGTGCTCCAGAGTGAAGCTGGAGTGGAGGCAGGTAGGCCGAGAGCACACACAGGTCTGAAGGAGGCTCCTTTCTCTCTTGTTGTTAAAATTCGGAGGCTCTTGCCGGCCTGGCTTGCTTCACAGCAGGTAACAGAGACAACGGCTGGGCAGGGAAGCTGTATTTCTTTATTCAGGAACAACGATTCATAAACTAAGACAAACTAATCACCAAACAGAACTCTGCTGTCTCTTTGCGGCGGCACAAGCACTCTCTCTCTTACTCTGGAACTCAGGAACTCTCTCCCTTACTCTGGA
Organism: Erinaceus europaeus; assembly: GCF_950295315.1. NCBI lineage: Eukaryota > Metazoa > Chordata > Mammalia > Eulipotyphla > Erinaceidae > Erinaceus > Erinaceus europaeus. The sequence goes on along the minus strand of NC_080181.1, from coordinate 19,656,487 downwards.
ACTCTCGTACTTGGGAACCCCCTCTCCGGATTCCTTGGGGCGGGGCCAAGCAGGCCCGCGAAATTAACAGGACTCATCCAATTCTCTTGGCGGGGGAGGGCTAGAACAAACCAATGTAAAGCATACGACACTCTCTACCATTGTGGAGATTCCCAGGCCCCAAAGACCGGACTCTACACACCTGATTCCTCAGTCTGGAATACTGACAACTAATTCCTCACACTGAGTCAGTGTGCTCCCCAATCCAATAGGACGCGAGATCATGGGTCAGACCCAACTTAGCTCCTGTCCTCCACATCCACCATCTGAAACATAAGAGTCATCAAAACAGCCACCATTTGCAGACACACTGGTCACTCTCAAAGCTTCGCAGTGGTTCTCAGACCAGCCAGCCCGGACAGGGCTGTTACTCCCTCTGGAAGAGATGAAGAAGCTGGCCCAGAGAGGTCTATCAACCTGCCCAAGGTCACTCAGCTTGTTTAAAGGCAGGGTGAGAACTCGCCTCACCCACATCTCCCAGCTTCCTGCTCCCTGCCTCCCTTCCTGGCCCTAACAGGCAGCAATCAGCTAGTCTGACTCGGAGACCGAAAGGGTCAGTGAGTTGGTGACAGTGTCCCTAGAAAAGAAATAGACTGGCATTTAATTCCCTGTGTTTGCAGAAACCCAACTTGAGTTAGAAAACCTAGACAGAGTTGTAACTCCTTACTTTACTGCCAGACTTGAGGTGAGGGCAAGAACTCCCGTGAATGAAGGGGAGGCCCAGTGCTCATGAAGAACCGGCCTATCACCAGTGAAAACACTCTGTTCAACACCCTCCTGGTTGTTCCCAAAGGCACAGGCAGTCTTTACCAGCATGACTGCTCACTGGAGGAAGGGAAATAATCTAATTTTTCATGGATTACGGGGCACTGACTCTGAGCTCACATCCATCAGGGTGTCCTCATCTGGCCTTATGTCCTAGGTCAGATAGCCATTGGCTGTTTTGTTTTTCCTCAGTTCTTTTCACTGTGGGTCCAGGGGACTCCCAATCCCATCCTGTGTGTTCCCTGGTTCTGGAATGTCTACCTGAACTGGACGTCATTCAAGTTTAGCAACTGGCAGAATTCCCATAGTACATGATCAACTAACTTCTTCCAACTACTGAAAAAATATATGCAAACCTGAAAATCGGGCCACAGGCCAGCCAAGGCTCATCTGAATCCCTTGGGGGAGAGAGTGCTATGTTTAAGTACTTTGAATTCATCATGCTTTTTTTTTTTTACTAGTTAATATCCACAAAGTTTCCAGCTAGTAAAATAAATGTTAGTAGGGAAAAATGAATAGTGTAACATGCATCCACTACAAATAACCCCGGACATTCATTTTGTTGCCCTGTGAGACTCGAGTGAGTCTGTATGATATAGCAATCTTATTTCAGCTTTCTCCGTTTTTTTTTTTTTCCTCCAGTGCTATTAACTTGGGCTTGGTGCTGGCACTACGAATCCACTGCTCCTGCCAGTTTTTCCATTTTTTTAAATTGGGTAGAACAGAGAGCTTGAAAGGGGGGCAGGAGGAGATAAGAGAGGAAGAGAGAAAGACACCTGCAGACCTGCTTTACCATTTGTGAAGTGTCCCCCCCCACACACACACACACTGCAGGTGGAAAGCAGGGGCTCAAACCCAGACCCTTGTACTTCATACTATGTGCACTTAACCAGATGCAGCACCGCCTAGTCCCTGCTTTCTTCCACTGATCTATACAGATTTCTCTTACCCTCTTTTGAACCTAGCTTTGTCCCCCTGCTGGTTCCCTACTTGATGAGTTAAATCCGTGACATGGTAATTGAGAAACATCTTTTTAATCTTTGGAAAATTAACACTTGAACAGTTCACATGACTTACTCAAAACTGAAACAAGTGATAGGACAATTTAGCAGTTGGAGTGAGTCAAAAGGTCAGGAGCACCCCACTGTCTGGTTTGTTCATCCACTCAGCCTGCAGGGCCAGCTACACTACCTCCCTCCTCTGAGGGGGCTCAGGGCTCCGGGCTGGGCCATGGTGGTGCAGTAGTCCCCACAGAGTGAGGGGGCTGAGTGCTGGTTATCAGTGGGAGACAGGCGCTTTGGCAAGAACTCAGGGAAGCATGGCAAGCTCTCTCCACGAAGGTGGAGAATAAGGACCATGGGGAAGGCCAGTGTCATCTGGGCATCATGGGAGTGGTGGGTCCTTTATGTCAGTGGTTTCACAAATGCACACAGCAAAAGTGGCACAGCTGCCTAGTACTTGTGTGGTCACCAAGAAGGGGGGGTGAGTTTGTCTGAAAGTCATCCCTTGCTTGACACACTGGACAGAGGGGGATGGAGTCATGTGTGTGTGTGTGTGTGTGTGTACATGTGCACTTGCATGCATCTGGATCATAGCTGGAGTTTCACCAACAGGCTGTGTTGGAATCAGAGATAGAGAAAGCACAGCACCGAAGCTGCCCCCAGAGTGTCTCTGTAGTACTCCCATGTGCTATGCAAGAGGCTCAGACCTGGGCTGCACATGTGACAAAGCGGGGCCCTGCCATGTGGGCTCTTCAGCACATGCATGCAGATATGGACTGAAGTGTGTTGGATGTCTCAGATCAAATACTCCTCAAAGACATACTTTCATGAAAGAAATTAGTGCCGAATTTCTACACCTTAACCTTCATTCTGTCATACATCACATCTTTTCCTATAATGCCACACAGATAACTAAAGTTGTGGATGGATTTTCTTCTCCATGCCATTACCATCTCAAAGATGATCCAGACTCCACCAGTTAGTGAAGACTTACACTGACTGCACATTAAAATGGGTAACCGATGAGGGGTTCTAAGGATGAAAGGATTTCTGTCTACCAATCTATCATCTATCTAGAATATGAGATTACATGGTAGCCTTCATTCTAACTTAGAGTTTAGGGGAAAAAAATGCAAGCAAAGACACTTAACACAAGTTCCATGAATGAACAGAATCTTCTAGAAAGTTGAGCTTCAAAAGTCCATTTTTACATGAGATATATTTGGGATGTTGAAGAAGTCATAACATATTTTTTCTATGCAAAAATGTGTCATGCCTCACCAGTGTATTCCAGAACCTCACCCTCCCCAGAGCCCTTCCCCACTAGGGGAAGATAGGAAGAGGCTGGGAGTATGGATCTACCTGCCAATGACCAGGCTCAGCGAAGAAGCAATTATAGAAGCCAGAACTCCTACCTTATGCACTCCACAAAGAATTTTGGTCCTTATTTCCAGACGGGTAAATGTTAGGGGAAGATGACCAGAGGGCTCTGAACCCCAGTTCCACCAGGACGCAGAGAAAGAAGAGGGAAAATAAAGAAAAAAAGAGAAAGGGAAGGATACACAAAAGTAGTAGGTGTGACTTAGAAAGGAAGAAAAGGCAAGACCATAGGAAAAATGGGCAAATATATATATAAACAGATACAGAAATAATAAACTGGGAGAACCACTGCACTTTTCAATAAAGAGAATGGGGACACGGAACTCTGGTGGTGGGTGAGGTGTGGAATCATATTCCTGTTATCTTATAATTTTGTAAATATTAAATCACTCATAATTTTTTAAAATGCATTCTGGCTCAATATACTATATAATATACTAACGAGAGAACTAACGAGAGCATAACTTTGGCATTTGCAATAATCAGACTAAGGACTTTTCTGCATGCAAGTCCTGCACTTCTCCATCAAGCCACCTTCCCCAGAAGTGTGTTTGTGTTTGTGTGTGTGTGTGTGTGTGTGTGTGTGTGTGTGTGTGTGTGTGTGTGTGCGTGCGCGCGCACACACTGAATAAACACAGAGCCATAAGCAGTCTTGTTGCTGAGGTCACGCAGAGGAAGTTAGAATTAGTAAAGAACGGGACACATGGACATCCTGGGAAAGGCCTGTCCCAGTCCTGGGTCAGTGATGTGCTGAAGCTGGCAGGGCAGCCATTTCTTCCCAGCTCTGCATTTAGCTGCATCAAGCTGGCAGCTCGCAGTCAGCCCCAGTTCAAGTATTTGCACAAGGCAACTGGCAAATGTTGCCAGTCAGAACATCAATGCTTTTTGTTTATTTTCTTTCTAGAGAGCTGGTGGTTAAAACATTTACAGGCACACAACTGTGTGCGTCTCTCACACTGGTGTGTTTTTCAGATGAAACGAGTTCAGGGATGTTAAATAATTTACTCAAAGTCAGACAGCCCTAGGATTTGAATTGGTCTTAATTTCCAAAGGATGGCTTTTTCCTTCTGAAACCTGTGATTCTCAGACCATGCCTCCCCCGCCCCCCGCCTTCCCCACCCACACATCCCCTTTGTCAAGCCTCAAGGACTCAGGAGTTTCTGGGCCAGAAGAATAACCTGAGGAGGTGAGGAGGCAGCCAGTATGGGAGGTGACTGTCAACCTCTGTTTCTCCCATGAAGAACCTGACTGACACACAGCCATCACTAACTGGCATAGCTAATGATGGGCCCTAATGACCAACTCAGAAAGCAAATATGAATGCTGCAGTCAGTGCACACACATCTGTGCCTACTGTGTGCAGAGCATGTGCTAGGCCCCGGGGAGGTGGTCGGAGCTCACTCCTCCCATAGCACAGGGAGAGCCAGGGGGCTCAAGGGTGGAGCTACGGTTGCATCTGAGTCCTGGCTGTGTCGCTCCTGGGGACAGTCAACCCACCTCTGTGAGGTGCTGAGGCCACATCTGAGAGTGGAGAGGCTGCTGCTGCCTCCTCATGGGTCTGGACATGGGTGACAGATGGTAGATGGCAGACAAATGACAGCAGATAATACAGATAACCGGAGAGACAGGCAGGCAGAGAGACAGGGAAAGGAAGACACAGGGGAGAGAGATGGATGGAGAGAGGAGAGAGATGCAGAGAGCCATGGGGAAAGAAAAGGGAGAGAGGCAGGAAGACAGATACTGAGAAGAGGTGATAGAAAGGTGACAGATGACAGACAAGTATTTACACACAAATGCATGTGCTTTATTCAGTGTCTCTTCCAACCTAGAAAACAAGTAAGCAGGGGTTCCCAGCAGTAGAATAACTGTTCTCTCCTAGGACATGTCTTGACAGACTGGATGTTTCTGGATATTTCTAGGCAGGGAACATCAGGATTAATTCACAGGGTTGTCTCCTTCCATCAACTTGAAAAATATAAAAGGATCGGCTTTTTGCTGTTTCCTGATTTTCCGGTATCCAACTCTGCCAGCCCTTCCTCCTTTGCTTTTTAAAATTTTTTAAATATTTTATTTTAATGAGATACTGAGAGAAAGACACAGAAAGACCAGATCACAGCACAGCTCTGTTTCCTGGTGTGCTGGAGGTTGAACCTGGGACTTGGGAGCCTCAGACATGAAAGTCTGTTTGCAGAACTATTATGCTGTCTCCCCAGCCCTCCTCCTGGTTTTTATATCTCAATCCCCCTATACCCCTGACTCCCCAGAACCAGGGCCACAGCAGAAAGACTTCTCAGAACAATACCAAACTGAACCAACCAAACAAAAATGTCCTCTGCATCTAAATGAAAAAGGGCCAAAGGGAGGCTGGGGCCTGCAGCCTGTGAATGAACCCACTTTCCATGAGAGTTTTCCATTCGTCTGCTTCCCACTAAGGCCAGGACTGGCTCCAATCTGAGCCGTGTCTTCACTGCAAACACCAGGCCCCAGAAAGATCTAATTTGGAAATGAGGTGCAGTGGCTCTCCAGGCTGTTGGTTTGAGGCTGGTCCTGCTCCTTCCACAGGAAGCAGATCCAGGCGGCTTTGTCACCTTGGTCCTGCTCATCAGAGCCAGGGCCAATTACTGCCTGTGCCTGAGTGTTTAGCCTAACTGCAGCCTTGACTCCCAGGGCCACCCCAGGGGCCCGGTGGGGGCCCACCAGCTCCAGCCCTGCCAGGGAAGGCAGGGGCTCCCCAGATGGTGCCAGGAGCTCAGACTTTCTAAAAGCAACTTGATAAAATGGCAAAAAACCAGGCTTTCTGGCTCCCCTGGGAACTCCCAGCTAGCTGCTGACACAGCCAGGACCTGCACTTGGAAAGAAAGATAATAACTGCCAGAGGCAACAACTCAGCTGGTTAAATAGTGTCTCACCTGAGTATTTAGTTGATACATAAACACATATCCCCGTAACACAGTGTAACTGGCTAAATTAAAGCAATTATTTTCCGCAGTGAGCTTCCTTGATGAATGCTCCTCTCACTACCAACACCCCCCACCCTTGCCTCCCTCCGGAAACTGGAATCAGCTCATGGGAGTGACAGCCTGCACTGCACACATCCACACATGTTCCCCGGAGACAAGAATGAGGCTGTGACGACTGCTTTTCCAGGTTTGGGGATGGAGAAATGTTGCTCTTGCACTCTGTGGGGTTTGACGGTGAGGACCCATCAGTCCTCCAAATGTGTGTAGATGAATGCTGTGGGGGTGGGTGGAGGGGAGGGGAGTACACTAATTCCCTTCCGTTCACTTATTCACTCTACAGATGACTGAATTTTTTTTTAAAGAATTCATTAATGAGAAAGATAGGAGAGAGAACCAGACATCACTCTGGTACATGTGCTGCCAGGGATTGAACTCGGGACCTCATGCTTGATCCACCTCCCAGACCACCAGATGACTGAATTTTTTTTTTAAATTTACTTTGATTTAATTGGAGAGAGAAGTAAAGAGAAAGGGGGAGAGAGGGAGAGAAGCATCACCCCTGCAGGTGGGGACCAAGGGCTTGAACCAGGGTCCTTGCACATGGAAATGTGTGCTCAACCAAGCCTAGCCCCCTGATGATTATGAGGATAGCACTTATAATCTGGCCCATCTCAGCACAAATGAGCACCAGCTGTGAGGGCGTGGTGTGTGGCATGTGCATACACACACACACACACACACACACACACACACACACACACACACACGGGACTTCAGTCAGTGAAGGCCACACTGAGCTGAGTGCCCGGGACCAGGTGTATCTATTTCAAAGCAGTCTCCAACTTTCCCAAATTCCAATTTGTGTGTGTTGGGGTGGGGAGAGGCAGTTATACTAACTTGTGGGGCCTTGCATAAGCTGAGGTCAAGCATGGTATGGGCCATCCAGGGGGGACCCCTGGATGCCTGGGAGGTAAAGGCCTTCTGCCAGTTTCCCCAGGGGCTTTTTACCTCTATGGGTTGAACAAGAAGGGAACCTGCCGAATGGGTCCCAGCCCCCCCTATGAGTCTCCTTCGTGCAAGGGCCCACATCCCCTCTGTGCTAGCTGGCGGTTTTCACTTCCTCATTCTCCAAACTAACTTGACCATTTACCCAACGGTTACAGGGAAGACCCTCATCATCTCTCTGTCCCCTGCTGTCTTGACCATGTAAGGTATCCCTTAACATTCCTGACCATATAAGGCTAGACCATAGTTGCCCTGTTCTCCCCCCTACCCCAACCTATAAAAACTCTTGCTTGCCATGCAATAAATGTGCTATTCATAGGCAAATAGCATCCTGGGGTGATCCTTGGCTTTGTCTCTTGCCGCAGGGAAAGAACCCCCAGCTCATACTCACCCTACTGCCCTTGATTTGACCCTTTCAGCCCCTTCCTCTGGTGCACAACAGAGTGGATCAGCTGACTTGGTCAGATTGAGAAGCAGAGTCCTCATCACTAACTCTCTCAATGTTCACCCATGTGCACTGAATAGGCAGAGATGCCTTAAGGCATCTTTGTGCTGGGTGGGGGTGAAGAGGAAAGCCATTATTATAGTGTGGTACATTCTGGAATGACAGTGACATGGGAAAACTTGGCATGGCCCTGGGGTCGGCTGGGCCATCGGACCTGGGCTCAAATGCCAGCTTCACGTCTGACATCTGTGTCACCTTGAGTAAATAGGGAGTATTTCTGAGGCTCAGTTTCCTCATCTGTAAAATGAGAATCTTAAGTTCTTTCCTGTTGTCTCATAAGACTGTTATGAGGACTATAAGTGACGTGTCGGAGGCATATGGGGAGTCAGTATTTGTATCTGTATTTTTCCCAAAGACTTAATTTTGTTATATGAGAGGACCAGAGCACCACTCCATTATACGAGGTGTTGTGGATCAAACCCAAGTTCATGTGCATACATTCTACCTTCCTAGTAATTGCTGGTATCTTTAAATGGTAGATAGTATTCACTGGAGTAAGCTTAATACTACTACTGTAAGCAAGGAAGTATGTGATCATGAAGTGAACACCTCAAAGGTGGAAATGTTTGCTGGGCAGGTTTTTTTTCCCTTCTAAACAGGCAGAGGCAGAGGGAGAGAAGGAAAGAGACACCTCAGCACCCAAGTTTCCCCCAGTGCCATGGGGACTGAGTTGGAAAGTGGACTATATGCATGACAAAGCGAATGCACTATCCAGCTGAGCTATCATGCTGGCCCTACTGGGGGAGCTTTTAAATTAAAGCCTGTACCCCTCAAATGCAGTTCTGGGTGGAAGGAAGTGGCTACAGTCTCCTCACACTGGGAGGGACCAATCCCATCCCACTCCACCCCACCAGTTCAGACCTGGCATCAGAGTGCTTGAGAGGTGACATAGCTCCATTAGGACTGGGAAAACTTGGGGCTGGGTGGTGACACACCTGGTTGTCACATGCTACGATGCACAAGGACCCAGGTTCAAGTGGTCAGTCCACACCCACAAGGGGAAAGCTTCACAAGTAGTGAAGCACAGATACATATATACTGGAAAACTTGAGATGGATCCCCCAGAGAGAGAGACTTCCCCACACTGGCTGACCTTCAGCAATAATACTTCTACATCACCTCTGTAACCCCTACCTGTAGAGATTGTAGGCTGCCTGCTTCTAAATGCCCACTGGGACAGATGCCATCTGCTATTCAAGAGCCCCTGGGCTCCATGTTAAGGTAGAAGATGCCTAGGGGTGCTGCTAGGATCCCTTCCGCTGGCCCCTCTCTGTCAGTCTTGGGGGGGGGCAGCTGGCACCCTTCCTGGGCTGTTGGAGCTTGACTGCTCAGAAGAGGCACTGGGGCACCCTAAGCCACGTGCATGCCTGACCTTGCCCTTTTCCTCTTCTCCCCCTGCCTGGACTGTGGGCATTACCATGGAGACAGAGCAGGAGGAAGCTGCCAAGGGCAGGTGGCCACTCAGGGATGGAGAGGAGCTGGGGAGCCAGTCGTACTGGGTTGGGGGTGGGGAACACGTGGCACTCTGCACCCTCAAAGCAGGTGCTAAGCCACACCCCAGACTGCACATCTACCTCCAAAGTCTCAAAGTTGAGAAAGTTGAGCTGAGAACAGCCTCTTAGAAATTCGTAAAACCTCCTTCACAGTTACCCCCAGGTGTTGGTGAGGGGATTCACTTTCCTCCCTGGGCTTGTTTGAATCATTTCACTCTAATTACTGTGTACCCACAGCAGAGCAGAGTACTCCAGACCGGCGTTCAGGTCCAAGACTCAGGAAGTTCCCCAGCGTGATCACCTATGTATTTGAATCTTTTATTTCCTTTTATGGATAGAGACAGATAGTGGTCTGAGAAGGTGGCACAGTGGATAAACCACTGGACTCTCAAGCTTGAGGTCCTGAATTCAATCCCTGGCAACATAGGGACCAGAGTGATGTCTGGTTCTTTCTCTATCTTTCTCATTAATAAATAAAAATCTAAATGAGAGAGACAGAGAGTGAAATATTGTGAGGTATGGGGTGACATCTGTAGCACTGCTTCACAGCTCATGAAGCTTCTCCCATACAGGTGGGGACCTAGGGGCTTGAACCTGAGTCTTTGTGCTTAGTGACACATGTGCTTAACTGGGTGCGCCACTGACAGGAGATTTCAATTCTGACCCCAGGAGACCTTGAAGAACTTTCTCGGCCTCTTGGGTCAGTCCAGTGAGAGTACCAGGCTGAGGACCTGCACACATGAGACACTGACTAAATACCGGAGAAGTGAACGACTCTACGCCTTGAAGTGCACATGGCAACAGGATTCAAGTTATTTTGGTGCCCAGCTACCACTTGGCTGGGCCCAAGTCCAGAGCTGAAGAAACCCAGATCCCCGTGAACTTCCCTTATCTGGGAAGTTTCTGGTGGACCTCCTCCCACCACCTGTCCCCCCACCCCACCCCACCCCCAAGCTCCTCTTACTAACCATCCCGCCATCAGGTCAGTGAATCCTCTTTAATCCTGTTCCGCCGGGTCGTACTGATTGCTTTATTTCTTGTCCTTATTCGCCTTCAATTAGATTAACGGCAGCTGTCCCCAGAGCAGGTGACTGAAGGAGATGGCCCTTTCCTGGAAGAGGCAGAGAGCCAGGAGTCTGCCAGGCAGAAACTGAGTCCCCCAAATCCATGCCCACACAGATCCTTAGGACATGACCTTACGTGAGGATAGGGCTTTGAAAATGTAACTAATTAAGAACAGAGATGGATCGTGGGAAATCCTGGTAGACCCTGAAACCTCTTTTTCAACTGTTTAAACCCAGTGACTAATTCAGAGACCCAAAGAGACAAAGATGGCATGAGATGGGGCAGAGACAGAGCTGCTCTCAAAAGTGAAGACTCATCAGGAACCAGGAGAAAGCTGCAAGATGCGAGGAAGAGCCTAGAGCCTTTGGAGGGAACACAACCCTACTGGCACCTACATTTCAGACTTCTTGGGGTCAGGTGGTTGTGCACACACTAGTGTGCAAGGACCTCAGTTCAAGCCCCTGCAGGGGAAAAGCTTCACAAGTGGTGAAGCAGGGCTGCAGGTGTCTCCCTTTCTATCTCCCCCACCCCTCTCAACTTCTGTCTCTAATAAATAAAAATTTTAAAACAATCCTAGATTACTAGGATTTCAGACTGCTTGTCTCCAGGACTGAGAGAATAAGTTCACACTGTGTAAACCACCTGGTTTGTGAGGTTTGATACTTGATTATCGAAGCTGGAGGAAATACTTCTAGTATGGTTGGCTTCATAATGTGTGAGGCACTTGACTGTGAATTTGGCGAAGGTCAGTCCACCCTCCTCTCCTGAAGATCTTCAGACCTCAGGACTCAGGGTGCCCCCCCAGATCCAAAGCCATCTGACTTCTGCACTTTTCCAATAACATTCAGGACTCAAGAAGTGCTTGGAGAAGGCAATGGACATTTGGGTCCTCAGGGCCGGTTGCCTGCTTTTTATGCAGTTCATCAGGATGGCAGAACCCAGTTCTTTGGGGAAGTGATCTACTGGCTTTGGGGGAAAATCTCAGCTCTGCAAGAGGACAGTATTCCTTCACTCCTACACCCTTGCATGCAACAATAATAGTAGCCCCCTTATCAGGGGGGCATACAGTCAAGGACCTCTCCTCCAGCAGATGCCTGAAACCAGACATTTGCAAACCCTAGGATTGACTCTTGTCTCCTCCTACACATTCATACCTATGACAAAGTCTAACTCAGAAATTCAGCTCCGCAAGAGATTGATAACTAACAAGATAGAACAACTACAACAATATACTGTCATGACAGGGAATGTCATCTCTCAGGTTACAGTATAGCATGTAAAGTAGTTGGACTACTCTTGATCACCGGTAACAGAGGAGAGCAAACTTTCCCTTAAGCGAAGACAAGCATCTTTACTGACAGCCTTTGACCTACTGGACATGGCAAACCATCCCCCCATTCTCCTCTCCCCTCCCTGCCACCCAGCCCTGAGGCCTGACCAAGGAGCAGGATTGCACCTTAATTGTGTTATGCATTCAAAGGGCTTCTGGGTATCATCTGATACCCTAGGCACCACTTCGTTCACAGTCAGCCTCTCTGATGAGGAAATGCAACGATCCACAGCTCTGCAGAGCCCCAAACTCCAGTGAGCCCCTCAAGATGAGTACCAACTGGGTCCTCATCTCTAATTCCCCGGGTACTAGAGAAGAATTGAGTAAGACCACCCAATCAGCAATTTGAGACTCAGAAATAGGGGCAAGAAAGGAAGGAGGTCATGTTTGAAGCTGGCTGGATTGAGGAATGCTTTGGGAAGGCTTCCTGAGGCCGAGTGGTGTGGCCAATGACGTCACTTCTTCTACCAGGGAACAGTAGAAGGCTGTGGGTCATTGTGTAAGGAAGTGACCAGGTCCAGGCCTGGGGTGCTGCTGGGCAGGCATTTTGTAAGCATCGTTTCCTTCTATGGGTGCAATATTTTCACCCACATGTGAAGAGTTAGTCTAGTTCCCAAAGAGTCTTCTTGGCTTTGACATGCTAGAATTGCTCCAACCTAAATCACAGGCTGCAGGGAATTTCTAGTCTACCTCAGTGTGTGTGTGTGTGTGTGTGTGTGTGTGTGTGTGTGTGTGTGTGTGTGTGTGTGTGTGTGTGTGTGTGTGTAGGGAGTACAAGGGGCAAGGGGGCTCACCCACAGATTCCTCATCACTCCCCTCCTTTACTGAGGACACTGGCCCTCTGCTCACCACTCCAGCCCAAGTCCTGCTATGGACTTGGGTAAAATCAGCTTCCAGCCCCTTCATGTCTCAGTAACTTGACCTCATCTCCAAGGGCATCAACCCCTTCAGGCCTCTCCTGTAATTGCATCCCATCATCACCCAGAACTGCTGTTCTCTGCACTCAGACATTGATCCTACCTTTGGCCCTCCATCCCAGCGCCATCACCCCACGCCTCTGGCATTCCACTTCTCGGACTCATTGATTTGAATGCTTCTCATCCTCTCCAACACCCACTGTCCACCTTCAAGATCCTGTCAAGCTGGCTTAGATTGCTGGTCACTATCCATTTTTACCAGTATCCTTGATTCCCTTGTTTCATTAGCTTTTATAATTTAATTTAGGCAGAGACAGAGAGAAACTAAAAGGGGGGTGGGGAGATAGAGAGGGAGACACACCTGCAGCCTTGCTTCACCACTCTTGAAGCTTTCCCCCTGCAGGTGGGGACCACGGGTTTGAACCTGGGACCTTGTGCACTATAATGTATGTGCTTAACAGGTGTGCCACTGCCTGGTCCCTATACTATTTATTATTATAGTATTATTATTACCAGAGCACTGCTCAACTCTGGCTTATGGTGGGGCTAGAGGTTGAAACCTGAAATCTTGGAGCCTCACATAAAATTATCTTTGCGTAGCTATTATGCTGTCTCTCCAGCCCCATTTCATTATCTAAGTCACCCCTCCCCTCATTAACCACTCAACTGATAAGCTGCCTTTTAAGATTTATTGTTTATTTTTTATGAGAACCAGAACATCACTCTGACAATGCTCAGGACCCCAACTATGCAGGTCCTGTCCTACACTGTACTTACTACCTTCCCAACTACTTTTAAGATTATTGATCTGAGACCGGAGCACTATTCACCTCTGACATCTACTAGTGCTGGGGACTGAACCTGGGGCCTCTGGAGCCTTGGGCAGGCATGCAAAGTCCTGGTGCTCTAGTGCTGAGATGTCTCTCCAGCTAAATTGTTAAACTAAACCCCTTTTCAAGTCCATGTTGCTTCATCTCCTGTGCAGTGCCTCCACCTGTAGCCCAGCCCTCAGGCATCCTGTCCTGGAACCGCAGACCTCTCCCAGATGCTGGTTTCCCAGCCTGCTTCTCTATCACTAGTTCTCTGATAGGGCAGTTTTTGTGATATATCTCTTACTTCAAGTAAAATCATCGAGTTATTCTCCTGCTTAGAACCCAGCCCTTGGAAGTGTTTTTTTTTTTTTTTTTTTTTACTGTCAGCATGGAGTCCCACCCCCTTTCTAAGGCCTCAGCTCGCTCTGTGCTTCTGACCTCACCTTGTACCATCCCCTATCTCTAGCTCCACTCCTGAGCCTTTAGCTTCCCTTGAGCAAATTGAACTTGACTTCTTAGTCTGCCCTGAGGTTGGTGACAACAGGGTCTGGCAGAAAGGGTCCTGGGGCAGGAATGAGTTCTGGTCTTATTTCCTCATTTGTAGTGATGTCCTTTCCAGAAGAGGGGCTACAATCTAGAGGCCAAATTGGGAAGGAGCACGTGGGCATTTCAGTGCCTCCTAGCAATTATGATTAAAAAAACAAAATGAACTGGGAGCCCTCCATGTGCTATGGTGTGGAGGCTAAGCACATTATCTGCATGATTCATACACTTCTGCTTCACCTATGAAGAAATTGCCCTGGTTACCTCTTCTTTTATGGGGAAAAAACTGCACTTCAAAAGGGTCCTAGTAACTTATTGAAGTCACACAGCAGGTTTTTGGTAGAACATAGGCCTAAGCCTGTCAGTCTGGATTACAAATTTATCTTGAGAATTTTTATTTTACTGAATACCTAAATTGGCAGGAAGTTGGGGGGGGGGAGTTTCGCTTTTTTAGAAGTTATTTCTGGGGAAAGGAAAGTTTAAACCAACATTCCTAAAGGGTCTCTCTTAAATGAGAGAGTTGTAGAGAAGAGACCAGACAGGCTACTGCTCAACTCTGATTTGGGCAAGGGTGGGGGTGGGGGGGATGTTTAGAATCCTGGATTTATTAATTTTGGCCCATGCTCAGAGAAGGATAAACAGGGAAGCTTCCAATGGAGGGCATAGGACACAGAACTCTGGTAGTTATCTTGTTAATTACTATTAAATCACTAATAAAAAATTTAAAAATAACCTGGGGACTTTGGAGCCTCAGACATGAGTCTTTTTGTATACCATTATGCCCCACCCCCTCCAGCCCTGTAAGTAACCAAGGATCAGCCAAATGTTAAATTTCAGCTTCAAAACAAACCTCAAGTGCCAAAGATACCCAACCCCTAACAGCAACTGCATCCTATTGGCTGTCTTCATGGCCTCAGGCTGATCTGCAGCAAATCTCTCTGCTTGAACTTGACCTAAAACCCAGTCTTCTCAAAGTGGGTCTGGTTGTCTAGGTGATCCCCCAATGCCAGGCTCCTGCAATGACTATGAAAAAAGTCCCAAACTTAGGCACAGTTGTAACTTAAGAAAGCCAGATAGTGTTGGTTGAGGGAGGGGGGGGGGGAATCACCCTGGTGGTTCTTTTGGCCTGTGGAAGATACACCTGACATTCTTCTTGGACTTCACCTAAAATGTGGTTCTGTGGGCAGTTCGCCATCACTCACCTACTCTCTCACTCATGATGTAAATGACTACCAAGTGCTTAGCATCATTTTCAGCTATAAAAGCTTCTGGAGAAGAATGAGACAGACTCTCTACCTCAAGGAGCTCTCAGTCTGTTGAGGGAGAAATGCAATGCATATCTGTAATTAGCATTTGGTGTTAAGATGTTGAGTAGAGAAGACAAGGAATATACACTTGAGAGATCAGCATTCAGCATCAAAACGTCAATAGAAGTAAGGAGCCCCAGAGATGCCATGCACAGCCAGCACCATGATTCAGGCTCTGTGAGCCTAAGGGAGCTTCATTTAACCTCAGCGGCCAAGCCTGTAAAATGCAGGTCAGAAGACTGACCTCAATGGGTTGTTGAGATCAATAGGGATAGTGCATGTGGAAGTGATTTATGAATAAGAGAGATGACTATTGCATCATGGAGCTTTGGAAATTAGAGTTCAAATGCACAGTATTATTTCTCCATAGGGTATAAGCCAGCTATTAAAAATGCTTTAAAATGCATGCATGTTGGGTAGAGAATGATTCCTTCTGCAGTTAGTATAATTCACTCTCCCACATCCTTCAAGTCTTTTCTCCAATATCAGCTTCTTGGTGAGGCCCATTCTGACCACCCTAAGAGTGCAAACTCTTCCTCCATCTATACCACATCCCTTCACACCACCCCGACACTACTAGATTTCTCCCCATAAGTACTCATTGCCTTGGAAACACACTCAGTATTTTTTTTTAATATTTAGTGTTTACTAGTTTTCTTCTCCAGTCAGAATGGACATTCCAGGAGAGCAGGGATCTGGTATTGTTCATTGATGTATTTGATATTTCTGTTCAGAGAAAGAATAAAAAGTAAACTGCATTTCTTGAAGGTTGAAAGTTGAAGGTAATTCAGGAAATGAAGGACCTTCCAAAGGAAGCATGAGAACAGACAAGTAGGATACAGAAACAAACACAACCCAGACTGCAGAGAAGAGTCCTGTGACTATAGTGTGGGGACCACAAGCATGTTCTAAATGGGAGGGCTCCTCTTGTGGCTCACCGATGGCACCCTTAGTGAGATCTGAACAACCCTTGTTTGTTCATCCAAGCTATGGGAGAAGACAAGTTGGGATGACTTCATGGAGAAATAATTTCTGAGTACATATCCTTCTTATTTACTGACACCCAGACCTAGGAACACCAAACAACAAAAATATCTTCTCACAACTTCTGTGGGTCATGAATTCAGGCAGGTCAATGGGGTGGTTTGGGCTCAGGTCTCATAAGACGTTGCCATGAAGACCATGGAAGTGACCATGGTCATCTTCAGGCCTGTCCAGGGAAGAAGGATGAGCTTGCCATGATGCTTATTCACATAACAGGTGTCAGGAGGTCCCAGTTTCTTGAGTGCCTTTCTATAGGGCTGACTGGGTGTTCTCATGAAATGGCAGTTGACTTTTCCCAGAATGAGTAATCCAAGAAGTCACAATCTGTGACAGGAGACTGTCACAACCTGCTATTTAGGCCTTATCCTATTGCTACACCACTCTGTCCCATTGATTTAGGAGGTGATTGTACAAGAACATGAATGTTAGGAGGTGTGGGGGGTGTTGAAGAGGCCACCCTAGAAAGAATGTTACCACAGAATGTAGCAATGGAAAGATCCAGAATGTGCGAAGGGAAGCATCAATCCATGGAGAGCAGTGGTCACACTCAACCTCTCTCTCCAGCTGACCACAACTGACCACAGCTGACCAAGGGACAAACTTTGTGCCTTTGGCCACCCAGTGCAATCTCACGGCCTTAACTAAACACATTGCTTAAGGAAAGGGCCCATGTTGGGATACTGACATCTTCTGCCTGGGCAAGCCTGGATGTTCATTTCTATCATTTTGGCACTACTATTAATGTAAGAAAAGGGAGCTCAAGAGGCCAAGAGAAGAACCATAAGACTTAAGAAAGGTGACCAGTGACAGAATCCCTGCTGTACCCTTTGAATCCTCCAATTTTGCTAAAGACCTTCTAATTGGCCCAAAGGAGATGCATCCATTAGGAAAGCACCCTCCCCAAGGAAGAAATCATGGGGGGGGGGTCAAGAAAAGAGAATAGCTTTCAGGAGTGAAATGTCCTGGGGACAGAATCTATTGGGTGCCACCCTCCTTTTCAGGCAGGACAGCACTTTACCACTATTGGCTGCTGTTAAAGACCCCAAAGGATGAAGCCCATATATTTCTGCCAGCTGGGGATGGATCTTCTCAATCTGAGGCTCCTTTGCCCTCTCAACCCCAAAGGATAGAAAGTCTTCAGTACACTCTCCTAATTTTCCATTTTTAGCATAAAAGGTATTTTTGCAGAGTACACTACACCATGTGACCATTGCCACTCAGGAAGTCTACCATGAAGGGGAGAGGATTAGGAAGACATGAGTCTAGGGCTGGGTGGTGGCACACTCGGTTGGGCACACCTTACCATGTGCAAGGATCCAGCTCAAGCCCTGTCTCCACCTGCAAAAGGGGAGGCTTCGTGAGCAGTGAAGCAGTGTTGCAGGTGGCTCTTTCTCTTTCCCTATCTATCCCCCCCACCCTCGATTTCTGTCCTATCAAATAATATAATTAAAAAAACAAAACCACAAAGTCTATGCAAAGCCACCACCATGAAGACTGGTGTCTCTCCCCGGCGTGTATGTGATGAGAGCTCAGCTGCATGGAATTCGAAGGAATTCGTCCAAGCAGTTTGAACCCCTCTCAGTCTGTAAGAGCTCCTGACAGACAGGTGGACTGCCAAAGAACTGTGATGTGCAAGGCAGTGAAGGGTATGAGAAAGAAACACAAGCTGAAACAGTTTCAGACAGATGCTTAACTTCCCGAGATGTAAAATCAGGTGGTGAATTAGTGCCAACTGAAAACCTTCCCCCTCAAATTTCTTAACAATAACAGCCATCACCATTAACATCCATGGAAGACTTGGCATTAGTGAGAGATTTTTTTCCAAATGTCTAAAGTCTTTTACCTCCACGAGTCACAAGATCCCTACAAGGCTGATATTAACAGCTTCACTTAGTAGATGGGGAAACCCCAGATGACAAAAGCTAACCTACTTGCTTAAGGCAACACAGCTGGAAAGCCTTAAAGTGGGGCTTCAAAATCAAGTAGTCTCACTCCAGAGTCCCCAGATTTAACCACCACAATGTATTGCTTCTATACAGTTTACGTAATGGGTCAAATACTGATAACGGTCACCCATAAGACAGAGGGGCAGGGGTGGTAACATACCTGGTTAAGTGCACATGTTACAGTGTGCAAGGACCCACGGTCCCCACCCCCAGGATGAAAGCTTTGTGTGTTGGTGAAGCAAGGCTGTAGGTGCCTACCTGTCTCTCTTCCTCTCTACCTTCCCCCTCCTCTCTGTGTCTGGCTGTTTCTATCCAATAATTAAAGGTAATGTAAAAAAAAAAAAAAGTGAGGCCTGATGATGCAGGCTAGACATTTTTCTGCCTTATGAAGTGAACATCACTAGTCAGTCATTTTAAGGGAAGCTTGATGCTATTAAACCACAGGAATTCCAATCTAGTAGGTGACATGTAAATCCCATGTTAGAAACCCAGATAAACTGATGCTCAGGTGTTTTGCTCAGGTACACCCAGGCCTCTGCCACCTGTCCTCTGGCAGAGCAGTGGAGATGGTGCTTAGAGACAGCTCCTGAGCTACTTCTGTGTCTGTATAGGATCCCAGGCATTCCACCCTTTACTCTTGCAAATCAAGATGCTTAGGGGCCAGAACACACACAATACCACGTGCAAGGAAGGACCTGGATTAAGGCCCCAGTTCCACCTACAGGGGGAAGCTTCACAGGTGGTGAAGCAAATGCTGCAGGTCTCTCTCTCCCTTTTCATCTCGATTTCTATTTCTAAAATATGACATTAATAAATCAATAAAATTAAAAATCAAGATGTTTAGCCATAGAGAATGGTCACCCTTCTCCAATAGGAGTAACAAGCAACGCCAAAGATGGAAGTATGGGCAGAAGTCTGGGTTTAATCCTGCAAACGGTCCAGGTGGCCTTACCGAGGTGAGGGCTGGGCGGTGATGTTATCACAGCTGCATGGGAAGCCACACTCCCATCAGTGCCGCCTCCTGCTCCTGCCTCCTCTGTTCCCAGTGCTCAGGCTCATTCCCTACACTCCATCCAAGCAACCAACATTTTGTAGGTGGCCCTCAATTTTTAAGAGTTGCAAGAAGTGATTTCATCCATCCTTTTCTTTCTTGCTATCTATCCCTTTCCCAGTGTCCATGCAAAGCTTAGTCTGCTCAAAGACCGTGTCTACTATGCTTATTTTCCCCTCTCCCTTATTCTGGGAGTCACTGACACAAATCGGTGAGAGCTGTTGCTCTAGTTTGACTGGGAAGCTCCACCTGCCCTGTGACCTGGAACAAACTTCTACGTCACTAAGCCCAGACTTCTCCCTCTGTGGAATGGGGATAAACTAAGGCCTATCTCCTAGAGTCCTTGCAGGATTAGGAGTTGGAATTAAAAAGCACTTGTCCAGTGCTCAGTATGGTAGCCAGAACATGCCAAGTGCCAGAGAGAGGGGAGTTGTTAGGGTGAGCAGGCCAGTGAGAGTGGCCTGGGGAGCAGGGCTCAGTGTCAATGGCAGCCCTTGTAAGGAGGCCTGTGAGTGAGCCTCTCTCCCAAGCCCAGGCGTGGGGTTTCTGGGGAATTGCTAGTGATACTGCTGCCCGGGGTAACAGGAAGGGGAGGAGGCAATTATACAGCGTGTAACAAAAATAATTTCATTTCTAATGCCTTTCCCCTGCTGGGCCACTTAGGATCTAAACAATAACAATGAGGTGGGGTGGGAAGCAGAGGGACAAGCATGTTCCAAGGGGCCCAGTGACCATGGGACTCGCTGGGGTTCCCAGGCTTCTCTCTGCAGCAATGGGGCTGGGGCAGTGCTGGGTGCTCAGTTGCCTCAGCTGGTGGGAGGTCTGGAACTGTGTCTGCCTGCCTCCACTCACAATCCTCTGTCCGGAGCAAGCTGATATCACTCAGAGATCTGGGGAAAGGCCAGACCTGCTGCCTCCTTCTCTCCCCCCCACCCCCATCCAACCCCTGCAAACAGCTAAGATTTCCTGCAGCAGTTTTTGGGAAATGTGAATATCCCAGCAGGTGCCATCAGATTCCCATAGACCCGCCCAAAGTGCACCCACCCAGTTCCTATACATATGGCTTGTTTATCTCCAGCCTCTTCTATGGGACTCTCAGCCTCCTTTTCCTTCATGGCCTTCATGCTCCTAGAGGCCCCCTCACCTTCATCCCTGGGATAGAGCCACTGTAGCAGCACAGGTCTTCCCATCTGGGGAGCAGCAGGGGAGTCCCCAGATCCTACTGCGTCATCTCTGGTTCTTCCAGCACCAGAGCCAGCAGAGATCTGGGCTCCTCTGCAGAGAAACCATTCTGAGTCTCCTGGAGAGAGCACAGACTGCACTTCCCTGGGGCCATCCAGCTGCTGCCGAGGGTGTTGGTTTAATCCAGTTGTCAGATCCAGGTGGAAGGAAAACAGGGGAAACACCATCCAGAAGGGCCAGTCCCTCTTTCCTCTGGCCCCAAAGAAGAGCAAACCAAGTGGCTGGCTGCCTTGGAGTCTTATTCCTCCACCCACATGCACTGACACTATAATCAAGCTATTTTCCAAGCCTTTGCATTTAGATATGATTCTATTGTTAAAAAGAGAAAGAAAGAAGAAAGAAAATAAAGAAGAAAAAAGAAATCTTCAACCAGATTGTTGATGGGGACAGGTGAGAGGCAGGGCTTTATTGGTGTTGGATCCTAATGTTCATAATTTTAAAAGCTGGAGACGCTATCAGTCTCCTGAGCAGGATGGATAAACTCATGCCAACCACATGCCCTGAG
Organism: Erinaceus europaeus; assembly: GCF_950295315.1. Taxonomy (NCBI): domain Eukaryota; kingdom Metazoa; phylum Chordata; class Mammalia; order Eulipotyphla; family Erinaceidae; genus Erinaceus; species Erinaceus europaeus. The sequence goes on along the minus strand of NC_080181.1, from coordinate 19,635,577 downwards.
TGGCTGCAATTCACATGCACGAGAGCTTAGACCTGATCAGAGTCCATTCTGGGTCCCAGGGCTGCAGGGGAACCCACCACAGAATGGAAGAGGGGGGAAGTATTGTGCTGGGGTTCAGCTGAGAAGCCCACACAGGGCAGGGGAGGGGGGGTTTCCCAAAATGCAGGCTGCTCCCCTGCTGCACAGAGCTCCTGGGAGGATGGAGACCCTTGGGCTGAAGACTAATTCCTCTGCCCTGGGATTCCGGTGCTCACACACCACTCCTAATAACAGGAGGGAGGTATTTCTGGATAGAGGAAAGGCTGCCTGTGAAAAGGAGTCAGAGGCATCTGGAGTGACTTCTGAGGAGCACAAATACTCTGAGCATCCACAAGCCCCAGAAGTCTGGCCCAGGGAAAGAGGGGCAGACTGGGCAACTATCCTGTTATTTGCAAGACCTCTAGTCCTAGGGTACTAGGACCTGTGCTATGCCACTTGGTGCCGGGAGATAATGAAGAGACGGTGCAGGTCCCAGCACAATAGAAGCTGAGTCTCACTCTCCTCTCCCTCCCTGGATGCTAAAGTGCCCCCACTGCTGGAGATTCCTAAGTATGAAGGCTGCAGGTCAGGAAATGTGAGTTATTGGAAGGGGTAGGACTGGCTCAAGGAAGTCTCATCTCATCTCAGTTCATTTCCCCTCCCTCCTCTCTCCTCTACCCTGCCCCACAAGGCAGACACACACACACACACACACACACACACACACACACACACACACACACACACAGCCACCATCACAGCCAGGCTTCTTCCTCACCATCAAAATATGGCTTTCACTCTGACTTCCAGACCTTTCCTTTTATACATGTTTACCCAGAGAGCAATGACCACAGACCAGTCTAGCTCTAGCAGGTCAACCCAAGGTATTATAAGAGGCCACAGTTACAAAAAAAAAAAAATCAGCTTCTGAGCTCCCTGTTTTCCTGGGCAGCAGAAGGAACCAAAGGGTGTCCCTCAAGTTCAGATTCTCGTCTACCATTGCATGTTCCAGACCAAAACAATCAAGTCTTGCAGGTGAAGCTGGACTTCACTATTGGCCTTATTCACCCCACACAAGCCTGAGAGTCACAGAGCACAGGAACCAAATCAATACAGTCGATATGTCACTGCCAGCAGGGCACAAACGGCTACCAGCCTTGGGGGACAATGTCATGCTACTAAGCTGAACTAATCACTCCTTGGCATTTCAGGAGCAGTTAGGTTGGCAGATCACAGCACAATGAAAAGCAATCATTCCTCCAGAAAGGGAGGGCAGGAAGAACATACTGGTGGGGTGATGGGGTGGGTGGGGAGTTGGGGGGGGCACTCAACTATTGACACAGACCAACCTGGGGCCACCCTGGGGATTCTGGGACAGGCCAAAAATCTATTTCTGAAAGGAGTAACTAGGAGGCTGCTGGGGAGAGCAAATTGACTGCGTCCTTTACTGAAGTAAAGGGGCTGAACTGGGGGGTGGAGGGGGACAGAAATGGCCTCTTAGGAATCTGGTGGGGTAGCACAGCAGGATAAGCACCCGTGGCACAAAGCACAAGGACCAGCGTAAGGATCCCAGTTTGAGCCCCCGGCTCCACACCTGCAGGGGAGTCACTTCACAGGAAGTGAAGCAGGTCTGCAGATGTCTGTCTTTCTCTCCCCCTCTGTCTCCCCTCCTCTCTCCATTTCTCTCTGTCCTATCCAACAACAAATGACAACAATGACAATAATAACCACAACAAGGCTACAACAACAAGGGCAACAAAAGGGGGGGAAATGGCCTCTAGGAGCAGTGGATTCATGGTGCAGGCACTGAGCCCCAGAAATAACCCTGGAGGCAAAAAAAAAGTCCATCAAGGTGGGGTGGAGGGTGGGGAGGATTCTGGCCGAAATGATGTAGAAGTATCTTTGCTGAAGGTCAGCCAGTGTGGGGAAGTCTCTCTCTCTCTCTCTGGGGGATCCGTCTCAAGTTTTCACAGGCAGTGAAGTAGGTCTGCAGGTGTCTTATCTTTTTCTCCCCCTTTGTCTCCCTTCCTCTATTTCTCTCTGTCCTATCTAACAATAATGACATTAATAACAATAGTAACTAAAACAACAATAAAAAACAAGGGCAACAAAAGGGAAAATAAATAAATGTATATATGAAAGAAAGGAAGGAAGGAAGAGCCAGCCTCTCTACCAGCCAACCTCATACCTGAAGGATTAGCCTGTCTGGCTACAAGAGGCAGCGGGTTGATGGAAGACCTTTTTCATCATGTTCCTTCTAGCTTAGAGTCTAAACTCTTATGAATGGTGATCCTTTAGCCCAAGAAACATATGAATCACCCAGAAATATTGCAAAAATATTCATTCCTGGGACCCAGCTTGAGATTCTCATTCAGCAGTTCTTCAGGGAGGAACCAAAAATATGCATTCTAAACCAGCTTCCTAGGTGATCAGAGGCAGAGAGTTCATTAAAACAAAAGCCCAGAGGAGTGGTGATGAAGGAAACCCACTGAAGAGAAATGCTGCCCCTTCTTTACATCAAATCAGAATCCCACCCCACCACCCCCACTCCACCATTTCCAGGTCTTGTCCATGGGGGGTGGGGGTGTAGGGAAGGCAAAAGTAGATCTCAAAATGATCCACAGGTCAAAGCTCGGGCAGTTGTGGGGCTCACCTGTCTCCAGGCCCTTATAAGGCTCTTGAGTCTAACATTCTGCTATGCCATCTGCCAGTTATCTAAGTTCAGAGTCGGCAAAGTTCAGAGTCGGCATCAGTTACAACCGCCGCCACCCCCCCATATCAAATATGTCAGGAATTGTGAGCACTAAAAGTCAAACCCAGGGGACTGGAACCCTGCAAACCAGCTCACTGATTCTCTAGCCATTGGCCACAGTCCCCAGGGGAGAGGCAACAAGAGGGGAGAGAGGAAGGATTTCTTTATCAAGTGGTCCTCCTGCAGCAGGATGAATCAGGGCTAAGCAGAGGAGCTGAACACCGTGGTCCTGAGGGAGGCAGGGGACTAAAGCAAAATCCAGACACAGATTGGAACTGCAGGAGGAACTGGAGAGGGGACCCATCCAGTGAGGACAGCCCCCACCCCAGCCTCAGGCGCCCCCTCCCCCAGCACACAAAAAGTAGTGAGCTTGGCCAGATGTGGCAACAGGGACTGAGACAGCGTCCCTGCGACAGAGCGAGGGCCTGCCGCCACGGGCTGTGACTCGTGTTCATGGAAGTCTGATGTGTAGCCGCACTCACCCTCTCACCTGTCTCGCAGGGGAGCGGCTCCTCAGAGCTGTGGCCCTACGCTCAGCCCAGCCCAGGAGCTCGGTGAACGCCCCCCCCCCCCGCATCCCCCAACCCTTGGGAGCAGGACAGCCCCCCTCCGCCTCGGTCCTCACCCCAGCCCCCCTTCCCACCTTCCCCTCTTCTGTGGGAGAGGCAAGGAGCCTGGGAAGCCGGTTCAGGACCAAGGACAGCGGTCCGGGCGGTGGAAGGAGGGCAAGGCGAGACGCCCCCGTCCCGGCCGGTGTCTCCCCTCTCCCGGCCGGGGTCCGCCTTCTCTCAGCTGGGGTCCCGGTGGGGGCGCGTGTCCCCAGGACCCAGGAGCCGCACAGAAGCAGATTCGGTGGCCGCAGTCCCTCTCCCTCCCTCTCTTCTCCTCCTCTCCCTCCAGGGTGCTGGGAACCCTGGGGTCCCGGCTGCACTCAGAGTGCCCTCCGGAGCTGGCTGGCGCGGGGTGCAGAGGGAAGCGCGCGGACACTGCGGCCACGGGTTCGCGTCCCACCTCCCCTGGGGCCGGCGCCTGCGGGGCCACGACTCGGAGCCGCCCGCAAACTTCAGGTCCCGGACTCAGCGCCCTCAGAGCTCCAGGCGACCCAGCCTCGGATCCTGGCCGCCGACCGTCGGCCGTCCCTCTCGGGCCGCTTACCTTCAAGCCATAGGGCGCCCGGGGGCAGAGGCGGCGCCGGCGGCTCGGGGCTCCCTGCTCCCGCCGCATCCAAGCGCGGCGGCTCCCCCGCAGCCGTCCGGGGCCACCGCTCTCCCCGGAGGGTCCCTGGCTCCCGGCCCCGCCGCGCCGTGCAGAGTCCCGGCGGGCAGCCGCTCGGCCGGCTCGGGCCCGCGGGGAGCAGGGGGCGGGCGGCGGGGCGGGCAGGCGGCGCGGGGCGCGGGGCGCGCGGGAGGCGGCCGGCTTGACTCTGGGGCTGGACAGCTCGGCGGCACCCGGGCGCCTGGAGCCGGGAGCGCGGAGGGAGGGCGGGGCCGCCAGGGGCGAGACCCCGCCCCGGACAGACCCCGCCCCACAGGCCACGCCCCGTGTAGGCCACGCCTCCGCGCCCTGTGCGCCCAGATCCTAAGGGGACGCAAGCTGCAGCCTACCTGGCATTGAATCCCACACCAGGCGGCAACTGACAGGTGGATTGCCCCGGCGCTTCCCATCAACCCCCAAAGTAACACCTAGTATCTGCAGGACTGCTGTGACAAGTGTCCTCCCCGTCTCTGGCTTGTCTGTCTGTCCCCTCCTTGGAGGAGTCAGAGGCCACTAGCTGCAGGAGGCACCACCAGCTCAGGGGCCCTTTTCTGGCCTCTGATCTGAATAGTTGTCAGTTTTGTTTGACTGTTGGTGGGAGAAGCCCATTTGGAGTTTTACAGGGAAATGTAGCTGGACTGTACAGCATCGGACTTGCAAGCCTCAGGGTCCCTGTTGGATCCCTGGTGGTGCAGGTACCAGAGTGATACTCTGGCTTCTTTCTTTCTTCTGGAGGTGAAACTCCTCTCTCCTTTAATAAGTCTTAAAAGTTTGCTCCAGCATTTCCTTCAATGACCCATAGATTATAGTTAGAAAGGATTTGGGCCTCACTCCAGGCCCTTCCCCACTCTCTTTGCTCCTGAAGGGAGAACTTCCCAGAGAAGTGATTCCACTGAAATCCCAGCTGGGCCAGTCCTGTATCTTCTGAAGCCCAGTCAATGTGTCCCTCAGAGAAAGCCATCTCTGGGGGCAACTGGGGAAGGGCCACTCCACTCCAAAACTTTAAGTGGGCACAGCGTACTTTGGCTGACTCACTGGCCTGTGGATCTGGCTGTCCCCCATCTCCTGCAGGCTCGACAGACCAGTTATAACAATCAACACCCCTTCTCCCCCATATTCTCCTACATTTACTTGTAAAGCAGTGAAACAGTGCAGGCAGAGAAGGAATCTCTGAATCTGTCTCCTGTGCCCTTCGGCCATGCTGGGCAAGGTTTGACCCACTGAAGGAAGGACTTGGTGCCTGCAGCTTCACCACTAAGCCTGGGTTCAGAGACAGAGCCCAGAGTGGGCAAGTCTCTCTTGACTTAGCAGAGCGCTGTCCCATCTCTGTCGCCTACAAATCGTGCAACCTTGGCTAAACTGTTTAATCTCTCTGAGCCTCCATTTCCCATGAATGCCTTTCTAGGCTAAGAATACCTTTCTCTCTAGGCTGCACTGGGGAGGATAATGTTAGACTAACTGTGGGATGGCTGACCCCTGGCTGCTCTGAGGTGGGGAGGGCAAACTTACCTCATTCCTGAGGCAGCTGTGGGAGTGAGATGACCCCCGTGGGATGCACCAGGCCAAGGACACTGTCACTCTGAGCTGCCTTTTCTGTCTAATCTTGCATGGCTGAATGGATTTCATGCTGGCTGTGAGTAAGATGGATGGATCTTTCTGTTTTCAATTAGCAAACGCCTCACTCTTTAAGCAAGCGGCACAGCAAACAGATGCACCGAGTGACTGATGACAAGGAGCATCTGTGGCCAAGCCACAGACCACAGACTGCAAGGGAGGCTCCCCACTCCCTCTGGAGGTCACCCAGCGAGTGCCTCCCCTGGCCCAGGCAGACTTGGACCCAGTCCAAGTGTGTCAGCTGGGAGCAGGGTGGCCCTCATTTCTCTTAAGGCTTTTCTGGAAAAGAGGATATAATAGCCTCCATGGATTTCCCACCTGTATCTTCCAGAACCTCAAGACCACGAAATTCCCACTATGCTACTTAAATCTTTAATTCTACCTTTCTTTCTGTTGAAGGTAGAAAGGATAAAAACTGAGTTGAAGCCAGCAGAGATTTTGTTGGCCCCAGATGATGGAGCAAAGGAATTCACCAACAGAATAGGGAAGAGGGCTGGTGAGACAGCATAATGTTAATGTAAAGAGACTTTCATGCCTGAGGCACCAAAGGTCTCAGGTTCAGTGTGCAGCACCACCATAAGCATGAGCAGAGTAGTTCCCTGGAAGAGAGAGACAGACAGAGAGTGAGCCTTCTCCTGCACTGCAAGAATTGCCCTACAAAGCAGAGAATGAGGGCTAGTTACAGTGTGGAAACGAGACTTGAAGTGTCTCTATGGTTCTGCTTCACCATTTGTGAAGCTTCATCCTGAGGTGCGGGGGACGACACCAAGGGTTTGATTGAACCCAGGTGTCTGCACAAGAAATTGTGTGCACTCAACCAGGTGCACCACTCACTATCCCCTTGTCATTTTGCTCTTATTTCCAAATGACTCTAGGGGGGTGGCAGTGGTGCTCAGGTTAAGCACACGGTGCAAAGCATAAGGATCCTGGTTTGAGCCCTGGCTCCCCACATGCAGGGGCATCACTTTGCAAGCGGCGAAACAGGTCTGCAGGTGTCTCTCTCTCTCTCCCCCAAATGACTCTGAGTGTGCTAAAGTGGCCATTCTGAGCCAGAGGAGATGTGTGACCAAAAGAAAATGAATATATATATATATTCTCTCAAAGTACAGGAAATCTTAGCATAGTATAAAGTGCTTGGTCACTGATGTTACTGAGAGAGTTACTGAGAGACCCCAGCCCAGTGTCTGAATAATCTAGAAAAGTCCTGAAAGCAGGTTAGGTTGGGCTGGTCCCCTCAAGGGAGGAGTGGAGAAGGGGTTCTTTTTCTTTTCTTTCTGTACATCAACACCATTCGCACCACCAAAGGACTGTGAAGTCCAGGCAGTAGATCAAGATAAGAACCAACAGTTTTGACACCTGTGTGTGTAATTCTGCCTCAGAGAGTGTGGTTTCTGTGCCAGCGGAAGGTGGTGGGTTTTTCCATAGCAGTGTGAAATGGACAGTTGTAGTTGGTTTTCACATCTTCCTATTTTGAAACAATCAGGAATGCTAATGTGACTCACTCAAGAAAAATTCATATTTTTGAGCTACAGAACAGATACATTTGTAATTATATTACATAATATAATATAATGCATATTATACATTTTCTTAATGGCTTGATAGGAAGAGGCCATAAAATACACATGATGGAGGCTAGGCCATTGCACCTGATTAAGAACACACATTATAGTGCACAAGGACCTGGGTTCAAACCCCTGGTCCCCACCTATGGGGGGGGAGCTTCGCAAGTGGTGAAGTAGGGCTGCAGGTGTCTTATTTCCTTACTTCTCTATCTCCCCCCCAATATCTCTCTCCATTAATAAACTTAAGAAAAGAAAAAAAAGATACACATGTATTATACACACCCACATTCGTAGCATTACTCTCAATTAAATAAACAGTTGAATGGAGGGCCAGGTGCTAGTGTTCCAGGTTAAGTGCACATAGTATGAAGCTCAAGGACCGGTGTGAGGATCCCAGTTTGAGCCCTTGGCTCCCCACCTGCAAGAGGGTCACTTCACAAGCAGTGAAGCAGGTCTGCAGGTATCTTTCTCTCTCCTTTCTCCCCCTCCTCTCTCAATTTATCTGTTCTACCCAGTTTTAAAAAAAAATGGAAAAAATGGCCTCCAAGAGCAGTGGATTTGTAGTGCAGGCATCAAGCCCCAGTAATAACCCTATTTTGTTTAAAAACAAAACAAAAAACAGTTGACTGAATAGCAATGAATAAATTTTTTTAAAAAACACGATCAGCATGCAATAGAATATTATTCAGCCTTAAAAAGGGCAGGAAATCCTGCCACTTATTACAACTTTGGTGAGTTTGGAATACATCATGCTAAGTGAAATAAACCAGCCACAAAAAGGACAAATGTTGCCTGAAGCCACTTCCATGAGACCCCTAGCAGTATCAAGTGGGGGCTACCAGCAGCTGGAGGGGAGTGTGAGTACAGTGTTAAAATGATGAGTTCAGGGTGAAAAGATGAAGTTTTGGAGGGAGATAGTGGTGAATCCATGTGATGCCACCAAGCTGGTGCTTACAGATGGTTAAAACACTAAGCCATGTGTTATATGTCACATACATCTCAGCTGTCAAGGTATGTGAAAGCAGAACACCTGGGAAGTCGCCTGTAGGCTGATGGGAGAGGGAGTGCATTTACTAGCTCAGAGGCTGCATCAAGGAAGCTTCAGTCCTTTGCACAGGTGACCAAGCACTTCCTCATCTGTGCTCATGCACTCGCCTCCCAACAGCCTCTTGATATCAAAAGGGCCATTACTTTTGAAAAGCACTGGGTTCTGAAAAGCCTTGCCTTCCCAGGAGACAGGAACAGGCCCTGAAAGGCAGGTGACAAGTTTCTGGATGGTTTCACAATGCAAGGACCGGACCTTTCCATCCTCAGATTTTGAATGGAGTCATGAGGTTCAGAGAAAGCTCTCAATAATGAAAAGAAAAAAAGGGGGGAGGGGTTGTTAAAAGGCTCAAATCCAAGCTTTCTTTACTGAGGGTGAAAAAATCAGGAGTAGAAATATTTGTAGGCTCCAAACCAACCTGCAACATTTGAGATGCTCTTCCCCTGCTGTCCTTGGGGGTGGGAGGGGGGTCCAGGACTAGGGTACCTAGCCCCTCGGACTTCATACTGCATCGGACACAGGGTAGCAGTTATGGTACAGGGAAGAATGAAACGTACAATCCAGGCTGTTTAATAGAAAAGCAATTTTGTTGGGAATACAGAGTGGCTCATGGAATCACAGGGGAGATTAGAGCAACCAGCTTGTAAAATAGGAGGAAGTAAAAGATTATTGCTCCATCTCCCACCAAAACCCCACCCATACAGCAGCCCAGTGAGAACTCAGCTACTGGGGGTAAACACATGGCATTGCCACCCTCTGGCATCAAACAGACATCCCTCTCCCCCCGGGCACTCCATTGTGTGCTGTTCCTGGAAGTGGAAAGTTGTGGCAACTTCTGTTGCCCTATAGGCTGGAATGCTGCCAACACACTCATGCTTCTCACCAGATTTTGTTTTGTTTTGTTTTTATGATTTACTTATTTTATAGGAGAAGGCAAAATGTTAGAGAAATAGAGGACTGCTCAGCTCTGGCCTGTGGTGATGCTGGGGGTTTAAGCCTGAGACCTTAGAGTCTTAGGCACAAAAGTTCTGTACTCTTAACACTGAGAAATTTTTGTTTTGTTCGACCTTTCATGGCGCTGAAAACCACACAAAGATGGTTTCTCCAACTTAGGAAGGACCTAGGCTACAGAAGCAAACAGCAGCAATAGACTCCATCCCAGGCCTGGAAGAGAGGTGACAGGGGCCTGTCCTTTGTACTTGCAGAATGTCACCCAAGTCCAGGCTCCCTCCACTCTCACTCCAATCCTGGTCACCCTCATTGCATCAGGGAGACTATAACCAACTTTCTTCTGGGTCTCTTCACACTACATGAAAACGTTCTTATTTTTGTCACTTCTATTTTTATATATTTTATTTATTATTGGATAGAGATCAAGAACTTGAGAGAGGAAGGGGAGATAGAGAGGAAGAGAGACAGAGAGAGACCTGCCGCCCTGCTTTACCACTCATGGAGCTTTTCCCCCTGCAGGTGGGGAACAGGAGCTTGAACCTGGGTCCTTGTGCACTGTAATGTGTGCGCTCAACCAGGTGCACCACTTCCTGGCCCCCTGAAAACATTGTTTCTAACATATATAAATCTGATCGTGTCACCCTTGCTTCAAAAACCTTCAAAGTCTTTCTGCTGCCTTGGAGATAAATTCTAATCTTATTAAAATGGATTTTAAAAGTCTGAACATATGGTCCTCTGCCTCTCTCCAGCCTCATCTCTGCAGTGAACGACTCAATGAATAACCGTTTTGCTTTTTTTTTTTTCTTTAAAGACTCCTGCATGTGTGATGCCAGGGATCAAACCTGTGACCTCATACTTGCAAGTCCTGTGCTCAACCACTGCACAAACTCCCAGGCCTCTAAGGTTTGATAAATTTTGCAGACATAACCTGATTCAGAGTTTTCCAGATGTTTACCCTTGGACTGGACACAGCAGAAATACCTGGGTAAATAGTAAAAAGACACAGGTTTTAGAGTCCAATGTCAGCTCTACCAGATCAGAACTCGGGGACATTCCCATTTCTAAAACGTTAGCCACGGTTCTAAGCACCAGCCAGGTGGGGGGAAGCACCCGTTGTTCTAATGTTTCTGAAGGACCTAAGCAACCTACGCTTGTACACTCAATGCTCAGGTGAATGCAGACACAGTATCACCAATGCAGAGTAAGAGAGAGGGGAGTAGAGGAACGGACTGATTGTTAGAATTGGGCAAAGCAAGAAACGGAAAGCCAAATCACTCATTTGTTCAACTAGAGAGCAAAAGCCAGATGTCTTACTGGGCTAGGAAGTGAGGAAGGAGCATCAGGAAGGAAGAGAGGGAAACCTGTGTCCTAATCAGATTTCTTGCAGCTAGGTGTAGTCATCAGCGAGTTCTGTGCATGCTGTTGACCAATAAAGCTTAATGATTCCAGTTACATTTACAGATGGTGGACACATTCAAATCACTGCAACCAGGTCATGATAGAGCCCTAATCCATACCCCTTGTTTTTCCACATATAGAAGCCAGGACCTGAGAGGTTAAGTACTCAGTGTATATATGAATTGTGTTTGGTGTGGTAGTGAAGTCAAACTCCCAGCAAAGTGGATCTGACACATTTACTACTGTACATATTATTATTGTGCCACATGGTAATTAGGTATAAATAGTGGGTGCACTGTTCAGAGGGAGAACTATTATTACAGCTACAGAAACTCAGTATAGGAGGGGTCAACATGGAGAGGAGGAAAAGAAGCCAGTGAGAGAGATTGGGGTATGGTTCCAAAGCCGTATAAAAGACACTCATCTGTTACTCCCTTACCCAGGCGCCCTGGAAACATGCACAGCTCTGATGACAGTTGGGTAAGTTCAAGGCTTTGGAGAGACAGGTGGGAGTTTGGTTTTTGGAAAGTGATTTGCAGCAAGTCCTTAAACTAGATCGAAAAAGACACAAAACAGTAACAGCTTTTTTTCTAGGGAGAGGAGGACTGACTAGTAGAAACAGGGCATTATGGAAGGAGAAAGGGGAAAGTCATGGCAAACTCTGAGTCCTTCTGCAGGAAAAAAAATGGGGTAGAGGATCTCAGGGAATCGCCTTCCAACTTTGTCGCTGAGGCTGAGGGTGAGGTAGTGTCGTTTTGCGGGCCGCGGAGAAGAGAGAGAAGGTCCGGAGAGAAGAGGGAACACAAATCTTTATTTGCGCTGGCACCTCAGAGTTGGGTGCTATAGAAGCAGGTTGGGCCACGTGGAGGTAGCGAAAATGGCCATCTCACGCAGTAACCTTTCCTGCGTCTGAACAACAAAGTGGAGCGCTGGCAAGAGAGCGAGGTGCGGAAGAAGGGCTTTTATAGAAGCAGCTTTCGAGAGAATGGGAAGGGGGAGGAGTGACCATAGCACTCCAGGATAGGATAATAACTCTCGTGAGAATGGGAGGGGGGAGGAGTAACCAAAGCACTCCAAATATTGCGGGGAAATAGACAATGCCCGGAGGGCACAACATGGTGGAACAGGCGCTCTGAGAATGTCCCAACTCTCGCGTGAACTAGCAATACCCCGAGGGGACAACATGGCAGGTGTGACTGCACAATTTCCCAGCATCTCCCCCTTTCCTTTTATCTAATGGCCAGGGCAACAGTCTTTAAAGTCTATGAACTACTCAGGGTCAGTCTATGAAAAACCAGCAACGTGAAGGGAAGGAAGCTGCTGTAAAATTGTCTAAAGAGTCCAAAGGGTATACCAGCAAGTCCGATAGAAGTCTCAGTCCAAAGCAGGTGACTAGGGGGAGAAATGGCAAGGGATGAAACACTGCATGAGGAAGGTCAGCCTCTGGAATTCCCCTTTTCTGTAGATTGTAAGCTGGAACCGCCAAAACGTGACAGACAAAGCAGAAGCAGGAAAGGCAGACAGGCAGTAAAAAAGTTCTGTCCTTGGAGTCCGTGAATCAGGTTCTTCAGATCGCATCAGGTGACATCTAGGGTTTCAGGGGGGTGTGCCACTATAGTCGTGCCATCTAGTGGGTGATGTCAGGGTGTGCAGGGGTCCAGATGGGTTTTTTTCCCGGGATTCCTGTGGAAGAAACACAAACAATCTGCTTCTCGTGGTTAGCAGGGCATCTGATTTGAATGCTTTATAGAAAAAGAGGTTTGGTGCCTTAGCCAACTGAGTATTGGGGGATGTATCTTTCCTATTCATTTATTATTATTATTTTATATTATTTGTCATGGTAGTCAGCCGTTATCTGGAAGGTCCTGGATGATTCATGGGGGAAAAAGAACTTATCTTTTAACAAGGACTAAGGTGTAGGGAAGCAGGAACTTTTTTTTTTTTTGGTATTTTGCCTTTTGTTGCCCTAGTTGTTTTATTGTTGTAATTATATTGATGTTGTTACTGATATTGTGGTTGTTGGATAGAACAGAGAGAAATGGAGAGAGGAGGAGAAGACAGAGAAGAGGAGAAAAAGAGACCCCTGCAGACCTGCTTCACCGCCTGTGAAGCGACTCCCCTGCAGGTGGGGAGCCGGGGCAATAAAAAGCAGGCCTAGCAAGACCCACCCTGTCTACATAGCACACACTCCTCCCAGGGCTGCCGATGCCTCACCTCCAGTCACATGCCTGGTTTGCCTTGGCTGGTTCAAATGCTTGGATTCACACCAAGCTGGGTCTGGCCCTGGGATTCTCAGAATGTGCCTATCTGTTGCTTGAGGGCTTCCCTCCAAACCCAGCTGGCTGCTCTTCTGAGTCCCTTAGGCCCTCATCTGAACATGTTGATCACCATTTATAAAAGAATCAAACACAACTTCCTGGGATTTACTCAAACAGCAGCAGTTAATTTAATCCTCACAACCCACCCTTCTGATTTCACAGAAATAATGGGTTTGAGAATGGCTTAGTGAGTGAGGGAATCAGGATTCCAAGCCGAGTCCCTCTCACACCAAGGCCAGCACTTGGTCACTCCTGCTATTGTGAAGTATCTAAGCCAAATGGTTGGCGAAGAGATTCCCTCTCCCCTGTCAGTACTGACTGACTCAGTGGCTGCCTGGAGGAGGGCCTGATGAGAAAGATTATTAGGCCACTTCTGTGAGTGGTGGGAGAGAGAGGATCACAATAAACCAGAACTTCTGGCATTGGGAGAGTCAATGGGAAGTAACAGGCAGAACATGTCATGCGTTTGCCACCCTTGGTCACAGTCATTTTTGTGACAGTCACATGGCCTCAGTGGCTGCACCTTGTACTCACACTACTTGCTCTACACCAGGATCCTAGCACATGGAGGAGGGTCAATCTTCTCTCTCTCTTTTGCCTCCAGGCTTATTTCTGGGGCTTGGTTTCAGCACTGAGTCCACTGCTCCTGGAGGCCATTCCCCCCCCCCCATTTTATTGGACAGGACAGAGAGAAATTGAGAGAACGGGGTGAGAGAGAGGAAGAGAAACCTGCTTCACCATTTGTGAGATGACCCTCCCCCAGCAGGTGGGTAGTGGGGCCTTGAACCAGGGTCCTTTCACGGTCTTTGCACGTCATGCTATGTGCACTTAATTGGGTACACCACTACCCCACACCCTCCTCCCTAGAGGATGGCTCTTCTCTACTGGGACTCAAGTCTCAGTTCTACTTACTACCCCATGTCCTTAGGCCCACTCTCTCATCTTTTGGGCTTCAGTTGGTCAGTAGCATATATCTGAGTATACTACTACTTTGTAAGGTTTTCAGGGAGTTAGGATTTGCCTAGCAGAGCACCTGGAATAATACTTTGCTCATAATAAGCATTTGACATTCAGTGTTAGAAGTAGAAGTTGTTGTCGTTGTTGTTGTTGTTGTTGTTGTTGTTGTTGTTGTTGTTGGTGGTGGTGGTGGTGGTGGTGGTGGGTGAGTTCTATCAAGGTGCCTAACCCTCACTGTCTCAGGCACCCACTTCCTGTTTCTGTTCAGGTAAAAAAAAAAAGACAATCTTCCCAACCAGCCCATACTTTCTCATTCAAGAGCCTTTAGACCTGGGGCAGTCAGTTCTGGGTCTGTGATTACCATGAAACCCCACCCTCTTGAAGCTTTTCAAATCTTCCCAGGGCTCCCCAGCCCCCTTAATGTGATTACACATCTTGATTGTTTCATTATGCTCTTTCTTGTAGAGTGGTTGGTTAATCAATACCTGGTGGAACATGCAAGCTCGTTATCACTGTAATTGGGGAAGATGACCTGGCAAATAGTGCGTGTAATTTAATTGCCAAGGTAAACCCTGTAAAGGTTAATGAGAAATCCAAATGCAGACATTTAACATTTTCTGAACAGATCATTCCCAAGCTATGGAACACAACAGAAGTCAGGCTACTGTGAGCTGGGGGTTTCTGACCTTTCTGCTGGCCCATATGGAAAGATTAGAGCCGTGGCCCTTTCTAGTGCTGGAGAAAGTGGTGTGTGGAGACAGTATTTCTCCAGACACTTATTCATGCTATTACATCTTCCTTATGGGCCTGGTAATTTGTAGGGCTGCCTCATCCTTTGAGGATATCTGTTGTTTCTCCCACTTGGTCCTAGAAACCAACTCTTTTGGCTTTGGAGTCCCTCTTCCCAGAAACATGTGGCACTTCCCCACCCCTCCCCCACCAAAAAAACCCAGGCTGCCTTTTCCCTTGGCCAATCTCTCTGCTGTTGCCTTAGGTATTTTCCACCACAAGGCAAGTCCTCCTCCCTCCCCATCCCCCACTTCCCTCAGAAGCAACTCTGCAAGGAACCAACCTTCCTGCTCTTGTCAGAATCTTCTATCAAAGAGCTCTGCTCTAGCTTCATGGAAACGTGGCTCCTCGACTCCTCCCAAGAATGATGCTTCCACTGTTGACTTGCTCTTTCTTCCACAAGTCCATCCTGTCTCTGTTGGATGCTCATATATTGTCCCTACTCACATCTAAGGTTCTGCCTCCCTGAGCCCATGCGCCTGACTCTTCTAGACTCCCTGGTGACATCCTGCCTCAGTCTCCTCAGTCCTGGTCCTGCATAGGGGTGTGTGTGCTGTGATTTCATTGTCTTCAGGGGAGCCATCTGAGCCCTGGGGCTCTCTGTGCTCCTAACCTTTGAGCTCTGACTCCCTCCCTCTCCCCTCCCCATACTAAGTGTGCTCACCCCAGAAAGCTGACGCTCAGAGGCCTCTCTGACTTCACCCTGCTCAGCCACCACATCCCACTCAGTTCCTTGCACCCCTTCTCATCTCCCACCTCATCAGCATCACTTGGACCTTGTTCTCACTCACCCCTTCAGCCACCATTCGTTTCCTTCTTTTCTGCCTTTCCTAGACTTCTTAGTGTACCATTTGAACTGATCTACGGCAAGATTTTATTCTCATAACATCCTCTGTTCTCAAGTTCCAGTGATTTCCATCCTCCTGCCCTCATGCAGACTCAGTTACTAGCCTACAATCCTCTCTTCCTCCCTACGGGCAGAGTATTGTTCCCTCACCTGTCAGTGGTTTATTTTGTTTTGTTTTTTAATCTGAGATCTTTTTCCAAAAATTTTAATTAGTGGTTTTTCTAACATTAGAAGTTTTGGGGGGCAAGGGGGAATGAGTGGGCGGCAGGAAATAAACCCTGGAAGAGGCACTGGGGCAAAAGAAAAGACAGATGGTTTTAGCCAGGAAACAGGAATAAAGTTCCAACTAATTGAAAAAAGAACTGCTAAAAATTTAAAAACCACAAATCCCACCAAACCAGTACTTTGCCTCAAGCCTTCTAAAGTTGCTCTTTAGGATCCATACTGCAAGAGGGTAGGCTCTCTGTCAAGACCTGGGCTTGTATTTGGAATTGCAAAACTACTGAGTGTCTTAAAGAATCAACAGGACACACAGAAGTGAAGCATGAGTAGCCAAAGCAGAGTGTTTAACAAAGCTATTTGTTAAACACCCAGGAAGATGATTACTGACTGAGTGTTAGAGCATCACCAACACTTGTGTTCTGTCTAGTTCAGTGTCACTTGCATGGTTGGTGCTTAATAAACACTTGTTGGATCCATGTAGTGCTTGGTAATTTAAGGGACTTAAATTATAATATCTTGTAATGCTCACAGCATTGCAGTAGGGGGGAAAATGTGAATTTCTTAAAGGTTAAATAGATTTCCCAAGATCATTCAACCAGTAAACAGTGAAGGTGTGGCTGAAATATAGGATTTCCACCACAAATTTTACGTCGTTTCTACATGGCGTACAGAGTCAGGGTATGTGTAAACTATAGCATGGGGGAGCCCTTCACCAAAGTTAGAACTTGGACTGGCTTTGGTGTATTGCAACAAAGTAAAAGACTCTGGGGGCAGGGGAGGGGGATTTTAGGTGCTGGTGTATGGTGGTGGGAGGGGGACCTAGGCTAGGGGTGGGAGTGTCTGACAGAAAATTTGTATTGCATTAAATTGCAGAGATTTTACACATGTACCAATAACTGTAGTACTGTAAACCATTAATTCCTAATAAAAAATAAAGAAAAAAAAGCATTGCCAAATAACTTGCTAATTCCAAGAGAAAGAGGGGGGCCGTCCCAGAGCCTAGGGTCTAGCATGTGGAGGTACTGGGGATTGAACCTAAGCCCTCACACATGCACACTCAGAACTTCACTGCTGAGCTACCCTTCTGGCTGCAGAGGCAGGCAGGTATATTTAAGGCTTATGATAGAGACCACCAAATGGCTCCCTAAAAAGGCCTCCCTGATTTGCCTCCACTCCCACATTGCGAGGCGCCTCTCATCCCAGACAGCCTGGCAGACAATCCTGAGCCCATTCCCTTCCCCTCCATGGGGCTTTTTTCAGGAAGCAGTGACTGCAGCTATGTGTCATAGTTACTGAAGAGTTTCAACTCAGTGGGCTATAAACACAAAAGTTCTTTTTTTTCCCCCCAGTTGCTGCTTTCTGCTGCAGTCTGCCATGTCCTTTTCCCGCCATCACTTAACGATATTTCAGGCAGAAAGGGAATGTTCCTATCACTTTCAGTTATTAAAAACTCCATTCAGTCAGCTTGAAATTCCAAATGCATATCTAATGCAATGTTTTTTCCCCACAGTCACCCCAACCCTCAGTCAAAGCCTGGGGAGATTGTATTTCAAGGGACCTGGAAGAGGGAAGAGCACATGTCCCCTTCAGCTGTTCCTCCTTCCTGTTCCAGGTTCTGGGCTTAGGAGCATGGATGAGGGAAGGGAGGCAGATCAAGATTGAGGGCCAGTGATGGGAAGGAAACAGCCGCCTTCTTGGTCGGTTCAGTCTAGTCACCATGTGAGGCTGGTGGACTCTACTGGAGTGACAGTCCCTTCCTGGAAAGTGGGTAGACTCTCCTCAGATGGGCCCCCTGCAAGAGGAGGTGAAAATTCTCAATTTACTCTACCAGGTGGCAGATTTCCTCACTTGTTTCAGCAATTATGTTGGTGATCCAGAGCTCCTGATCCTTCTGGTTCCCATGTTCCCTCAGGAGCCACAGGAAAGGCTGGGAATCTCCTCTCTGTTCTCTAAAGGCTGATGGGATAGGAGTGGCAATTCTTAGTCCTTTTTCCCCAGACCCTCAACAGTCCCTTCTCCCTCTGCTGACCTGAGCCACCTCCAGTAAGCCTCCAGACCAGAAGTCACTATGTATGTCTTTCCAGGGGAGAAAAAGAATCATCTCTCACCACACTGAAGTTGGCAACTTGGGTGCCATGTCCCCACAACTGGGGTCCCTTTCTTATTTAAATAAGAGCAGAGAAGCAGGGACCAGATTGGTTCTACACCCTGGGTGGGTTCAGACCACACTGTCCTTTTTCCCGGAGGTGCAGGTCCTGCTCCTGGGCAGCTCTCTGTAGAATGGAGGGCTTCCCATTTCTCCTTATTTTCTACTTTGGTTCAGACCTTTGCTGCCATTTCCAAGATGCCAGACAACCCCCCCTCATCATCTCACTGTAGAATATCTTGGTGATGGTCCTCAACAGCATTTTTGTAATTATTATCAAGCCAAACTCCACATGGCAATTTCTCATGGTAAGCTGAGGGCTAAGCCAGGCGATTTGGAATTATAAAGAAAACAGCCACATAAATCAAGAGAGACAGAGCCAGGGCCCAGTGGTGTGGGAGTTGGGGAGGGAGAGAGGGTGATCACAGAGGAGAGTGGGTGCTCTTCCTCCCTCTTACCCCCTCCCCTGCATCCAGACCTTTAGGACCAGACTTCTCTGTCCAGTCTTGCCTCTTGTCTGGGACAATCAAGTTTCTAACGCAAAACAAACAACCTGGGGGGCGGGGTGAGAGGAAAGATCCCCAAGGAAACCTTGCCTCATCCTCCAGGTGCAAAAGTCACACCCAATTGAGATGATGCCCCTGGCACTGGCCATAATAATCCATGTGGTCACTTGGCAGCATACAAGCCAGCACATGCTGACTGGGTCAAGTGCAGAGGTGGCTATGGGGTGGAAGTTGATAGCCAGAGATTATTCCCAGCCTCTAGCAGACGTGGAGCAAAGAAAATTAGGAGAGGGTCTCAATGAATCAATCATAGTGAGAAAGCCCTCTTCCCTCCAAGGCGTCTGGCATGGTCCATTGAAATAAGACCCTCAATATTTGCAATTACAGGCTGAGTGTTGGGAGCCTTGGGATTCATTAATCTCGACATCAGTGGCATTGATTTCTTGTTTAGTAATTAGCTTGCCAGAGCCTCAGCTACATAATTAAGGCATAAATCTTGAGCCTGGATAGTGGCCAGGACGCTAAAGACTCCGAACAGTAAGGGTAGCAGGTGCCTGACAGCCTGTGGCCCCCATCCCACTCTCTTGCCAACTGACTCCACTTGCCTCTGTGACTTCAATGGACCTCATGAGATGTCTCCTTTGGAATATAGTTTGGAGGCTTCATTCCAAGATCAATTCACTCAAATTGGGCCTGCAGAGAAACTGATGGTTTTGAAATACACTCAGTTTCTTCAACACTTCAACACAGGTCTTCAAAAGGTGGTGGCTAACTCTTCTTCCTCTCCATATGGATCGGAATCAGTGACTGAGTTCTAAGGAACAGAATGTGATAGGACGGTATGATTTCCAGACTCAGAATAGCAGGCTGCTTCCACTCCTTTTCTGGGACCACTTGTTCTGGAGAACCAACTGCCATGTGATGATCAATACTTAAGTAACTCATGGAGAGAGAATGTATTAAGGGAGAAGCTGAGCTCTCCTGTCAGGACTGGCACAGACTTGCCAGTTACATGAGTGAGAACTCATTCAAGTGACTTCAGATAATGGTAGCCATCTTGATGATCCCAAGTCAGAAACATCCAACTCAGTTATTCTCAAATGTTTGCAGTTATCAAACTCATGATAAGTAATGAACTCAGGGTCAAAAAAATACCATGATGGTTATACAAAAGATTTTCATGCCTGAAGCACTAGAGGTTTCAGGTTCATTCCTCCAGCACCACCATAGACCAGAGCTGAGCAGTGCTCTGGTAAAAATAAATAAATAATAAATAAATATTAATTAATGTAGAGGGCACTTCTTTCTCCAATGCTGCTTTTTCAGGAGAGAAGTGATCTGATATCACAGCAATTTCCTCTTGCAAAAATTTAATATAAAATCTATTAAAAATTTAAACTTACACAAATTTTAAATACTTGTATAAGTGCATTCATGGTAACATGGATTGTAAGGGTAAAAGCTGGAAAAGGGGAGTCAGGCGATAGAACAGTGGGTTAAGCGCAGGTGGCGCAAAGCGCAAGGACCGGCCTAAGGATCCTGGTTCGAGCCCCCCGAGCAGTGAAGGTCTGCAGGTGTCTTTCTCTCCCCCTCTCTGTCTTCCACTCCTCTACCCATTTCTCTTTGTCCTATTCAACAACAATGACATCAGTCATAACTACAACAATAAAACAAGGGCAACAAAAGGGAATAAACAAATACTAAAAAATACTGGAAGCGGTCAATATTTTCCATCAATGAAGTTCAACGGAATAAATTATGGAGTAATGCTGAATAAATTTGGCACTAGAGAAATTGAATTAGTCTTAAAACAACATTCCTTAGTGCCAAAGTCCAAGTCAAGATGCTTTAACCAGTGAGTTCGTGTGCAGCAACTATGGAAGAAACACTTGTCTTTATCCAGACAATTATGAGGAATAAAAGAATAATAAGAGAACACTATCGAGATAACAACTTGATACATGACAAAACTATTCAAAGGAGAAAGCACAGGCAAATCTCACTCATGAGCATCTATGCAAACATCTTCTGAAATGTTTTAGAGATAGATATCATGAAAAAGCTGGGTATAATACAGAAATGTAAGACTGAATCAACACCAGAAAAATAAATAAAAATGGATTACCTTATTCATATAAGGCGGGAAGTCATATGGTCATCAAATAGGTTTATAAAAATAATTTCAAAACAAGGGCAACAAAATGGAATAAATAAATATTTTTAAAAACTAAAAAAAATCATTTCTTGGTAAAGCCAAGATATCATTCATAACTAAGTCAAGAGGTACTTAGCTGAATAGAAATAGAGGGGTTTTGTATTAAGAGGTACCAGAAATTGAGAGGGGAGGAGGAGATAGACACCTACAGGTGGGGACTTGAACCCGGGTCCTAGTGCATTGTCATGTGCACTTAACCAGATGCACCACCAAATGCCAGTCTCATCCACAAACATCCTCACAGATACACCCCGAAATCATGTTTAACCCAGACACTCCATGGCCAATGAAGCTGACATATAAAACCAACCATCACAGTGGCCAAATCATATATATATATATGATTATATATATATATATATATGTTTTTTAATTTCTTGTAAAAACTCAAAAATGTAAATAGCAGCAACTTTTTTTTTTTAATTTGATCAAGTAAGAAAAAGATTTAGGGGCCAGGTGGTGACACATCTCTATCTCCTCCCCCCCCAATTTCTCTGTCTCACTACAATAACAAATAAAAATATTTTTAAAATATCTTTAAAAAGATTTGACTAATCCACTCTCCAGACTTGATTTAATATATGCATACACTGAAAGCATACATTATGTTTATACCAGCAGAACACATACAAGCATCCATCATATCCTTGGAACAAAGCAAAACTAATTAAATTGGAAAATACTAACTGTGTAGTGGACCATATCCTCTTCCTTGGGATTTGGAAATTCTGGCTGTTCTACCTGTGAGACTTTGCCAATGCCTCATCCTTTGTCTTGTATCTTACCTCCTAAGATCTTGATGAGAAGAGTAAATGCAGTAATAAATGTGAAACACCTGCAATGTATTTTACATATACCAGCAGTGGCCAAAGTCAGCATTAGTGTGTGTGTGTGTGTGTGTGTGTGTGTGTGTGTGTGTGTGTGTGTGTGTGTGTGTGTGTGTGTGTGTGTGTGCGCGCGCGCATCTGTGTGCATCTGTGTGTGCACCCAGTCACACCAGTTCTCGGTAATCCATTGTGTTCTCCTAGTCTCCCCTGGAGACAAAAATGAGGGGGAGAAACTTGCTTCTGCCTGCCTTGTTCTCAATTCCATAACCCCAGAACCTCCTTCTGTTTCTTCCTCCTTTATTATCTCTGCGTGGAGCTCAGGAATGCAGCCTGTGGATGGCTTGAATGGCAGGAAGCCAAGGGAAGAGCCCATCACAACAGGGCCCTGGTAATAACCAGCCTTGATTCACTTATGCAAATAGCTGGTTTGTGCACTGTGCCAATGAAGACATCAGGACTGGGGAACAAGGTTAGTTAACTGGTCCAGGAATAGGTTCTGAATGTAGAGAGAGAGAGGTTAAAAAGAGGGAGATAAGGCTGGTTTCTTTCACACAAGAGCAGAGTGAAGGAAGAGGCAATCTCATGATATTCAAAATATTCATAGGGGGCTGGGTGGTGGTGTACCTGGTTTAGTGCACATAGTACTAAGCACAAGGACCCACACAAGGATCTCCAGGTTCAAGTCCCTGACTTCCCACCTGCAGGGAGATGCTTCACAAGCCTATCTTTTTCTCTCCCTCTCTATCTCCACTCCTCTCTCAATTTTTCTCCGTCCAAATAAAATAAATATAATAAAGTAATTACTCACGAGCATTGTAGTGATAACCTTCATGTCCATGCAGGTCAATCTGAGGACATTTAGCTAGAAATGATCTGCTCCAATAACTCTGTGGTGGACAATCACATCTATAGGCTGAAACTGACTAAGGAGATAAAGCAATGGATGGAGAATAAAACAATGGAGAGAGAAATGATAGCAAGTGCCCACTAAGTGAGCCCCATTTGTGTCTGGCCAGGTGCTCACTCAGATCTCGAAGCACCTGGCTGTAGTTTTCCTGGGGGTGATCCAGGCTGAGCCATAGAAAATAGAAGCCGTCCTAATACTAGTGATGAGATTAATAATAAGATTGCTGATGTTGAGGATAATTGGGGTCGAAAGGCTCACAGCAGTGAGAGAATCTGTTCCACTGCCTATTTGACTTCAGTTGGAGTCTAGCTAGTGTTGGGGATTTTGAATGCCACAGGAATCATCTTTTCCTGTTAGAAAAATTCCTTGGGAATTTCAGGCGCTTCCCAAGCCTCTCATGTTACTGTTAAGACTCAGAGAAATGACGTGATTTTCTTCCCTCCAGCACCTCTCACAAGTTAATGACAGAATCTGACTGGAGAAGTCCACCTCCCAGACTGCCAGGCAAGTGCTTAGAGCAGTGGGAACTGGAGCTGACCACTCAGAGTCCCAGCCTCATGGGGAGGGAGACACATTCTTCCAGAGTCACCTCTGTGGGAAGAGTTCCGAGAACTGCTGTCATAGAAGAACAGAATCCTTTCTTTAAAAAACAAAGTGTGAATCAGACAGAGAAAGACAAGCACCTTATGATTTCTTACATGTGGCATGCAGGGAGAGAAAAATAGGTGAACTAAAACAAAAGTGAGCTTTCAAACTGTAAGACAAATCAGTACTTGCCAGAAGGGAAAGTGTACCATGGTGGGGTAGTGGGGGGGGGGGGTGGTTAAACTGGCAAAAGAAATCAAGTGTGCAAAGGATAGAACTGAATTTCCAGTGACCTAAGAGCAGTGGCCTTCATGGTACAGCACAGGACTTGTCAGTGTGGGGTCTCGAGTTTGAGCCTCAGCAACACATACACCAAAGCAACGCTCTGGCTCTATCATTAGCAAAGAAAATAACTTTTTTAAATTTTTATTTACCATAGAATAAAAGGGGTACAATTCCACACAGTTCCCACCACCAGAACTCTGTATCCTATTCCCTCCCCTGATAGCTTTCCTATTCTTTATCCGTCTGGAAGCATGAGACTTTCAGTGCTGAACTGAAAGTAGCATGTGGACCCACTGACTGTAAAGGATACACACATGAAACTTGTCATGTCACCATCAGGCACTATGACTACAGAGCTGGGGCATCTGGTGAAAGAGGCAGTGCCTTGGATACTCCAGACCCAATGGGAGCCTTCCCTTGGTGCTGGAAGTCCACTAAGAACAAGACCTCTGTATCAGCCCAGGGTCCCAAAGAGCCACTCCTCAGAGAACAAGGCTCCTGAAGCAGGAAAAGGGTTTCTAACACAATCTACCCACTCAGATCGGGCTTGAGATTTCTGCCTGTAATGGGAAGCTGAACCCCAATGTCTTCCTTTCCTGCCCCAATCCAGGTCCATGCCACTTCTTCCAACCTACTCACCCAACCCTTAGGTTAGCCTAGTTAACATCAATAAACTATGAAGTCAGTTCCTTGGAAGCCAGGGCAGTAGTTTAGTGGGTAGAGCAAAAGTTTCGCATGCCTAAGGTCCCAGGTTCAGTTCCTGGCACCACATATGCCAGAGTGGTACTCTGTTCTCCCCTGCACTCCCTCTAGTTAATAAAATAAATGTTTACCCAAAAAAAGTAAAAAATCATTTCCCTGTCTCTGTCCAACCTCACGTGTGGCATGTAGACCGTGGCTCGAGTTGGGCAGCACGGCATAAAACATCACTTCAGACACACCACTGGACAGCCATAGTGCAAGGTCCATGTTTTGTTCCCGGTGTGTTTTGCCCTTCTTTGGATATGTATCTCCTATTTCCAGGAGCTACTGCTCTGAATCCAGTTGCTGGTGATTTGCAAGTCCCTGGGATTGGAGACAGCATTCCTGCCTGCCCCTGCCTGGCTGCCAATGGCCCTGCAGGCTTAAGAGGTGTGTGTGTGTGTGTGTGTGTGTGTGTGTGTGTGTGTGTGTGTGTGTGTGTGTGTGTGCAGAGGGCAACACACTGCCTCCTAAGAAGGGAGTGTGGAGAAAAGGGCTTATCATGCACAAAGACCAGGGTTCAAGACCCACCCCCAGTCCCTACCTGCAGTGGGGAAACTTCATAAGTGGTGAAGCAGTGCTGCAGGTGTCTCTCTTTCTCCCTTCCTAGGTCCCCCCTCAATTTATCTTTCATTTTCCCTATCAAATAAAAAATATTTTTAAAAGAAACTGTATCTTTGTGACAATAATATTCTTATAAATTAACATTTCCCCAGTGAGAAAAAGAGAGAGACCACAGCAGGCTGCTTGCAGGAACTGACTTCATAGTTCTTCTTCACCCCCACTGATGACTTCTGCTGTGACAATTCCCTGGTGGCTGCAAGTTCAATGGCTTTGACAGCCTTTCAGACTCCAGGTCCTGCTGGGTTGAGCTGAGCGCTGGGGATTGATCACCAGATCCCCAGCTGGTGAATCTCTTTTCCCTTCCCTTCTTTCTCTCTCCTCACCAGGCATTCCATTTCCAATCCAATATATGCATCAGCAAAAAGGCAGCAACCATGGGGACCTGCAAATTGAAATCCAAGATGCAAAGGCCAGACCTGTGTGTTTCTGGGTGATTACTGGTTTCTCCCTAGAGAGGAGGAGGAACAGGAAGGAGGAAAGAGGCAATTGTTGCTTCCCCAGCAAGAGCTGTTTATTTTGCCAACTGAGTGAAAGGAAACAAGACTGGTGGAAGCTCCTACCTACCAATCTGCTAACTCACAGAGGATGCTCATCTGACTTTGCTTCTTCAGCATCTTGGTCCTGACTCCAAGCCTTCTGTTAGCTTGGATGTCTCATACTTTTGCTCACTCTTTGCTTTTCTTTCTTAACAAGACCTGCCAAATATCACATAAATCTGGAGAGTTTTGTTCAAAGCACACAAATCAGAACTCCAGGCAGACAAACTGAACTTGAACTCTGTTTGGAGGATAAGGTTGAGGAAGGAGGGCTGGAGAGGCAATAGAGCATGAAAAGGCTATTAGACCTGGCCTCAGGCATCTAGCAAAACATTCCCAGATTACATATAAGCATTCCGAAAATATTCCCTAGGTTATTCTGTTATTCACTCCTAGGGAAGAAGTGCCGTATCCATTCATTCCTTCATCTCTTTTTTGATTTATTTAAAATTTTTATTTATTAGATAGAGATATTCAGAAATCTAGAGGGGAGGGGGAGGTAGAGGAGAGAAAAAGAGACCTATAGCCCTGCTTCACCACTCTCAAAGCTTTTCCCCAGCAGGTGGGGACCAAGGGCTCAAACCTGGGTCCTTATGTATTGTAATGTGTGCTCAACCAGGTGGAACACCACCCAGCCCCATTCCTTTTTTTTTTTTCTCCAAGAAACATTTCTTGAATGACAAGGATTATGCTAGGCAATGGGGTGAATATAAAGCTTTTGTAGAGACACTCGGGCTTGACTGCACATTAGAAATACATGATGGTGGGAGTCAGACAGTGGTGCAGCGGGTTAAGTACACGTGGCGCAAAGCACAAGGACCGGTGGAAGGATGCCGGTTTGAGCCCCTGGCTCCCCATCTGCAGGGGAGTTACTTCACAAGTGGTGAAGTAGGTCTGCAGGTGTCTGTCTTTCTCTCCCGGTCTCTGTCTTCCCCTCCTCTCTCCATTTCTCTCTGTCCTATCCAACAACAATGACATCAATAACAACAGTGTTAAACAACAAGGGCAACAAAAAGGGAAAATAAATAAATTTTTTTTAAAAGATACAAAAAAAAAAAAAAAAGAAATACATGATGGGCTGGGGAGATAGCACAATGGTTCTGCAAAAGACTTACATGCCCGAGCCTCTGAGGCTCCAGGTTCAGTCCCCAGCACCAACATAAGCTGAAACTGAGCAGTACTCTGGTGACTCTCTCTCTCTCTCTCTGTGTGTGTGTGTATCTCTTTCATTTAAAAGAAGTATGTTAATCAAAAATTTTTAAAAATACTAGGGTCAGAGAGGTGGCTCATGGTTGAATGCAGAACTAGCATCTGTGAAGACCCAAGATTTAAATCCCCAGTATGGAATATGCTGAAGCAATGCTCTGGTCTTTCTGTCATATAAAGAAAAAAATCCTGAAGAAACTGAAAATCTGAAAGCCATAGTAGCCTTGATCCAGGGCAATGGCATCAGCTGCTCTTGGGATGCGGGCGGTGGGGGTTTGGATCTCAGGCCTGAGCATTTTTGAAGTCTTTTAGGGAAGAAAGAACCTGCCGCATCATGAGTTGGGCAAGAAAGGGTTCTCAATTAGCCTTGTTGCAAAGGTCAGCAAAGCCTTCCTAGAAGAGGGCACAGTCATGGCACCCACCCCAGCCAACTAAACATCTCCAGCACCCTTTGTTAGAGATTGGGAGGAAGGGCAGAATTGGCTGGGGTCAGAATTCAAAGGATATAGGTACAGGACAGAGACATAAGTTGGTGTTAGAGCCAAAGGACTTGCATACCTATGACACCAGTGGTCCCAGGTTCAAACCCCAGCATCACCATAAACCAGAGTTGAGCAGTGAACTCAGTTCTCTCTCATTCACTTAAAAGATTATATATTTTTAAAGGGATATAGGTCTCCATTCTATTCCAAAGAAGCTTACCCCAGCTCTCAAGATAGTCAGACCATGAACTGGAAATGACTGAGTTGGCCATACCCACTAACAGTGGCAAATCTGTTTGTCACAGTTTCAGAAGGGCAGCCATGGGACAGGGAAAAATTGGGCTTCTCTCATCTCTCCCACTATTTTGTTCTTGACAGCATTTTTGTTGACATTTTTCAAGTACCCGTTATGAGTCAGGGTTCAGCACTGGACACAAAAGACTGAGAGATGACAAAGACCTGGTCCCGATCTTCACTGTCACTGGTTTGGGGCAGGGACAGACCCAGGCTTAGTTTCTTTGTCTGCAAATTGAGGACACAATGAAGAGAAAGTCTGAATATCACGTGTGACCTTCTGACAGGAGGTTAAAATAGAAACATGCTCTTTGCCTTCCAAGCTGCTGTTCTAGTGACTGTGAACAGTAAACTTCTTGTGCATGGTGGGGGTGGGGGACTGAGAGTGACTCCACCACCACCATCACCAGCTTATTTAGAGGTCAGAATAAATCTCCATGATACGTCTACAACAGGGAGTCCAGCATTGGTGAGAAACGCAGCCCATGGTATCCCAGAAAGGCAAGTGAGATCTCAGGACACTGCTGTCCACTCCTTGCAAGCTGCTTGAGCTGCTTGTCTGTGCTGCTGAGTGCTTCAGCCCTTACAGCTGGTTCCTGCTCAGAAAAGCCTCCCTAGGCCAGTGTTTCGGGAAGTTCTGTAGGTCCTTCCATGTTGAGAGAGAAGGTTAAGAGGGCTTGTGTTCTGTTCTGAAGAGCGAGACTCTTTTAAGTCTTATTATTCTGTTTCAAAAAGTGTCAAGACAGGCTGGACCATGTGAAGTTCACAATGTTTATCCAGTTCCTCTGGACAAAAGCAGAACTTTCCTATCTACCACCGGGCAGATAAATTTGATGGCATCTCTGTTCATCTGTGCAGTGGGAGTGGAGTTACTTAGCTGCCAGGAGGGCTGTGAGGTATCCTTGAGGTGGGTAGCAGTAAGCCTTAACCTTTCTATTTATGTATTTATTTATTTATTTATTTATTTATTTTGTATAGAAACAGAAAAATTGAGAGGGTAGGAGGAGACTAAGAGGGAGAGAGACAGAGAGACAACTACAGCACTGGTTCACTGCTTGTGAAGCTTCCCCTGAGTAGGCAGGGACTGGGGGCTTGAACTCGGGTCCTTGCACACCTGTAGTGTGTGTGCTCAACCAGGTGCACCACCACCAAGCCTCAGGCCTTACCTTTTCCATACAGCTTCTGCTAACTATGGGCCACTGGTTCAGAAACGGCAGCTGCCCTTAACTGAAACACGCTGTGTGGGAACCCCCCCCACCCCAACACACACACACACACACACACACACGCACTTGCGGACATCACCACTTGGGAGATGAGTTCCTGGTTTTCAGGAGCCTGAAGGGAGACTCGCCTCCCTCTGCAAAGTGCACTGGAAAGTGAGAGAGAAACACAATTGCTGTAACCCTCGGCAACCAGATGCCGGATGTAGCAGAGGCCTGGCACCTTAATTGGGGATTAGAGGGTGAACTTTACCGACGCACTGCCTCAGCGGCTTCATTAAAAGCTGGAAAATTCTCTCTGTGCAGGTGCTGTGACCTTTAGTGACATGATCTAGAGGCTGACTGGGTCCCAGGGAGTATCCTGCCCTCACTGGACATTGCAGGATCACCCCACCTGTCTCCCCATCTTTCCCAGCATGGGACCAGGCTGCCCTCCTGCAGCAGCCACCCTGAAAAATGGAGGAAAGAGGTCAGCTGACAAAGACAAGTGCCTGCTTGTGTGGTGTCATCTGGTGAGGAGCAACCCGGCTGTCCCCAGGCTGCTCCTCGTCTCAGGGATCCTCTGGTCTGAACTTCCCACCATTGTTTTAGTAAGACACATTCCAGAGTGCTTGTGGGAGTAATGGTGCAGAGCTGGGAGGTAGCTCACATGGCAGAGCATATACCCAGATGTGTGTGAGACTGGACTAGTCCCGGCACCATGTGGGAGCGCCCTGAGTAGCACTCGGGGAGCCCCAGGCATGATGGAGCAATGCTACAGTGTCTCACCCCTATGTATCTCTCTCTTTCTCGTAATTAAAATTTGAGTCTGGGAGGCCACTTAATGGTGTGATGGATACACTAGGCTCTGGGTTTCTCTGCTGCGTTACAAAAATATATTTTAAGTGGGGGTTGATAGAATAATGGTTATGCAAAGAGACTCTCATGCCTGAGGCTCCCAAGTCCCAAGTTCAATCCCCTGCACCTCCATAAGACAGAGCTGAGCAGTGTTCTGGTAAAAAAATTTTTTTTAATTTTAAAAAACAAAAATATATTTTAAAAAAAGCAGGATTGCATTATAACATAAGCTTCAGTTATGCATCACTGGGAACCAACATGTGTGATAGGAAGTAAGGTTCACCTGCTTACCCAGTTCTATCTTTTGTCATGATTGTCCCTTTATCCAGATGTATCCACCTCTTTTCTTCAGTCTAAAAGTTCATTTTTTGCTTTTAGTCATGTTTTCCCTATGTCCCATCTGAACTGGAATCACATGGTTAGCACCACCTTGTAAAGATTACTCTCAGGAAAGCAAAGACCCCACAGTTCCACTTCAAAGGAGCCAGGAAGGAAAGTACATGCACAGAGGCCTTACCCTGACCTTCCCTATGATCCTAAAAGTGAGGCAGGACAGATAAGTCTTCAGAGACAGAGTACAATTAGGACACAGGGAAGGCAGGCCCAAACAGCTTTACTAGCGAATTCTGTAAGACTTTCAAAGAAGAACTAACATCAATTCTCAAATTATTCCAGAAAAATTAAATAAAGGCAAATACTACCAAACACGTTCTATGAGGTAAACATCATTTTGATCCCCAAAGCAGGAAAGGACGCTACGAGAAAAGAAAACTACAGATCTATATCCCTAATAAACATTGATGCTGAGATCCTAAAATAAAATCTTGGCAAATCAAATCCAACAACCTATCAAGAGAATAATTCACCAAGGCCAAGTGGGATTCATCCCTGGGAAACAGGAATGGTTCAACATCCGCAAGTCAATCAGTGTAGTTCAGCACATCAACAAAGAGAAAACTAAAAATCACATGGTCATATCAAATGATGCCAAAAAAGGCATTGGACAAGATCCAACACCCATTCATGATAAAGACCCTCAAGAAACTGGGAATAGAAGGGCCATTCCTCAACATAATAAAGACCATTTCTGACAAACCACAGCTAACAACATTCTCAATGGGGGAAAGCTAAATGCTTTCCCCCCTAATATTGGGAACCAGACAAGGATATCCACTATCTCCATTGTTCTACATAGTCCTCGGGGGCATGGGGGCAAGGCTGAGGCCTAATCAGCATCTCTCTGATGCTCCGCCCCTTTCTCCACCCAAAGCCCTGTGGCTGAAGTCCTGGAGAAAAGACCTGGAAAAGGAGGGGTGGGCAGGGGAATTAGAGCAAGACAAGTCTAATATCTCCGACAGCAAGAATCAGAAATGCAAGATCTGCTGGGAAAAGCAGACTCTCCTACCTTGAAGGAAAAGCAAGTGCTTCTCACCACTGGTCAGGCCCTCGGCCAGAGCTGCACAAAATAACCTTGATCCTGGCATCCAATGCTGTCAACCACTCGGCCCATATTGAATCCTCTGATTCTCTTGGTTCTGGAGGGAAAGTCAGCAGTCAGCAGATAATCATGGTCACAGATGGACATCTCTGCTGAGGGGGCTGGGGAAGCTACAAAGAAAGATAATTCCTGTTGTGATTCACAAGGCTCCCAGCCTGAGTCACCCAGCCAAGACAAGACAGGCAGCTACAAATGAGTAGTGATAACAAGATCACCTTAATTTATTTTCAACTTTATCTAATTTCAAGGCACTTTTTTGCTTGCTACTATAATCTTCTTTGGGTTTGCCTGCACACTAGACACTCAGCCCAAAGTTCCCTGGAAAGCATAAATATGAAGGTTTTTTTTGTTGTCGTTATTTAGATTTTTTTTCACTGAACTCTAAGCTATTTGAAGGTGAAGGTGGAACTATATTTAATTCATTCCTCATCTTCTGCAGGTTTTTAACTAAGTAAAGAATAAATGTTTATAAATGTTCAATGGATAATGGCCTTATAAATTTCAGATAGGTCTCTGGAGGGATTTTTATTCTTTTAAAGATTGTGCAATCTGGAACACAAGGGAGTTGACACACAGTGTGACAGTGCTAGAAGACATTCCATTTCAAGTGTAAAAGGGTGACATGGAAATTCAGTACAGGTCAGGGGAGCCTTCATGGGGGAGGTATCACATTTATTGACTTTTCCCCAGCAAGTGAGCTACAGAGAGACCTAAGAAGCCGCCACCCATAAGGGGGAACTGTTTGAATGAGCCCCCACAGGAGGAAGGAAGAGGGGTGGTTAAAAAACCACAATGTCCCTGTCTGAAAAGGTATTTAATCTCTCCATCTAGTCTGAGTGACATTCTGGTGAGATTGGCTACAGAAGTTTGGGTATATTATCTATATACTATGGAATAATACACAGTTGTTAAAAATGATAAAGTCATCCCCTTAACTGGATCTTGGTTGGAGATTTAGGGAATCATATTGAGATAACCCAAAAAAGAGAAGGAATAAATACTGGATGATCTCACTCATAGGCAGAACTTAAGAAACAAGGAGAGAAAGGGAAAATACAACTTGGACTGGGGTTGGTGTATTGCACCGAAGCAAAGGACTCTGGGGAAGGAGGAGACTGAAGAGACTTTGGGATCATGGTGCCTGATTGGGGGGGGGGGGTAAAGGATCCAAGTTGGGTGAGTTTTGTTGTTTTGTTTTGTTCTGTTTTACCAGGGTACTGCTCAGCTCTGGTTTATGGTGGTGCAGGGGGTTGAACCTAGGACTTTGAAGCCTCAGACATGAGTTTCTTTGCATAACCATTATGCTATCTCCCCTGCCCAGTGAGAATGTTTTGTAGACACCTACCACATGTGTACCCATGTGTAAACAGCTGTATTGTAATCCATTAACCCACCAATAAAATGATAAAAGAAAGGAAATACAAGGTTCAACTTGACTAGCCACAACGAAGCTTGAGAAAGCCTTGGATATCAGGCTAAATAAAGGCTGAGGTTTCATTCCAAGTTTCATTAGAGCTGAGCAACCTCCCACCCAAAGACATCGGCTCTGGGCCTGATTCACTCAATGTGGCCACAAGTGTCAGATCCTGCAAGGAAAGGAGTGTATTCACCCACCCCAGCACAGGCAGGGCCATCTGCTGGGTGCCGTTAATTCATTCATAAGAACCAGAAAAAGATGTGCAATCTGCCTTAGGCCCTAATGAGAAAGATTGGAAGTCTACAAGCCACATGATTATTACTGAGGGCATCACGTTCATCATGGACTGTGTAAGGGAGTGGAGTGGGGCATGTGCTGCAGCTGGGGCACATCTGGAAGAGGTCACCTGAGTAAAGTGCTTGTCACTCTGAGCCCAGCCTCCAGGGCTCCTGCATGGCCCAAAGCGGAGTATCCCTGCAGCTCTGCATATATTCATTCATTCTGTAGCTATTTCTTCCACAACAGGTATCAGTCTGGCGTCCTTTTGAGCAAGACTGGGATAAGCATGCTTAAATCTGAGGGTGCAAGCAGGTACCTGTGCCGGGGTGCCATCATGTGTCTCCCCAAAGAGGTGGTTCCTATGAGAGGCAACTGCCATGCTGAGTCTGAGGGTCAGAGAGTGGATGTGACCAGGTGCTGGTCCAAGGAAGCTCAGGGCTGGCTGGGGAAATGAGTGCCTGATTCTCATGTCCTTACTCTCAGAGCTGATGACACACGTCTGCCCAGGAACAAACACGTCTCCCTTAGTCTACTGCGCAAGGCTCCCTGGGAGACCACAGAGTCACTTAAGTGGGAAGTGCCCTATCAGAATATGTTAAAACACTTGACTGGGCTGATACCTGAGATGAGGGGCTGGCTGTACTGCCAGAGGTCTGACGTCTATCAAGCCTCAAGCACTGCTCCTGATTATCCAACTCGAGATGCAGTTGTGTGTCGTCTCTTACCTGACCCTCTTTTCTTTTACATAAACTTTTACCTCTTTGACTTTCAACCCTTCCTGCTAGAACTGAAGCCCTTTTTTTTTTTTTTTGTTCCATTCTGATCTCTGTAGACAGGGACAGGATCCTTCAACTTCCTCCCCAATGTCTCTCCTTGTCTTCTTGACTTGTGAAAGTGCCTCTCCAAACTTCTGGCCTTCTGACTCTCTTCACCCTGGATTGTGGGCTCATCTCTGTTGCAAGGTCATGCTGATTTTAATATCTGAATTTTGTCTGTCTTGTGGCAAAGTCCACACTCCTTTGCTCTTCTTTCTCAGAGTTGCTTTAGCCCCTTGTAATGTGCCTTTTATTTCTACCATGTGACTTTGGGAACTATTTAGTCACATTGCTGAACTTTTCCTCATAGGAGCTAATTAAAGCTGCATGGGGGTGAAAAAAGGTGGGGTGGGTGGTGACGCACCTGGTTGAGCACACATGTTACAATATTCAAGGACCTGGGTTCAAGCCCCTGGCCCCACCTGTAGAAGGAAAGCTTTGCAAGTGGTGAAGCAGCTGCAGGTGTCTCTCTGTCTCTCTCCCTCTCTATCACCCCTCCCTCTTGATTTCTGGCTGTCTCTATCTAATAAAGATATAAAAATATTTTTTTTAAAAAAGCTGCATGGAACTTAACTGTGGAGAAAGGCTAGCTGGACAGTGCTGAGTCTTCAACTCACAAATAGGATGATGCATCCCTTCCCTGTACCCCTACCCCAGAGTTCCTGTACTTCTGTGGTTGGGTTTGCTGGTTCTGTGCCCTCCTCCCCTGCCCACCCCAAAGAAGCCTCTGGGGCCAGGGTTAAAGTCTAAGCCATTTATGGAAAACTGTAAGAAATGCAAGGTGGGGGCCAGACAGTGATGCACCTGGCTAAGCGCTCACATTACAGTGCACAAGGACCAGGGTTCAAGCCCCTGAACCAGCAGGGGGAAAGGCTCATAGAGTGGTTGAAGCAGGGCTGCAGGTGTCTATCTCTCTCCCCTCTCAATTTCTCTCTGTCAAATAATAAAAATATATTTTTTTAAAAAAATAAAGCCCTCCACCCTGCATTCCTATCAGAAGGAAGCAGGTAATAAGAATGTGTTAATAAGCTGACTTCCCTGTAGGCATCTGGGATAAATCCTGCAGGACAGCAGAGGAAACTGTGGAATATATGTGCCTCAGAGAGACCCAGCCAAGGGGGAGAGAGGGATGCTACATACCCCCTTACAAGTATCACTCACTGGCTAAAGGCCACCTTATGGGGAGATACTGGTTGCCAGGCCCTTCTATTTGGGGTTTACAGACAAAAGAGCACAGCCTTGGCTGCTGACAGGAAGTAGAGGGAGATCCAATCTCTCTGCAAGGGAGAACAGGGCCAGTGGAGGGGACCACAGACAGCTCGATAGCAATAACGGCATTCTATCTAATCAAGCTGCCATTTGCGATTAGGAAGGCCACTGACTGCCCTGGCAGTTTTTTAAGCAGAGACCAAAATAGAGATTGTCAAGGATGTGTGGAAAGCACTCCATCATGAACTGGGAGTTTGGACTGATGCCGCCATCCTCAGCCTTTCTCTGCAGAGATTCCTATGGCAAAGCTATTAATCCGAGACACTCCTAGGAGCATAACTCCCGGATCTTTCTCTTCCACTGGGGAAGGCAATCAGAATATACCTGTTATAAATTGCTTCTTTACATACACTATAAATTAATTCTTCCATGCAGTAAATCTCTGGTGACTTCTATCACTTGGTTGTCCATCTCCAGCCGTGAGCAGCACGTACCCCAGGTCCTACAAACACACTAGATGTCATGACCCTGCTCCCCTTTGGGGTCTTCCAGAACCAAACAACCTCTGTGGCTGCCTCCTGTCCCCAGCTCTAGAGGGTGGGCAGACCAGGGAATGGGTACAGAGGGTGTCTCCCCAACCCCCAGGGCTCCTCTTCCTCTTTGGAAAAATTGCTTGGCAAGTTGAGCAATTTCATAGTCTCCCATTTGAAGTAAACATCACAATTAATTATTTGAGCCTGAACAATCAGGGTTTTAAGCACAGCAGGCGGCTAGAGGGGCTCGAGGCTGGCGAGCCAGATGGATCCTCCATATAGAAATGCTCTCAAAACATGGCTTCAAAGGGGGCGATTTCCCTTTGGGAAGCTGAGACTGAGTGGAGGGGCCAGGAAGAAAATCAAACGATTTACTGCCAGGAGTGGAGAGAAAAATAAAACAACTCAAGGGGACTCCTGGCCTCCATGAGTCCATTCCATCAACAGTTCCCATTCTGCCAATAAACTCCTAGCTCTCTGGTAGTTACTGGCGGCTTCTCCTTCCCAGCGTTTGCTGGAGGACTGGAACAGACAGTGAGAGAACAGACTGATGGGCAGAACCGACCCCAGCCCTCCTCCACCCGCTTGCTGGCAGAGGAGTTGAAGGGGCAGGCCCTCCACAGCGCTCCTAGTCACACTTCCTTTCCAAGATCAAATTCAGTTTCTCGGCCCATTTGACCCGTTTTTTGTTTTGTCTTGGCTACAGGGTTATTGCTGGGACTTGGTGCCGGCACTATGAAACCACTGCTCCTCATGACCATTTTTTTTCCTTCATTTTACTGGACAGGACAGAGAGAAACTGAGAAGGGGGAGAGAAAGACACCTGCAGACCTGCTTCACTGCTTGTGAAGCAATACCTCCCCCTGTCCCTGTGGGTGGGTGGGTGGGGGGGGAGACGGCAGACGACGACACAACTTAAACTGGAATCCTTGACAGATCTGACTTTTTTCCATCACAATTTATTTTGCAAATAAACACAAGCTGAGGGGAAAGAGAATACACACACACACACACACACACACACACCATGAGCCAAAGTTCCTTGAGATAAGCTTCTTAAATCCGGCATCCATTTGGAGTCAAAAGATGTTACATTTGAAGGAGCCGGGCTATGGCAGGTTACGTGTACATGGTGCAAAGTGCAAGGACTGGTATAAGCATCCTGGTTTGAGTCCCCGGCTCCCCATCTGTAGGAGAGTCGCTTCATAGGCAGTGAAGTAGGTTTGCAGGTGTCTATCTTTCTCTTGCCCTCTCTGTCTCCCCTCCTCTCTCCAATAACAATGACAGCAATAATAACAAGAAGGGCAACAAAAGGGGAAAAATAGCCTCCAGGAGCAGTGGATGCATAGTGCAGGAACTGAGCCCCAGCAATAACCCTGGAGGAAAAAAAAGATGTTGCATTTGAATCAGTTCAATAGATGCACACTACACCTCTACTCAGAGGTGCTCAGGAATTCGTAAGTATGAGTGTGAACCACACCAAGCCAGGGTGCCTACAGGAGGAAACAGACAAGAAAAACACAAGTGTTGCTCAGTCTGCTGTGTAAATACAGCCATCTTTCCACTGATTTGTTTTTTTACTTCCCGAGAAAAATATTAATGCTACTCAGTATGATGAGTGTGAAGTATACACACAGCAGTCTTTCTACTGTCCCTTCCTGTAATACTCATGTCCTCTTGAATCTGAATGACTCCTTCGCTCATTGCTGATGATACAGGTAGTAAATAAAATCCTAGCTCTTGCGAAGCTTCTCTAATGGGAAAGGGAGACAAGTAGCAGGTAGAAGCATCTATAAGGTAATTTGTAGTGGGGCAGGGAGAGGGTAGATAACACAATGGTTATGCAAACAGCTTTCATGCCTGAGGTACCAGAGTTCCCAAGTTCAATCCCTCCCCTCACCCCACATATCACCACAAACCAAATATGATCAGCACTTTGGTAAACAAATAACACATGTGGGGGAAGAGCAGGGTGGTGGTGCACTCAGCTGAGTGTGTATGTTGCCAGGCCCAAGGGCCTGAGTTGAAGCCCCCGGCCCCCACTGCACAGGTAGATTTCATGAGTCATGAAGCAGGGCTGCAGGTGTCTCTCCCTGTCTCTCTTCCTCTCTACTTCCCCACCTATCTCAATTTCTCTCTATCCAATAAATGAATACATAAACTTTTTTTCAAAGATAGCCTGTGATGGGAGAAAGTAAATGATCAGAGGGTAGTTGGATGTGCTATTTTATACAGGATGGGCAGGGATGGCCTTGTGAGCAGAAACCTAAGCAAAGTGAGGGGATAAACAAGAAGAAAATCAAGTAGAAAGAGTTCTAAGAACAAGAGTCAGAGCGAAGGAAGAGGCAGAAATTTTATTTTCAAAAATGAGTTAAGTAAAAGATAGCAAGAGAGCTATGGCAGTTTATTTCAGGAGACCAGAGGTCGAGAGAAGAGTGGACGGCCAGAGAGGCTGGCCACTGAGGGACACTGGAGGACTGGTTTGGCAGGAGTTGGCAGAGCTGCTGGTGGAACAGGAATCCAAGTGCAGGGAATGGTCACACGAGCCGAGTCAGAGGCTGGGTGTGGTGTGAGGAGAGCCTTCTGCCTGCAAGTGTTCCCTCCTCAGATGCCCACACTCACCCCAGGGCTCCAGGATGGTTTGTGCGGCAACAGAAGGGAGACAGGAGTCA
This sequence comes from Erinaceus europaeus, assembly GCF_950295315.1. NCBI lineage: Eukaryota > Metazoa > Chordata > Mammalia > Eulipotyphla > Erinaceidae > Erinaceus > Erinaceus europaeus. Next base: position 19,598,010 of record NC_080181.1, on the reverse strand, counting down.
GGAGGCTCACTTGTTTGAGACATTCTCCCCGCCCTCAACCTCCCATATATCCTTTGGCGTCCCCGTCCCCCGTCTGTAGACATTAAGAGGAACACTCTTGCTCCTCTATGCACCAGCCTTGTTGAAGGCTACAGACTCCCTGCCGGCACACAGGGAATTCTGGGTCCTCCTCAGGAGGCAGGGTTGGTGAACCTCAGGAGCCACAGGTCACAGAATCTGTGGCCTTCAACAATGCTGGTGCATAGAGGAGCAAGAGTGTTCCTCTTATGTCTACAGACTGGGGACGGGGATGCCAAAGGATATATGGGGAGGTTGAGGGTGGGGAGAATGTCTCAAGCAAGTGAGCCTCCTGACTCCTGTCTCCCTTCTGTTGCTGCACAAACCATCCTGGAGCCCTGGGGTGAGTGTGGGCATCTGGGGAGGGAACACTTGCAGGCGGAAGGCTCTCCTCATACCCAGCCTCCCTGTACTTGGAATTCTGGGTCCTCCTCAGGAGGCAGGGTTGCGTGGACCTCAGGAGCCACAGGTCACCTGTGAGCGAGGCTGCGACCGACTGTCCGGTAACACTGTTGTCCTGACAAGATCTGCAACAGTCAGCTGCCATTGTGACTACAGCAACACAAAGCAATAAGGCAAGTGAGAGGCAGGAATACACACTCCATCCTCACAAAGCAGGAGGCCTTGCCAGGGGAGCCACAAGACCAATGAAGTTGTCACTACAAAGAGGAAGTCACCCCACGGGAAAGCCCAGAAAGAATCTCAAAACTCTTACCTGAAAGATGCGAAACTTTGAGACGTTCTGGTGACTTGGTGTACACATCCTTCCCCATCCCCTGTCTCCACACAAACCAACTTCAGTCAGTTCAGAGGGAACTTGGCTCTCTAGAGAGAGCATTCAAAAATGAGTCAGCAGAACGTATGCAAAGAGAGTAAGAATAAAAGATGGGATAAATTGGGGGGAAAAACAAACAGTAGACAAAGAAACATCAATAGGAAAATGTTTTCATAGAGCTATGTAAATGTGATTAAATATTTCACATTGATTTAAAACAAAAAAGAAAACAATGAGGCAATTATCTCAGAGAATCAAAGGCACTGAACAAAGGTATGAACAAAATTACTACCTATTACTTAAGGAAATAGAGGACTGAATGTATTAGGTAGAGAATTAATAGAAGCTGTCTAAAGGAATAGAATATTATAGTCTATAAAACCATAGTTATAAAGGTGAATGCCAAAATATATAAGCCTTACAAAGTATGCACACAAGAAAAGAGGGCGTTCATACATAGAACATCTTTTAAAATTTAAAACAAGAAAGCATACCTTAAGATACTTACAAACAAACAATACATTACGCACACACACACATACATAAAAACACATGCTATGTACATGTAATCACATGCTATTGAGCTAAATTCACTAATTAACATGTTTCAGATTGTACCAGAAAACAAAACTAAGTCACATAATGGTGAAATCCAAAAGAGAAAAATTAAGATTAGAAATTAAAGGTTAGACAGTGGTACACCAAGTATATGCAGAGAATAATAGAAACAGATCATGATTTAAATATCAGATGGGCTAAGTTCAAATGAAAAACTGTAACAGACAAAAGGGAGATTTTTTTCATGTTGAAGGCTCCAACTCATAATGAAATAAAATATAAAACTACCTAGACATAAATTGCATTAAAAAATGTAAACAAAACTCAACTGAATACATTTTAAAAATCTTTCTGCTTTGATTCAGTCATTCACAAATCAGACAGCAGCCAGCCTAACAGATAGGAGTTGTGGGGATCTATACAAAATCAAAGGCTTTTATAAACAGACTGGGAGAGGAGCAAGAAAGTTGGGCTAACAAACAGAAGACAAGGCCATTTTTCTTGAGGGGCTGGAAGGAGTCTCTGGTCAGGTCGGCTCACTTATCCTGACTGCCTGATTCTCGATGGATTGATTTAAGATCACATTTCTAAGCCTTGGTTTGGTGAAAGGCTGAGCATAAGCCATTCCGTACTGAGCTTCTAGTCTTATTTTTAACACAGTGATACAAAACAGAAATTTAAAGATTCAAGTAGGAAAAGGCAAAAACACACCCACAGCAAAATGCTTAGCATAACTCTCTAGATCAAGGATGAAGTGGATTAAAATTAAACTTGAAGACCAAAATGACTAAAGAATGTTTAATGTACAAATGTACCTATTCAAACTCTTTTATTTATTTTTTTAATTTTACTAGTGATTTACATGATAAGATAATAGGGGTATAATTCCACACTGTTCCCACCACCAGCAGAGTTCTGTGTCCCCATCCCCCTTCCCCTCCAGTGGAAACTGTCTCAAACTCTTAAATAACTTGATTTAAAATTGTATACAAGAGCCAGGAGCACTAAGGCACCAGGGCAAGGCTGGGTGTGGGTGATGAGAAACGGTTGAGATGGCAGAAGTAGAGGAGACACTGAAGTGCCTTCAGAGCCAAAAAGGAGTGCAGGGAATCATTGTCGTGAACACAAGGAACATTCCCATCCAAAGCACTGTGGACAATGCTCCCATCACACAATATGCCAACCCTCTTCACAACTTCATCCTGAAGGCCAGGAAGCACTGTGCGTGAAGATGACCCACAGAACGATCCCACCTTCCTTTGAATTCACTCCAAGAAAAATGACATTATGGTCACACCATAATAAAGACTATTTCCTGATTCTGACCCAGAATCCAACTGAATATCTGCATATCAGAATATCAGAATATCTCTTGGCTCCTGTTGACGATTCCTTGATTAAATGTGTGCTCCCCTCCACCCACCCAAGAGTGATAGTGTTAATCATGTCAACAGACTGGTATATGGAAATCACCTTAGAGTCCATTCAGACCAATCCAGTGACCAGGAGTGGGCTGCAGGCACCCATCCCACTACAAGACCCTGCCTTTGCTGCTAGTTACCCCAGAGCACCCAAGGGGTCCCTCTGCTCATGTTTGAGTTTTGCAATAAGTGCTCGTGAGAAGCCTGTGTACACACCTGCTTCCTTCTGAACTTCAGTTAGTTCACTTTGTTGCCCTTAGAAAAAGCTGCTTTTCTTTAACTAAAAAATAATCAAGATGCTCACAAAAATGTCTACAAGATTAAAAAGTAAAAAATTTATTTTGTACCTCTCACAAATTTAAAAAGCTAGAAATGAATAATAAAGCTGATAGAGTAAACTCCTTACCAATAGGAAAAAAATAAACCCTTTAAAAACAAATCTTAGGTAAAAATGCAAATAGATGTGTCAGTGTAACTAGAAAATAATTGGAATTGTACAGGACACAGCTAAAGTAATATCAAGAGGGACATTTACCCTCACTTCACTTCTTCACTTCACTTCACTTCACTTTACTAGTAGTAGTCAAGGATATATAAAACAAATGAGTTAAACATTCAATTCTAGGACATAAAAATAACAACCACTGAGAGTTGGGCGGTAGCGCAGCGGGTTAAGTGCAGGTGGCATAAAGTGCAAGGACCAGTGTAAGGATCCCGGTCCAAGCCCCCAGCTTCCCACCTCCAGGGTATCGCTTCACAAGTGGTGAAACAGATCTTCAGGTGTCTATCTTTCTCTCCCCCTCTCTGTCTTCCCCTCCTTGCTCCATTTTTCTCTGTCCTATCCAACAACAAAGACATCAATAGCAACAATAATAACTACAACAACAATAAAAAAACAAGGGCAACAAAAAGGAACAATAAATAAATATTTTTTAAAAAATAACAACCATTAGTAAAACAGGAGAGATTGAATAGCTAAGAGCAGAAACGCATGTATTAATTTTATGGGAGAAATGTTAGGGTGAATGTAAGAGCTGAGTATTGATAAAAAAAGAATTTTAAATTAATAATAATAAAAGAGTAAACCAAATTTCACCAAGTAAGTCCTATGGGGGTGGATACACAGGTATTAAGGAAATTAAAATGCTACTCAACTCTATGTAAATACATTTTAATGTATGTAAGTACATATGTAAATACATTTTAATTTTACTACATGTAAATACAAATTAAGTCATATTTTTTACTAAAGAGACTCTACAAAATAATAGGAAAACTAAACAGACCAATTATGAAAGAAGAAATAGAGAAAGTCGGCAAACTTTCTTCATAATAGACCAAAGCAGAAATTTTTACAAAGTAAAAAGAGAAAGAAAGATGGTTATTTCTAAGAACCATTAAGCATCTGTTGCAGCATGGAAAGAGAAGAAAGGCATCCACATTCTGTTGGATGAAGCAAGCATAAAATTGACTCTGCAATTCAACTGTAAGCCAGCACTCATGTAAATATCATTGCAAAAATTCCAAATAAAGTTGCCATAGAGGTTCTATGGCACCAGAGGAAGCCCAGTGTCATGACACAGAAATCAAGCGTGACATAGAGGCTGAACTAGAGCATGCATGCTTGGCACCAGTCCCCTTGAAACGTTTGCTCTTGGAAGCCACCTGCTATGCTGCTAGAATAGACTGCTGAAACCACCCAGATGAAGGATGCAGGTCATCTTGGATGTCTCAGTCCCACTCTAGCTCTCAGTAGAATGCAGTCTTGCGAATGATCTCAAACACCCCAGGGAATAGAGCAACTGCCCAGCTGAGCCAAGTCAACCGCTAGCCTTGTAAGACATAACAAGCCACTACAAAAGCCACTATTTGTTATAACCTAGAGTTGATTTGTTATACAGCAAGAGAAGTCAGTCAGTATGGAGACTGCTGTTTTCCTACTGCCGACACAGACATACAGCCTCCCTGGCGACCGTGACAGCTCAGGGCAGTGGTCCGATGTGCCGAGGTCATTTGCTGGACCAGGGCTATCTGGAAAAACAAACCCAAGTGGGAGTATCACTGGTCACCCTCAAATCAAGGCACAACTGTAAAGTTCAAATACTCAGGGAAGAGATTCAGCTGGTCTGAGTATGAGCGACCTTTGTCAGGAAGGAGACAGGACAGCCAGCCTTTGCTCTGATGCTGCTTCCTCAGAAACTTCAGAGAAACTCCAGCCTTCCAGGATTAGAGTTAAGCACAGTCACATTCAGTACCCCAGTTCCATCCGGACACCCAAGAGGAATTCTGTGTTCTGGTCCCTGTCTTGGCAGGGTAGGGCCCACAGTCTGCTCTCCACTACACAAAATTCCTGGGCTCAGCAAAGACCTGCTCCCCAACCCAGAGAGAACACTGGGGAAGTGGAAGAGTCTAAAGAGAAAAGGGTGTCTTTGGGTTGATTTACTACAGTATCCCCTGCTTCAACACTAGGCTGAATTCCTTTTCTTCATTTTTAAATGCTCTGTGGCTCTTATTTCAATCCCACTTAAATCAGGTTTAGTGGCTCTTACTTCCCCAGTGGAGAGATGGCTCCTTAAGAGCAGACACTCTGCCTAATTCCACACTCCAGCTCAGCCAGCACATACTAAGTCACTACTTGGATGAATGGCTATGGAGTGAGTGAATGAACAAATGAATGGATACCCAGCCCGGCACTGTGCAGGGGGAGTTCTGGATGGTGATACCAATGATGCTGTCTGCCACCTCTCTGCCTCCGGACAGCTGTTTCTGTGCCCTGAACTGCCTTTCTCTCCTTGCCTATCAAGCACACAGCCTTCTTGCTAGCTGCAAACAGTTTTGCTCCTTTTGCTCTTCCTTATATGGGGTAAGCTGTCTTGCAGGAAGTGTGAGGATGAGATCAGAGCCTGCCTATATAACATGCCTGGCACCTCACAAGGCTGTCACTGGGCATGTGGGCTCCTTCTTTGTGACGGACAGAAGAGAAATCGGTGCTTTACCCAGATTAGAAAAGCCGCCCTCCCTCCTCCAGGTTCAGGAGAGGGGAGATTAAAGTGCCTTCCATGCATTATCTCCGTGGTTCCCCGTCTTCCTGGGGGCTTCTGAGGACTCTCATCGCTTGGCAAACCCTTTGGCAGACTCCCACTTGAAAGCAGCTTAGAGACACTGCTGATTGAAGAAAACATGATCACAGAGTCTACCAGGACTGTTCCCCTTTTAGTCTTTTATTATAAGAGCATTTGGGGGGTTGGGCAGTGGCGCACCTGGTTGAACATACACGCTATAATGCACAGGGACTGGGGTTCAAGCCCCTAGTCTCCACCTGCAAGGGGAAAGTTTCACAAGCAGTGAAGCTGTGCTACAACTGTCTTACACCCTTTTTTTTTTTTTAATTTTTATTAGATAGGATAGAAAGAAATTGAGAGAGGACAGGAGATAGGAGAGGTGTAGATACTTGCAGATCTGCTTCACTGTTTGTGAATAAATAAATCTTTAAGTGTAATCTTTAAGTGTAAGAGCGCCAAAGTAGATGTGAGAAAGGGTGGAAGGGTGGAGTGTACAGATGTTTTGCAACAGCTTTTACTTCCTCCACCTTGGTCTGCATTATATCGTTGAATATTTTTTTCCTAATGTAGTATTTTCAGCTTCAGTCCCATGCTACATATTAGTATCCCCTCCCAAAAGTGTGTCACATTTGACAACCTTCACCATGTAGTCTTTGTAACAACCCTTCTAGCCAAGTACTGCTATCCCCTCTTCCACAGGCACATTACAGAGAATAAAGTAAAATGAGCTTTCCAAGGTCACATATCAAGTAAGAAGCAAAATCTGGGTTAAAAACCTGCTTCTTTGCAAGGAGACAAGCTCCTTCTTTGTGTTCTCCCACTGGATTGAGGAGCAACTTCACAGCAAATCACTGGCGCCCTCTGGAGGTCACTCCTCTATCCTGCCCCCTTATAAAGGTCAGTTCCTTCCACAGTCATTCCTCACAGTTGTTCTATCTTCTTCTTCTTTTATTTATTTATTCCCTTTTGTTGCCCTTGTTTTATTGTTGTCGTTATTATTATTGTTGATGTCGTCGTTGTTGGATAGGACAGAGAAATGGAGAGAGGGGAGGGGAAGACAGGAGAGAGGAGGGGAAGACAGAGGAGGAAAGAAAGACACTTGCAGACCTGCTTCACCACTTGTGAAGTGACTCCCCTGCAGTTGGGGAGCCGGGGGCTTGAACCGGGATCCTTACACCGGTCCCTGCGCTTTGCGCCACCTGAGCTTAACCTGCTGCGCTACCGCTCGACTCTCTTGTCCTATCTTCTTTCCTTCCCTTCCTTCTCTTCCCTTCTCTTTCCTTTCCATACCTTCCCTTTCCTTCTATCCACCCTCCTGTCTCTGTCCCTCTCTTCCTTTCCTTCAATTTCTATGAGATTTGCTGCTCTACAGAAACCCTGAAATGAAAGCTGGTTAAGTATTACAGAAACCTGCCCGAGAATGGAAACACGTGGAGGGTCTCTCAGCCTACGCCCAAGGCACAAAGAGCAGGGGAGGGGGACAGTCCCCTCCGCCCCCAGCCCACCCCAGCGGCCCCACAGCTGTCTGTCTGTGTCAAATGTTCTGAGCAGAGGTGGGGGGGGCTTCAACTCCCCACACAGAGTTCAGAGCTGTCAGCACCTTTCCCACAATACAGGAGGTGCTGAGAAGCAGGTGATAATTGTAGCCCTGTCACCCTCATCACCTCTGAGCTGATTGGGGAGTATATTCTTTTCTTTCTTTCTTTCTTTCTTTTTTCTTTACTTTTCTAAAAACAAATGTTGTACTGCCTGGAAATGGAAGGTGGAGGTTCAATTGAAACACACAGGTTGCTGCTGTTGCCCATGGGTGAAGTCCCCCTACCAGCATGGTGTCAGAGCTCTCCCTTCCTCTACTGGAATAACAGAAGCTCCCTTCGCCGGCTGGCCCGCATCAGGACACGTGGGGAAGCCACACACACTCATACAGACCCAAACCATTCCCCATCAGAACAGCTGTAGTTGCACACAACGGTGATCCCAAGTTAACGGAGTGTTTCACTTGGTGGTGTTCCTAGCACTGTTCCAAGTGCTCACAGACTTTGCCTCACTTAGTCTTTACAAGCCCCAGTGAGATTGGTAGAGAGAGTGTATCACCATCACTTTACAGACAAAACACCCAAGACAATCTCAGAACTAGCGAAATGTTGCAGAAGCACTGAAATCCGTATCTCCCAAATGAACAGTCTTAATCTTAAGACTCCTTACCAAAGTCACTTACTATTTTAAACAAGTGACATACAGGATCACAGAGCTCTTCTCAGAGTCGCCTATGCTCATTTTATAAAAGCAGAGACAGATCGAAACCAGACTATTTAGTCCCCATATAGATAAATCAAAATTCCTCTTTAAAAAAATTTTAAAAAATAAAAACAAACCACAAAGGCTGGGGAGACAGCACAGCACGATGGTTATGCAAAAGATTTTTCATACATGAGGCTCTGGAGATCCAGGTTCAATACCCAGAACCACAGTAAGCCAGAGCTGAGCAGTGCTCTGGTAAAACCAAACAAAACCAAACAAAACAACCACTGACTGTCAGGGAGATGGTTCAGCTATAGAGTTCAACATCGCCAGCACCACATGTGCTGAAAAATATACTCTGGTCTCTCAGAAAACAAACTTTAGAGGTGGAGGGGGGAAACCTACAGAAATATCATTTGCCAGCCTAACTTGCCTAACTCATTTGATTTACAACTACTTTTCACTGGCTAGGTAGAGCAGTGAGCCCTCAGCCATGAAAACCCGCTCAGAAAACAGTTTGGGGGTCGGGGGGGGGGGTGAGGCCTCTGTTTTGAAGCAATTTCTGCTCCAAGGAGAGTGAACTGCTCAGAAAAGAAAGGAGACTTGGGGGAGGGGACAGATGCCGAGACATAATCACCAGCTCACCTCCCAGAGCATGCTAGTCACGGAGAACAGCTAGGATGGTCTGACCTGCATCTTTCTCTTTTCTAAAGGCAGATTGTAAAACCTCCAGAGGAAAGACAGGCTGATCCCATGACCCTGTACTCTCAGGAAAGACACCTCTGGAGGGATGGCGCTAAAATGAGATTCTGAAAATGCAATTGCAAGTGATTCTGACGTGGGAGAGAGACCTGGTGGTACAGAAGGAATACCAAACAGTGACACAGAACTTAAACATCAAATATCAGGAAGGCAGAGATGAGACCAAAGTGAGTTGAGGACCCTCTATGGGACTCAGTGATTTCTCCAGCCTCTCTGACCCTTACAAGCCTTGTCCATAAGATAGACATCATCATTCTTACACTGTGAGCTTGCTGTGAAGTTAACATGGAAGGGGGATGCACTGAAAACAAAAATGTCAGCTGTCAGCCACTCCTATACTGTGTTTAAAATTCACAACAAGAGGGATTCTTCAGTCCCTCTATCACTTCTGTCTTCCTGTCAAGAAAAACAGTCCTCTGATCAAGAAATCTAAAATGAACATCAATAAGCAGAATTGAAGAATCCAACACACACACGGATTTTGCAGTCTGCAAAGTGTACCAGCTCCTGACCTAGACGAATTAATTCCCTCTATGGTTTGAGGCTACATGCAGAGTGCTGGGAATCCCTGGAGAATCCCACAGACCAAGAAGTCAGAAAGTAGAATGTGTTGAAATGCAAATGTGTTTTCAGTTGTGTTGGTGGTCTAATGGTGAGAGTAGCTGCCTTCCCAATGTGTTGATGTCCAAATGGGATCCTACATGGAGGGGCTAAGGTCTGCCCCGCAGGCAAAAATTCTGTTCAGGAAACAAGTGGCTTTCAAGTCCTGAGGAAGAGCTGCTGTGATCCCCAGCTCGGGTCCCCACATAGCCTGTGCACTTGACACATCTCATTTCCTTTCCTGATGAATAGTCATTATAGGAAAGGTTGAAAGCATGTGATGGATGGGCTCACAATTGCAGGGAGAAAAATGTGATCTGGGTGATGATGAACCGGGGCCTAGTCACCCTCAGGGACACACTCACCCCGAGAGCAAGGGAGGTGGACCAGTATTATGCGGGGGGAGGCCCACCTCTCTCAGGGCTCTAGGGTTCTCATTGGGGCCTGTCCTGGTGGAGTGTTCTGACCAAAGCAGGGGAAAGAGCACAGATGAATGGACAACACTGGCCCTCCTCCCACTCTCCATCTTCACAGATGCTCCCACAGGGTCCTCCCAGCAAGATCCAATACTAAAACAGAAGGGGACCAACAGGGTGTGAGGGTGAGGGTGAGAGTGCACCCGGTTAAGCATACACATTACCATGTGCAAGGACCCAGGTTCAGCCTCCCACTCCCCACATGCAGGAGGGAAGCTTCATGAGCGGGAAAGCAGGTCTGTAGGTGTCTTTCTCCCTATCTCCCCTCCCCCTCTCAATTTTTTTTCTGTCCTATCAAATAGAAAATAAATTTTTTTAAAAAGGGGGAAATGGCCACTGGGAGTGGTAGATTCATAGTACTAGCAGCAAACCCCAGCAATAATCCTGGTGGCAATTAAAGAAAATAACAATAAAAAAATGAGGGGAGTCGGGCGGTGGTGCAGCAGGTTAAGCGCAGGTGGCACAAACTGCAAGGACTGGCGGAAGGATCCCGGTTCGAGCCCCAGGCTCCTCACCTGCAGGGGAGTCGCTTTACAAGTGGTGAAGCAGGTCTGCAGGTGTCTATCTTTCTTTCCCCGTCTCTGTTTCCCCCTCCTTTCTCCATTTCTCTCTGTCCTATCCAACAACAGTATCAATAACCACAACAGTGTTAAACAATAAGGGCAACAAAAGGGAAAATAAAATAAATAAATAAATAAATAAATAATAAAATAAATAAAAATGAGGATCTCTGCATTGGAGAGGAGGGACCCTAGCGTTGCCTCTGCAAAAACAAGGCAATCCTCTAGGCTACTTAGACCACCTCCCCTAGATAGAAAACTCAGAAGTTTCCGTTCAAGCCACCTACCAGACACTGTCCCATGACAGTGCCTTCAGCACCCAGGCAAGTCCCTGTTACTACCTGGAGTGTGTGGGCATGGGAGCAGGGGGGCTCCTGGACCATGAATGCTGGAGACAGCGCTCTCTGTTACGCAAAGGAGTTTTTCTTTTTTTGCCAGAGCACTATTCTACTGTGGCTGTTGAGTATGGGACCTGAGACTTTTGCTTTGCAAGTCTTATGTGCTGTCTCCCCAGCCCAGGATTTTCTTTTTCTGAGGAGAGGCTTCTCAGACTTCATTTCTACTGCCTAGAAGCAGGATTGAGTCAAAGAGCTGGGATCTACAAACATGTTTTGTGAGCCCAGCCTGCCAGGTACTAGCCTAGTCCAGAGATCAGAGGGCCAGTGTGGAGCCGTGTAAAACAGGATACACAGAAAGACACAAAGCCCTGTCAACACTGGTCCATAAATTCCTGGGACTCTTCTGCTGAACCACTGAAGTGACACCCACGGGGACTTCACTCCAGCTGCCTTACCCTTGCTTCTTGCTCTTGTATTTCTATTTTACAAGGTCCAGAAGGCACAGACACTAAGGCTTGGAATTCTGGGAGTTTACAGCTGCCAGTAAGAGACTGGATCATTGAAACTTTGTGTACTGATTGTGCCTGCCAAAGCTCTGGTGTTCCTAAGAGAGCAGGCTACCAGGTGGTCAGCCTGCTCAAGTCAAATACTTTTCCAGGGACTCACCTGAAAGCCATTATGAAGCTTTGGAATTCGAGAAAAGTCCCAGTTCTCCACATAACTATCTCTAAACATTGTGGAAGATCTAAAGGTCTTTTGCTGCCCCAAACAGACCTGCACAAACCCAAGAAGACCAACCCAGCTTTAAAGGCAGCCCTTAGATCCACAGTCATTGCCTAGACCCAATCTCTCAAGGTTCCTTATAACTCCTGATCTTAGCATCTCACCAACCAGGCAAGTCTCACAGTACTGATGCATCCGATCACATGGGTGCATCAGACAGACACCCATTCCTGCTTTCTGTCTTCCCTCCTCCCTCCAGCAATGGACACCAGCAGGCATCACCCAAGAGAAGGGAGACCCTTGAAATCTCTCCTTCGTCCACTTTCTGGGTGCTAAAAATGACTTTATCTATGGCTCAGCTCTCTACTGTTGAACTGAAGGGTTCCTGGTTTAAAAACAACCTTGTACAATTAATTCAAGTCAACAATTATTCATTCTGTGACTATCAAGGGCATTCGTCTCAGTATTTGGGATACAAAAATTTATAGACAAAAGTTGAAAAATACTACCATGATGCCAACCTGCCTTCCCTGGGCAGATGACTTCATCAATGTTTCCTGGAACCCCATTTCCCCAGAGCTCTGCCCTACTGGGGAAAGGTAGAGACAGGCTGGGGGTTATGGATCGACCTGTCAGTGCCCATGTCCAGCGGAGAAGCAATTACAAAGGCCAGACCTCTGACTTTCTGCACTCCATGGAGATTTTTGGTCTATACTCCGAGGGATAAAAAATGGGGAAACTTCTGGGGGGGGGGGGGATGGATATGTCACGCTGGTGGTAGAAGTTGTGTGAATTGTGCCCCTCTTATACCACATTCTACTCTATCAGTATTAAATCACTAATAATTAAAAAGAGAGAGAAGAGGGGGCCAGGTGGTGGTGCACCTGGTTGGGCGCACATGTTACAGTGCACAAGGACCCAGGTTTAAGCACCTGGTCCCCACCTGCAGGGGAACACTTCACAAGTGAAGCAGGGTTGCAGGCGTCTCTCTGTCTCTCTCCTCTATCTCCCCCTTTCCTTTTGATTTCTGGCTGCCTCTATCCAATAAATAAAAGATAATAAAAAATTTTTTAAAAGAGAAGCTGAAAAATATGAAAACACAAATCAGAACTTGGATGGGTTTGGTATATTGCACCAAAGTAAAAGATTCTGGGGGGAGGGGAGAGGGTTCAGGTCCTGGAACATGATGGCAGAGGGGCACCTAGAGGGGCGGAACCGTTGTGTGGAAAACAGAAATGTTACACATATAAACTACTGTTATTTTACTATTGACTATAAACCATTAATCCCCCCCATAAAGAAAAAACAAAATTGATCAAACTGTAGAGCATGGGGGAAAATTAGAGCAAGCCACAGAAAAATAAGTAGCCTGTTTCTCATTTGATGACCACTCAGGAGAGGGGGTGTAACTCTTCCCAAACATTTCTTCCTAGGTATTGCATACGCTTATTTCATATGATTGAGCTCACATGGTAAATCATCTCTTAGTCAACTTGGACTGCTATAATAAAAACATCCTAGATTATTGGGTGTCTCAAATAACAAAATTTAACAGCACAGGGGAAAAAGCTTAGTGGGAAAAGCCAGTTTGATCCCTGGCTGTTTGAATCACTTCCATTCTGATTTAATTGTTGCAGTTCCATGATTTTAAAAAAATATTTATTTATTCCCTTTTGTTGCCCATGTTTTATTGCTGAAGTTATTATTGTTGTTGATGATATCGTCATTGTTGGATAGGACAGAAATTGAGAGAGGAGGGAAGGCAGAGAAGGGGAGAGAAAGATAGACACCTGCAGACCTGCTTCATCGCTTGTGAAGTGACTCCCCCATAGGTGGGGAGATGGGGGCTCGAACTGGTATCCTTAAGTCGGTCCTTGAGCTTTGCCCGACTCCCAGTTCCATGATTTTTTTTTAAATGTATCTTGACAAAGCTATCCCCCCACATTAATACTTTAGACTTTTTCTCCTTGATCACCTTCAAGCTGAGTTTATGTGTGTATGAGACAGAGCACCAATCCACCTTTTTTTTTTTTTTATTTCTGTTTGTTTTAGGCCTTCTTACTAGGATGCAGCATTGGACATTCAACTCAGGGCCTCTCACTTGCTAGGCAAGAAGTTTGCTATCTCTAGGGTTGGATAGCCTGGGTCTCACGTGACCATCTAGGGTCAGCAAGTCTCAGATAACCAAACATGAAATGCAGAAAATAACAGGCACAGCTAACACACACGCCTGGTGCTGCTGGTCCAGTTCTCCACTCCTTTCTCCACCCTCTGTCTCAGCCCCCACAAAGGAGAAACAACTCTTTTCCTTTTAGATTGACATTATTTTCAATCTGAATGGAAATTCAGGGAGAATGCCACCTTGGTGACAGTCCTTCTGTCCAAGAAGATAGAATTCCTCTTCTTTTATCCAAAATCTTTTATTACTCTTAAGTATTATATTGTTCGTTATATTAAGTTTCACTTTTTTGTTATGCTGTGGGTCTTATTACTATAATAACTGGAGTGTCCCTTTAAATTTTCAAATTAGTTATTCCAGATACAGAGGAATTGTATTTTTTACAGTTTGATTGCAATATGTGGAGATACAATAAACTGCGAATCTAAGGTAAACATCTGATAAATTTGACATGTCTATACACCCATGAAATATCACCTTAATTCAGGCAGTAAACACACCTACGACCCTTTAATTCCTTATGTCCTTTTGTAATCTCTCCCCTACCTCTTCATCCCAGAAAGTGACTGATGCATTTTCTGTTGCTATAGATTTTTCTATTGTACCATATTTCTAACTAAATTACAGCACTTTTCATAGTCTTTCAGCTTACTCCTTTGAGTGTGCTGGTGCACAAACAGATCAATATACAATAACAATTTCATTTCTCCCAGTCCACATTTGTATGACTTAACCCTAATCCATACATAATAAACAAGAATTTCCAGAATATTGTTAAATCACATCAGCAATTCTTGTGTCAGTCCTGATTTTAACTAGAATGTCGGCAATGTGTGTGTGGTGCTGGGGGGCGTGGGGTGTTGTTGTTTTAGTGGGAAATCATCTGAAATTCAAACCCAGGCTTTCAAACTTTAAAGAGTAAGCTCTGAGGCCTAGCAACACCCTCTTTCTGAGCCTGGGCTCTGTCCACTCACCAGTCATGTCTCTTGTCTTATTATTTTTGTCTTATCATAATTATGTCTTCTTCCATAGCTGACAATGTGTTTGTGTGGCATCTCTCACACTAGAGTGTAATCACTTTTTACCTGTCTGTCTCTGATACCAGACTATGAAATAAAGCAAAAATTGTCTTCTTCCACTGTATCAGGCAAAACACTTTGCACATACTACCTACTTCATAAATGTGTATTAAATCGAATTGAAATACAGTAATGTTTACCTAGAGTGTAAATTTCCATCCTAAATCTGTTAGAATCACCTTGATAAGTTAGTGAAAGAAAAGAGGAAAGAATAACTTTAAATTTATTTTTTAAATTTGACAAATGAGGTTGTTTTTGTTTTTAAGAAAAAAAAAAGGTACTGTTTTTCTGCCATGTTCCATCCCCAACCCTATAAATTACTATCTCTGGCCTGGAATCTAGGGATTTGTTATAGATATATATATATATTCCCAGATCATTCCTATCCAGTCAGATTTTCATAAGCTGATGAGGAGTTCGGGGAATCATTGTTTTTATGTAACAGAGACAGCCTAGAAGCAGAGCTCCCAAGGCCTGTCTGTCATAAAAACACTGGCACTGAAGGTGTTCTGGGGATCTGCTCCATTCCTCAGTGACAGAGACTTCTGAAAGATGCTCCACTTGGCCTCCTCAGGTCACCCACTAATGTTAGACCAGAGCTGGATTCAGAAGCTCTATCTCCATGGAACTGCCTGACTTTCCCCGGAGCCTCGTCCACCCCACTCTTGGCAGAAAAGAACACCCAAGAGCACCCCAAGACCTTGAGCAAGCTTGCTCAGCTCAGCCCCAGTGAGCAACAGGGGCAACCGGGCTTCGTATGGCAAACAATGGCTCTTGGAGAATTAGGAAGATCATAAACCAGTGCTTGGATCTGAGCCCGGAAATAATTCAAACTCTTGGGGAAGTTATAAACAAACACGAAAGCAAACAGCAGGAGCTAATTCTCCAGGTCATCTCTGTCTGGTGCATTATTTATGAGGTGGGAAGTAGAGTGTGTGTATTTTTTTCTCCCCTCCATGGACCTTCAATAAAAACCACAACACAAGAAAGCAGTTCCGTGACATCCAACTCACATCCCCAACTCACTGGGTCCAGCTCACATCTCGAACCCTGACTCACTTACTTCCCTGCATTCCTTCCTCCTGGGCTGCAGTCTACCAGACCCTCTCAGTCCTACTCACACCAAAATCTCATCCCAAGAAGATTCCCAAGTGTAACTAGGGAGCAAAAAAAAAAAGTGTGTAGAGATTGTCTGCTATGGCCTCCTTAACTTTACAGAGAAGGAAAGCCACAGTAAAACAGTGTACTTACTGCCCGGGAACAGCATGCTAAATGGTTTGCACTATTCCTGAGCAATGGGGTGAAGTCTTTGGGGGCCAACAGATTTACAAGAAGGTCTGTAAGCCTCAGAGTGTAGAGGCTGAGCAGGGTCACTAACCATGAGCTTGCAGACAGGAAAGCAGCCCAGGCACAGCTCTGCTCCCTGTTGAAAACTGGTATAACCAAGAGACGTTGGTCCCCATGCTGAGTTCTCATTTTTCAAGCCCATGCAACTGTTTTGATCCTACACTCACTGGCTCCATCAGCTAGTGCAGTCTTCTGCCTCCCGGCGGCTCCACTAAGCAACCCTTGGTGGAAAGCTTTCAAGAGAACAGAGTGGGGAGGCTCGATATGTTAGGGCTTTCTAAAGCACCTGGAGTCATCTCCCACTTCTATGATCTCATTTCAAATGCAGCAAAAAGTCCAGATTCTAACTGCTACAGAAGGCCGGCAAGGAGGACTGTCAGCAGCTGAGAGATAGAACTCGGCCAGAGGTGAGGGTGTTCACCCGCTGCACCCAGCTCTGACCCTGTGGGTCAGAATGACCTCAGACTGTGTGGCCTCAGTCCCAGCCAATCTCCTCTATACAGCCTCTGACCCGGGTTGGGTAAGAGGGAAACAAGTAGTTTTATTTTATTGTATCTTTTAGTTTATTTGGTGCTGAGGATTGAACCTGAACTGGAGCTTCACATAAAGTCATTTAAAAATACTTGATGCAGCTGCCACAATTGTAGCCAAATATGAGTCAGATCAGGCCACACTCCTGTTCTAAACCCCTTGGGCTTCCCTTTACTTATTTTTTTTTTTGAATTTTTTAAAATTATCTTTATTTATTGGCTAGAGACAGCCAAAAATCGAGAGGGAAGAGGGTGATAGAGAGGGAGAGACAGAGAGACCTGCAGCCCTGCTTCACCACTTGCAAAGCTTTCCCCTTGCAGGTAGGGACCAGGGACTTGAAACTGGATCCTTGTGCATTGTAACATGTGTGTTCAACCAGATGCACCACCACCTCGCCGTCTTGGTTTCCCTTTAAATAGAACCCTGAGTCCTCTTAGTCTTGAAAGGCCCTGCCGACCCGAGCCCTAGCTGCTCCTCCAACGCATATGTGACCACCTCCTGCATCTCCCTGGCTCCAGTCACCCAGGCTTCTTCTTTGTTTGAATGCCAGCCAGGCTCTTGCCTCAGGACCTTTGCATATTCTGCCTCTTTGACAGGAAATAGTGCACCAGATAGTCCTGTGTCTCTCCTCATGTCCTTCTCGTCTTTCAAATGTCACACCACACACCCCACCCCAGAAAATTTTCCTGACCCACCTATTCAAAGAAATAATACTTTTCCAGGACTCCCTGGTAACAGGTGCTCAGACAAGTGCCCATTATCAAGTGCCCATTCTTATTTTACTTTCCTTTAGGAAGTGCCCATCACTCTTTGAAAGGAAGGAAACCGAGGCACGGGATTGCGAGGCTGTTAGCCCAGAGTCAGGTAGCACCGTCATGGCAGATACAGAACGTGAATGTCCTCTGTTCTCTTAATTATACCGCGTTGCCTCCCTTCTGAAACAGTCCTTTGGGAAACTGTGTGGGCAGGGAGCTTAAAAAGGGAAGAGACTCCTCAAAGAAATAAGGAACCTGCCGCCCTCCTTCTCCACCTCCAGTTCTCAGCTGATATTTTGTGACATTGAAGCTGGAGCAATACATCAGCTGGAAACACTCGATGATTCCAGAGTCAAGCGTGCAGGATCAAGGCAGTTCTAATCTAGCTAATCTAGCATCAAAGTTGTTGGTGACAAGCAAAAGTTCTAGGAAACCCAAGGTGACAGCACTGATACTCTTTAGGGCTTGAATCCATTTAGGGAGGGAGAAGACTGGCAGAAAACTGAGTGAACCATTCATCTAAACCCTACAACCAAGCAAAGCCAATTCATGGCTTAATGAGAAACTTCAAAGAAGTTCCAGAAAAATCAGTGAGCTATTCGTTATGACACAGAGCAGTGAACATTGTTTGGGTGTTTCAGGGAAGATTAGAATATCAGGAGTATAAAGATCTTTTTGGCTTCTGGATTGAATGCTTATTGTCTCTGAGAGTTGCAGATTCAAGCTTTCGGTCTGCAATTTCTCCACTTGACGGAAAAAAATGGCTGTGTTCTAATAAAACTTTATTCATAAGCACAAGCTATGAATAGAAGTAGAATGTCTGGGAATTGAGCAGTGGTGCACCCAGTTGAACATAGACTTCCCTATGCACAAGGATTCAGGTTCATACTCCCTCTCCCCACCAGTGGGAGGAAGCTTCACAAGCAGTGAAGCAGGTCTGCAGGTATCGCTCTTTATCTCTCCCTATCTTCTCCCTCCCCTGTCAATTTCTCTCTGCCCTATCTAGTAAAAAAAGGGAGGGAGGGAGGAAAAAAAGAAAAAAAATGGCCACCACCAGGACTGATGGACTCACTGTGCAGGCACCAAGCCCCGGCAACCAACCTTGGTGCAATTAAAAACAAAACAAAGCGGAGCTGTGTTGTAATAAAACTTCCTCCACAAGCACAGGTGGTGATTAGATCTGGGCTACAGGATATAACTTGCCAATCGCAAACCAGTGTGCTCTGTGACGGCACGTGACAGTGATGATCACAGCCAGTTAGGAAGGAGGGGCAAGGATTACACAGCCATTCAGCATTCAGTCAGCAAATGCCTAGTAAGCATGCACTCTGCGTGCGTAAGGCAGCTTGAGACACAGCAGAGGCAATGGGATTTCCAGACCTCACACTTCAACTGATGGCTGACAATAGAAACAAATGAATGAGAGGGTGTCAGAACTAAACAAGTGCTGGGAATGCAAAGGGAATTAGGGTCATGTGTCAGGAGGCAGTCTGAGCTCATGGGAAGGTGTGGGAAGGACACCTGTACTAAAACCTAAACAATAAATTGTCCTCTACAAAAGGATCATATGTACTAACAACCCCACACACACACCCAAACACACATTAACACTAGTCTTCTCAGTCCTGTTGGTTCAGATAAAAAAATGGACAGAGTAGAGAAGCTTGTTTCTGGAATGACCCACAAAGACTTCTTGTTGTTCAGGGTGTGCATGTGTGGGTGTGTTTATAACTTTATTTATTTTTCATAGAAATTTTATTTATTACTGTCTAGAGACAGAGGGAAATTAAGAGGGGGTGAAGGAGAGAGACAGAGACACCTGCAGCCCTGCTTCACTAATATGAAGCTTTTCCCCTGCAGGTGGGGATCGGGAGCTTGAACCCTGGTCCTTGCGCACTGTAGTGTAGTGTGTGCACTTAACCAGGTGTGCCACCACCTGGCCCCATAGAAATTTTTATTAGTGATTTAATACTGGTTTACAAAATTACAAGATAGCAGGGTTATAATTCCATACCATTCATGCCACCAGAGTTCTGTGTCCCCATTTCCTCCATTGGAAACTGCAGTGGTTCTCCCCAAAATCACAGATATAGTTTGACAAATATATATATATATATATATATATATATATATTTACCTATACCTTTTTTTTTCCTATGGTCCTGCCTTCTTTTCCTTCCTAAGTCACACCTCCACCATTCTTTTTCTTCTCCAGAAGGATTTTTAAGCCAGTCCTGTTGGTTTCCAGAGTTTGGGCTCTCTCTTCAGGACAGCATTTCCTGTCACTTGCACAGTCAGTTGGCTAACGAGTCCCCTTAGGAATCGAAAATAACGAGTCCCCTTAGGAATTGAAAACATCTCAGTTTAGTATGTTTGGTTCACAGACCTTACTGTGTATTAAAATGCAGATTGAATTTTAACTAGGCGTTACAGCACCAATAACTGCTTTGATGACCTGATGCTTGAAATTACTACATCTCCACACTTGAAAAAACTAAACAGACTTATTTTTTCCCTAATTTTTCATATTTTATTTCGAAACAAGAATAAAGGGAAGGTTTCAGGCTCCTACTCTCAAGCATCTCTCTGTAAACAAAACTTTCATGAATAATATTTATTTCCCACAAATGGAAAACCAAAATGAAATGTATTTTTTTTTCTATGTTAATATTGCTTTTTTGAAGTACTAGCGACACCGTGAAATGCTATCATTGGAATTTTGATTAGCTCAATGTGCAGCTCTCTCATTTGATCAAGATGATCAGGAGACAAATAACTCTCAGCCTCTCGAATCCTGACACAACTGTTCTTTATGCTTCCTTTTTTCAGCCAGGGACTCATTTTGGAGTAAAAACCGAGGGCTGAAATTTCATTGTGGGGCCTCCTCTCCCTGGCATGACAGGCTGAAAGGAAGTTTAAAACTCCTGCACAGACAAGAGTCTGAGTTAGGTTTCTCTGTTCTGTGAAGTAATGTCTGAAAGCCTATATGCCTGGGAGGGAATGAAAACAACTTCTCCACCTCTTTTGCTAACCGGAGGGCAGCTACTGGAAGAGTGAACATCAAAATGTCCCAGCAAAAAAATCTCCAAAGCAGAGTTAAGATAGTTTAACTATTCACATATTCTGTCTCCTTCTGTGTGTAAAGAGCCATAATGCTCAAAACCACAACCAGGAAAGCAGGACACAGCAAACCCTGACAGCAGAAGTCATGCACAAATTCAATGCCTCTTTTGATGTCTCTACTGCTGGCTGTCAGAGATCACTTGTCCTCTTCTTTCCCTAAGGTCTGTGACTTCCCCTAAACTCCCAACTGATGGAGCAACTATCTCAGAGTTAAACTATCTGGATGTTCCTGGATTCTAATCCCCACTTCGATCTAATAAAACCGTTGTCTGGCTTTCACTCAGACGTTTGGCTTCAGTCAACAAAATTAAAACAAAATGTGACTAAGGGCCAGAGAGAAAGAGAGATTCCAGTAGGTAGAGTACAGGACTTGCATGCATGAGGGTCCAGGTTCAGTCCCAGCACTGATATGCCACAGCAGAGCAGTGCTAGGGTCTCTTTCTTAAAAATAAAGAAATAAAAATTTAAAAATAATGGGAGGGGGCAGGTGATGGTGCAGCTGGTGGAGTGCACACGTTACCATGCACAGGGACCTGGTTTCAAACCCCTGGCCCTCACCTTCAGAGGTAGAGGAGGCTTCACAAGTGGTGAAGAGCACTGCTGCAGATGTTCTTCTGTCTATTTCTTTTTTCCCCCAACTTATCTCTGTATCTATAAATATAATAAAATTACAAATCTTTTTAAAAAGTTTAAAAAATAAAATGATGTTGGCACATCTTGTTAAGCACACGTTACCATGCACAAGGTCCCTGGTTCAAGTCCCCACTCCCCACATGCAGGGGGGATGCTTCTTAAGCAATCTGCCAGTGTCTCTCTTTCTCCCTCTCTATCTCCCCCACCCCTATCAATTTCTCTGAGGGAAAAAAAAAAGAGAGAAAATGGCCACAGGTAGAGGTGGATTTGTCATGCCAGCAGACCCCAGACAACCTTTGTGACAATTAAAAATAATAAATACAAATATAAACTTATATATAGTCATACATAGTGTATGACTAATGGGGTGGCTCCATTATATCAAGTGTTGGCAGTGTTGGCAGTGTTTAACTGAAGGAAAGGTCACTGTATATGCCCCCTCCATATACCGACCTTCATTCCAACTGTTTCTCTTAGGAGAAAAGAATATCTCAAGAATCATTCCATTCACTGACTATTATGAGCCACAGATGAAGACAGGGACCATTCATAGCTTTATACAAATGCCCATCCCCATAGCTCTGGCCCAAGACCAGAGTGAAGAGAGTGGAGACACAAGGGGTGAGGGGAAAAACCAGAAAGAGCCCCCACCCTCAGCATCACCCCTGCATCTGCTCAATCCTGAGGCTGGACTTCTTCCAATATGCACCCTAACCACCTTACCCCTCACCCTCCACCTGACCCTCACAATACACAGAGCGATTCGGCCCTCTCATGAATCAGCAGTGACAGTCAGCAGTGCTACTATTGCCTAAAAACCTCCCAAACCAGCGTCAAATGTCACTTACAGGTGCTATGACAGTGGTCTGTGCAGACAGGCAATGGCGCTTCTCAGCCTGTGTTCGCGCTGCTGTGTCTCTCTCATCTTGGGTCTGATGCATCCATTTTTATGTCTTGGGTTGTAATCGACGAGACATTTTCTTTTCTTTTTTTTTGTAATCTTCTTTCAGAAAGAGAAGAACTTTAGGAGGAAAACAAGCAGTCAGGATATCACTGACTGCTGAAACTCCTCAGTCACAACTAGCTTTTATGATTGTGGTGCTCTGGAACCAGAACAGATTCCAAGAGGTTGCCTGGCCCAGTGTCTCAGCTCTAGCCAGGAACCACAGGTCAAACACGTGGAGCCTGGAGCTTGGATAGCTTGGGCTGCTGCTCCTTCATTACAGAAAACTGAACCATCCTCACCACTCAGACATGCAGGAGCTACCCCCTACCCTGTGACCTTAACAGGGAGCTGAAGAGATCGGAATAGGGCAATTTACATTCAGTGGCACTATTTTTTTTAAGCCTTGCTTATTATAAAGTGAAGTCTCACTAGGAGTAACACTTAAGCATCTCTTTGTAAGTCTATCTCTGCATGCTATCAATCATATGGATAAACTTTATCTTTTCTTCTAACTTCCTTCTACTGTACTTTTTTACCTTCTAGAATTATATGAGGCCATTTTCAAATCCTGATACCACTGTTCTTAGCTGTGTGACCTTAGACAAATCACTTAACTTCTCTGAGCACCTCAAATGGCAACTTTATCCCATCTATAAAATGAGAATATACTATCTACCTTAAAATGCAATTGTACGGAAAGAGTGGTGTAAGAGCAAAGTACACAGCACTCTCGAGGTCTCAAGGACTGGTAATGCTAAGAAATAGTTTTTATTAAAAACGAAAGAGAAAGGAAGAAAGAGACAGAGAGAAAGACAGAGGAAGAAAGAGAGAAAGAAGGAAGAAAGAAGGAAGAAAGAAAGGAAGAGAGGAAGAGAAGAAAGAGGTAGTTGGGCAGTGGTGCAGCCGATTAAGCGCAGGAGGCACAAAGCACAAAGATCCTGGTTTGAGCCAGCTCCCCACCTGCAGGGGAGTCACTTCACAGGCAGTGAAGCAGGTCTGCAAGTGTCTGTTTCTCTCTCCCTCTCTGTCTTCCCCTCCTCTCTCCATTTCTCTCTGTCCTATCCAACAACGACATCAATAATAACTACAACAATAAAACAAGAACAAAAGGGAATAAATAAATAAATAAATAAATAAATATATATGTATTTTAAAAAGTGGTGGAGGGAGAATGCTGAGTCAGAAGCAGAAGGCATGGAGCTGCCTGGGAGGGCTCACAATTACAGGTCCCTTGCCAATATGGCAATGGTCTCAGGAGGCAGGTCTGGGGGTCCACTCATTGAGGGATCACTTCAAATGGCAAAATGAAGCTGGTTTTTGTATAGAGAAAGCAGGCCACACTACCATCTCCTGAGGGCCACAGTGAGCCTTGTTCATTTGGAGCCCCCAGTTAACCTTCTGTGAAGTCAGACAAGGGTTCAGCTGAAAAGCACCCCTGGGCCCACAAAGGGGAGATGCATGTCCATCTCCTTTGCTGCTTCATTACAAACCTAGGGGTTGGAGGGGGTGGTGGGACCTTTCTGAGCCCAAGTTTCCTCACCTATAAAAGGGGAGTTATTCTTAGAGTTGAGCATTACATGAGGTAATACATGCAAAGACCTTGAAATCTAGGAATGGCAACAAGAATCATTGCAGTATTATCGTGCATATAACTCTAAGCATGTTTGAAGACCACCATGTAGTTGTAGCAAGTAAGTCAATGTGTGCAGGACTAAAAGGGAGAATAAACCATTTCCAGATAACTGAACTCTCCATTTGCCACTAACCATCCTGAGGCTGTGTGTTCATGCAGACTTGAAGGGCCTCCCTCTTGCTGGGGAAGATCTAGGATGGTTATTTGGTTGAGCAAATACAACCACTAGCTTGACTTTACATTCATTCAGGCTGGCTTTACTTGAGTTAATTCAAATTAGTGAGATTTGTCTACCAAGAGAGAAAACCCAATGGATTGACCGCCCGTGAGCAAGCAGCATCTGCAGCTATTACTTAAGCTTCACAAGTCACTAGGTAGATATTATTATCCTCGTAGTAAGATGAGATGTCTGAGTTTAATAGCAGTCCAGGGAATACTCTTCTGGTTTGAGATCACAAATCAGCCTCTGGGATTTCAGTGCAAGTCATCATGTTGGTTCCATTCAGCAAGCTGCCTCAGTGTGTTTTCCTCAAACAGCAATTTCAACCTCCACAGCATTAGTGAGAGCTGGGAAGAGCTCCTCTCCTCAGAGAAAGGAGGCAGGGAGACAGGATCTCGGGACCTGCCTCCCCTAGCCCCCCACCCCACCTCCCAATGTAGAGAATCTACTTAAAGAAGAGGTGTGTCCTGCTGCAAAAGAGGTAGAGTGTCCTCTTTTGAGAGGGAGGAAGGAAGGAAAAAAGGGAGGGAGGGAGGAAGGAAGGAAGGAAGGATAAAAGGGAGGAAAAAAGGAAAAAATGACATCAGCAGAAGTATCAGGGAGCATTCTGGAAGATCTCTATGAGCATTTAAAGCAAGCTGTAGAGCAGGGGTGACTGGAGATGGGACTAAAACTTGGAGAGATTTTACCTTGAGCCTCGAACTCAAATCACTGCAACACCCTGAGAGATGTTGACAATGGCTGGAATTCCTGTTTAATTATGGTCGGCTGCTAAAATTTATTTCCTAAAACAATAACTCTGTGCAGAGACAGGAGAATGTTGTGGGTTTTATATGGGGGAGAGCTCTCCCTATTTATTTATCATGATCCATAACTAGATCTTTCTCATCTTTTGCACGGTTTTTGCCACTCTATAGCTACTTAACAAATAATGACCTGTATAATATTAGCCACTAGCTGTATGCACTGAGGCCCAGTTCTGCTGATAATTCCATCTGAGAAATTGATTTGACATTTTGGAAA
Organism: Erinaceus europaeus; assembly: GCF_950295315.1. Classification (NCBI taxonomy): domain Eukaryota; kingdom Metazoa; phylum Chordata; class Mammalia; order Eulipotyphla; family Erinaceidae; genus Erinaceus; species Erinaceus europaeus. The sequence goes on along the minus strand of NC_080181.1, from coordinate 19,572,968 downwards.
TCTTCCTCCTCTCCCTCAAGACTCAGCTGTAAGAAGTCACACTGGGATGGCTGGAAGAAAATACAGACTCCTGAAGAGACCAGACAATAGGTCCTATTCCTGGTTCTTCTCTGAACTCTCTTTTTTTTTTAATATTTATTTATTCCCTTTTGTTGCCCTTGTTTTATTGTTGTGGTTATTATTATTATTGTTGTTGTTGTTGGACAAGACAGAGAGAATTGGAGAAAGGAGGGGAAGACAGAGGGGGAGAGAAAGACAGACACCTGCAGACCTGCTTCACCGCCTGTGAAGTGACACCCCTTGCAGGTGGGGAGCCAGGGCTCAAACCAGGATCCTTACTCCTGTCCTTGTGCTTTACACCACCTGTGCTTAACCACTGCGCTACAGCCTGACTCCCTCTCTGAACTCTTAAGAGAGATCTCTCGGTCCTCATGGCTCTAACCCGTGCTCTTCTGGGCCAGTAGAGACATGGAAGAATCCAAAAACCCCAAAGTATTCCAAATGTTGTGTATAGGCTGAAAAAAAAAAGATGATTAGATTTACTAGCTATTTTTGAAATGCTTGCACTATAAGCTTTCTGCTGGTTTCTATCTTCTCTGTTTTTTTTTACTTATAAAAAGGAAACACTGACAAAACCATAGGATAAAAGGGGTACAACTCCACACAATTCCCACCACCAGAACTCCGTATCCCATCCCCTCCTCTATCTTCTCTGTTAAGAAACACTTCCACACACTTTCAACCAAGCAGAGAACGCCCTCTACATGTTTTGTTTTGTTTTGTGTTTTGTTTTCCTGATAGTTATATTTGACATAGAATCCCAGATGTACCTTCTTTAGATTCTGGAACTTCCCTAGTAATTAAGGGTGTATTTGTTTGTTTGGGAGGTTTTTTGTTTTGTTTTTGCTATGTGTTATTTAATATGAAGCGTCTCCTAATGTGTGTGTAGTACAGTGACTATGGTGGTCTAAGGTGACTATGGTAATCTAATGGGCACTTCCTCAATGCTGGCTAAATTCTACATCTAGTTCTACTACTAGTATTGATAATCCCCTCAGACAACTCACCTCTCTGCCCAGGACCTTGGCCTCTCCCATCTGAACAGTGAGAAGGTGGCATTGCATGATTTCAGAAGTCCCTTACAGTGTTGTTGAGCTTCTAATTAGCCAAGCACAGAGAGGCAGAAGTGGATCCCCCTCTAGCCTCTAGATTATAAGGAAAGCACTCTGTAAAAAAAAAAAAATTCTTAATTATCTTCATTTATCAGATAGACAGACAGCCAGAAATTGAGAGGAGGGGAAGATAGAGACACCTGTAGCCCTGCCTCACCACTCATGAAGCTTTCCCCCTGCAGGTGGGGAAAAGCTTGAACCCAGGTCCTTGCACACTGTGATGTGTGTCCTTAACCAGGTGTGTCACCACCCAGCCCCAGGAAATCACTCTCAAAGCCAAGTGTGGGCAAAAGCAAAACATGGCCAGGCCCTGCCTCAGGCATGTGTACAAGGAATAAGAATAAGGAAGCAGAGTGTGAGTGTTGTCTGAACAAGGAGGGCTGCTGGGTGGAACTTTCTTGGTCTTAAAGCAGTAACATGCCAGGGAGCCTAGCAGCTCTGCCAGATGCAACTCAAGACAGGCTTCCATTCCATGTGATGCACACAAGCCTAGGAGTTTCCACCCTTAAAGCCACATTGTAAAGACTTCCTTTCTCTTTTGTCATTATGCAAATCATCTTGGTACCTATTGATTGCATTTGCATGGGAAGAGGAAGGCTGTGTTTGTAACTAATGCATTTGCGTGTGCATTTTAATTAAAGGGCTTGCAGGAGGGTGGCGATTAGAGGGACTAATAGAACTGGGAGGCAGGCAGATTGCATTCCGGTGGTGGGATTTGTTCGGGCTGGTGGAACCCTGAGAGGGTGTATCCCTCAGCCACATCACTGACCACAACTGACTGCTTGTCTAGATGAGGAACACTGCCGAGAGCAGATGAGCTCTGGGACACAGGTGCTGGTGGTCCAGCCCAGGTACATGAGAAGAGCTCCTTTCTCTTGACACCATTATATTTGTCCTTCCATGTGGCTTAGCAGGAACCACAGAAAAGCTATCTCATTCTGTCTGCATACTAGGCTAGCCAGAAGAAAGCCTCAAGGCTGTTTAACTATCTCCTTTGCTCTTTGCTCTTTGAAGCTAGAGTTAATAGTATGCCTAATTTGCATCCAACATTTAAATTTACTCATTAAACTCTAAAAGCCACAGCACCTCTTGACAGCCCTCTCAGGCAAACACATCACTTCTCAGGGAAGGTATAAGGTCTTTGTATACAAAGGAATCGGGGGATCAAATACCAAGATTTCGCATATTTGAGTCCTTGCTCTACCCCAGCCACCTCCCCTGCCACCTGTGAGCCCCATTTAACCTGCACAATACATGTGAAAGTGGGTCTTGTTTTCTCCCTGGAAACCGACTCAGAGAGGTTAAATAATGGACCTCAGCAGATAGTAGAACTAGATTTGAACCCAGCTCTTTCTCTGAATCCTAAGCCCAAGTTCATCCCATAATTTTTTTTTTGCCTCCAGGGTTATCACTGGGGCTCAGTGCCTCCAATCCACTGCTCCTGGAGGCCATTTTTTCCCCTTTGTTGCCCTTGTTGTTTATCATTGTTATTATTATTGTTGTTAGATAGGACAGAGAGAAATGGAGAGAGGAGGGGAAGACAGAAGGGGAGAGAAAGAGAGACACCTGCAGACCTGCTTCACAGCCTGTGAAGCGACTCCCCTGCAGGTGGGGAGCTGGGGGCTCAAACCGGGATCCTTAAACCGGTCCTTGAGCTTCACATCATATGCGCTTAACCCACTGCGCTACACCCACTGCGCTACTCCACCCCCACCCCCGCCTGCCCCCTCACCTTATACTGTACTCACCTTTCAGTGCAGACACTTCAGGGAAGAAAAGGCAACTTTGGCTACAAAATGAAGATAAGACCCTCTAGGCACTCAGCCAAGCCAGAGCAGGAACTGAGGGTAGGGAAGCAGTCAGGATGGGGCTGGGAGGAGGCAGTACTAAAAAAGACGAAGGCAAAATTAGCACAGTCTTCTTAGTCCTGCCTGGAGGGGCTTAGCCTTAAACATCAACTAGACTCCTTCCAGCCTGAAGGAGTCATCCCACACCCTTCCTGAGCCTGAGGTCCTGGCAGAGTGTTAGTGGACTAGGGTGTGCTCAAGTTAAAATTCTCCAGGCAAAAGCAGCATTGGTGGACAGACCCTGGAGCACAAGCTGTTTTTAGGTCTCAATGAAAATGCAAAGAGGTGTCTTGAGGCAGGTCCCTCACTGCTAGGGCGGGAAGCACAGGGTGTGTTTCTAGGAGGGTGGGGGCACAGTGTAGCTAGATAGAAACCATAAGCAGGGAAAGAACGGGAAGCAGGGAAGCTGGGAGAACAAGGGCTTATTTTAGTGGGTCATCCTGAACAGAGACACTATATGCTTCCAGAGAAATAGGTGTTGTAATAGAAACTCCATTTTCTGGAGATGAGCCTGGCTGCAGTCTGTAAAGCTGGTTGGGAGGGACTGAAGGGAGAGAGGCGCCATGAGGTGGGATCAGAGATTCATGCTGTGACCAGGACAGTGGCAGCAGGGAAAATAGAAGGGGCCAGATGTGAGAAACGCTTTGTTCCCATCATTGTCTGGGAGGTGGCTCTGTAGTAGAGCCCAGGACTTGCATATGTGTGGCCCAGTGTTCATTCCCTGGCACTGTAGTATTCTATTTCATAAAATAATTTTTTAGATATTTATTTATGAGAAAGATAGTAGGAGAAAGGGAGAACCAGACATCACTCTGGCACATGTGCTGCTGGGGATTGAACACTCATGCTTGAAAGTCCAAAGCTTTAGTTAAAAAAAAAAAAAAAGAAAAGAAAAACTTTGCTCTTGGCACCCTCCTGCCCCAGGACATTAGCACAGATATTTTCCTCTTATCCTAGCCCATCCTCAAGATGTTTGCCTACCAGTAATTCCCAGATCCTTCTGCACTATCCCAGACCCTGGCTTTGCACCCTTCCTTACTGTATATCTTGCCACTACATTTGTTATGCCTGTGTGAGTCAGGGCAGGAGGGAGGCAGGCTTCTCTCCAGCCTGGTTCACGTTGTCCACTTCCTCTTCCTGTCCTGCATAGCTCCCAGCATGACCTGGGCAGGCAGTGTCTGCCTGGAACCCAGGCCTCTCTCCTTATTTTCAGGGACAGTCTTGGGTTTCACTAGATGCCCAAGCATATGCTTGGGAAGGCAAACAGCTGGCAGATATAAAACTGGGCATTCCTGTGGGGCCGTTGCCTTCACCCCATCTCCTGTCGCCTCTCGGCAGCTCCTCGCTCCCTGAGCCCCAATCCATGGCAGGCTTGCAGAAGTGTTGATGGTGCTTCCAGCGTGATTGACTTCTGATGAGAGGTTCGGGAGCTCTGGGGGAAAAAAATTCTCCTGGCTCACAGTGTATTGTGAGTAAAAGAAAAGAAATAACAGGTACTCGTCAAGTGTGGGAGCTCAAAAAGATGCTAATTAAATGTCAGGGCTGGGGTTTAACCCACTTGAATATGGTATTTCTATTCTGGAGTCAGTTTCTCCTTCCCAAACCTGGGCCCTGAAGCTCCAGTCAACCTGGCTTAAACACTTAGATTGGGAGCAGGGTGGCCTAGGGAGGGGAGGGCAGGGGGCCTGGGGCTGGCCTGAGCACCCACTCTACACCTCCTTCCCACCCAGAAGTCTCAGATTCTCCAGTGCTGAGGGGAGTAACAGTTCAAAGTAAGGGATCTAAGTTCAAAGTATCCAAGTCCAGAAAGGAAAGATGGTTAGGGGGTGGGGGTGAGGGAGGGGAGGCCTGTCGTGAATTCCATCTAAAAGAGAGTATTTGATGGTGCAGAGCCCCACCTGGCGAGACTGAGGCAGAGGCAGTGATGGCAGGGAGGGTGACAGGTTTGTCCTCGGCATCACACATGGGGGAGGCTGGCCCTCCATGGCCTGAGCTCCCAGGCCCGGCTCTTGGTTCTGCATGCAATCCTGTTCCAGAGATGAAGCCTAGTCCAAGATCCTGTGGAGAGACCCAAAAAACACAGATGTTTTATCAGTGTGCTGTGACTGAAGAGGTGATGGGACATTCAGAGCTCCTGCAGGGCACATGCTCTGGGGTCCTGTTCCCCTCCAGACTGGCCTCAGAACACAGAAAGGAGGATGGGGTGGGGAGTGCCTTCCCTCCCTGGCCCCCTCCCTTCTTTGGAAAGGAGCAGAGCATGCAGACAAAGATGACTTCCATCTTCAACAGCAGCTTCGTGCTTGGCAGTTTTCAAAGGGCTCCTCTCATCCCTTATCGCTTCTCATCCTCATTACTGGCCTGTGAGGCCAGATTCATATTCCTTCCATGCAGTGAGGGAAGCGGGGGCCCAGTGCTGATGTGTCTTGCCTATGTTCAAACAGCACAGCCAGGATCCTTCTCCAGTGCTCTTTTATACCAAATCTCAAAGGACATACCATGTGGAGGGTGGTTGGAATCTGCACACCCAGGACCTGGGCACCCCAGCATACTAGGTTCTCCCAGCTGGGGACCTCTTCCGAGCCGCACACCAAAATCACAGAGTCCTCTTCCTCCTCCTCCTACTCCTCCTCGTCTCCCCAGAATCCCTGGCTGGCTGATGGGGGCCCAGAAGCCAGGCTAAGGTCACAAAGAACCCCGGGTGATAAGCTGTTGAAAAAAAAAAACTGAGTCCTTATTTTAACCATCCTTTTCAATGTAGATGAAGCATCTTTCTATTTTTTTCCTCTTTCCATATCAGGCACAGGAGGAAGGATGGGGATAAGGAATGAATGAGAAGCAAGCAAATGCCCCCACTCGAAGCCGCAGCATAAACCACATATTATTAACAGAGGCCCTGAGAGAGGCTTGTTTTTAATATGGTTGAGATTAAGCAAAGCGAAGGAATACAGGCTCGCTCTCTCTCTCTCTCTCTGAGGGAAGGAACACAGGCTCTCTCTCCCTCTCATTCTCTCTCTCTCTCTCTCTCTCTCTCACACACACACACACACACACACACACACACACACACACACACACACACACACACACACACACACACACACACACACTGGTGTAATTAAATCTGCAGCAGTCACCCCAACCTCCCTCCAGGCTCCTAGGCCTAAAGCTATCAGGGATGGGAGGGTTACAGCCTCTACACATGGCATTTTGGGGTCTCAATCGCCTCTGAACACCAGGGAAGCCAGTTTACATCTGCTTGACCTAGGACAGAAAATGTCACCTTCCCATGCAACCACTGAGCACCTGACTTCTCACTACCCAGGAGTTCTCGCTCTCAAAATTGATTTTCTATGTTCTCTGAAGACAATAAGAACACTTAACTGGGAACCCAGTCCCATGTCTACTGCTCTACTAACTGGGTAAAGTGACATTTGCTGTGTCTGTAAGAATGCACCCCACCAGCCACCTGAGGACACATCTGTCTGTGACATTTCATCATTCTTGTTTGTCCTCCCCACCCTTGCACCTGAAGAGTGCACAACATCAAAGAGTCTAAAAATGGGTTGTTTTTTTTTAATTAAATGAAGAAGCTTCCCTTATTCACCTGTAGCCTGGGCAGCCAGGAATTTCTTCTTGGAATTAAACAGAGCTTGCTTGCTTTTATGTCCACAGATTGACTCCTAGGGATTTGCCATGGACGTGGCAGCTTCTGGCAATTGAACCACTCAACCCTAGGGGGAAGGGTGTGTGTGTGTGTGTGTGTGTGTGTGTGTGTGTGTGTGTGTGTGTGTGTGTGTGTGTGTGTGTGTGTGTTTGTGTGTGTGTGTGTGATGTAGGGTCAAAGGATTAAATGTGTGACTTGCTTGACTACGGAGATAACTTGCTGGCAGAGGACTTGCACACATGAAGCCCCGGGTTCTAGCTCTAGTTCTATGGCAGAGCACATACTCTAGTCTCTTTGTCATTAAATAAATCTCTTTTTTCATGTGTAACTTGCATTACATCAATTCAGGGGTGATGCTTAGAGCACTTAGCCATGCATGCACCAAATCAACAGATGCCTTTTCCAGCATCTGGTGCCACCTGATCTTTAAGGGGTGGGTACCTGGGACAGCCTCAAGCACTGGCATACACTGGCAGCTTGGCCTGGGGGCTGCAATGCAGAACCTTCTCAGAAGGCATCACTATGAGGCTGCAGGTTCTAGAATGGGTACCTGTGCCATCCTGTCCAGAGGTCACTGAGTCCCTCACTATGCAAGATTGTGTTACTTCTCAGCAAATGTTCATTCTTTAAAGCCCTCACCCCCAGGGAAGGAGATGCCCATGCCAGATGTTGAGCTTGGACATGTGATGATATGGCCAAAGGAATAGGAGTGGACCTGGCCTATAATCCCAGTCTTTTTTTTTTTTTTTTTTTTTTAACCAGAGCACTGTTCAGCTCTGGATTATGGTGGAGTAGGGGATTGAACCTGGGACTTGACCGAGCCTCAGGCATGAGAGTCTGTTTGCACAGCCATTATGCTATCTACCCCCACCCTATAGTCCCAGTTTCTAAACGGTCTGTACAAATATGACAGCCTTCTATGCTGCTTCTCTCTACCACAAGGGGGGAAATTCCCCAGAGCAGTGGCTCCTTCAACCTAGACCTGGGATGGCAGCATGAAAGGCCATGACCCTGAGCCCAGAGCCAGCATAGTGAGGCCCAATGCAATTTCATTTTACCTGCAGACCCACAAGTGACAACAAAGTATTCATTCTTCTAAGCCCCGAGACTGAGGGATTGTTATAAAAGCAAACACTGACTCATACACTGACTCATGCAATCACTTCCCTGATCCCTGGCAGGTCCCCAATCCAATAGAATCTGAATGTTACATTCAGAGCATACTCAAGTAAAGAAGCTACGGGCTTCTGAGGCAGGTGCTGACCCCAGCTTTGTCCCTTCGCTGTGTGATGTCTAGCAAGTTTCTTAAATTCTCTAAACCTAAATCTCTTCATCTTCAGAGCGAAATGGACAGAAACCATTTCAGGATTCTAATTACTATTGCATTTGAAAAAAAAATGCACATATGGATTTGGGGGGTGTTTCCCCTTATGTCACTAAGCCTCAGAATCTTTGACCAGAAGTAGTCACTGAAGCAGGCAATCTCTTAAATTCCAAGTACAAAACTCATTCACGCATTCATTCATGTATTCAACAGCGATTCTTTAAACAAGCAACCTTTCTGGGAATGCACTGTACTTGGCCATGGAGAGACACTCTAGATAAGACAAGCAAGCTCTTTTGGATTCACAGAATCCAGCTCTACACCGCCACCATCCCCACTACCTGCTAGCTAAACTCATTATTAATTCTAAGAGCTTCACCTTCCCTAGTGTGAAAGACTACTAGGACATCTAGCAACTACTAAAATATTTAGATGTTTAAGAGGGTCACTGCAGCATGTCCTGGAGAGCCTGACCTGGTCTAGAGGCAGATGAAGGAGATTAGACATGAGTATTGAAGAGTGACAGAAATGAACCAGGTGAAGAGCAGTTGAGGGAAGAATATTCAGGCAGAGGGAACCACACGTTCAAAACCCAGCAAAAAGAGAACTAAGTGAAGAAAAGAGCATTGTCTTAGGGGAAGGAAAAGGAGCCAGAAGGCAGATGGTACAAGCCTTTGACTTTGGGCTTTCATCCTAAGGAAACATCGGGATCCTTGGTTTGAAACCAAAGACAGGCAAGCTGTGCTTTCCTTGCTTGCTATTTGAACATCTATCTCACTCTGACACACCTAAAACACCGTGATTCAGAAAGGCTAGAAATGAAAGGATAGGCTGGTTCCAGCTAAACATGGAGTGATGAACATCGTTATCTCCCGTTTCATGCCTGATGTGACTAAGTGGTGACAGTACAGGATGAAAAAAGCATCCAATGACAACAAAGAACAGGAGAGGAGATAAAAGTGAGCAAGGAATGTAAACAGAATATTGGAATCTGGGAAACCAAAGAAGAAGCATGAAGAAACTTAACAGACTAAAAAGAATGGGGCCTCGCTGCCAGCTTGGAGGAGGGCAACGGGGTAAGCAGAAGCAAAGCACCAGAAAGGCTCAGACTGGACCACGGACCTTCAAGGCACAGTGTGTCAGAGCTGAAATTTAAGGGGTTGGCCCAAAGGTTGTTCTGGCCAAAAGCAGTTAGGCCTCCACCCCCAAATCCCACCAGAAAGGAGGTCTAGATTCCAGAAAGGAAAGCCCAGAGCTTCTCTGAAAGTAGACTGCCATGCTTACAACAAAGGCAATGGCGTGTTAAATGCAGACACCCCCCTTCCTTCCTAAGGGCTCACTTCCCCCACCCAGCTCCCAGAAACAAAAGGTCTAGATAGACTTTCCCACCCCTATCCTACCACCCAGAAAAAAGGGAAGCTTCTTCTCTGTAGAAACTAGACAAGAAGAAAAGATGATGTCATGCAGGAGGACGGGGTATCTTCACAGAAGTAGCCTGATGCTTGCCCAGCAACCGGCAATGACACCCACGCTGGGGAATCTGGACCTTGTACTGGAATTTCTGATCCATGTTAGTGCTTCAGTCTCAGGTGCTAACAGCTAGCCAAAGATCAGCAGGTCTAGGGAAGACTCTTAGATGAAACAGGCTTAGAAACAGATAAGAAAATAAGTTAAAAGATAGTGAATCATGGTATAAAGTAGAGAAAAATCTCCCAATCACTACAGCTAGCATCTTCATAGAGATAAAAAGAAGACAATCACATCCTTGGAAATTAGCATAGGATATCAAAGGAAGAGCATGGACTACAGAAACACTGTACACACACACACACACACACACACACACACATATGCCTGAATTTTAAAATCAGTAGACATTCTCAAAAATGATGATAGGAATGCCTCTGATAATACAAAGATAAAAAGATTAAGAATAGGAAAGAGAAAAACAAAGGGGGTAAAATGTCCAATAACATCAGTTTTGGATATAAAGGAATAAACAAAAAGAAAACTATTTGAAAATAATTATGTTTGGTTAATGTGTTGTGTGACCTGGAGTTACACCATTTAAAAAGGTGCATCCAAGCAAAGTTACTGTAGTTGATTTGGTTAATGTTTATTGGCACATCTGTACAATATAACTAAGTTGAAGTATGGTACCAGATAAATTATAGATGGGAATGAAGCTCGTGTATCATCCATTATCATGTGTAATCAATAAATATTTTCTATATATAATGTTGATAGGCCAGGAGATAGCATTGTGGTTATGCAAAGAACTCATGCCTGAAGTTCTGAAGTCCCAGACAGAGGCAATCCCTAAAGACCAAGGCATGGACATAGGACAGAACAAAGACCCTTTAGGGACTGGGGGAGGGAGCTCTCAGAATGATAGTATGGACAAATGGTGAAGAGGTAGGCCAACCTGTAACCCAGCAAGAGGCAGAAGTGAGCCCCTCCCCTGCCCGGGGACATTTTACTGAAATTTTGAACATATTGGGATAAGAATTATACTTCTGTCAGAGTCAGAGGTAAATGAGTAAGTACAGATGAAAAAAAGAAGAGAAAAAACAGTAACTATTGAAAACTAAAAGTTAGGGTGTTGGGCAGTCGCGCAGAGGGTTAAGTGCACATGGCGCGAAACTCAAGGACTGGCTTAAGGATGCCGGTTCGAGCCCCCCGGCTCCCCACCTGCAGGGGGGTCACTTCACAAGTGGTGAAGCAGGTCTACAGATGTCTCTCTCTCTCCCTTTCTCTGTCTTCCCCTCCTTGATTTCTTTCTGTCCTAACAACAATGGCAGCAATAACAACAATAGTTGTAACAACAACAATAATAAACAAGAGCAAAAAAAGGGAAAAAATAGCCTCCATGAGCAGTGGATTCATAGTGCAGACACCGAGCCCCAGCAATAACCCTGGAGACAAAAAAAAAAAAATCAAAAACTCTGAAAGTTATATAAGAAAGGAAATATAAGCATGACTTGCACATGACTCAATGCTCAAGAATATTCATACAGTGGTGTGTAGAATATAATCATGTTTTGGTCACTAATGGGTGACATATACAATAGAGATCCTTGTGTACAGCCTCCGTGTGTAGTAGGCTATCCTATCTAGGTTTGTGTAATTACACTCTGTGGTGTTCACCCAGCAACAAAATCGCCAAACAATGTAATTCTCAGACTAGACTCCTGTCTACAGATGACTGTAATCAATAACATAAATAATACAATATAAATAATAAAAACATGGACTACTTGGTCCAAAAATTTAATCTAACTACGTTAGGAGAATTGAGAAAGTGGGGGAGAAAAGAGTGAAAAGCAATAAATCCATTTTCCACTGCAGGAAACCAATAGATAATATCTAAAACATTAAACCATCTATAATAGCAATCAAGAGAATTATACAGAAATACAGAGAATGCTGACAAAAGCAAAAATGTATATTTTTCAAAGTGGTGGCCTTAGTAGATTTCAGAAGGTAGAAATCGAAGGAACTGAAAAGAATTTTTTAAATATTTTAAAATATAAACCTCTAGAACATTTGCCATTCATATCTATTCAAATGTACTACTTATAAAAAAAAATGAAAGGTGGAAACACAGCAGTCAGTAACTCCACCACAGAGCTCAGAGATATCTATAGGACAAATGAATAAAGCAGCTAGAATATTAAGGAGCACAAGGATTTGCAGCTTGGCATAACTTCTGCAATGAAATCAAGACACACGGGTATAAAAACTGTGGCATCTCAACTTTTCAGAAGGAGGTGAGACAGTGTGTTCTGGAAAATTGGGATAAATGACTCTGAACATTATCTCTAATGATGAAGAAACCTGGAATGTTAAAAATGCATGCAAAGAATCTGAGAAAAAAAAAAAGAAAAACTTGATTCCGTAAAATAGTGAGGGTGGAAGAAACTGATTCTAAATTCAGATTTTATGTAATATGCAACTTCAAATATTTGTATAAAATGGGCAGATTAATTTTGAAGCCCCTAAACTGAAAAAAATACACAGGAAAGCACAGACCAAGGCACAGGGAAATGTTTATTTGAAATTTGGATTCAGAACCAAAGGTGTTAAAATAAAATGAAAAAAAAAAATCCCTTATATAAAGGGCACAAATCATCATGATGATTCAATCTTTGTCAGGCTCCTCGGAGGAATGAGCCAGCCTGGCTCCCACTTCACCGTCTGGCCCACTGGCCACCAGAGACAGATGGAGAATGGGGAATCTGGGGCCAGCAGCAGCAAGGATGAGCTCGCTGAGTGGTCTTCCAGTGTACCATGGAGTCAGACGGTACAACAAACCACCTCAGGGCACCGTGGCGGTGGACAGAACGCTTTATTATTTCAGTTACAAGTTTATAAAGGGGTAGCTGTGCAGGGGAAGTAGGCAGGCTGGCTAATGAGACCAGTGTCTCCTTATAAGGAAAAAGAGAGCAAGGCAATGAGAAGGTGTGGATGGTGATGCAGGACCGGGAAATAGAAACTTAAAGAAGGCGAAGCCCTCCAGAGGGAGGAGGGGTGGGGTGATTTAGTGAGACTAATAGGCTGGTTGGAATTCCCCACATACTCCAGCCCATCTCACGCAACCACAACAGCTGGCATGCCAAGGGGAAACTGATAGACGAGCTTCTGGGGGGGTCAACCGTCCATGCTCAAACACGCATTAGACCCACAAACCTTGACCATTTGAGAGTACGTCTAAATTCCAAAATCAAAACTACTAAGGCAAAATAGGAGAGTACACACTTAGCAATCCTCCCTATTGACAAAGGTGTGGGGGTAACGAGCTCTCCACCCAGTGATGGTAGAGTGGATATTCTCCAAAGAGCAAAGCAATCGGCCACATCCATAAACTACTAGGGCACACACAAATCTTTGGCCCAGATAGTCTGCTTCTGTGTTGCTGGGGTTTTTGTTTGTTTTTCCTATAGAGGCAATTGCAGGTTGTGAAAAGCAGCCACCACAATATTTATGCAGCATTATTTATAGTGGCACAAAAACATTGGAAAGCAGTTTAGGTCTTTTCTACTGAGAGTGGCCAATTTACCAGAAGGTTCAGCATCACCCAGAAGTAAATCAGAAATGCACCATCTCAGCTTCAGCATCTGCCTTAGAAACTGCATTTCAACAAGACCACCAGGCAGTAAGGGGCCAGGCAGTGGTACACCCAGCAGAATACACTTGTTACCACATGCAGGGACCTGGGTTCAAGCCCCTGGTACCCACCTGCAGAGGGCAGCATCACTAGCAGTAAAATAGTTCCACGATGTCTGTCTCTCCCTCCCTATCTTCCCTTCCCTCTCAATTTTCTGTCTCTACCAAAACAAAACAAAAGCAAAAGCCAGGCAATATACAAGTGATTTTAAGCTTTAGAAACATTTCAACAAGTTCACAGTACGTCCATAATGTGAAATTTTATATAGACTCAAAAAATAACTTTTCTGTGTACCAATATAGAACATCTATAAGACGTGCTATAAAATGAAGAGAATGAAAAGGAAGAGCATGGGACAGCCTAGCATTGGTGGATGCTACCACTTGTTTGAAAAAAAAAAAATATATATATATATATATTGAATCTATTTCATGCATTTACAACCTAACTTGTGATCTATTTGGTCACCCAGGGTCTACTCTCCCCCAAGGAGGTTCCTGTTCCCCACCCTTCTTCTGTTCGATGATGGTCATCACTGACCATTTTTTTGTTACACTCAGCTCTGGGAGGAAGTAGCTAAAGAAAAGGAACTGGGAAGGAAATCATTCCAGCTTCCTTAGTCCCATGGGAAAAAACAAATCCAAAGGAAGCAGCCCTCACTGGGTTCATATTTCACAACCTTGTCAGATACCAACAGAGGACTCACAGGTGCTGTCATCTAATAATGCTGAGCCCTCCCCAAACATTCTTTCTTCCTATTCTCCTCCTAAACCTTTTGGGTACCAGACTGTAGTGCACCCACTCTTCCCCATGCCCAGTCACATCACACCCACACAGGGGGGCTCCATGGCTCCCAAAGACCCCAGCGAGATCTGCATGTCAGCAGGAGCATTTGTCACTTGCAAATATCTTCACCTATGGTCAGTTCAGTCATTTCATAAGTGAAGTGGTAACAAGCCCTCAGAGCAGGCTCAAAGGCAGATATTGATTAGGCCCCGCCCGAGTCCTCCCTGTAGGAATCATGGCCCATCTCTGAGATCTGAGAGCAGCAAGTATTTAGGAGGTGAGCAAAAGGAGGGTGATTAACAGCACCATTTGCTTTCTGTTTTCATGGAGTGATTGGCAGGGAGGAAAAGTAAAGTGTCTCTGCCCCCCCCCCCCCATCCAGGTCTAGCAATTGATTCCCAAGGACAGGTCTGTGCCCGCCCTCTGCCAGCGAGAGAGTTGAGACAGATAATATGGGGAGTCTGAGATGAGTTGTCATAACCTTTGGCTTGGCATGATGTACACTTAGCTGTTGCCATGTAACAAACCACTCCAATCTAAGTGGCATGAGATGCAAATTACTGTTATGCTCCAAGAGTCTGTGGGTCAGGAACCTAGACAGAAAACAGCAGGAACGGCGTGTCTCTGCCTTCAGATGTCTGGGGCCTCCAGATTCCAGTAGATGTTTGCTCCAATAAACTCTCAAGAGCTTAATAGGCATGAGTTTATAACAATGACTAGAAATCTGCTGCTTTCTCCCTCCCCTCCTTCTCTCACTTATTCAGCCCTCAGAAGTCCTGACGCTTGGGTGGGGGGAGAGGTAGAGAGCTCACATTTTGACGGTCCAAGTCACTGCCTTCAATCCAGCTTCACAAACAATAATAAAACTCCTATAGACCAGTGAAGTGTGCTTATTCCCAAAGCCCTCCAGCTGGTGAGTGAGATTCACTGTCACCCCCATGCCAGGAGGCAGCGGCAGTGTGAGTGTGGGACAGGAACAGCCACAGGTCACTGTCACCCCTTGTCACTAGTGGGGTGGCAGGAATTAGCCCACATCACTATGGAAACACACAGACAATCCTCCAGCCCCATTCGGCAGGGAGGGAGAGGAGGCCCAAGGATTGGAGGTGAAGTGTGTGGGGGGCAGGAGCTCAGCAGATGCCAAGGAAGCAGGCAGAAGGTGGGGTGGGGTGGCCCTTTGACCACCTCTGCTGGCTTTGGCTGCAGGTAGGGAGAAGGTCTGTTTGCCCAGTGCCTGCTTGGAGGCCAGTTGGGAGACTGTCACCAGTGTGGCAGGAGCAGATGGTGGAGCAAACTAGAGCAGGGTTGGGGGTGCAATATAGAAGGGTCTAAGGCACTTTCAGGAGGTGACTCTGTGGCTGATTTGATGAGGAGGTATGGGGAGCTGGGACAACTGGCAGGTTTCCAGTCCTGGGACAGTCTTCTGGAGTTGGCGCTTAGGAAGGGAGAGGGTTAAGTGGTGGAAAGAATTGAGGTTGGGGGGTGGGGCAGGAGCAGCACCCTGATGCTGAAGTCTTGTTTATATCACCTCGAAAATGCTCCCCTAATTAATCTGCGGGAGGCTGTGTCTGACACTTCACCATCTCACTCTGATTTGCCCCTTGAGACTAAAGGAAATTGGAATTAAGAGGAGACAATGGAATTGCTGGCAGGATTATTAGCTTCAATGAAGTTAATGAAAGGAGTGGGAGGGAGGAGGAGACTGAGCCTCAGGGGGACATGACTCAGGCTGAGCTGTGGCAGGAAGAAGGCTGGGGGAAGGCCCTGGCTGGGAAGCCTCTGCCCCTCTGGGCTCAGGTGGTCCTGGGTGTGCACCTTGGGGGCCCTTGGAAGGCTGGGTCAGGAGTGGAATGGGGGCACATTCTCAAGCAAAGGAAGTGTCACCAGGTGGCAAAGTGTCCCATGGTAGGTTTAGAGGAGGTCTCTCAGCCCCTGAGCTCCCAGAGAGGAGGTCCAGGCAGTGACCATCCCTGGTGTCCTCTCAGCAGAGTCACAGTCCCACCACCTTCCCCCTTAGGAATGAATAAAAGGGTTGTATTTCTCCAAAAAAAAAAGAAAGAAAAGGTCTAGCTGAAACTCCAACTGCTTCTGGAGAACAACACACGCCCAATTTCCATGTCCCTCAAGCCCTGAGAGACCAACCTGGATGGAGAAAGTAGAAATCGGGCCAGGTGGTGGCACACCTGGTTAGGTATTCACACTACCATGTACAAGGGCCTGGGTTCAAGCCCCTTGTACCCACCTGCAGGGGGAAAGCTTCACATATGGTAAAGCAGGGCTGCAGGTGTCTCTCTCTTTCCCTCCCTATCTCCTCTCCCTTCTCAATTTCTCTCTGCCTCTATCAAAGGAATAAATATTTTAAAGGAAAGAGAGCAGAAATCAGGAGAGCCTGAGCAGAAGAAAAGGAGCCAGACTGAGGTCAGGGCACACACACACACACACACACACACACCCCACCCTCTCATGCTTACTGCAATCCTCAGTAGCCAACCAGCCCACATGTGCATAGCCAAGCCCAAATGCTCATATGCACATAAGCAAGCTCACCCCACATTGGAAGGTCCTAACACCTTGGTTTGGTGATGGCTGTCTCTCTCACAAACATACCTGCTCCCTTTCCCAGAGGCTGGAGCCTGGTTTTGTTACCCAGACAGGTGACTGGACCCTGCTTCAGGACTCTTCAGAGGGGAGACAGGGACAAGAGGCCGCTCCAGCAGAGCTGTCTGGACCCCCAGTGCTCTGTGGCCCCCACTCCAACAGCTAAGCTCTATGTCCCACTTCCCAGTGGAATAAGGAGAGGAGGAGGTGCTCCCAAAACACAATGCAGTTTCATTGCCAAGGTGGGTCTTTCTTTCTCCGATGTAGCTCATGAGTCACTAGACTAGCACCTTTCCAATTACTGGGAGGCAAAAACCCTATTATCACGGAAGCTCTCTTGCAGAATGACGGCTCTATTCTTTTTGATGGCAGCAGTCAGTCCCACAGAGAGCTGCAGAGCTCAGCAAGCTGAGAGCCCAGCGTTCCAGGTAACATTATGTCCTGGTTTTAAAAGTTAACTTTAAAGAACTCATGTCACAGCCTCAGTGAGACACATGGGCACAGCCCAAACAGGGGAACTTAGAAAGGAGCCCGAGAGTTTATCCCAGGAAGCTGCAAGTGGGGCTCAAACCTTCCTCACACCCCTCTGTAACATGGATGGTTCTGTCAAAGTGAAGGGAACTTCTTTGCAGAAATACAAAGCAAACCTCCATGACATACGATGGCAACAGCCTGGTTTTCACTCAGAGAGCAGATCCTTTGTTGTTACCGATTTTCACTTACTTTCATGATAATCCAGCTCTACTAAGGAAGGAGAAAATAACACTGGTGTTTACATCATTAATTGTTTTCTTTTCCTGCAAGCTGCATCTTCTGTAGCTCAGTGTATGTCAATTGCATAATTAGAATTAGTTGCATTATTTAATTAGAACATTTTAATATTCCCCAACTGTTTCTTTGAAGTCATTGGAGTTTAGATGTAACCCAGGCAAGGAGTAAAAAGGCCTCCATAAATACTGCAGTAAAAAATGTAATTACACTTCAGTCACTCCATGGATTTTATCTGCATGAGCCAGAAAGTTCTCCTATCCAAAACAACTATCTCAGCTACTCAGTTCTACCTTAGGCCATTAATTAGCCAAATAGTCATCTTGCTACTCAATAGGCCTTAGATTCTAGTTTCTTACCTGCGTAAGGATCCCGGTTCCTGCCCCCGGCTCCCCACCTGCAGGGGAGTCGCTTCACAGGTGGTGACGCAGGTCTGCAGGTATCTGTCTTTCTCTCCCCCTCTCTGTCTTCCCCTCCTCTCTCCATTTCTCTCTGTCCTATCCAACAACGAAGGACATCAACAACAATAATAGTAACTACAACAATAAAACAAGGGCAACAAAAGGGAATAAATAAATAAGGGAGTCAGGCGGTAGTGCAGCAAGTTAAGCACACATGGTGCAAAGCACAAGGACTGGCCTAAGGACCCCGGTTAGAGCCCCCGGCTCCCCACCTGCAAGGGAGTCGCTTCACAGGTGGTGAAGCAGGTCTGCAGGTGTCTATCTTTCTCTCTCCCTCTCTGTCTTCCCCTCCTCCCTCCATTTCTCTCTGTCCTATCCAACAACTATGACTTCAGTGACAACAACAAGAATAACTACAACAATATACAACAAGGGCAACTAAAGGGAATAAATAAATAAATAAATAAATAATATATTTTAAATAAATTAATTAATTAAATAAGATTCTAGTTTCTTGAAAACCCACAGTGTCCAGGACACAAGCCAAAGCTGAAGAGGCTCTATCACGCAGCCTGCCTTGGCTAAACTGGACTGTCCCCTCTTTCTACCAAGCCTGCTGTGAAGTAAGAAGAGGGAGAGGGAGATGGAGAGGGAGAGGGAGGAGAAGACAAACTATCTTATGAGGACTTACAGCTAACCAGGAACTGTGCTGAGAGCTTTGTATATATTATCTAATTTATTTCATGCATCAACTTCTGGAGGAATGTATTATTATCCCAATTTTATAGTGACTTTGAGTACAGAAAGATTATATAATTTCCCCAAAGTTGCAACCCAAGAAAATGCCAGAGATGGCATTCAAACTGAAGTATCTTATTCTAAAGTTTTACTCCACTGGTGGCTTTCCATTTTACCTTTCTATTCGTGACACTAATTAGACTGAGGAACTAGCTAGACTGAGTCAGACCAAGACCTTTCCCAAATGTTCCCCCTTCAGATCCTGAAAGGTCACCCCAATAACCATTCTCACAAAAGTTAGCCTGTAAGTAAGACCAGGGTTCTGGCCTGTGATCAAACGCACTGCCTTCACAGTCATCTCAGCTGCTCTCTCCTCTCCTGTCCTCCTGAATCACAGAATCTCCAGTGTTGGGAGTAGGAGAGTCTTAGACAGTTGGCAATTGTGATATCCTCATTTTGCATAGAAGGAAACAGGTCTAGAATTATTGAAGCTATTTTCTGAGAACATGCAATTCCTAAGGTTCCAGCAGAATCGAGTACTTAGAGCTGATCAGTCTCGAATAAAACTAAGCACTTCCCCTGTCACTCACTCACATCCCATGAACAATTCATCTCATCTCTGATCACTTCAGAAATCCATACAGGTCTGAGTCCAGCCAAGGGTTGATTATATGTTCAGTCTGTATAAAACCACTGCAACAAGTTCTACTTGATTCTCAGTGGAGCTTCAAAGGGTGCCTTGCAGGCCCAAGATCAAATTCTCTAACGTCTGTTCTGAAACAAAACCCTCCTCATCAGTTAATCATCTCAATGTCTCGCTTCAACTTCTTTGCCTGTTTCCATTATACTTTTTGAGGATGTTGTGCCCTGAATTCTAATGAGTCTTTCTGGAAAACAGCCTGACATTAATCTCACTCACATTATGCCCCTCAGAACCCTGAGCTACTCTTGAACAGAACTAGCTATTCTTGTTTGGAGGTTCTACAGGGGAAGGCTGTCCTCTTTGACTAAGCTTTGGGAGGGACACACATGGAGCGTTAAGGGAGGAAGGGGACACCTGCCTAGCCAGCCAGATCAGCCAAATCAACCCTGGCGATCAATGGGGTGACAGATGTCGCAGCCAGATCACCCTCACACCCAGAACTAGCTACTCTTCAGTCAAGCTCCCCCACTGAGAAACCACAGCAGTCTGCAGAGGCAACCCCTAGGGAATACTAGGTCCCATCTCTCCATTCTGGAGCCTCTTCCATACCCAGCTGCCTCACCAACAGAGGGAGAAATGGAATCCAGCTCCCTGTGTGACATTCTCTCCACACATGCGCTGACTCTTGAGAAATATCCAGCAGTCCCATCTGAATTAGATATCTACCAGAAGGCAATAGATGGAGAAGGATGAAGAGCATTCTCTTGACTTGGGGGGGGTCATTTATCGGGGGGGGAGGAGATTGATGAGGCTGGTCCAGGACTTCCCCTTCCTGAATTATTCTGTGAACACTGTTGCTAAGCCCCTTTGAGGATCCAAACTCTGAGAGAAACCCCTCTTGCTGTACCCGCCATACGTTTGCAGGTGGCCAAGTCAGGAAAGACCCTCTCCATGATAACTGACTCTTGTTCCCCAGACTCCATGAGTAGCAGACATGAGAATGAATAGACATGAAGGCTCAAGTTGTGCTGATGGGACACACTGGCAGGAAGAAGGAAATGCCACACCTGAGCCAGCAGTGCTTCGTTCCTTCTCATGGCCAGAGAGCAGTTCATGCTGTGGACATGCTTCATTTTATTCATTTATCACTTGATGAATATTTGGGTCATTGTTTTCATTTGGAGACTAGTGTGACTAATGCTGCTATCAATATTCAAGCCTGGTGTGCAAAGGAGTGCATAGCATTGAGACTCTAAAGCCTATGTGTCAGCTTCAAACAGCACAGCAGCTGACAGGTAACTGCAGGCTTGAGCATATATGATGGATTCAATCTGGGAAGGCAACATAGAGGAGGAAACTTTTCAGTTGCTTTGAAAAGCCGTGTTTTTAATACAGAGAGAAGAGCAGAGAGAGATGTGCTACTGATGAGAGAGATGTGGTCGACTGAGAAAGGTCAGAGTTCCCTGACAGAAGTTTGGGGTGACTAAGCTACCTGGGAGATCATGAAAGAGAAGCAAAATCAACCTTCAGTGAGCAATTTATGTTTTTTTTACTTTTTATAAAATGGAAAAGGGGTACAATTCCACACAATTCCCACCACCAGATCTCCGTATCTCATCCCCTCCCCTGATAGCTTTCCTATTCTTTATCCCTCTGGCAATATGGACCCAGGGTCATCGTGGGATGCAGAAGGTGGAAGGTCTGGCTTCTGTAATTGCTTCCCCACTGAACATGGGCGTTACAGTGGGTAGTTTTGTGCTTCATATAGCGAAGGTGTGATTCCTAAACAAGTCATATAAGCTCACTAACGTGATTCTAAAATGAGTATATATATGTATATGTGTGTGTTTGTGTGTGTGTGTATCTCAAGTCAAGGAGTCCTTGATTTTAACCTTTCTCAGCCTCAGTTTCCCCCAATGAAGACTGTAACAAAAATCTGGGGCTGGGGCTGGAGCTGAGTGGTACAGCACATGAATTATGGTTCTGGGTCTGATACTCAGCACCAAAAAAAAAAAAACCCACAATTTTTTTTAGTAAAACATTATTAACTGCAAAAGGGAAGCAGACTGGTTCCACTGAGCAAGAGAATACATTTAGCAAACCATGGGGAAAAAGCCTAGGCCACAGGTTTTTCAGACAATAGTCTAGTTTGGACAGGGGAAGTGGCTCCCTTTTCAGAGTTGAAAGGCTGTGGCACTAGTGCTTCCAGTGTACCCCTTGGTAGGAGCTATCGGTAATCTCTCGCCTACACCAGGCATTCCAGATACTGTTCTCATACCTGGATCAGTGGGCAGAGAGACCTGAAGGGAACACATTTCTAGGCTCTGGCTGTAACCATAGCTAAATGAATCTCAGCAGATACCAAGATTGGCTCCTAATTGAATTCAGAACTTTTGTTTAATTACCATTCACCTGCCGACTTCTACAATCAGGCTAAGTGATTAACTATTTCCTCCCTTTTAAGAGAAAAGTCTTCCCCTGGGTCCAGAGACATGTGTTGCAGAGCAAAGAGGAAAGCCCCCTTCCTGGAAGATTTCTAGTTCTTGTTTTAATCCTGGCACCATATTGAAGTACCAGAATATCGAGGGTAGCTCTGTAGCTTCTTTCTCTCTCTGTCTCTGAAAAAGATAGCCCAGAAGCAGAAGCAATGAAATCAAGCTTGTGTTAGGCCCCACAACTGAAAAACAAAAATCACATTTCTAAAAGGATGAGGCAAATGTCAAAAAGTCAAGAATACAGAATGTGAGAAAATATTTGCAAATCTAATAAGGCTCTAGTATCTGAGTATGCAAGCAATTTAAAAAAAAAAAAGCTGAAATGAGCAAAGGAAATGTATTAGCATCAGTATTCTCTTAAGAGTGCTTTAAAATCACTTAACTCAACAAAAAGACTGATATCATCTTGCATTTAATCTTTGGGGATTTAAGTTTTTCTGTATCAAGAGTCATTCATATAGACATGATACCAAGTTAATTTTATAATTTAATCTGAAGACGGTGGTATACTGACAGATTTTTAACAACCAGCTTTCCAGAGAGCAAACTGTAGGCATACATAATTCATGTTACATTTTCTAATAGAAATATATGCATATAGTCTATAAATAAATGCAAGAAAAAATGGTTAAGTTCAGTGTAGCCAGTTGATTCTCAGAGAATCAACACATTTTCCCAATGTGTTCTACCTGTAGCCAATCTCTGACTGTAGCTGATGAATTGCAATGTCAGTTTTATGAAGTCTGACAAATGTCAATTGATATTTTCATTTATGTTAAGAGTTAAAGGAGGGGGGCGGGTGGTGGAGCATCTGATTGAGCGCGCACATGTTACAGTGCGCAAGGACCCAGGTTCAAGTCCCCAGTCCATACCTGCAGGGGAAAAACTTCAAGAATGAAGCAGTGCTGCAGGTGTCTCTCTATCTCTCTCCCTCTCTTTCACACCTTCCCTCTCAATTTCTGCCTGTATCTATCCAATTAAGATTTTTAAAAAAAAATTTTTTAATATTTTATTTTATTTATTTATTCCCTTTTGTTGCCCTTGTTGTTTTATTGTTGTAGTTATTATTGTTGTTGTCGTCATTGTTGGATAGGACAGAGAGAAATGGAGAGAGGAGGGAAAGACAGAGAGGAGGAGAGAAAGACAGACACCTGCAGACCTGCTTCACTGCCTGTGAAGCGACTCCCCTGCAGGTGGGGAGCTGGGGTTCGAACCGGGATCCTTATGCCGGTCCTTGTGCTTTGCGCCACCTACACTTAACCCTCTGCGCTACAGCCCGACTCCCTAAAAAAAATTTTTTTAAAGAGCTAAAGGAGGGATAAAGCAATGAAGATATAAGAAAAACTTCACATTTGGCAATGACATGAAATAATTCCACTGCTGAATCAGAAAATAATTTTCAAGTACTAGGAGAACGTTTGTGCTACTCAATGGACGGCTGTGGACATGATGCATATTTAATCATCACTACAGGCATTTTTTTTTTCCCATCGCTTTAAGTCTAGACAACCATCCAAAAAAAGGAAAAATAGGGCTGGGCAGTGACACACCCAGTTGAGTGCACATATTACAATGTGCTGGGACCTGGGTTCAAGCCTCTGATTTCCATCTACAGGGTTAGAGCTTCATGAGTGGTAAAGAAATGCTGCAGGTGTTTCTCCCATTCCTCTCTCCCTCTCCCTCATCCCTCTCAATTTCTATCTCTGTTTAATAAAGTAGATAAGGGAGTCGGGAGGTAGCGCAGCAGGTTAAGCATACATGGCGCAAAGCGCAAGGACTGACGTAAGGATCTCGGTTTGAGCCCCTGGCTCCCTACCTGCAGGGGAGTCGCTTCACAAGCAGTGAAGCAGGTCTGCAGGTATCTATGTTTCTCTCTCCCCCTCTCTGTCTTCCCCTCCTCTCTCCATTTCTCTCTGTCCTATCCAACAACAACAACATCAATAACAATAATAATTACAACAATAAAACAAGGGCAACAAAAGGGAATTAATTAATTAATTAATTAATTAGATAAATACAGTATTTTTTGTTTTTTTCTTTTATCTTCAATATAATTCACGTTGTTGTGGGCATTCACAATTTAATTTTCAATAATAGTCACAGTTGGTAACCAGTTCACAAAACTCCTGGTTGAGAGGAACTCACCCAGCATACTACTGTAGTTTATAAAATGCAGAGAAAGAATAATGAAAAGCAGAGAGACAGAGAGTCCTGGACCACAATCTGGACGTAGTAGCTAAGATGTAGACTGTCTCCCTTTAGGGTGCTTTTGATTTGCATTAAGTATTGGTGGTTTGCACATAGCTACGTGGCAGCAGTCAGATGTTTTGTGGCAGGGAAACATGAAAATGTGGAAAGAACAGTAGATGTAAATCTTGAGTAGCCACCGTGCTGTTAGATGGTTCATATATGTGTCGACTGGCCCATGGGGTAACCAGACATTGTGTGTGTGTGTGTGTGTGTGTGTGTGTGTGTGTGTGTGTGTGTGTGTGTGTGTGTGTGTGTGTGTGTGTATGTCCCCAAGAGGGTGTTTCTTAGTGGATTAATACCTGAGTCAGTAGACTGAGCAAGGCAGATGGTCATCCTTAATGCAATGGGCTCCATCCAAGAAACTGAACACCTCTATACAACACAAAGACTGCATGAGAGCTCCTTACTGCCTGGCTACGTGAACTAGACATTAGCCCTTTCCTGTTTTCTGAATCAAATGGAAAAATCAGCTCTTTTTGAGTCACTAACACGCCAGCCAAAAGCTGACTGGAACTTAACACAATCAGCTCTCCTGAGTTAAACATCTTTTCACATCTCTTAGCCATTTGTACTTTGTTTCTCTTCATTATCTATTTACATCCCTGGTCACTGTGTTATTTTTCCTCTTTGATTTATTGTAGCTGCTTCCTTTGTCTACTTAGGTGTATTGAAAATATTTTTTTTCTCTGTCTCTTGTCTTAACTTTGTTTATAGTACTTTTTGTCATCTGAATTGTTGAATTTTCATGTAGTTAAGCTGACAGTGGCATTTTCCCGTGGGCTTTTGGTTTTGTGTCTTTCACAGCAGAGCCCCTCCACCACCAACACTATTTTTCTCTTACAGATTCTGGGCTCCCATTTGATTCTGCCTCTTGCTGTTCTATCTCTACTCTTTCACTCACAAAACAGGGAGTGGTAATACCTGCCAGAGTTAAAACACTAAGTTAGCAGCTGGAATTTAGTATGAATCAACATTTTAAATGGTATTTGTTACACAGCAATGCCATAAATTTTTTAAATATATTAACCTGAGTCGGCAGGTGGTGGTACACAAGGTAGAGTGCACACACTATCATGTGTAAGGATCTGGGTTCAAGCCCCCAATCCCCACCTGCAAGGAAAATGCTTTGTGAATGGTGGGGCAGTGCTGTAGGGTCCTTTCCTTTTTTCTTTCTCTTTTTTTTATCCTTGACAAAATTTCAATGTTGTACTTTTTTGTTCTCTAAACTGAGTTCATCAGGTGAAATGCATCCACATTACAGAGAGTAGCCTACTCAGAATCAACTGATCCTAAGTGTTAATCCCATGTAGAAAAACCTTTCACAGCAACAATCTGTTAGTGATGAACCAGCTAATTTGGGCACCACATAAGATCAACCATAAAGTCATTTATGAGGGCCAGGAACTAGGACTAGCACATATCGTTTGAGGGAGACACAATTCAGCCCCTCTCAGGGATTCAGGTGAATTTCAGTTTTCAACAGACAGCTAACTAGTCATCTCAACCACAGATACTGATCCTCCTCCTCTTTCGATTGACATTCTTACTCCTGTGCAAATACAGGTGTGCACGTCTTAGATCTATGTTCTAATTACCTGTTCTTTATTTTGATTTCCTATACATGTTTTAATTTGATCCTACTTTCTACACATTTTATTATATATAGTCATAGGATTATACCAATACTACATATTATTTTACTTGCTGTAGATCTATAGCTTTCCATTAAACATCCACTCTCTTTTCTTCTTCTTATACTAGTCTTCCATATTTTTTTCTTCCAGATGAACTCAAGAATCCATTTATTTCACTCTCTAAATATTTCCTATTGTAGGAATTCTGTTTAAACATGACATATTGACCCAATGCATAGTTTCTCTATTTCCTAAAGCCCTAGAAATATGAAAGCAGAACAGAAGATAGATAAATGCATCTGGGTAACAGGAACTGGAGAGGAGCCACTAGTACACTGGAGGGGTTAGAACCTTTCTGAAGATGGAAAGCAGATGAAGAAGCAGAGGACTGGTGTCAAAGAGCAATGACAGTGACGTTGTATTGTTGCCTCCAGAGATAACTATAAGACATGTACCTGGACTTCAGGAGGTGGGGTGAGAGTGGGAGACAGACATTTCAGAAGGAACAGAAGCTCAATAGGTGGAGGTGTGGAGCTGAAAATGGGCTGTGGGGTTTATCCTCTGTCTCAATGCTGGGGATGGGTACTGCTGAAGAAAATGGAAAGATAAGGATTTGAAGAACCAAAATTAAGACCGTGAGGGACCTCAGGGAGACTGAGAGCAATTACAATCCAATCTGAGGAGGAAACGACAGCTCAGAGGAGTGGAGGGTCAAGCTGTTGTCAGGAGAGGTTTTTGAGCTTTGCCCTGTGTCCCTAACACATTCCCTGCATGCCTGCTGGCCCTCACCAGCAGGAAAGAAAAACAGAAGCTCCAGGGGGTGCCACAGATTGAGGAGAGAAAGCCAAAGAAACACCTGAATCTGACTGAGGTGAAGAGTAGAGCACAGCAGGTGCAGGAAACCAGCCTGCATTTGAGAGTTCTCTTCACCCCAGACTCTCCACTCACAGAGCTAGCCAGAACCAAATCAGGGACACACAGTCCTCAGCAAACACAAGTGTCCCCACAATCTACCCTACTCCTCCAAAAGCAGAATCCCTGTTAATAAATCAGCAAAGGGCTGTGTAGACTAGTGTTTTCCTGAGGGATAAAGAATAGGAAAGCTATCAGAGGAGGGGATGGGATATGGAGTTCTGGTGGTGGGAACTGTGTGGAGTTGTACCCCTTTTATCCTATGGTTCTTGTCAGTATTTCCTTTTTATAAATAAAATTATAAAAAAAATAAAAAATAAAAATAAAGAAATAAAGAAATCAGCAAAGGTGTAAAGCAAGCCCACGCTGTGTCCCCACTCTTCTTTAATTACAACTGGACTGGCTCCGGCCTCCATCTCCTCCTCCCACAGCAACAGTTCAACCAGGACAGCTCATATCCCCAGGGAAAAATGAACTCAAAGGCAGAAGCTAGCAGACATCCCAGAACACTACTGCTGTAAGGGAAAGACAATAATCTGTATGACCAATAAGAAGATAAATCAGAACTAATGGCATGAATGGATTAATAATTTAAAATAAGCATGAGATATGAAAAAGGAAGGATCGTGGTAAGATGAAACGGGAAAAAGCAGGTGCAAAAAATCAAATAGAGACACCTAATATGAAAAATGTAATCACGGAACTAAGGAATTCAATAAATGGCATGAATAATAAAAATGAGTTTCTCTGCAACAGAGATAAGTGGGCTGGATGATGAGGTTTGGTGACTTCTCCCAGAAACTACCTGGAGGGAATAAAGAATTAGAAACTGTAATAGAATTAGAAGCTATAGAGGATAAAAATACAGGTGTCATTATTAATAAAATAGAAAGTCATGAAGAAAGGGGGGGGAAAACGAAGAAAGAGTATTAAAAGTAATGAAGGTTTTTTCAAAATTAGAGAGGAAGAAAGAATGCAGGCTCAGAGGGTTGGTAAAGAAAATAGGCATGCTAAAACCATTCCTAAACACATTACAAGGACATTTAAGAATCTGAAGATAAAGGCAAAACTCTAAAAGCCCCTAAAAGAAGAAGAAACAAAACAAATGAAGTGAATAAAATACTAATAAATGTCTGGACAACAAGGGCCAATTAATTAGAGGTTACCAGAAAGCTAGAGGGAAGCTGGCAGATTGGGGCAGGGTGTGTAGGTAAGACAAGACACACTTGCTGAATTTCAATAATG
Source organism: Erinaceus europaeus (assembly GCF_950295315.1). Classification (NCBI taxonomy): domain Eukaryota; kingdom Metazoa; phylum Chordata; class Mammalia; order Eulipotyphla; family Erinaceidae; genus Erinaceus; species Erinaceus europaeus. The sequence goes on along the minus strand of NC_080181.1, from coordinate 19,545,324 downwards.
CACCCCTCCAAACTATATAGAAAGGTATAAAGCCATGGTGCATAATCTTCAACAAAGAGAAAAGTAAGCCAGAAATAAAATCTGCAAGTAAGTAAGTTAACGAATGAAAAATGGCAAAAGAAAAAGAGATGAAAACCCATGAAGGAATAAGAAAATGACAGGCATCCCAAGTTCTTCTCAGCAGTTACAATAAAGGGGGGAAGCCAAGTATGTAATCTTCGTAGGTGTTTTGAGAAAAATTCTACATATGTTAGGATTAAAAACCCTCAGGAAAAAAATAGGAATAAAAGAAAATTCCTTTAACTTAATAAAGAAACTATGTAAAAATACTCCATTGAGTAAATATACTCAATGGAGAAGATTAAAAAAAATAGAAGAGGGACAAGTGGGAAAAAAAAAAAAGAGACAAGTGGTGGTACAACCAACAGTGTGCACACATTACTACATTACTATGTGGAAGGACCTGGGTTCAAATCCCTGGTCCCCACTTGCAGTGGGAGGAGAAATTAGGAGCTTCGCAAGTAGTGTTAGTGTCTTTCTCTCTCCCTATCTCCCCCTCCCTCTCAATTTCTGTCTCTATCAAAGAGAAAAAGAAGTCAAACATGAGGGATGGTAGATTCATAGTTCAGACACTAAGCCTCAGCAATAACCCTAGTAAGAGAGAGAGAGAGATTAGAATCTCTGTATTTAGATGACTGCTCTAGGCTCCCAGTCAAGCAGAATTAGGAAGAAAAGAAAACAGAACTTCATGCCATCCTCCAGTACAGCCTGCTCTTGCTCATTTTTTGCCTTTCACTGCCCTGTCCTTTCAATACTCTTCACTTCTTCTCATAACAAATGTACCTCTACTGTGTTAAGTACTCAGAGGCCTGCATGTCAGGTGTGCAGGATTTGAAGGAAAGTAACTATTTTAAACATCAACCCAAAGGGCTGGAGATCCAGTGTAATGCTGCTGCTGGTTTTTTAATTTTCCTATGTTCTTTCAGGAGCATTTGTGTGTTAAGAGGCCTCAGAGAAAAGCCTCAGTCTGGTAAAATAAGCAAACAAACAAACAAACCTTACACTATTCCTCAGATGAATAATAGTTAGCATTGAAACTCAAAACAACAAGAAGTCTCCAACAGACTTTTTCTCATTTAACCATAAAGAGCAGTGATTTCCACAGTGAGATGTCAGAAGATCTTAGCGCTACGCTGATACAGTAAATGAATGAGACTGTGTCGTGCCTTAGAACAATCTCAGCCTATACATTTCCTACGTTTAAGCCTTGTGGCATATATAGTATATTCATACAAATGTACTTGTGGCACGTTTATGTATAAATTCATAAGCAAAGCCTTGAGTTTATGCTTTAAAATATTTTGCTGGTAGGAAATTTGCATGATGACAAATTTTGGAAGCCCTCCAATAACAGTCTGGTCTAGAATGCCTAAAACCAGTCTTGGTTAGTCACAGTCTTGGCAGGTAGAGACACCATTCAGGGTCTGTCCTCTTCAGTTAATTCTGGGTCACACTTCCTCCCAGTCCCACAGACAGAAGGAAATTCTATCAGAACAATGAGGGAGTCAGAAACAGAGATGGGAGGGAGAATTGGCTCTTCCAGGTCACTGGCAGATTCATGGGCAACAACCCAGGTTCTAATAATAGACGAACCATCTGCAGTTTGCCTCTTAGAGCTGGGGGCTCAAAGGACAGGCCCTTATAGACTAGTGACCATGATGACAACACTGGTCTCCTCGGGTGCCCTCAACTGATAGTGGCCAGGAGCCAAAGCAGAGATGCTTCTGAACCCAGCATCCTCATGGTAAAATAAGAGAACCATGGACTAAGGAGACAGCACATCAGTAGAACACAGGACTTGCATGTATGAGGTTCCAAGTTCCATCCCCACTGCATATGCCAGAGCTGGGCAGTTCTCTGCCACCCCACCCCAACCCCCACCCCCACAACACACACACACAAACAAATAAGAAAAGAGAAGAGAAGCAGGAATATGCAGAAACCTTAGCAAACTCTTGCTTCTTGGCTCAGAAGCAGCAGTGTGGGAAGCCTCCCAGATGAACCATCTTGCCTGCCAGCCCAAAGGTAGCTTTTGAGAGAGGGATGGAGACACACACTCTTTTTCGATAGAACTTGAACCTGCAAGGATGTGTAAGCATCTTCTAACAATAGGGACTTGATCATGAAGCCAACAATAAGAGGCAAGAGATAGAAATAAGCAGGGCCCCAGTCCTCATTTGAATTCCCACTTTGATTTTACAATCTCATGATCCTTGTATTCACTTCAGTAGGAATGATAGAGGGAAGATTAGAATGGCCCCTGCCCATGGATCACACAAACTTCTGAGCCATTATAACCCCTTTACTACATAGGCCAGTTTGGACCTCAGGATTCTCTAACGTGTAAGCAAGGGCTCTAACTGACACAAACCTTGCATCTCTTTTCTCTCTTCACCAGTGTCTCCTCTGCCTATAGATAAATTCGTCTCCCATCAGATCGGCTTCTTCCTCAGTTCTGCCATCTATTCTGACAGTTCTCCGTTGTCTTGTCTTCTTTCTACCACTGTCTAAACAGAGGTCACACTTGTGGTTCCCACTCCCTCACTACTACCTCAGTGCTCTTCAGCAACTTGCCTTTCCCAGCCTGTCATACTCACCCAAGTCATCTCTGTGTAACAGTGTCTTTCTAAATGAAAAGACTAACTACTTTAGTGCCACCCAGGAAGTTTATTTAAAGTGCATACTACGTGGCCTGAGAGGTGACAGAGTGAATAAGGCATTAGAATCTCAAATATGAGAGAATCTGACATTGCATATGCCAGAGTGGTGCTGTGGCTTTTTTTTTTTTGCTCTCTCCCTCCCATAAATAAGTAAATATATCCTTTAAAATGCACACTAGTCCCCTGAGATAACAACCGTCATATAAAAACATTTTTCCACTACAAAACTGCTTTAAATTAAAATGCATTATGGTAACCAAAAAATCATAACCGTTGGAGATAAAGCCTAGAAATCTGGAAGCTGTAAATGCATTCTAGTAATTCTTATGCGCACTGACATTTTTAAAAATGAATGCATCCCAGAAATTGTCCCTCAATGCTTCTTCAAAATTTTATTTCAGTAATTTCAAATGACTCAGCTTTCTTGGCCTGCCTATAGCACCTGGCTCTCGTAATTCCTCTTAATGGCATTTACATCTTTGCAGTAAGATGTATTCTATTTACATTTCTTTATTTTTTATTTATCTTTTTATATTTATTTTCCCTTTTGTTGACCTTGTTTTTCATTGTGGTTGTAATTATTGTTGATGTCATCATTGTTACAGGACAGAAAGAAATGGAGAGAGGAGGAGAAGACAGAGAGAGACGGAGAAATAGATAGACATCGGCAGACCTGCTTCACTGCCTGTGAAGCGACTCCCCTGCAGGTGGGGAGCCAGGGGCTCAAACCAGGATCCTTACGCCAGTCCCTGGACTTTGCACCATGTGCGCTTAACCCACTGCCTACCGCCCGACTCCCTCTATTTACATTTCTAGCCGTTCCTCTGTAAGCCTCACATGTGCAGTGAACTGGAACTCTTTAACTAGAAACCTAACTTTTACAGGGTGCTCCTGAGAATTTGAAGTAAAGGTCTTCCCTGGTCTGTTGCTGCCAGATTCAGAGATCACTGTCTTTTTTTTTTTTTTCATTTTTTTATTATCTTTATTTATTGGATAGAGACAGTCAGAAATCGAGAGGGTAGGGGTGACAGAGAGGGAGAGAGAGAGAGAGAGAGACACCTGCAGCCCTGCTTCACCACTTGCAAAGCTTTCCTTCTGCAGGTGGGGACTGGGGGCTCGAACTCAGGTCCTTGTGCACTGTAACATGTGCGCTCAACCAGGTGCGCCACCACCTGGTCCCAGAGATCACTATCTTAACCTGTTTGTCTCCATCTTCCCAGCCTGGGAGATGTTCTGAGCTGTGCTTCTTCTTATCAGACAGGGCCCAGTCTCACCAGTAAGATGAGGTTCTCTCCTCTTGCCTGTCTTTTCTTCCAATAGTCCATGTCTAAGGTTCACAGTCCATGTGATGGCCTCTAATTCAGTCACCAGAGAGGTGGAGCTACAGTTATTTAGAACACACACTACAATTTAAAGTTTACTATTTGCTATTTTATATCTAAGGTAGTCTCTCTCTCTTTTTTAATGCAATGTCAGAGGTCAATCCCATGATCTCATGCATGTGTCCTGTCACTAAGCTATCTCCCCAGCCCAATTTCCATTTTATTTATTTATGACAGAGTGAGATCTAGACAGAGTACACAAAATACTGTTCCACCATCCACAACCCATGGAGTTCTACTTATTTCCTTTCTTTCATTCTTTGTTTCTTTCTACCTTTATAAACCATTTTAATGTGATTAGCAGTGGTTTACAAGGTTGTAAGATTACAGGGTATAACTCCACACCTCAAACACCAACAGAATTCTGTGCCCCCACCCTCCCAATGAGAAGCACCGTAGTTCTCCCAAAGTCTTAGAGACAGCTTGCTTGCTTCTAGCTTTGGTTTGGTTTGCAAGTTCATGTGTTCTAGGTCGCTAGATTTCACATATGGTCCACTCAGTTTTTGTCTGTGTTGTTATCATGTTGTACCAAGGACCAAACTCATGGCCTCTACCTCTGGGCCACCACACAGGCCCCAAAAGTGATCATTTTTGACATGAAAACACCTACTCTCACTCTCAGAAATGAAGCATCTATAAGTCTCTTGAGCTATTATTCCTATAAGAAACTTTTCCTACTGGCAATATCACTACCCTTTAGCCCCAACCCAACTGCTTTCAGCAAGTAGTTTCACATAATACATGTCCTCTTTTTCAAAGGAGAATGTCAATCTTCTCTACAGACATTATAGTCATTTCCTATGTACTGAATTTCCAACTTAGTGTGTGCTGGCTAAAAGAAGCCAGTCCATTATCAGAAGTGGATCCTGGCTTTTGTACACCCGGGGAAATTGAATTGACGTTGCTGATATAAATTTAGTTTGCAGAATAATATCACTTACTCCTATCAGTAGTGTTCTAGCACCATTTCAGAAGTAAGAGAGCCATTCCAAGCCACACCCCAACAATGCAACCAGTCAGTTCTAACTCCCTGCCACTAAGAGAGTAGTTCGGTCAAAGAAAATGGGGAGCCAAGGCGGGGAAAACAGCATAATGGTTACGCAAACAGACTCTCATGCTTGAGGCGCCTAAATCCCAGGTTCAGTCTCCTGCACCACCATAGACCCTAGCTGAGCAGTGCTCTGGTGTTTCTGTGTGTGTGTGTGTGTGTGTGTGTGTGTGTGTCTCTCTCTGCATCTCTCTCAAATAAAATAAAATAAAATAAAAATTAAGAAAATAAGAGAAAATAGGGAGGCAACATTTGCAACTTTATGCACTCTTAGTAACTGACAATATGAATCTGGGTTTGAAAGCAGCCAATTCTTTCAGCTTGGGAAACTTGGATCATTCTGAGACCTCTGTTTCTTTATTAATAAAAGTCATGGGGAATCAGGCAGTAGCACAGGGGGTCAAGTGCACGTGGTGCAAAGCACAAGGACCTGCGTCAGGATCCCAGTTCGATGCCCTGGCTCCCCATCTGCAGGGAGTCACTTCACAGGTGGTGAAGCAGGTCTGCAGATGTCTGTCTGTCTCCTTCTCTCTGTCTTCCCCTGTTTCCATTTCTCTGTCCTATCTGACAATGATATCAATAACAACAATAACTACAACAATAAAACAACACAGGCAACAAAAAAGGAGTAAATAAATAAATATTTAAAATACAAAAGTCTTGGACTAGATTTCTAAGTGCTTTTGTGGTTGATATAATTTGGGAATCTAAAAAATTATTTCTGAATTTAAAATTTATTTCACTTAGATCTGCCTTTAAAGGAGAAACACAACATTGTTTTTTAATATATAAATATTTCAACTAGACTATGAGTCACCAGAATCACTGCATAATCTAAGAAATGTATGTACATAAATAAGTTCATATTAAACTTCTCCCTCATTAGTTGTAGGAATCCTCAGAGTCCAGGCTAATACAGGGTAAGTGGTCAAGAAGCTGCATATGTTTATACAGACAACATGTACACACACCTGCTTTTCAATTCCCGTCATTATACTTTATATCACAAATGTTGTTAAATACTTTGAAAAGTTTAAAGACGTTATTAGACAGTCATGAATTCTATATACTTTGTTTAATCTTCATGCATTCCTAACTCAAATGACAAGAAATAATTCAGGAATATTCTCAACAACTTAGTGTAGCCTATAATCTTACAAGGCATTTCAAATGTTTTCACACTGCATCCCATAGTGACAGAAATTAATTTTCAATCTGAATTTAACTGGGCTTACTCTTGAGGGAAATATCTGAGACCAGAAAAAAAAAAAAAAAAAAAGACTTAAGCTCCAAACTCCTATTTCCTTTCAAAAATAAACTTAATTTAATTTATACTCTAGAATGTACCCAGGGACAAGAATATACCCTCAGGAAGAAAAGAAATAAGATCTTAATCAGCTAAGCCTACCATAACAAAATACCAAAGACTGAGTGATTGGAACCATAGAAACTTATTTCTCATAGTTCTGGAGGCTGGGAAATCCAAGATCAAGAAATGTCAGTGTTCAGTTTCTGGCAAGAAGTTTCTTTATGTCTAGGACATGACCAGCTTCTTGTTGTGTCCTTACAAGGCAGAAAAAGAGCACAAGCTCTCTGATATCTCTTCTTATAAGAGAGCTAATCTCTTCATGACTCATCTAAATTTATTTCCTCTAAAAGGTTCCTATGCAAACACATTAGAGGGTTGGGCTTCAACATATGAATGTAGGGGAGGGGGCATAAAGTTCAGCCTATATTAATTGGAAAGAAAACTTAAATGTTTCAGTGATCATTTTATTGGTAGAAAATGTTGGCATTAATATTGTGAAACCACTGTGGCATAAAACAAACAACTCTTTGGGTGTTGTTGGGAACCAGTATTTTCAGCATGGGAAATCAGAGAGAGATGTAAAATTAGAGTCTCTTATAGTCTTCAAAAACTTCTGCTCTCTGAGACAAAATGTCAAGATGATGATAAGACGAGTCATAGACTACAGAGAATACCTACAAAAGGCACATCTTTTCAAAGGATGTTCAAAAGGAAGCATTGTTAAAAATAGAGAACTCTTAAAATGCAACAATAAGAAAATAAACAACCAAATTAGAATATGGGCCAAAGACCTCACCAAAGGAAATGCACAAAGAGGAAATAAGCTATGAAACAGAAGAAAAATGCAAATTTTAGATTTTTAAAGATTTATTTATGTGAGGGGTGTGTGTGTATGTGGTGGGGGAAGAGACCAGAGAACTGCTCTGGCAATTGCAACGTTAATAGAATATGGGCATCACTCATACAAGTATTTTCTACCCCCCTGAAGAGGAAAAACACAAATCAGAACAATAATGAGGTGCCACTGCACATCTATTAGAATGAGACTTATTTACAGAAATTGAGTGAGAAGGGACTATATAGCCAGTATCTTTGACACTTTCTGAAACAAAAGTTGTTTTACATATATATTTAAAGGCTAACTGGGGGGTCGGCGGTAGCACAGTGGGTTAAGTGCACATGGCGCAAAGTACAAGGACCAGTGTAAGGATCCGGGTTCCAGCCCCCAGCTTCCCACCTGTGGGGGAGTCACTTCACAGATGGTGAAGCAGTTGTCTATCTCTCTCTCCTCCTCTGTTTTCCCCTCCTCTCTCCATTTCTCTCTGTCCTATCCAACAACAAACAACATCAACAACAACAATAATAACCACAACAAGGCTACAACAACAAGGACAACAAAGCGGGGGGAAAAATGGCCACCAGGAACAGTGGATTGATGGTGCAGGCAATGAGCCCCAGCAATAACCCTGGAGGCACACACACACAAAAAAGCTAATTGTAGGTTTGGTAATAAAAACTAAGGGGCCTGTTTTATATACTTATTTGATATGGTTACATTAGGTTAAAAATCTTAAGTGGGATGTAATTTTAAAAACCACCATTTCTTGAAATAGCTGAGAGTACATATAAAAGATACTTTTCGGGGAAGCAATTACAGAAGCCAGACCTTACACCCTCTGCAACCCACAACGACCCTGGATCCATACTCCCAGAGAGACAGAGTGGGAAGGCTATCAGGGGAGGGGGTGGCATGTGGAGATGGGAATTGTGTGGAATTGTACCCCTCTCATTCTATGGTTTTGTTAATGTCTCCTTTCTTAAATAAAAAAAGATACTTTTGAGAGCCGAATATTGAACATTACAAAAATCATAATTACATAGAAAGAAATTGCCTTCTAGAAAAGGTAACTGGAGAAATACTGAGTGTGGTGTTACCTAAAATTAGAGCATATCTATTTGCTCTGGTTTTTGCCGACACTGACATGATATTGAAGGCAATCTATTAACATTGCAGTAAAAGTCCAAATATTGAGTGAACTGTCCAAATTGCTTAGTTGTGCAGTAAATCACAAACAAAAATGGTTCTGTTGTCATTTGGCTCCTTAATCTGTAGAGTCAGTGGGGCTCCTTTGAGAAGGGTTTCCTATTTCACAGGGCTTAGGAGCCAAGAGTGACAGAAAAGGTATTTGGGAGGGGAGGAGATGGAGTTTTTATTGAGCACAGGGTAGAAGACACAGGAAAGAAACTGGAGGGTGTCCACAAGGCCAGTTTCATAGATCAACAGACTATTTAAAATGCATGGAGACTGGGACCAACAGTAATGGAGAAGGGCAAAGGGAAGAAAATGCATGGGGGGGGGGAGCAGTAATTGGGGAGAGAGAAAGGGAGTAAAAATATTAAAGGCTTAAGCTCTGGATACCAGGGAGAAGGACAGAAATCTGATAAGGGTGTTGGAGGAGCCTTTGGAGGAGAAAAGGAAAGGGAGATGATGAGAAGCTACTCTCAAAAAGCAGAATGAAGGGCATTTCCTGAGCAGGGAGGTGGGGCACTATGTTTTCACAGGCAGAGTGGCAGAAAGAAGAGCAGTATGTCCATAAGACAAAAGCAATGGGGCTTTCTGAAGACCAGTGTGGGATGCAGGAAGGAGGACAACATATGGAATCAGATGGCTCTGTTTCTGAATCCTGCTGTGCTCTGTGAGATGATCCTGAACAATTGATTTAACCTATCTGAACCTGAGTTTTGCCCTCTGGAAGTGAGATAGCTTGGATGTTAAACAGCTGTAGTTTTTTCCTTTTCCTTTTTTTGTTTTCTTGATTCTTTAAAAAAAGTTTCACAAACTTCATTTCAGATACAGTCATCCCTGAAACTACATGAAGAAATCATTTTTAATATCCTCTCAGTTGACCCATCCATAAAATAAGGATATCTTCCCGATGGTAACTTGAATAACTTCAAAATCACCTATGGAATCTGTTTAAAACACGTATTTCTGAATCCTAACCCTCCAACTTCGAACTTCGTGTTTCTTGGATAAACATTGATATCTTTCCAGTTGAGAAACACTGACATGTTCAGAAAGCAGCAGTAGAGATTAAACAAGGCAATGGTTACAAATCCATGCAGCACAATTTCTGTCACATATTGTTAGTTTAATCATTGATGCTGGTTGAGAAGTAGGGGTGGTGATACAGTGAATGGGACAGGTCCTGGTTGGTGATGGTGATGACAGTGATGACAGCAGGTAATGAGAGGTAGAAATCAGGTCCCTAGGGAGTCGGGTGGTAGCAGCCAGTTGAGCACAAGTGGCACAAAGTGCAAGGACCAGCGTAAGGATCCAGGTTCAAGCCCCGGCTTCCCACCTGCAGGGGAGTTGCTTCACAAGCAGTGAAGCAGGTCTGCAGGTGTCTATCTTTCTCTCCACCTCTCTGTCTTCCCCTCCTCTCTCCATTTCTCTCCGTCCTATAAAACAACAACAACATCAATAATAACAACAACAATAACTACAACAATAAAACAAGGGCAACAAAAGGAATAAATAAATTAATATAAAAAATGAGGTCCTTACAAGTCCCCCACTTAGGAAAAAGATTTAAACTTTCTATAAATCTAGAACACGAAGAAGCAGTGAGTGGAATGTCCCTAACAGCAAGCATCCATTTTTATTTCCAATTAAGAGTTTGTTCCTGGAGTAAATCACAGGAGAGACAGTTCACTGGAAATTTTACTATCTTGTCTCCAGAGGTAATAAACAAAACTGGAACCCCAAAATGGAATGTACTGTATGACTTGCAAAGAAAGACAAGTCATACGAAGTTATGTCCTAAGACATAAACTAAGGTAAAACTATTTTAACATTAGCTCGTACAGACTTGTAAGATTCGTTTCATTTATTTATTTCTAGCAGAGCACTGCTTAGCTCTGGCTTATGGTGGTATGGGGGATTGAACCTGAGACCTTGGTCTCAGGCATTAGAGTCTGTTCCCATAATCATTATGCTATCTCCCCTATCCTGTATTTATAATAATATTACAGTGGGGGGGGGGCTTGGGTGATAGTTTACTTGGATAAGAACACACATTACCACGCACAAGGACTCAGTCCCCACCTGCAGGGGCAAAGCTTCACAAATGGTGAAGCAAGTCTGCAGGTGTCTCTCTCTCTCTCTCTCTCTCCCTTTCTATCTCTCCTGCCCTCTCAATTTCTTTCTGTCCTACCCAATAGAAAATAGATCATAGGGGTTATGACTTATGAATGATTCTATATGAAAAAATCACTCTCTATGAACTGATTTTCCCAGCAGTGTAAACACTGGGTTTACAAATTCCAACCAATTCTTGGCCAGATCTTGTTTACTAATTTTTGCTATAAAGTCCTTCTTTCTCATAAAAGCTCTTAGTTTGTTATGTTAAGTCACTACTAAAACTTTGGTAAAAAGGATGCTCCCCTTCCTTATCTTGTTTACTAAGCCCAATTGTACACCATCATCAGGTCTGACAGTGTCTTTGGGAGTTTCATCAGGGAAGGCAGAGACCCAAAGCTTACTTTATTGAAGCATCCTGCTCAGCATCTGGACTCACTAAATATAGCGGGAGTCGAGTGGTAGCACATGTTACAGTGCGCAAGGACCGACGTTCAAGCCCCTGGTCCCCACCTGCAGGGGGAAAGCTTCACAAGTGATGAAGCAGGGCTGTAGATTTCTCTGTCTCTCTCCCTATCTTTCCCTCCCCTCTCAATTTCTGTTTCTAACCAATAATAATTAAATAAATAAGATATTTAAAAATAAAAAAGGAAAGAAAACTGACAAACCTCTACTGGCTTGGTGGGTTTTGTTTGTTTGTTTGTTTTGTTGTTTTTTGTTTGTTTTTCCTGCCAGACAATATGCTCAAACACAACATTGCTGAATTCAAAGTCAGCCACATGGTCACCCTACTGTCTGCAGGCACCTGAGGTCAAATGTGGCCAGTCTGACATCCTAAAGAATAAGTCCAGGGGCAAAGCTAGCAGTGTGGATTTCAAATAACTGTCAACCTATGACTTACCTGCTCTACCTTCCTCACAAGCTGGCTCTGAAATGTCTACAATAACCTGTCAGTGGTGCTTTATTTTCCCAGTGTGCTTAGCTGTCTCACTCCCACTCTAGCTTAAGGGCTATGAGCCACAGTTGTCCTCCCAGCCCACTTCTCCCTGCTCAGGAGCTCGGAAAGCAGAACAACTGTAGGGAAGCCATGCTTAACTCTCCCCCAAGAGCTTGCGGTAAAGTTCCAAAGGTTTCATCAGCTAGTATGAAATAGGAAAATATCAAAAGGGGGGGGGGGGGAAGGATCAAGTGAGTTTTTCTGTTACAAGCCTGCCCATGGGATTTTCAGTATCCAGAAACCCAGATCTCAATGGAATGGATGCCACAGAACAGCCAGCCTCCACCAGCCTTCCCTACACAGGAGTGACTGACTACTGCATTCAGACAGGGCTTCCATGTCATGGCCTCAGGCTGAATTCACGTTAAACAAATGTCCATTGTTTTCTAGCTAACTAAACCCCACCAGATGTCAGATAAGGTTTGTTAAAGGTGACAAGAGACCCTCTCCACATTACTCCACCACCATCACCCAAACCCAGGAGACCAGTCAACCTCGGGCCCTCAGTCATCTCTGAGCCACAGCAAGGCTGCAGGGCTGGTTCTAAGATGATACCTTTCCCAAGGGCCTGGCTGTTGCTTGCTCAGCCAGTCAAGAAAGGCAGGGCCCTGTAGCCTGGTCTAGAGGGCCTCCACCTTGGGGTGGAGAGTGAGTGTACACTGCTGGGGGCCAGCTGCAGCTCAGGCCCTGGTGAGGTCCTTCTGGGCAACCTCCAGAAGGGCTCAGTTCCTGTGGGGCTTCCAGCTCTCCTGCTAAGAATCTAAAATTGAGGAGTCTGAATCATTTAGTCTGAAGGAGAGATGAAAAGATACGGAAGTGCAGACAGTGATGAGAGAAGAGTAAAGCAGAGACTGAAGCTCATCTAATGATCCACTTAATTAGATACGATGTAGGCTTCAAGAGGCTCTGGGCTCCATCCCTGGCACCACAAGCAGCAAAGATAATACCATAGATAGTGGAGCAGTGCTTTGCACTCTTTCAAAATTAAAACAAAATTGGGTCAGGAAGGTAACTAAGTGGTAATATACATACATGTGACCCTGGGTCTAATCATCTGGCAGTGTGTTAAAAATAAATATTTGGGGGCCGGGTGGTGGCATACATGGTTAAGTGGCCATGTTATAGTGCTCAAGGACCCAGGTTCAAGCCCCTGGTCCCCATCTGCAAGGGGAAAACTTTGTGAATGGTGAAGCAGGACTGCAGGTGTCTCTGTCTCTCTCCCTTCCTATCACCCCCTTCCCTCTCAATTTCTGGCTGTCTCTATCCAATCAATCAATCAATCAATCAATATTAGGGCTCCAGTTATATTTCTAATTAATATGGCTGTTTTGGTGTAAAAGCAGCCACTATAATAGATAAACCTAGACACTTTGTTAATTTAACAGAGTAAAAGCTTTTCTTAAAGATTGACTTATTTCACAAGAGAGAGGGAGAGAAATGACAGCACCACTCTGGTACCTGTAGTGAAGAGGGACTGAATTGGTAACCTGAAGCATAGTTAAAGGTTTTCTTCTTTTTTAATTTTTTAAAAATATTTATTTATTTATTTTATTTTGTTGCCCTTGTTGTTTTATTGTTGTAGTTATTATTGTTGTTGTCGTTGTTGGATAGGACAGAGAGAAATGGAGAGAGGAGGGGAAGACAGAGAGAGGGAAAGACACCCTCTGACCTGCTTCACTGTGAAGTGGCGCCCCTGCAGGTGGGGAGCCCCGGGGTCTCGAACCGGGATCCTTACGTCAGTTCTTGCGCTTTGTGCCATGTGCACTTAACCCACAGCGCAATGGACTGATTCACAAAGGTTTTCATCTTGCGCAGACCACAAGTAGTAACAAGGGGAGAGTGACATAAGGTTGTTGCTCTAGCGATGACTCCGGGCTTTCTTCAGTGTGTACCCAGGCCATCAACATTCAAGCAGCAGATAATGGAAGAGAAATCAAGAGACTAAGAGTGAATGTGGACAAAGCCTGGCAGTAGAGTATCTTACTCCTTCCCGCCCACAGTCACACACACACCACACATACCTGAAGGAAAGTGAATGAAGGGCACAGTCCATGGCCTCCAAGAAGTGTGTAAGCAGGGGCCAGTCTCTGCCCTAGAGACTCCTTGCGAGACCTGGCTGCCTCCCCTACTATTCCATCGAGCCTCTCCCCATCTGCTCCCTTCATCCCATTTGAATTGTCCAAGAAAGAAAAAAAGAATAGCAGAGAGGCTAGAACTGCAAAAAATAGTAGAATTTCATCTGTAAACTGAGCAGGAAAAAAAAAGGAAGCAATGAGAAAGACTGAGGTAGGAAATAAGAAAATTAAAAGCAGGTGACAGGTCTGCAGGTGTCTATCTTTCTCTCCCCCTCTGTCTTCCCCTCCTTTCTCAATTTCTCTGTCCTATCCAGCAACAATGACAGCAATAACAACAACAATGATAAACAACAAGGGCAACAAAAGGGAAAAAATAGCCTCCAGGAGCAGTGGATTCGTAGTGCAGGCACCAAGCCCCAGCAATAACCCTGTAGATAGAAGGAAGGGAGGGAGGGAGAGAAAGAGGGAGGAAGGGAAGGGGGAGGGAAGGAAAGAGGAAGGGAAGGGAAGGGAGGAAAGGAAGGAAGGAAGGAAGGAAGGAAGGAAGGAAGGAAGGAAGGAAGGAAGGAAATTAAAAGGAGAGAGAGAACACAGACACAGTTCTGAGGAGGTAAAGAATAACATTTAATATCTTTTCAGTCTCAGCAAATTATGAGAATCGCAAGAGCTGAGAAAAGCGGAAGTGATTTTAAACCAGTAAAGGATTCCATGCTCCAATAACCTGTCTGCTTCCTGCCCCCGTCAGGAGCCAAGCTAGCCCTGACATTGCCCCTCCTAGGCCTCCGCTGCTAGGTCTCCCTCTACTCCCTTCCTCTCTGAGCTCCCAGCAGGTGCAATGTTAATAACCAGGAACTAGAGTCTGAAAGAAACGTCTCTGTGATTTTAGAACCAGAGTTTCAAATCTCAAAAGCTATTTTCTACCCACCGCTCACCTCCACCCAAGAAGACCACATTCCTGAGAATCCTTAAGAGAACAGCCCCAGGCCCTCCCCACCCCTGCTTCACACTGGACTGGACTGCACTGGGCTGCATTCAGACTCACTCTGGAAAGGGGAGAAAAATACATATCACAAGTCTTTTGTGCAAGAGAGTAGGGTGGGAGGGTAGGAGTGTTTCAGAGCTCCTCTAAATTTAATTATATGTCATTTTCTAATTGTACTTCATAATTGTGTAATTATCCCCAAGGATTTTTTCTTTAAGTAATAGAACTCATAATTATGTACTAATTGAAATGTGTAATCTCATCATTTGGATTTGTAAATATATTATAGTGTAAAGATAAGGTAATTAAAAATTCAGGGATGAACTCCCTTAAAAGCCCCATGAGTTCCTGCTCCCGGTCCCAGGGTTCTCTCCTTCCTGGGGGTTGGAAATCGATTCACTTGGGACAGGGAAGATAAGCTCTCTTGGGGAAAAAAAGGCAGGGATATTTACTAACAAACACAGGCCTGCAGGCAGTGGGACTGCCTGCTTCTCTCCTAGACCTACCCAAAATACCTCCTGGTGATTCCGCAATTTCACACCCCGGAGTTTCTCAGACTGGCTACAGTCTGAACTGTCTGCTAAATCCCCCCACCTACCTCAATGCTGAGCTCAGAGAGGGGTGGGTGGATTGGCCCCAACAACAAAGGAAGGAAAAATAACCGCCCATCTCCTCGAGTTAGTCAGGGTTCTCCAAAGAAACAGAAGCAATAGAGCAGACGTAGATATACTTAAGACCTTTTATGGGAAACCGAGTCATGAGTTATATAGAAAGGCCTAAGATCTACTAACCTTGAGAACTAGGAAAACTGGTGCTGTCATTCACTCCAGACCTGAAGGCCTGCAAAGCCTCCATTGAAGTTCTGACTCAGGGCTGGGGAGACAGCATAATGGTTATGCAAATAACTCTCATGCTTGAGGCCCCAAGGTCCCAGGTTCAATCCCCAGCACCACCATAAGCCAGAGCTGAGCAGTGCTTTGGTCTCCCTCTATATCACTCATTAAAATAAATAAATAAATAAATAATAAATAAAATGTTTATTAGAAAGTTCTGACTCAAAGATTATATATATATACTTTTTTCTTTTTTTACTAATTTGGAAAAAAGGATAAGATCACCAGATAGAAAGATGGACAGATGGATGGATTGATTGGGGCATGAGGTGGGGAATGAGAAGGTGTTAGATAGCACAGCAGCAACAAAGCTATATCCTGGGCTAATATTTGTGGCATTTATTTGAACTTTTGACTCCTTAATCTCAGAAGGCCATGACTGGCAAAGCAGGAGCGAACCACACTTGCTGTTCCTCCTTGTGTGCTCGTCCTGGGGACAAAGAGGGTTTCCCCAGGCAGGTGGGAGCAGACAGCATAATGGTTATGCAGAGAGTCTCATGCTTGAGGCTCCAAAGTCCCAGGTTCAATCCCTTGCCCCACCATAAACCAGAGTTGAGCAGTGCTCTGGCAAACACAAAACAAAACCAAAAAGAGGGTTTCCCCCATCCATTCAACACTTCTCACCTGTTCTGATCATTTCATATGGACACAACCTGCAAATGCCCCTCATCATGACACTAAGCACCCTCGACTATTGAGTCCCCATAGGATGGACCTATCTAAAAATTGCTACTGAAAGAATTCCTTTTTCTCTTTCTTTTTTCAGACAGATATTACAAGACAGTGAGGCAGAGAAAGAGGGAAAGGAACCACAGCATCAAAACTCCCTCCACTCTGGTGGGAGCTGGGCTCTAGCCAGGGCCACACAAAAGTGCACTTATCCAAGTGATAAATCCCTTTCTTTTATTTAAATTTTACTAGTGATTTAATATTGATTTACAAAATTGTGAGATAATAGTTATGATTTCACACCATTCCCACCACTAGAGTCATGTGGCCCCATTCCCTCCATTGGAAACTTCAGTAGTTCTCCCAAGGTCACAGATATGGGCTGACTATTATTATTTCTATAACTATATTTGTATGTGTTTTCCCTATTTTTTTTCCTGTAGTCCTGCCTTCTCTTCCTTTGTAAGTCATGCCTACACCTATTACTACTTCCAAATGTCCTTTCTTTTTTTTCCTTTTCTTTCTCTGGGTCCTGCTGGAATTGGAGTTCAGAGACCTCTGGTCATCTTCCCTTAATATTTATCCCCCTCCTGGGATATAGACCAAAATTCTTTAGGGGGTACAGGAGATAGAAGGTCTGCCTTCTATAATTGCTTCTCTCTGGACATGGACATTGGCAGGTCGATGCATACCCCTAGCCTGTTTCTATCTTTCCCTAGTGGAGTAGAGCTCTGGAGAAGTGAGGTTCTGGGACACACTGGTGAAGTGAGGGATGGAATTTCTTAACACTGGATTCACAGACTCCACCACCATCAGCAGCAGCAGCTCTGTGATATTTTTAAATGACGATTTCAAACCAGCCCCTTTGAGATTTCATTTGTGGCCCTCAGAAATTCCAGCAGCACGCAGAACTATAGATGGATGCCATGACGTGGGTGACGCACTTGATTCCCATGTACAGGCCCTGAACCTGGCCTGTGGAGCAAGAATGCTAAAGTGTGGCTTGAGTGACAGAGTGGAGGAGGGAGGGTGGCTCCCTGCAGGGAACCCAGTGGAACCCCTTAGTGACAGCTTTGGTGTAGGAGGAAACAGGAGGGGAGATTAATGTCAGAAATTGGAAGGAAAGTAAGTGGAGCCCCTACCTGAGTGTATTTTAAGCACTTTCTCCATGTCCCAGTCAGAAGAGGGTTGAGTCAAATTTGACTGTGTCCCCAGATGCCAGCAATCTGTTACAAGAGCCCCTCTAAATAACTCAACAGGGAAAATACTTTACCAAAAGTCTTTCTTCTGAGACTAATGTGAAAGAAGTCATTCAGTGGGAAAGCAATTACAGAAGCCAGACCTTTCACCTTCTGCATCCCACAATGACCTTGGGTCCATACTCCCAAGGGGTTAAAGAATAGGAAAGCTATCAGGGGAGGGGATGGGATACGGCGTTCTGGTGGTGGGAACTGTGTGGAGTTTGTAGCCCTCTTATCCTATGGTTTTGTCAGTGTTTCCTTTTTATAAATAAAGAGAAAACAAAGTGGGGCCCTGGCTGAGGTGGAGGGAGTCAAGGAGGCCTGAAGCAAGGAGGACAGCAGAGTGCAGGAGAAAGGGGTGAGCTTCTAAGCAGAGGGACCAGATATGCAAAAGCGATAAACAACAAGGGCAACAAAAGGGGGAAAAATTTGAAATAAAAATTTAAAAACTTAAAAAAAAATTCTTAATTAAAAAAAAAAAAAAAGAATTCATTCCATGCACACACTGAAATCCCCAGGGATCCACAACACAGGTCTCTGGGGCCCTGATGGGTACTAGGGACCTTCTCCCTGACAATTTCTGGAGAGCCTGAAATCTCAACTACACTCACTCAGGCCCCAATACCCAACCCCTGATCAGATAGATTCATACCTTGCCCATCATTTGTTCTGAAGAGTAACTGTTACCTTGGCTCAGACATTTTCTTTATGAAAATTTCTATAACCGCTACCAAGGACACACACAGTGGGGCTTACACCAGTAATAATACAGCCGTGAGTTAAGTTAAATTACATTTTGAAAGCTATTATCTACCTCAGAAGTATCTCCTCCTAGGTCTGCCAAGTAGGACTAGACAGCTCCTAGCTAAGTCACTGGGGCAGGCGGGCAGGAGCAGGGGGACCTGGGAAATGGAGCAGATCTCCTTGGGCAGGGCAGAGTGGGGGTGTGGGGGGGGGGGTTGACGCCCTGCTGTCCTGCCATGGTCTCTCTGCCCTGAGTGTTTTCATTTCTGCAGAAAAAGCATGCAAAGAGAAAACTTCTTGTGACTACGGATTCACAAGATATGAGTACAAGTCCTGACTTTGTATGTGTATGAAGTAAGAGCATGTCACGGCCGGAGAGGTGGCAGTCTGGATAAAACGGGACTCTTGGAGCCAGGAAATGGTTCACCCAGTTGAGTGCACATGTTACAATGTGCAAGGACCAGGATTCAAGGCCCTCGTTCCCACCTGCCAGGTGCAAGCTTCACAAGTAGTGAAGCAATGCTACAGTTTTCTCTGCCTCTCTTTTTGTTTTCCCCTCTCCCTTTCTATCTCCCCCTTCCCTCTCCAATTCTGCCTGTCTCTATCAAATAAATAGATAAAATTTAAAAATCAAACAAAAGAAAAAAGCAATGGACTCTCCAGCATGAGGTCTGCCTGTCTCTATCAAATAAATAGATAAAATTTAAAAATCAAACAAAAGAAAAAAGCAATGGACCTGGAGGGGGGGAAGCTTCATGAGCAGCGAAGCATGTCTGCAGGAGTCTCTCCTTTGTCTCTCCCTATTTTCCCCTTCCCACTCAATTTCTCTGTCCTAGCTAATAAAATTGAAAGAAACAAAAGAAAAAAATAAAAGGAAAAAAATGGCTGCCTAGAATGGTGTATTTAGTATGCTTCCATGGAATCCCAGAAATAACACTGGTGGCAGAAAAAAAAAAAACAGAAAAGGGCCAGGGTAGATAGCATAATGGTTATGCAGAGAGAGACTCATATCTGAGGCTCAGAAGTCCCTGTTTCAATCCCCTGCACCACCATAAGCAAGAACAGAACAGTGCTCTGGTCCCAAAAAAAGAAAGAAAAAAAGGTAGAAAGGAAGAGGGGGGAAAAAAGAAATGACAAAGTGTCATTAAGTACCTGACACACAGGCGGTGGGTATTAATGCCATTTCCTAGCCTCCACTTGACCTAGGATGCAACATATATTCTAGATATAGATACTGATATCCTATTATAATGGTCAATCAAGGTCCTTGCTTCTCTTAAAGAATCATCTGTCTTCTTGCCTTTCTCATTTTCTTCCCACCCAGCCTAGTCAGACAACAGCTACTATTTATTGAGCAGATACAGTGAGTGGAGGTGTGAAAGGATGATTAGAGAATGATGTCTTAGAGTTTCAGAACCGGGGCCATTCAGCACCTGTCTGCTGCTGAGACACAAGGACAAAGAGAGACTGCTGAGTGAGTCTAAGAAAGAGAGCAAAGATTCCAGAAGCCATCTACTCACCACTACTCTATAGTGTCTGTTTCTTTTTAAATCTGGACATATTTTTCTTATTAGTAGTTTAATATTGATGTACAAAATCACGAGATAACGGGTATAATTCCACATCTTTCCCACCATCAGAATTCTGTGCCCCCTTCATTGGAAACTGCAGTAATTCTCCCAAAGTCACAGATATGGGTTGGCCTTGAGATACATAGATAGAGATAGATAGATAGATAGATAGATAGATAGATAGATAGATAGATAGATAGATATACATTTGCCTGTTTTTCCATGGTCCTGCCTTGTCTTCTTTTAAAAGTCATACCTACTACTTCTTCTGAGTATCCTTCCTTCCTTTCCCCCCTCCCTGACCCCCCCCCCCCCCGTGGGTCCTGAAAGAATTGGAGGTCAGAGCCTTCTGGTCCTCTTCCCCTAACATTTACCCATCTGGGAGTATGAAACAAAGTTCTTTATGGGGTGCAGAAGATGGAAGGTCTGGCTTCTGAAATTGCTTCTCTGCTGGACATGAGCATTGAAAGGTGGATCCATAACCCCATCCTGTTTCTCTTTCCCTAGTAGGGTAGAGCTCTGGAGAGGTGAGGTTCTGGGACACATTGGTGAGGTCATCTGCCCAGGGAGTTCAGGATGAAATCATAGTAGCATCTGCAATTTGGTGGCTAAAATGCAGTAAAATATAAAGCAGGGAAAAATGTTCAGTTAACAGGAACCATAAAGTAAGAATAGAGCAGATGGGAATATGAATTTGGGATGGATAGAAGCTAGGAAGTCTATTTTAGGTATGTTCCTAGGGGTCCATGACTGTGGTAATTTTTGCTGGAGTTTGATATCTAACCTGCATGTGGACTAAAAATATTGTCTGATGTCAGAGTTGAGAATAGGACTAGAAATCTGGATCAGGGCAGAAAGTAGCTCCCAAACTTGAAGAAAATATTAACTATTTACCACATTGATCTGACCCAGTGCCCATATCTATTCATATTTAGCACGGGAGCCTATATAACCTGTCGGTCTGTGTACACAGTTCATGGTCACAGCTGGGAACATTCTAGGTGGACTCATTCAGGACGAGTTTTCCTCGAGTGGCATAGCAGGATGACCCAGCCTGCCTTTGGAGAGTGGGGCATCTTTTACCATTGCTAGTTCATATTGAGAGAACTGTCCAGAAGAAGCCCATAAGAGAGCTTTTATAAGGAGTCGGGCAGTAGCGCAGCAGGTTAAGCACAGGTGGTGCAAAGCGCAAGGACCGTTGTAAGGATTCCGGTTCAAGCCCCCGGCTCCCCACCTGCAGGGGAATCACTTCACAAGCAGTGAAGCAGGTCTGCAGGTGTCTGTCTTTCTCTCCCTTTCTCTGTCTTCTCCTCTCTCCATTTCTCTCTGTCCTATCCAATAAGGATGACAACAATAATAACTACAACAACAAGGACAACAAAAGGGAATAAATAATTTTTTTAAAAAAGAGAGAGCAGGGAGTCGGGCGGTAGCGCAGCGGGGGTTGAGTGCAGGTGGCGCAAGTGCAAGGACCAGCATAAGAATCCCGGTTCCAGGGCCCAGCTCCCCACCTGCAGGGGAGTCGCTTCACAGGTGGTGAAGCAGGTCTGCAGGTGTCTTTCTCTCGTCCTCTCTGTCCTCCCCTCCTCTCTACATTTCTCTCTGTCCTATCCAACATCAACAACATCAATAACAACAGTAATAACTATAGCAATAAAACAGCAAGGGCAACAAAAGGGAATAAATAAGTATTAAAAAAAAGAGAGAAAGCTTATAATGATGTTCCTGATGGAAGTGACCAGTGATGGTAGAGAGAGGGATCTGTTAGACGTTTAGGCCCATTGAATCTGTGGGGGAACCCAAGGATTCCCTCACTAGGGCCCCAGATGATGGGGTGACCTGGAAGTGACCAAGAAGGCCACCATTAAGTGAGCCAGTCTCTTTCCTTTTTCCAGCTTTTGTAGTCCCTGCCCTATCTGACAAGTTTATGCTTTCTCCCACTTGTTAAAGCATTGAGTATCATTTGTTACAACGTCTATTTTTGTTTAAATTGATCTGTAATTGGAGAGTGAAGACATGCATGTACAGACCAGATGTAGCCACAGGATTATAACACGATGATCAGCTGGGGATCACACAGAAGGCTGTGTGGAACAGATGCTAGCAGAGATGTGAATTAAAAAAACAAATGGGCAGTATCAGAAATGCGATGATTAGAAGAAGCAAGTTCCAGAAAAATGGCATGATGATCTAATTATGATAAAGGTCTTCTAACTTGATGAAAAACTGAACAGAACCAGAGATGTGGCTTTTGATCCCAGCTATTTTGTTCAAAAAACTGATGACTCCAGATGCATTGCAACCCTTTTGGACTTTGGTTTTCTTAAGAATAAAATACAAATGAAAATAACTGCTTCATTTCAAGATTAAGAAAGTGATTTGTAAACAGTACAGATCAATGACTTTCAGATAGACTTGAATATTAGAATGATTTAGAATGCAGTGGAGGTGGTGATGGCAGGAAATAGTTCACCTGGTAGAGCTTGCTCCTTACTGTGCACAAAGATCCAGGTCTAAGCTCCGCTTCCCCAGAGACACACCCCACTAGGGAGAGAGAGAGGCAGGCTGGGAATATGGACCAACCAGTCAATGCCCATGTTCAGCGGGGAAGCAATTACAGAAGCCAGACCTTCTACCTTCTGCAACATTCAATGACCCTGGGTCCATACTCCCAGAGAGATAGAGAATGGGAAAGCTATCATGGGAGGGGGTGGGATATGGAGATTGGGTGGTGGGAATTGTGTGGAGTTGTACCGCTCCTACCCTATGGTTTTGTTCATTAATCCTTTCTTAAATAAAAAATAAAAAAATTAAATTAAATAAATAAAATTTAAAAAAACTACAAAACAAACAAACAAACAAAAAAATCCAGGTCTAAGCCCTGGCACTACATAAGAGGACCACAGTACTAGCAACAGGGGAAGCTCCACAGAAGGTGCAGCAGTGCTTTGGGGTATCTCTCTCTCTCTACATACATATTTTATATGACATTAAAAGAATGACAAAAATGTTGACCTGGGTGTGGTAGAATTATGCATCATGCATGCAAGGACCTGGATTCGATCCCCCGGTCCCCAACCAGAAGAGGGAAAGCTTTGCCAGTTGTGAAGCAGTATTACAGGTGACTGTCTCTCTTCCTATCACCCTCTCCCCTCTCGATTTCTGGTTGTCCTCAATAAAATTTAATTTTTTTAATATTTAAAAAAGAAGAGAAGATAAAGCAGATTTCTGGCAGGCCAGGAGGTAGTGCAGCAGACAGAACATTGGGCTTGCATGCAGGAAGTCCTAAATTCAATCCCTGGCACCACATATACTAGTGAAGACTCTCTCTCTTTCTCTGTGTCTTTCCCTTTTTCTCTGCGTCTTTCTCTGTATCTCTCTTTCTCATTAAAATAAAATAAAACATTTTTTTTAAAACTGGAGAGGGGGTTGGGCACTATAGCATAGCAGGTTAAGCACACAAGGCACGAAGCTCAAGGACTGGTGTAAGGATCCAGGTTCAAGCCCCTGGCTCCCCACCTGCAGGGGTGTCTGTCACTTCACAGGCGGTGGAAGCAGGTCTGTAGGTGTCTGTCCTTCTCTCGCCCTCTCTGTCTTCCCCTCCTCTTTCAATTTCTCTCTGTCCTATCCAGCAACAGCACTGGCAACAATAACAATAACAAAAACAACAAGAGCAACAACAAAGGCAACAAAATGGGAAAAGTGGCCTCCAGGAGCAGTGGAATCATAGTGCAGGCACCAATCCCCAGCGATAACCCTGGAGACCAAAAAAAAAAAAAAGTGGGGGAAAAAGTTACCATCATGTCTGTGCCTCCCCCAGTGGCCAATACTGCCTGCTCAAAAGGCCTCTCATCTACCCCGCTCACTAGCTCCTCTGCCTACTTTGGGATCCAAATCAAATGCCAGCTCCTCTCTTTCTCTCTCCTTACAGAGCCAATTCATCTCCTCTTGGTCCTCCCATGAGACTGTACAATGTCTAGCTGCACTCCCTCCACCCATACAGGGAGACAGTGTCAGGAGCACACCCTGTGTGCCTGAGTGAAAACCCTAAAACTTGCTCAAAAGCTGTGCAACATTGAGGAATTTATTTAGCTGCTCTTTGATTACCTGAGCAAGTGAATCAGTTGGAATTCTGTATATGTTGGCTGGTTAGCTCACTGTTTAAAGCAAATGAGTAGATCCAAAAATGAATGAATAATAGGTCTTTAATAGGAAAGTTGGCTGTTTGCATGGTTGAATTAACAGACAGATTTTCCACAAATAGCAGATGTTCCATAAACTTTGGCTGGTTGAGTGAATGAACAAATAGCCCCCTAAAATATAGCAATAGCCTGGAGCCAAATTCACCGAGGACACAGTAAGAGCATGGGGTGGGGGGTGGGGGTGGGTGGCAGGGCCTGCCCCAGACATCTCCCTTATCTGATCATTCTGTCCTTCTCCCTCTACCCACACAGGTTGCTTCTGCAGAAGTCCTTGGGGTGTCTTAAGGGTGATATGGAAACCTGGGCTTCCCCTTCTTATTCCCTCTAAGGGACCAGCCTGCCCTGTGGCCCAGGCACTGGCCTCTATGCCCCACCCCTGTAGAGGAGGGGATCTAGACTCAGCACCTTAGGAATAGACTTCTTATTACCTGGTCCCTTAAGGGTGGCAGGAACTGAGCTAAATAATTCACTTTGACCTAGCACCATTCCCTGGCCCTGCTTCCCCGCCCCACACACACACAGCCAGAAGCAGCCCCAGCAGCTCCCACCTCCAGGTAATGAATTATTTGGCAACACATCTGGAGATGTGCAGACTAGAAACCGTACACGTGTCGGAAGATTTTGCCATTTCCATTAAATATGCCATTCATTTGGCGGCTAATTAAATGTGCAATAATGGGCTCTAATTTCCATTTTAAATGACTTCCTAGGAGCAGCAGAAAGGGAGATGCAGGGTGTAATTTTCTAGAAGAGTCTCCCCCCTCCCCCACCCCACCCCTCACAAAGCTTTTTAGAACACACAAAAGAGGGAGAATTGTATAAAAGAAGGGTGGTTTTGAAACTGCTCCAGTTTCAAAACTGGTCACAGAGGATGGTAAGTCTTCCTCCTCCTTCTCTTCTCTGTACTTACCACCCCACACTTGTGTGCTGTGTGTGAGCACATGCACGCACACCCATGCGCCACACACATGTGCCACTTCACGTTGAGTCTACAAGCACCAGTCCGAGCCAGCTGCAGTGAGGCAGCTGGGAAGAGGGAAACAGGAGACAAGGCCATATGAGGCTGAAAAAGGGTCAGGTGTCACCTGCCCCCTCTGAGGAAGCAATGTGGCTTTGCCAATGGCTGGACAAATAAAGTTGTGTGACATGGTCTCTCAGAGCCTCTGTCTCATCTGTAAGATGGGACCTATCAAACCCAGTTCAGGAGATAATGGCAGCAAAGGACAGGGCGTGTGAAAAGGCTCTGGTGTGGCCTGGCACGCAGCAGCAGGTTCTCAATATGTCAGATGCCCTCTATCTCTTCCAACCCTCGGTTGGCACTGAGGGTCAGACTTGTCCTCCAGGCTCCCAGCAGGTGCCAGTGACCCTGTGAGATGCCTCCTCACTCTCAGGCATCATCCTCTGACCCAGCTTGAATTCTGCCTTCCTCTCCTCCCTTCATCCCACCTCTGGAAAGAGATCAGCACTACAGTGGGAAGAAGTCTTTCTAGAGAGATGAGACAGGTTTGCAAAGAGGCTGAGGAGAGTACAGGGAACTAGCCTCCTGATGCAAACACAGAGGTAAGCACAAATGAGTGAGAGCAGACAAGTCTCTGGTCAGACCCTCGCTTTTGCTCCAAGGAAGAGTCCAGACCTGCAGGCCAGCCCCTGGAGATGTTACTCCCCTCACAGACTCTTCAGGATCTGTTGCCAGGAGACGTGGGCAGGACTGTCCACTTCCCCCACCACAAACCCACAGGGGCTGCAGCTGGCCAGTGTCTCCCAGTCCTGGATCTCTCCAACTCTGTGAGTGAGGACAAGGGTGCCGAGATGGGCCAAGGATGATAAATCAGGCTGTTTCTCCCTGTGCCTCTGGCTGGTCTGGAAAGGAGATAAGTAAATAAATAACTCTGCTCCATTTCACAGAGTATCTCAGGATCTCAGGCCAGAAAATGGACGGCTTAATAGCTCAATGGAATAGTAGGCCTGAGGTAGAAGTGGGGATGAAGGCAAAATGAACAAGAAATTATCTGGTTGTCTCAAACAGAGGTTCTACTCAACTAAAATATAGATAGGGGTGAAAAGGTGCAAGGAGTCAGGCAGAGTCTTTTATAAGGCAAAATCAGACTGGAATTTAGAGGGGCCCATAAGATAATTGCCCAGCTAGATAATTGCCCACCTGGGCCCCATTCAGTGAGTTAAAAGTAAGTCAGTCACTCCTCAAGGTCAAGTCTACAGTTTTCCCATTTAGTGGTGCTTTCAAGCACACACTGTCCACCTATTCAGTTACGCCACCGTTATTTCTATATTGTCAGCGTCACACAAAGCAACCCTTTCATATGGAGAAAGTTATGGGTTTCAGAGGGAGGCAGGTCTGGGGTGAGTCCCTGTTCTGCTATTCTGTCCTTATTGGCAGATAATCCCTGATGTCTCTGGGTCTCAGTTTCCACCTCTCTGGAATGGAGATTGTTGTGAAAACAAAATTTACTTAAACATACAAAAGCACTTAATCTGGGGTGGGTAGGTGGAGAGAATACAGGTCCAAGAAGGATGACAGAGGACCTGGTGGGGGTTGTATTGTTATATGGGAAACTGGGGGATGTTATGCATGTACAAACTATTGTATTTACTATTGAATGTAAAACATTAACTCCCCAATAAAGAAATTTTTTTTTAAAGCACTTAATCTGATGACTAGCACATAGATATGCTTCACTGAATAGATCAGTGATGGCTGCTCTTCTAACGGCAATATAGTGTTCCCAAGTTGTGTGTAGGGTTCAAACCCAGGGCCTTGTGCATGACAAAGTATGAATTCTATAGGGTGTATTATCTCCCAGCCCTCAATGACAATGTCCTAGGTAAATTCTTTTGTATCCATTCTTCACTGAAGTATTTATGACCCTTCAGATGTATGTGCTTCTAAACATCATTTTACTTGGGCCAAAACTGAAGACTGAACCAGTAGGGAGAACTTGTCCAAGGCCACCCAGTGAGAGCAAGAAAAAGAGGAGCCCTGCGGGACTCGCAGCCTGTACTCTTCAGGCCACAAGAGATGCCTTCCCTGGTTTGCCTCAGCTTCATGGAGCAGACCGGTTAAAAGAAAACTCTCTCCCGGTGATGAAGGGCTTGTCTTGGGGGCAGGAACTCTGCACAAGTTGATGCACAAAGACAAACCAGCTGGGAGGCATCTGACCTTGAAGTCAGTCCTCTCACAGGGGCCCTGGTGGGAGCGGCAGTGATTGAAGCCTATTGGTGGAACTGGGGGCTGTAGCACAGATCTTGATGAGGAAATGCTAAGACAAACAGAATAAACAAGGCAATTTCAGAAAGTGATAAGAGTTACAAAGATTATCCAAATGGAGAAACTTAGAGGAAAAATACAGGAGAAAAATGCCATCAGTGAACTCAAGAGCTAGACTGTAGGAGTCATACTCCAAGTGTCCAGAAACTCAGGCAAGAGACAAACTCAGAAACACAAAGCAAACTGAGCTGCTTCGTGGAAGCAGAACCCTGCACTAGGTCTTAAAGAGTGGTTAAAACTTGTCTGGAGAGTTGGGGGAGTAGCGTAATGGTTATGCAAAATCACTTTGATGCCTGAGGCTCTAAACTCGGAAATTCAATCCCAGGTGCCACCATAAGACAGAGCTGAGCAGTTCTCTGGTCTCAAACAAACAAACAAACAAACAAACCTGGGTAAGTTAAGGGCAAAGGAGATGATCCTTGCAAGTATGAAATCCAGAACAAAGGGCAGGGATGCATGTATTGGGCAACTACCAAGCTGGATACTGTCACATTCACAGCTGTTCATTCCCAAAAGAAGAAAGATAAGCACAATGTGGAAATAAAGGGACAGGGAGCGAGATCAGTTCAGAGCACTGGGTCCAAGTACAAGGGGAATGAAGAGGAGGGGTGAGAAGAACTCAGGTTAAGACAGTCCTCAGTGGGCTGACCTCTCCCATGGGCTCCCCACAGCTTTTTTTCATAGTTCTGCAGCAAACTAAGATGAGTCATAAAGTACCTTAAGAGCATACTTAACCATACACCACTGCACATCGTTACTCTGCATTAGAATACCTCACAGGGTTCATAAAAAAAAACCCTGGTTTTTCAAGCCTGGAGTTTCGGTCTTGGGCTAGGCCCGGGAGTCTGCATTTCTGACAAGCTCCCAGTCTCTCACGATACTCTTGTGACTCTTGCTTCCTGGCACTCATACCCTAAATATTGAAAAGGGGGCTTCAGGGGTTGGGTGGTAGCACAGTGGGTTAAGCACACGTGGTACAAAGTGCAGGGACCCGTGCAAGGATCCTGGTTCAAGCCCCCGGCTCCCCACCTGCAGGGGAGTCACTTCACAGAAGGTGAAGCAGGTCTGCAGGTGCCTGTCTTTCTCTCCCCCTCTGTCTTCCCCTCCTCTCTCCATTTCTCTCTGTCCTATCCAACAACGAACGACATCAACAACAATAATAACCACCACAAGGCTACAAAAATGGCAACAAAGGGGGAAAAAATGGCCTCCAGGAGCAGTAGATTCATGGTGCAGGCACTGAGCCCAGCAATAACCCTGGAGGCAAAAAAAAAAAAAAAATCGGGGGGGGGGGGGCTCTGGGGCCTCGCTGGCAGCAACACCAGTACACAAGTATCCAGGTTCAAGCCCCCAGTCCCTACTTGCACAGGGGGAAACTTCATGCGTGGTGAAGCATATCTGCAAGTGTCTTTCTCTTGCCCTCTCTACCTCCCCCCCAATTTCTCTCTTTATACAATAAACAAATGTCAAAGACAGAGGAAGGAAGAAAAAAAGAAAGAAGGGAGGGAAGGAGGGAGGGAGGGAGAGGGAGGAGGGAGAGAGGGGAGGAGGGAAGGAAGGAGGGAGGAAGAGAGGAAGGGAGGGAGGGAGGAAGGAAGGGAGAGAAAAAGGAAAGACAGAAGGAAGCTGGCAAAATAGCTCACTTGGATAGTGTGCTGCTTTACCATGAGTTACCCAGGTTGGAGCCTGGCCCCTACCACAATGAAGGAAACTTTGGTGCTATTTATTTGTCTGTCTGTCTGTCTGTCTATCTATCTATCTATCTATCTATCTATCTATCTATCTATCTATGCCTTCCTGCCTCTATCTAAAATAAAAAAGGAAATTTAAAAGGTTGGCATGGAAGGGCAGAAACACTGAAAAGCTTGACATGTATGACCAATAAGGCACTGTGGAAATACCGATATATGACTTCCAAGGCTGGTTTGTTTTCTTGGATGACTACCATGCTGTGAGGCTGTGAAGACACTCAGGTCACCGTGGGGAGAGAGGGACAAGGATTGGATGCAAAGCCTCCCAGCAACAACCAACAGCACATGGCAAGCCATGCCAACAAGCTACCATAGGAACAGGGCCTCAGGTCTTCAGATGTCTGCAGCCCCAGCCAACATTTTGATTGCACTTAATGAGAAGCTCTAATCCAGAACCTACACAAGAAACCAAAGGGAACTGGAAACAACTGTTGTTTAAGATCAGTAATTTGGGGGACTGTTAGACAGGTACAAATCATGTCTATACCAGATGGTGCTATGGGGTTGGTTTGAGACACACACTTTTTTTTTTTAAATCTCGCTTGTCTTTATTTTTTATTCTTTATAAAAAAGAGGCAGTTATGGGGATCACATGGGCTCCTCACTCAGACTAGTATTGTGCTTTATTGCTAAGCTATCTTCCCAGTTCTCAATATCTTTCAACCTGTCTTACTTAGACCAATGGAATGAAATGTTAATTGCCTACCTGTTCTAAAATCCACATTGCAATGTGTGGGATCATACTTGCTTATGGAATGGACTAAGTACATGTGTATTAAATCTTCTTCTGGGGGCACTGGGCAGTGGCACACTGGGGTTAAGCACACATAGAACAATGCACAAGGACTGGCTCAAGGATCCTGGTTCGAGCCTCTAGCTCCCCACCTGCGGGGGTAGGGGGGCTGTCACTTTGCAAAGGATGAAGCTGGTCTATGAGTGTCTATCTTTCTCTGTCCCTATCTTCCCCTCCCCTCTCAATTTCTTTCTGTCTTACCTAAAAAAAAAAGAAAAGAAAAAGAAAAAGAATAAAATAGCCACAGAAGCAGTGGATTCCTAGTGCAAGAACCAAGCCCCAGCAATAACCCTGAAGAAAAAAAAAAGTTCTTCTGCTTCTATACTTTCTCCTGGAACAGGACACACATTTTTAAAATGATTACAATATTTCAATCCTTGTCCCTAGCGGATACCTGGCATGTAGAATGTTTTCAATAGTAATTACTATTATTATTAGTTGATTATTAATGTTAGCCAAGGTACTGCTTAGCTGTGGTTTATGATGATCTCAGGGATTGAACACCTGGGACCTTGGAACCTCAGGCATGAAGCTTGTTTTGCATAACCACTGTGCTATGTTCTCTGGCTCTAAATACCTTTAATTAATTAGTAGCTAAATGTGTGGGTGAATGAACGGATGAAGGAAGGTAAGATTCAAAGCACTAAGTATTCAGGAGCCACTGAATTAAGGAGTGACATGACATCAAAGCTATTTAGGAATATTTGCTGGAAAAGATCCACAGAACTGTGACTCTTATGGGTTAAGACAGGTTAAGACTGTCCTCAATAGCAGACTAGAAAACCTCCCCCAATCCTCCCCCAACCCTCCCTGTAGGCTTCCCGCAACCTTATCTCATGGTTGCTAGTAATCTGAGCTGGGCCATAAGTGGCCTGGTGTGCTGAGTTGGTCCTGCTGGTAAAACTGTCAGCCTAGGTCCCATGCATGCAAGGACTTAGCAGACAAAAGGAGGCTTGGCCTGACAGTGCTGCTCTGCTTCTCCTTCCAGCCTGCAGAAGGCCTGCCAGAACAGCCACCTGTCACCACGACATTCATCTCTCACCCTTCTCTCTGTTCTCCTTTGCTGGCCCTGATTTCCAAATTTTCCCTCTTTCTCTGTTTACTCATAGCCCTGCTTCCTCAACACGCTGTCTGGGGGGAACTTCCAGGTTCTTCTGCTGCTGGTCCCCAAAAGACTTTCTCTTCCCAGCCTGGGGTGTTTACCCCCTCTAGATGATTCCCACAAAGCAGGTGGCAGTATAACGCCATTCTTCTTCTTCTAGCGTTTGCCTTTCTTCCATAGCCAGTCAACAGCGTCAGGTTGAAAGCTGTCAGGAGCTGCTTGTTGCTGGCTTTGAAAGTGACTGGGATCCATATGGATTCAGTCGGCTAGGAAGGATCGTCAGTTTCCCCAATGAATGGGTACTCACGGGATGCACCACGAGAAGGTCGATCCAATGCATCCCTATAACGCCATAAATATTTACCAAGTACTAGCTCAGGCAGCCAGCACTAAGCTGAGCATCTATAGACATAGAACTCCTGTTTTACACACAAAAGATTTCTATCAAATTTCCCTGGAACAACAACTCTGTTTTTGCTACAAATTCTTCATGCCACACCACAGTCACCACCAGCACCACCAATCCCCACCCCAGTGCCCCCCCACCCCACCATTGCTATCTATGTATATCACCTTGCCCTGTGGCAGAAACATGTAGAAAGAAGGTTAATCGAGCCACCTGGGGTTATGGCATGTCATGATCATATAGTGGTGAGAAAAACAGTTAATCGACAGCACCTGCGTCAGAGGGAAATCGTTCCTCATGACCCCAGTCCAGGACAAAGCCTCTTCCTTTGCAGGTATTGAATTACTTACTGCATTTGGAGCTAGAAAAAAGTTGATTTTTTTTTTTCAGTGCTGTTTGCCAGCTCTCTCTCAAGACTTCCTTGTTTTCCATTGCATTTTGGTTTGGGGTATTTGCACAGAAAGATTAAGATGCCAGTTGAGATTTGAAAAAAAAAAAAAAAAAAAAGCCCACAGGATCTGATGTGCTACAGAAGATGGGGGGGCTGGGGGTCCTAGCTCACCTCTAAGCAGGGTTTAGGATGCTGAGTTTGCTCAGGTGGCTCCTGTGAACAGGAGCAAGGTGCCAGCTCCTGGGTGGGTCAAGGTTGGATCGTCTCAAAATTGGAATGATGAGTTTACATCAGGAAGGGACACTTGCAGGAGAGTTCTTTGTTGTCTCTTGGAATTGACTTGCCTTGAGTGTCAGCAAGGACCCCAATGTCAGAACATCAGAAAATCAAAAGCTATGCTGAACCCAGATGCCCATTCATCTATCTGCCACCTCTTCTCTTTGGTTTGGTGCATGACACATAAAGGGTCAATAGATGGATCCCAAAAAGACAGACACATTATAAGAAAAGCAGTTATGTCTCCAGGGGACCAGGAGTAAGATTGGGGTGTATTGGTTTGTTTCCCTTACCAGAAGCATAGAACAGATCTAAGGGAACCATAGCAAGACAGGGGGGTGAAGGCTGTCCAGAACAGGAAGTGCTTTAAGAAATGGACAATTGGGGGTCAGGCGGTGGCGCAGTGGGTTATGCGCATGTGGCACAAAGTGCAAGGACTGGCGTAAGGATCCCAGTTCGAGCCCCCGGCTCCCCACCTGCAGGGGAGTCGCTTCACAGGCGGTGAAGCAGGTCTGCTGGTGTCTATCTTTCTCTCCCCCTCTCTGTCTTCCCCTCCTCTCTCCATTTCTCTGTCCTATCCAACAATGAACAACATCAACAATGGCAATGATAATAACCACAACGAGGCTACAACAACAAGGGCAACAAAAGGGGGAAGAAATGGCTTCCAGGGGTGGTGGATTCATGGTGTAGGCACCGAGCCCAGCAATAACCCTGGAGGAAAAAAAAAAGAAATGGACAATTTCAGGAGTCGGGCAGTAGCACAGTGGGTTAAGCGCACATGGCACAAAGAGCAAGGACCAGCGTAAGGATCACCTGCAGGGGAGTTGCTTCACAAGTGGTGAAGCAGGTCTGCAGGTGTCTATCTTTCTCTCCTCTCCCCCTCTCTGTCTTCCCCTCCTCTCTCCAATTCTCTGTGTCCTATCTAACAAAGATGACATCAATAACAACAATAACTACAACAGTAAAAAACAAGGGAAAATAAATATTAAAAATTTTTTTAAAAAGAGAGAGAGATGGGCAATTTTAGTGAGTCTGCCATGA
Source organism: Erinaceus europaeus (assembly GCF_950295315.1). Classification (NCBI taxonomy): domain Eukaryota; kingdom Metazoa; phylum Chordata; class Mammalia; order Eulipotyphla; family Erinaceidae; genus Erinaceus; species Erinaceus europaeus. The sequence goes on along the minus strand of NC_080181.1, from coordinate 19,512,304 downwards.
GGAGAGAAATGGCATACTGGGGTTAGCAAGAGGGCTCTAAAGCCATGGGACGTCCTTCTCTGCAGCACTGAGCTGAACCCCCAAAGGGTTCCCGGGGGCCTAGCAAACCCTCCCCATCACCCATTACCTCTTCCCTACCGACACTACCTCCTTCCCCCTTGCAACTCCTAAAAGACTTGAAATGCCAGGGCCCTCTGACTAGAGCTGCCATCCCCACCCCAGGTAACGGGTTCATGGCCTGGCCTGCCCTCCCCTGGAGCCTGGCCATTTCCACTGTTCCTTCAAGTCTGGCTGGTTGCCCAGAGCCTTGATACAAAAAATGATCTCCTTTCCTGTGCTGGCACAAAAGAAAGGTTTGCCTCTTAGATAGATTTCCTGCCTTCTTTCCTACCATAGTCAGACTCTGAAAGGGCATATAAAATGATTTTCCTCTTGGCTGACTAAAAGGAGCCTCATCTGTTCGAGGCCAGAACGTTTGGAGATTAATATCCTCTAAGCATGTTCCAGTGGGGTGGGACAGGGAAGATAGAAATGAAGCCACCCCCTGGTTCAGTGATGAGGATCCTAACACCAAAGGTGCTTTTGACCCTGACAACATGTTTAGAGATTCACAGCCTTCCAGTGGGGAAGAGGAGCTGGTTATTTCCATTAGTTGGAAACTAAGACTCAGGTTAAATCATTTGCCCAGGGTCAGAAAGAACCAGGAGTCTGGAAGTTCAAGGAGAACATTTTGCTCTGAGTCCTGCTGGGACATACCTTGGCACATTTTTTCATGGGCTTCAGAGAAAGAAAGAGTAGACTTCTCATCTTCTGCTCAGGAAGTTAGGGTAGTGCCAAGAACATGGACTTTGAAGCCAGGGGGAAAAAATGAGGGGGCAGGTGGTGGCACAGATGGTTAAGCACTCACATTACAATGTGCAAGGACGCAGGTTCAAACCCCTGGTTCCCACCTGCAGGGGAGAAAGCTTAATAAGTGGTGAAGCAGGGCTACAGGTGTCTCTGTCTCTCTCCCTCTGTATCTCCACCTCCCCTCTCAATTCCTCTCTGTCTCTAGCCAATAACAAAAAAATCATGTAAATGTGAAGCATTCCCTTCCTCATTAGCTGTGTGAATTCAGGTTTGTGGCAACCTCTCTGAACCTGTTTCCACTTTAATACAAAGGAAGGTAGATGAATTGCCCTTGGCAGGGTTTTTTCTTTCTTTCTTTTTTTTTTTTTTTCCTTTTTTAAGGTTCAGTGTTCCAACACAACTCTGTGCCTGATACAAAAGAGGAAGCCTCCCTGCAATGTTTGTTTCTCGTTAAGCCACAGAGAAAGGGGTCGCACCCTCATTCTCAGGGTCAAGGTTAGGCTAAAGCCAATTCCCTGCTAGAGAAGCTGGCTGAACTCTTCATGGCTCCAGGAAGCCAATGACTGAAGCTTCGTGGGGTCTGTCTGAGCAACAGGTGTGAGGCTTCTGGGCCCAATGCTCAGGCTGACCCCAGCGGGACAGATGGTAAAGTACACTGGAACTTGAGCGGGAGCCCTTAAGGGCCACGCAGCTATCCTGACTTAAGAGCACTTGGAGGACCAGAGGCCCAGGGCCGGGCAGCAGGCTGAACTTGGCAGTGGCCTCCTACAAGCTCAAGGCAGTTTCCCTTCCACCTGCCTGCTTCCCTTCACAGCCTTTTCTCTCTCCTCTCCAAGAAGTCACTAAACGCTGCCTTGGTGCTATTTTCATTTTCTAATCTGAACACAAGAGATAACAAGCTCCATGAAATGGTTCCCAGCAGGAGATTCCTTTTGTTAGAATTGAAATGAATGTTTTTCAGCTTCAAGGGGGTGGTGATCATTCAGGTTACCACCCCATCCATGACCACTCCCGCCAGTCCCTGCGTGCGCGCACACGCACGCGCACGCGCACACGCACACACACATCACGGGCAGGTCGTCAAGCTGCTTGGCTGTCAGTTCTTGAGAAAACCTAGCCTGGCCTCTGGGGACTGTCTGTTAATAGATTGGTTTTTACAAAGGTTGCCCCACCCTGCTGTTTCCAACAGCTGCCTTGCCAATTCACTCGCATTCCAAACCCTCCCTCCATTTTTCTCAACCTCCAGACTTCAGAGGATACTTCTCTTTACTTGGAAAGGACCAAGGTCAGGAAAAGATGTGACTGAGAAGATTCAGGGACCAAGACCTCACCTATCCACAGCCTCAGCCACCCCCCCCCCCATGTTTCTGCCCCCAGACTGCAGCCTCCCTCTTAGTGCCTTGTTTCTAGGAGGTTAAAAGAGATCACAGGCTCCTAGGATAGTTTGGAGCATCATGAAGCCAAGCCAGGCATGGTTCCAACACAACTCCAAAGAGTACCTTTCCAAAATCCACACCTGCATTAAGCTCCTCCACATCGATCCGTGCCCCGCCTACCCACACCCACACACATCTGCATTGCATGGTGCACAGCTTCCATCCTAAATATCACCAGAACCCACACTCTACAAGCACCCATGGTGCTCTCTTGGGTGGGGGGAGGGGGGAGGCTAAGGGCCAAATGTAACCACCATTCGTTTGCTCAGGAGTCTAATGGCAATTCTTCTTTCTTTTGTCTTTTTTTCTTTTAAGATTGATTTTGTTTATTTTCACATGAGAAAGAGAGAGGAACCAGAACAACTCTTGTCCATCTGATGCCAAGGTTTGAGCTGACGGCCTCATGCAAGTCCTGCAGTCTGCCAGCTAAGCGACCCTCTGTACTGCACCCCAAAAGCTAATAGGATTTTTTTTTCTTTTCCATTTCTGGGTCTTCACCACTCTCTCCCCCATCTCTATCTCTCTCCATCAAAATAAATCTTTTGAATATATTTTTTAAAAAGCAAGCCATGAGGGACGGGGACATAGTGACACACACATTGACTGATGAAGATTTGTCACAGTGTTTTTAAGCACACACATTATAGTGCACAAGAACCAGGGTACAAGCCCCAGTCCTCACCTACAGTGGGGAGAAGTTTCAGAATGGGGAAGCAGTGCTGCCAGTGCCTCTTTCCACTCTCCCTCTCTACTCCCCCTTCTCAACTTCTGTCTCTATTCAAAATAAAGCAAGAAAAGCCTCTCCCTAAAAGCAAGCCATATTTAAAAAAAATACATGCATGCATATTGATAAAACTTTGTTTTATATCTCTCAGATATTAAAGAATTCCAATAAAGTCTTTATCCTAAAAAGAAGTTTGAAATTCAACTTTTTAAAAAGATTTTAATTATTTATTTATTGATGAGAATGATAGGAGGAAAGGGAGAAAGAACCAGACATCACTCTGGTACAAGTGCTGCCAGGGATTGAACTCAGGACCTCATGCTTGAGAGTCCAATGCTCTATCTACTGTGCCACATCCCACTGAAATTCAACTCTTAACAGTTATGGTGGTATCCAGTGCCTATCAACATTGATCTTTAAGCTTCTTCCAACATAAGTAATGTCTCCATGATGCTCATATACTCTCATTATACTTGACAATATAACATGGACAGATATGACTCTATAATGAGGGTATACACTCTATATGCTCACAGGTGACCTATAGAATGTATGCTATATGACTTAAGGTGAGAGGATATATACACCCTCACTTTAAATGCCTTCGGGAGGTAACGCAGCGGGCTAAGCGCACGTGGCACAAAGCGCAAGGACCGGCGTAAGGATCCTGGTTCAAGCCCCAGCTCCCCACCTGCAGGGGAGTCGCTTCACAGGAGGTGAAGCAGGTCTGCAGGGGTCTATCTTTCTCTCCCCCTCTCTATCTTCTCCTCCACTCTCCATTTCTCTGTCCTATCCAACAACGATGACATCAATAAAAGCAATAATTACAATTTAAAAAACATTTAAATGCCTAGGTCTATATTACATGACTATTGACTGGGAATATAAATACTCTCACTACGTAAGACTGAACAGAATGTATATTATACACACACCTACTCTCACTATATGACTGTGGCTGTACCTCTTCTGCTTGACCACTTTTGAGGGCTCTTCCCACTTCCCACAAGACAAAGTGAGGACCCCTTAGCCTCTCACATACTTCCAACTCCACTCTAGAGATGCACTTTAAAATTACTTGCACCGAACAGTTACTTAGAATGTTAGCAGTTCCATGCTGTTCCCTCAGCCTCAGATACCTGCATCCTCTCATCTCCTCCCAGGGTAACCCTGCCACCCAGCTCTGACCTGATCAATTCATCAGTCAAGGCACAACTCCAAACAACCCTTCAAGCCACCCCTGAGGCTCACTCGTGCTCCTGTTACACCTGACACCTGGCCCCTGGACTGAAGGGATGGAGCACATTTCCAAGATCCCCGTGAACTTCAAGTTTCTCCTGAAATTCTGAGCACTGACACACAACAGGTGTCCAATACCATTACAAAGGGGAGGGAAAGAAAGAGGTGAGAAGGGGAAGCAGAGAGAGGATGGGATGTACAGAAGCCAAGAAGAGAGACCAGAAGCCTGGCTCCCTAGTGATGATTGTTCCATCACTGGGGAGCCAGAGACGACCTGAACTGCCCCTGTGGCTACAGACAGACTATGACCCACATAGTCAACGACTGCCACCTCTCCAGATTCAAAGGAGGTCTCGAAACTTTACATCAGGCTCAACCTGACGCTGTTGACTGGCTACGGAAGAAGGGCAAACGCTAGAAGAAGAAGATGGGGAGGACACAGGACTGCTCTCAGCCTGCCATGCCTGCCCTCCTTCCCCAGACTACGTTATGGCCATGGACTACCTGCGTACTGACTCTGACCCTTGCTTTTCCAAGAAAATAATGCCTCTGATCTCTTTTCGGTTTCACAGAAATAGAACATATAAAGGAGCTATGACTCCTATTACACAGAAAAGGAAACTGAGACCCTAAGACATAGTGATGAACCTAGACTCACGGAGAACCCTAACTGACACACACACACACCCCAGCACTCTAGTTCACCTACATTTGTGTTCAAGTGTGTGCTTGGCTGGATAAGGGTGAGGGCTTAGCCCTTTCTGTCAAAAAAACACAATCCAAGCAAGGCTAGCTGGATTGTGAATCAGCGACAGCGTTTTGTCGCAGACCTTTTATGCTGCACAGATATGTTGGTATGGAAACCACATTTGAGAGGTTACAATTGAAACACCATTTGCCACTGGTGGTTTTCTTAAAAATCTTACAAGCTATGATCGTAGGTGGGAAATGTCTACATTTGCTAATCTAATCTTTCTTGGCGGTAAGCTCCTATCTGCAAATGGTTGTGAAGTAATTATAGCAAACTTTTAAAAAAATATTTATTTATTCCCTTTTGGTTGCCCTTGTTGTTTTTATTGTTGTTGTTTTTATTGATGTCGTCGTTGCTGGATAGGACAGAGAGAAATGGAGAGATATGGGGAAGACGGGGAGAGAAAGATAAGACACCTGCAGACCTGCTTCACCGCCTGTGAAATGACTCCTCTGCAGATGGGGAGCGCTTCGCGCCACGTGCGCTTAACTCGCTACCGCCCGACTCCCAGCAAACTCTTTCAAAATAGTCTGTATTTATGCTCTGTCAGCAAATAATAAATACAAGGGAGGGATTTAGTGCTCACCTCCACCTAGACCATGAGCCCCTGGAAACAGTGCTAATTCCTTCAGTTCTGGGTATCCAAGGTTCAGACAGAGCACAACACCAAGGAAGCATTCAACAAAGGGGGTTTGACTGGAGAAACATGACAAATGGCAGATTTGCCAATACAGGTTAGAAATAATAGCTTGTCTCACGTTTGCCCACTCTGTACAATCTCCCAAACTTTCTTTTTTCTGAATTTGTTTGGTCTTTCCAGCTATATTGTGAGTTGTTCAAGGTGTGAATTAGGAGTCCTACTACATAGAAGGGGGGGGAAAAATAAAATAAAAAACTCAGCAAAGTCCTGGACTGGTTAATAAGTAACGGAGATCAGATTAGAAGTCAGGCTTCTGGTTGGTTCCTGGACCAATTCTCTTCCCTCCTCCCCACTCAGGCTTCCCTCAAATGTCTCCCACACATGGTACCACAAACACCCCAGCCATAGGCCCCCTCCTCACCCCTGCCCACCTTCCCTCAATCAGGTCAGAACAGCTGGGCTTGCTCTTAACTTTTTCTACTGTTTTTCTAAGAGTCTCCTGTGGTGACTGAGTTTTATTTTTTAAATATTTCGCTCTTTTTAAAACTTTTTTTGTGTTATCTTTATTTATTTATTTATTGGCTAGAGAGAACCAAAAATTGAGAGGGAAGGGGGGAGGGAGATAGAGAGGGAGAGAGACAGAGAGAGAGGGATACCTGCAACACTGCTTCACCACTCACAAAGCTTTCCCCCTGCAGGTGGGGACTAGGGGTTCAAACCTGGGATCTTGTGCACTTAACATGTGCACTCAACCAGGTATGCCACCACCCGAGGCCCAGTGACTGAGTTTTAGATTAGCCTGTCAGGGCTATTATAACAGAATATGTCAGACTGGGTGACTTAAAAAAAAAAAAAAAAACAGAAATCTACTGCTCACAGTTATGGAACCTCAAGTCCTAGACCAAGATGTCATTGGGGTCGATTTCCAGTAAGGACCCCCTCCTAGTTGGCTGAGGTCCATCTTCCCTGTAGAAGAGGAAAAAGAGCTCTGAGTCTCTTACTTTCCTTCTAAGAGCATCAGTCCTGGAGGCGGTGTGGTCTCGGTTCACCTTAGTCACCTCCCTAAAGGACTTAGCTCCAAATACTGCTGCATCAGGGTTAGGGCTCCAGCATATCAGTGAGTGGATCACAGCTTTCCCTCTAGATCTCTCCCAGATTCACGCAGCTTCCCAGTCCAGCTGCTCTCCCACAGTTCTTCTTGGCAATACACATCCATTTTTCTAATTAGCTTTGACTCACCTTTGTTTTTATTGAATTCTGTTCTGTGGGAGAGTTCTGGAGTACAATCCATTTGTACATGGGAGGTTTTCTCAGTGTTTATCTCAATTTCTGAGAGGCCGAGTGAGTGAGACTCATAATGAATCACTCCAGGTGTTTTTCCACTGAGCCTTGAGCCCAGGGACCACCAGAGGGGCTGGGCTGATGGGGAAGCAGAGCTCTCTTTGAGTGTGAGTGTGTGTGTGTGTGTGTGTGTGTGTGTGTGTTAAGCTTAATGTACCTTAAAAGAGTTGGGGGCACATGAGAGACAGGGCCTGTGTCTGTCATAGACCTTCTGTCTTGACTGAAGGGCAGGGGAAATTCAACTGCTGTGGAGTTCAGAAAAAGAAGCCTTCCCTCCTCTGGGTTTTCATTTTGGAAGCCCTTTCACTCAGGGTTGAGAGCAGGGTGGGGCAGAAGCCATCTGCCCATGTGAGCCTGGGAGCTACACCGTCTTACACAGTACCCCTCAAGCACCTCCCTGGCTTCATCCCATCCTGGCCCTGCCATTCTGCCTCTTTTTATTTTTAAAACTTTTTTTTTATTTTGGAACTAGAAGTTGAGAGGGGATGGGGTGATAGGGAGAGTGACATCTGCAGCACTGTTTTACCATTTGTGAAGCTTTTCCCTTGCAGGTAGGGGCCAGGGGCTTGAACCTAGGCCTTTGTGCACTGTACTGTATGTGCGCTCAACCAGGTGCACCATTGTCTGGTCCCCTTCTTTTTTAATTTTAAGGTTTATTTATGAGAGAGACTAGACCGTAGCTCTGGCATATGTGATGTCAGGGGTAGAACTTGTGACTTCATGCTTGCAAGTCTTGTGTTCTGCAGTTGTGCTACCTCCCTGGCTGAAAAGAAAGCCATTGTCTAATAAATACATTTATTTATTTATTTTTATGAAGGAGAGAAACTAAAGCACTGCTCAGCTCTAGAGGATAGTGGTGCTGGGAGGGGGGTATAAACCTGGGGCCTCTGAGACCTCAGACATGCAAGTCCTGTGCCTTAACGCTAAGCTATCAGCCCAGGACCTGCGGCCATTCTTGACTAGGCAGACTGCCCCTTAAGAGAAGGTCGGGCGGTAGCACAGCAGGTTACGCACACATGGCGCAAAGTGCAAGGACCAAGGACTGACAAAAGGATGTATGATGTATTCCAGTTCTACTTTTTAAAATCTGTTAAGGGGCTGGGCGGTTTGAGCACGCATGTTGGAAAGCACAGACCCAGGTTCAAGGTTCTAGTCCCTACCTGCAAGGGGGAAGCTTCACAAGGGGTGAAGCAGGGCTACAGGTGTCTCTTTCTCTCCCTCTTTATCTTCCTCTTCCCTCTTGATTTTGATAAACAAATCATATTTATTTTTCTGAGAGAGAATATGAGCAGAGCACTCTTTAGCACCGGCAGCCTGTGTTAGTGCCAGGGATTCACCCTGGGACCTCACATATGCAAACCCTATGTTCTGATTCTGAGCTCTCTCCCCAACCCATCAGTCCTATAGCTTTGGACAAACACACAGAGGTCACATTCCCAGTCTCAAGCTCAACCCAAGACCACCGAGTTGACTGAAGTCTTATCTTGGTTGTGCCTCTGATCGGGGCCATGAGTGACAGATGAACTCAACCTGAGGTCTTCCCTTTTAGGGGCCCCCTTTGAGACACATCCTGTCAGGTTGACCACATGCTTCTGGCTTTAGAGATGCTGCCCCCACCCCAAGCTGATGGTCTCAGCAGGCAGAAGACTGCAGAGTTGGAGGGACACCTGTCTTTGGTGCTGGAGGTGGAGTCCTCCCAGCCTCACACTCAGCTCCACCCCAGGGTCCTTGCACAGAGCCTCTGCCAAGTCTGCCTTTCTCCCTGCTTCCTGGCGGCATTTTCCCACCTGCTCCAGCCCCTCCTCTCCGAATCTGCTGTACAAACACATGACTACTGCTAAGCTGTGGGAACAGTAAATCTGCCTCACTCTTTTATTCATGTCCTCACCTCTGCAGACAGTGCTGGGGAAAAACAAACCCCACACAATCCCCATGGGCTCTCGAAGTCTGGCAGTCTCCTTGGCTGCTCTGCTCAGATCACCTCATAAAGGCAGAGGCCAGGAGGAGAGACCCACCCGGCTCCCCCTCCCCCCACTGTCACAAGCTGAGCCCACATTTGGCTCTGGGGACCAGAAATCAGTATTCACAGCTTCCAAGAGTGGCATCAGCTCTGCCTCACCTTTCCAGCTCCCTCCTACCACCACCACCACCACCACCACCACCACCACCACCACTGCAAGAGAGCTTCTGCACCTGGGAGGGCCAAGCTGTTTGCTCAGAACATTATGCAGGGTAAGAGTGCTGCCCTGGCTGCTGTGTGAGAAGCCATCATGGGAAAAGAGGGGCAGCCAAGTCAGTGTGGGCCCTGAGAACAGGGGGAGTCCTGCTCTCAGGGCCCCCGCCCAAGGCAACATTTGTAAACCATATGGCAACATTTGTAAACCAGTCTTGACCTTGAAAATCAGGGACATCCCCCTCCTCCTTCTACCCCTCCTCCTCTTCCTCTTCATGCTTGGGCCACCAGGGAAAAGCTTCCTATAGCTCTACCAGGCTGAAGGGAGACAGGAGGAGGCTGAGAGCCAGTCACTGTGTTTGGCAAAGTAGCTTTTAGACAGAAGAGTGGGAAAGGACTTAGCATGACACATGTCCTGATTTGCATAGGGCTGTGGAGTTCTCTGGGACATAGGGCTTGCAGTGTTAAAACCAGACAGTCCTGGGGAATCGGGCAGTAGCTCAGTGGTTAAGTGCAGGTGGCACCAAGTGCAAGGACCGGCTTAAGGATCCCAGTTCAAGCCCTCGGCTCCCCACCTGCAGGGGAGTCACTTCACAAGCGGTGAAGCAGGTCTGCAGGTGTCTTTCTCTCCCCTCTCTGTCTTCCCCTCCTCTCTCCATTTCTCTCTGTCCTATCCAAAAACAATGACATCAATAACAACAACAATAATAACTACAACAACAAAACAACAAGGTCAACAAAAAGGGAAAATGAATTAATAAAATATTTAAATGAATTAATAAAATATATATGTATTATATATATATAAACTAGACAGTCCTGGGGAACAGAAAGGACTGGGTCCCCGTGACTGATGGACTGAGGGGCTATGGGGGAAGAATCCTTTCTTGAGCCTGACACATGGTAAAGGTCAGACAAGAGCTTGGACCAAACCTGCCTATTAATAGTTCTGTTAAGTGCTTGATTCTGATGATGCTTTTCTAATGGTGCACCTCTGAAACTTGTGTTAAAATGCAGGTTACTTCAATAAAACAAAAATCTTAGTCTAGCTGTGGTGTCCTGCGGAGCCTGAGTCCCCAGGGCAGACTTGTTCCTTTAGATCATCTGTGCTGGTAAACAGTCTTTTCTCCGAAGGCATCCAAACCATTAGACAAGCAGAGTGCTGTGGAGGTTTGAGTTAAGCCAGTCTGACAAGCTGCAGCCCCTGAAGACCAACGGGCCCCCCCAGCCCCCAGCTCCCTTAGGAGACCACACTCCAGTGAGGCTGAGCCCCTAACACAGGGCAGCACATTCTCAAGTGCTTAGAGGCCCGGATGGGACTGTTTCTGGTCACAAGCCACAGTCAGAAGGTGCACTCAAGGAGAAGACGGTGGGACAAACCCAACCCCCTGGAAGCCCCTGCCTCTGAACCCATGTGCCTTCTGAAGCCAGGACTCCTCAATCCATTTTGGGTTCCACATTAGCACCCACTCGAGATGAAAGCCTTTTAGCAGACTGTCCTCAACTATTATACGCCCCCCACCTCCAGCAAGGTAGGAAGCCTGGGGGGGAGGTGCTAGAAACCTGCAAAAGGTGCCTGTCTGCTCAGCCTCTCCCTTCCAGGACCTAACACTATGTGGGTAAGGCCAGCTTCACCCTTGAGAGCAGAAAACTACCCCCACCCACCCCCACCTACCCACACACACCAGGAACCTCCCTAAAGGTGGGAGCACTGAAGGCGGCATTCAAAAAGTCATTAACAGCAGTGCACTCCAATCATCTTAGGCAGAATCCTGAGGGTAAGACAAACCGGAAGTACATTACATTCTGCTGTCTGTGTAAGGAGCTGGCGGGGCAATCAGACAAGGGTGGTGAGGGAGACGGAAAGAATGAGTAGGTGGGAGTGAGTTCTTTGGAGTAGCCAGGAGGGTCCTATATGCATGGCCAGCAGAGGGCAACAGAGAGAAAGTTAATGGAGAGACTAGGGGACCAGCCTTTAGCATTTAGAGCATTTTCACTTTTGTCCTGTTGTTGTAGGTGAGCCCAGCACTTTCAAAGATAAAACACAAGAAAGAGGGGGCTGGGCAGTAGCGCAGCAGGTTAAGCACACATAATGTGAAGCGCAAGGACCCATGCAAGGATCCTGGTTCGAGCCCCCAGCTCCCCACCTACAGGGAGGTCACTTCACAAGCAGTAAAGCAGGTCTGCTGTTGTCTATCTTTCTCTCCCCCCTGTCTTTCTTTCCTCTCTCAATTTCTCTCTGTCTTATCCAACAACAATAATAGCAATAACAACAAGGGCAACAAGGGTAACAAAATTGGGGGGGCAGAATGGCCTCCAGGAGCAGTGGATTTGTAGTGCAGGCACCAAGCCCCAGAGATAACCCTGGAGGCAAAACTAATAATAATAATAATGCAAGAAAGAGCCTGAGAAATGTTGCCAGCATCCCCAAAGCAGGACTCCTGGGAAGAGCTAATGAGGAGAAAGATCCCACACCCTCTGCCATACAGAGGAGAAATAAGAGAGAAGGCCCCACGTTGGACCTCTGGAGCTCACAGGCCCTGCCCAGGCAGGTGGGGTGCTGCGCACTTAGGAAGAAGCAGCAGCTTCAGCTTCCTGTGCACAGAGATGTCCTGACTTATTCAACAATAGGTCCTTGGAGCTCTTAGCAATTAGTGCCTTACCGCTCAGCTTCGTGCCTGGCTGGCTACTAATACTTTACGGCAAATAAGTCTCCAGTGAAGCCATTCACTTCTCTACCTGGAATGGCCCTACAGAGCTAACACAGCTGGACCTCATCAAAATCCTCCTGGACCTGAGTGCCCCCACCCTTCCCTGCCTCCATCTGCACCTCTCTTCCCTTCAGCCTGGCAGGCCTCATGGAGGAGGGGGAGGTGAGGGCCTCTGGATCTGTAGATCTGACTGGCAGCCTGGCAAAAGACACCAGGCGCTTCTCTAGGTGAACAGAAAGTCTCGAGTTAGGGTACTCTTAGTCATCCTGTGAAAGACACTCAGTGGCAGCTCTTGTCAGATCTGAAGCTTCATGGAAATCTGCAGGGCTATTTGCATAAGAAGGGTCTCTGGACTGCAGAAGCTGCTTGGCTTCTTGGGTTTTGGTGACTTATCTATAAGAGCTAGGGATGGCAGTGCATTACTGCAGTCAGACGACTAAACTAGGCTAGGAAGTTCCTTCTAGTTTGACACTTCTGTGCAATACTAGATCACTTCTTTATTCTGTTTTGTTGTTGTTGCCCTTATTGTTTTATTGTTGTAATTGTTGTTATTTATGTCATCATTGTTGGATAGGACAGAGAGAAATGGAGAGAGGAGGGGAAGACAGAGAGGGGGAGAGAAAGATAGACACCTGCAGACCTGCTCCACCCTTGTGAAGTGACTCCCCTGCAGGTGGGGAGCCGGGGGCTCGAACCGGGATCCTTAAGCCAGTCCTTGTGCTTTGCGCCACGTGTGCTACCGTCCGATGATCACTTCTTGATCCACTTTACAAAATTGATGAAGTGGATTTGGAGTCAAATGGCCCAAGTTTCCACCCTTGGTCTTGAAGTCACAAGCTTTTTTTTTTTCTTTCTTTCTTTTTTAGTGGTGTAATAATGATCGACAAGGCTGTGGGATATGAGGGGTACAATTCCATACAATTCCCCCCACCAGAGTTTCATATACCCTCCCCTCCATTCACAAGCTTTTAAGACTACTTTTCTTGTCTGAAAAGCAGTGATAACAACTGTATCTTTACCATATAGATGTGAAATTTCAATGAGACACCCTGTGAGAGGAGTGATGACAAAGTGTAAAGTCTTACTCAAATGTCACCAATGATTAACAGGTCATAGTGACTGTAATAAGCAAAACTCTGGGGCAACCCAAGAGATGTAGCAGGTAGCCTGTAGGACTGCATGCATGAGGCCAGGAGGTCAATCCCTAGAACTGTGTATGCCAACAAGATGCTCTGGCTCTCTCTCACATCAATAAATAAATACAGGGCAGGGGGTAGATAGCCTAATGGTTATGCAAAGAGACTCTCATGCTGAGGCTCCAGAGTCTGGGTTCAGTCCCCTGCACCACCATAAGCCAAAGTAGAGCAGTGCTCTGGTAAAAAGAAAGAAATTAAATACATCCTTAAAATAAATAAGTAAAAATCTCTGTACAAAAAAGCAAATGTTTATGAATGACACCAGAAGCATGAAAGTGACTTTGCAGGCAGTGGCATGCCCGGTTGAGCACACATGTTATGATGTGTTCAACCCCCCCCCCCCCCCCCGTCCCCACCTGCAAGGGGAGAAATTTCACTAGCAATGAAGTAGTGCTACCAGGTGTCTCTGTTCCTTTCTTTCTTCCCCTCTACTTTGAACTTCTCTTGGTCCTTTCTAATAAAAAGCAAGAAAAAGAAAAAAGGGGTCGGAGAGGGGGAGGTGATGTATTCATTGTGCAGGCACCAAGCCCCAGCAGTAACCCTGGTATAGGTATTTTAAAAAGTTTTTAAGGGCCTCGCGCAGCTGCCCAGCCCCGCCGAGCACGCTCGCCTCCTCCCGCCAGCGCCCGTGCCGCTCCCCCGGGGCCGGGCCCGCGCCTCCATGTCGGACAACCAGAGCTGGAACTCGTCGGGCTCTGAGGACGAGCGGGAGCCCGAGGCGGGGCCGCCCGTGGAGCGCTGCGGGACTCCCGCTCAGCAAGGTCGGGGCGCCGGGCGCGGCTGCGGCCGCTGCAGATGGGGGGCGGCCTGTCCATCTGTCCGGGGGCTGGGGAGCGGCCTGTCCGGGGACTGGGGGTCCGTAAAAAAAAAAATTAAAAAAAAAAGTTTTTAAAAGCACACACACAAAAAAAGGTAATCGTTGAAAGGAAGCCTGTGAACTCCCCCCTGCCCAGGGGGGTAAGTTATCTTGAAGCCGCCTGTTGAAGTGGGGACCTTCCTAGATAGGAGTCAGGTAGCAAATACTGATCTCAGGATGCAGGATGGAGGCTTGGGTTCTGAAAACCTAGGTCTGACAACTTGCCACCTGCCAGGGGCTTCTGCAATTTGACCACAAACTCCTAACACCTCTTCCCCAAGTGATGAAATGACGGTAAAATCAGGCTCTGAAATTTTAGTGTTTTTCAGGCAAACAGGACAGACTCTCCAGGAATGAATATTCATTTGTACTTCCCCTCCAAAAAAAATGCTGATAAAACTCCCGAGAAAAAGTCTATTACTACTAAAAGCTAATAGCATTTCCTTGGGTAAGCACTATAAAAAATTCATTGCAGTTTTTAGAAACAAGATGCCAATTGCATTTTAATTGCTAGAGAGGAGAGAGAAGGGGAGAGGCTCAATTGGGAAAATTCGAACTGGACTCAGAAAGAAATCTCCCCAAGCCCGAAGGCCCACTCTGAGCTCTGAGATGTAAGAGCCAGGGAGGAGAGGTGGGCATTGCTGGGCAGCCAGACCATCCCTACAGGAGCATTAACTCAGGAGATCTCACACTTGCAACATCAGAGCCAGGATGGAGAGTTAATAAATTTAAACAGCTATGTAAACAAAGGCCTGTCCTTTATTCTAGAAAGACAAGTAGGAGCCATTTTCAGAAGCTTTAAAAAAATGTCTTGAGGGGGAAGGTGGAGTGTGTGTGTGTGTGTGTGTGTGTGTGTGTGTGTGTGTATAAGAGAGACCAGACCAAAACCACAAATCACTTCACTTTAATAACAAAACTCGAGCCAGTTTGCAAAACCATCTTTTCAAAACCAACCTCCTCTTCCAATGATAGCCAAGGTGGCTTACAGCAGCCCCACCCCAGCAGGGCCCTCAGAGTCAGGTGAAATTAGGAAGTGAGAGTCCGGTGATTCCATGGACTGACCCCATCTGCCCGGGAACAACTGAGCCTCAGGTTTTCTCTAGGGAGGCAGCTCCCTTCCTGAGAGAGCAGAGTGGGCAGAGCCATGGTATCCCTAAGCATCCTCCCCAAAAAGGAGAGGGAGGAGGAGGGCAGCTTCTGGGCAGCCTCTCTCCAGCTCCTGCCCCAGCCTGAGACACAGGGACAGGAAACCCGGGTGTGAGGGAGGCTGGCTGTGTGTGGTGACTGCCTGCCGCTTGGGCAGTGGAAGGAGATACACGCCTTCTGCTTTTGGGGCTCCTCCTCCTCCATCTAGTGGACCTGCCAGAGACCCCAAGAAACATGAAGCCAATATGCAGAAGAGGGAGGAGCAATGGGGAGGGGGAGGGGAGAGAAAGGCGGAATCTGGGTTGAAAGAGAAAAGAGGGGCCCGGGCTGAAGCAGCGGGTTAAGCGGCACGTGGCGCAAAGTGCAAGGACCAGCATAGAGACTCCCAGTTCTAGACCCGGCTCCCACCTGCAAGAGGGTCGCTTCACGGAGATGAAGCAGGTCGGCAGGTGTCTATTTTTCTCTCCCCCTTTCTGTCTTTCCCTTCTCTCTCGATTGCTCTGCGTCCTATCCAACAACAGTAGCAATAACAACTAAGGCAACAAGATGGGGGAAAATGGCCTCCAGGAGCAGTGAGTGGATTTGTAGCGCAGGCATTGAGCCCCAGCGATAACTCTGGAGGCAAAAAAGAAAGAAAGAAAAGAAAAGGGAAGAAAGGAAAGAGAATGGAGCTGCTGGCTGTGGAGCCTGGCTCTATCAGACAAGCTGAGTAACTTGTAAATCAGTTAACAGCTCAGTCTCCAATTCTATCAAATGGGCTAAAAATATCTGCTTCTCTAGGCCTTTAATGGTTTGGATGAGAAGGTGGAAGCATAGGTGTCTGCTAAACTCTCAAGTTTGTGATGTACCGCTCCCTCCAGTCATGGAAAGGAATGTTCTCTGCTACCCCACTCTGTCAGGTGCTTTACATAAATCAGGCATTTTCAACACATTCTCTCTCGGCCCTCCCACTGCACAGCTGACGTGGAGTGATTTGTACCCTACCAAACAAGAGTTAAGATTTAATCATCACTAAATTCAAACTACTAACTGCTGAGCTCGCCCTGCAGTGGAAAGAGTGCTAGGCTGGTAGCCTTAGAGATATGGGTGGACACTGGTCATAAGGACAAACGTAGGGGCCCAGGCGGTGGCACGCCCGATTATTGAGTGCTCACATTACAGTACACAAGAACTGAAGTTCAAGCCCCCAGCCCCCACCTGCAGGGGGAAATCTTCATGAGTGGTGAAGCAGGGCTGCAGGTATCTCTCTGACTATCTCCCCCTCCTCTCTCAACTTCTGTCTCTGTCCAATCATAAATAAAAAAAGAAGAAATAAGTAAAAACGTAGATCATAGGAGGGAGACTTGTGCTGAGCCTTGCACTCTGCTGAGCTCTGCCATAGGTACAGGATGTTCATTATGAGGAAACCGAGGTTTTTCAAAAAGGTTAGGAACTGGCCAAAGACTGTACAGGAAATGGCAGACCTGGGCTATGGATCGTTCTTCCCAGTGGATGCTGAACTGGACAGACTCTAAAGGAATCAATGTTCCAAACATCACTTCTTCCTGCTCCCTTTTTGGGGAACTTTCTCTAGCTCTCTGGCCAGCCCCCAGAAGGGTCCATGGCAAAGGGGTAAGGCTCACAGTTCCCAAGGGGAAGGTCCCTGACAGTCCTGCCCACCCCATCCGTCTCCTCACACTTACCCAAACTGTGTCGTGGATCCAGTCCAGGAACTCCATGACCTTGGCATAGATGCCGGGGTGATTGGGTTCTGCGCAGCCACGACCCCAGCTGACCACCCCTACCAGGCGCCATGTGTCCCCATCCGGGCAGACCAGGGGGCCCCCACTATCTCCCTGAAGTATCCCAGTGCAGAGACACAGACACACAGGCTGTTAGTCCTTCCTGGTGGAGAAGCACCAGCCTCCCTGGAGATCTGACCCACTCAGGCTTCTCCCACTTTCAGCCTGGGTCCTTGCCACTCCCACCCGTCTGGGAGCTGCTGGGCTGCCCAGACACAGCAGCCCAGCCCCTGCCCTCCCCCTCACCCCCCACCCAGCTGGCACACCTGACATGCATCAGCCCTGCCATCCAGGTAGCCGGCACACAGCATGCGAGGGGTGAGAGCCCCACTGTAGACACAGGAGCTGTTACAGAGCTGGGTGCTGAGCAGGGGCACCACCGTGTCCTGGAGTGTGTCTGAGCTATGGGCTGTGGGAGACAGAGGCCACGAGATGGAGGGACACAGGAAGTAAAGCCTCAGGGCCCCAAATCAAGCTCCGGGTGACGGGGTAGCAATAGGCGGGTGTGGCTAGGAACCCAGAGACACAAACTTAAGAGGGGTGCCCAGGGTCAGAGGTATAGGCCCTGGGCAAGAAGTAAGGGATCTAGCAGACTTGGGGGTTGGGAGTGAGTGGGAGATAGAGAACTCCCACATACGCCCCAAATGCTGAGACTATGGCACTCCTGAGACAAAGGGAGTTCGCCCAGAAAAATCCAGGTGGGGAAGACTGGGGCCCCTTAGGCTGATGCCAGAGGAATGGGGGCTGGCCCTGCGTGTGGCCAGGGAAGGTAGAGGGACCCAGCTTGGGAAGGATGCCACCCCACCACCACCACCCTTCTGTACTCGGGACCCAGGGCCCTGACTCACTGTGGCTGGCGTGGGTGTGGCCCCAACCTGACACCCAGCACTGTGAGCCCCTGGGAAAGTTCTGCTCCTCTGCAGGCAGGCACACAGCACCTACGGTATCTATGGATAGACCCAGAGTCTGTTGGAAGGTCGTCCCCCCGCCCCGACCCCTGGGCTCGGCTTTCCTTCCCTGCACCAGGGTGAAAGCAGGCAAGACAGGCAGGACCTCTCTGTCCCTCCTCACTACTTCCTGGCCTCCCCAGCCAGCAATCCTGCTCAGGTGTGCGGGTCACACACTATGCAGCCCTGCTGTCCCCATTCACGCAGAGGACAATGTGGCCCCACACGTGCCTGGCACCTTCTCAGTTGTGTGAAGATTCTGCATCCCACCTGGACTCTAGGACAGAGTAGAAATTTCCTCCTGGGCATTTGCACCCAGCAAAGTCCAATTTTGGATTTTCTGGGCGGGGGGGGGGGGGGGGGTTTGGGTCCCTCCTGGGCCATTGTTTCTAAAACCATGCCTCATGATCTACAGGTGGAAATCAAAAGTGGGTTTAGGTAGTAACATGGACACCCATTCAGTCAGTACCAGTTTATACTGGGCAGGGGCAGAGAAGTTAGTTATTCTCGGTTCTCTTTCCACCCTTCACAAGTGTCACAAGTGTCCTTGTGGTGTGGCCTCGTACTTCTCTTCATGTCTGCCAACCTCCATCTAGGCAGCAGGAGGGCAGGCCTGGCCACAGCAGTTCTGCAGAGGGCAATTCCCGGCTAGAACCTGTACGCTGCTCCGTTTTCACACTGTGTTTTTGTGGTTATTATCTACTTAAGCTAAGTAGCATAGATTACCCAGTGGGGGGGGGGTCCGGGCAGTGGTGCACCAGGTTAAGCGCATAGTATGAAGCTCAAGACCCCAAGCAAGGATCCCGGTTCAAGCTCCCAGGCTCCTCACCTGCAGGGGGCTCAACTCACAAGAGGTGGAACAGGTCTACAGGTGTCTGTCTATCTTAGTCTCTCTCACCTCCTCTTTCAATTTCTCTGTCCTAACCAATAAAAAAAGAAAAAGGAGGGGAGGGGAGGGGAGGGGAGGGGAGGGGAGGGGAGGGGAGGGGAGGAAAGGGGAGGAGAGGGGAGGAGAGGGGAGGAGAGGGAAGCCAGGGGCCTCGCCCCACACTCTGCAAACAGAAACACTGGTGAGATGAAAAGAGAGGGGGGTGTCAGGGCCCTAACTCTTGAGGACTGGAACCCAATGTGGACAGTTTTTTCTTCTTGGCCCCAGTCCTAATTATGGGGAAAGGGGTGGAAAAATTGATCCCATATCAACCTGCCCCCATCACTGTGAGCTTCTGAGAGTGGGAATTATGTTCATATTATCCATGGGGCCCCAATATTCCTAACAAAATGCCTGTATCAAAATAGGATCCAAAATGTTGGCATTCTAAGAGGGCCGATGGATGGATGGATGGATGGATGAGTGGGTGGATGGATGGACAGAATTCTACAGGCTGCCTCCTATTCAACTCCCTAATTCTTCATTCTCCTGAAGTTGCTAAGCAATTGATAACCAATAACAATTCCACCTTCAGTTCCATACTAGAAAAAATAAGTGTGAGTTGAGTGGTGGTACATCATGTGTGAGGATCCAAGTTCAAATCCCTGGCCCCTACCTGCAAAGAGGAAGCTTCAAGAGTGAAGGATCAGGCTACAAGTCTCTCTCTCTCTCTCTCTCTCTCTCTCTCTCTCCTCCCTCCCTCCCTCCCTCCCTCCCTGCCTCTTCTCGTCCTCTCTCTCTCACCCTCTATCATGAAAAAGGGTGAGAGGATGTCCATCAGGAACAGTGGAGTCATCATATAAGCACCCAGTGAAAAGGGAGGTGAGAAAAAGCCAAATCATCAGTTCACAGATGTATGGCCAGTGGAGGGGACGTGACAGAGACTTGGCACTCAGTTTGGGCAGAACCCCATGTCTGTAAAAAGGGGGCCAGCAGGCAGATGGGCAACAGAACCCCTCCCCAGTCCCAGCTGAGCCTGCTATAGAGTTCTTTCTCACTCACACTCAGAGCTTGGGGGAGACTCCTTCAGAACATGACTCACCAGAGCATTTGAGGGAGACAACTCGACCAGAAATGCAGTTCTCCCTGTAAAACAGAAGTAACAAATGCCAGGAGATAACCTACCAGGTAGAGTGCATGCCTTCCTTATGTGAGGCCCTGGGTGGGAGCCCTGGCACATTGAAGCACCATGGACAGCATTGGGTGTGTGTGGGGGGGGGGGGGCTCCATGGATGGTGGCCCAGTGCTGTGTCTCTCCTCTCCCTATCTGTTTTCTCCCTTTGTCTTCCACCACCCACAACAAATGAAAAGTAAAGAACTTGGCCAGAGGGGTCACTCAATGGTGCTATCTCACATGTGTGAGACCCTGAGTTGACTCCCCAGAATTGCATTTTAAAAAAGAGATGGCAGCAAGAAACTAGGAGGGGCCCACTCAGGGAACACACCCTCACTGAGGGTGTGAGAGATGAAGTCATCAGTAGGATGGGTCAGGGAGCTGGGGGTCTGTCAAGTAGCCACAGGTCCCTGCTCTCTGCCTCCACCCAGGCCCTATGTCCTGTCTCATGATAGGCCTCTAGGACAGCAGTGTGTACTCCTGCTGTCACAACAGGACTCTGTGCGCCTTGAGGGTCAATTTGGGTCAGACCCAAGGTTACAAATCCAATATTCATGGCTAAGAAGCCCCCAGCTGATCCAATACCGTCTATGAATAAACATCTTGGGTGGATGGGTGGCAATAGCAGAGAATGAATAACCAGGACCCTTCCTGGGCTCATCCTAGTCCCCATCCCATGCCCCTTAAATCAGCCCTGCATGTTCCTATCTCTGTGCTTCTCTTTGGCCTCCCCTTTCTTGGCATCAACTTCAGTGCTTTTGGGACCAAAGTCCTCTTCCTTCTTCACCCCCTGGAGGGCTCAGTTGCCCTTGGTGGCCCCAGGCCTGCATCTTCTCACTACCTTCTAGTTGCCCAAGCCCATGGACTTCCAGTCTCTCCTGGAGGGTTGGACCAGCCTGCTTTGCCCATCCCGGTATCTAAGACAGGGATCTACTCTAAGCCTACTACCATATCTAGCCATGTCCTTGTGATGGACCCTCAGAGGATACAGGCTAGGTGGAAGAAGGGAAACAAAGGGAGTGTGCCAGACATGGAAGGTGATATAAGAATTAGATGACTTGGGAGTCGGGTGGTGGCACACCAGGTTAAGCACACACAGTATACAGCACAAGGATCCGGCTCAATTCCCAGCACCCCACCTGTAGGGGAGTCGCTTCACAAGCGATGAAGTAGGTCTCTCTATCCCCGTCTCTATCTCTCCCCCCCCACCGCCCTTTCTCAATTTCTTTGTCCTATCCAACAACAACAAATGGAAAAAAAATGGCCACTAGGAACAGTAGATTCATAGTGCAGGCACCGGGCCCCAGTTATAACCCTGGAGACAAAAAAGAGAGAGAGAGAGAGATGACTGGAGAAGGAAGACAGAATATCTACACAACCAGCCAGTCCAAGAGACTCCAAGGCAGCTGGAGGATTCCAGGCAGAGAAAAGACTCCCCACTCCCACCCCAGTCACTCTAGACCCACCTCCAGGGCCTAATCTCCACTGCAAGGGAGCTAGAACTCAAACAGTTCTGTCAGAACTACTCAGCCGTCTCCTGAGAGAGCACTTAATTTGTAGACAGAAGCCTGGTCTCAGGACTTGGCTTGGCTGCTTAGAAGTTAGGTGACATTGGGCAAGACCCTTTATCTGATTGGCCCTCAGTTTCCCACCTGTCAAATGGGAATGAGTACCATTTCAAATCTTGTGATAACGATCCCATCACTCCAATGAGTGGCAAAGAAAGACAGCGCGTGCAACTTACAGGGACAGTTCCTGTGAACTGAGTTTATAATTTCTGACTGAGAAATGTTCCTCTTTGTCTTTCTGTCTTAAATTGTCAATGTTCTAGCCACTAGATTTCTATGTATAGAAGGGTTTTGTATATTTTTCTTATTAGTTATTTAATATTGATTTACAAAATTAAAAGATAGTAGGGGTATAATTCCATACAGTTCCCACCACGAGTTCTGTGTCCCATCCCCTCCACTGGAAACTGCAGTAGTTCTCTCAAGGTCATGGGTATGGGCTGATTCTATAATTATCTATGTATTCCCCTCATACACACACACCATTTGTTCAACAGTCCTGCCTTCACTTCCTTTCTAAGTCACCTCTACCCCTACTACTACTTCCTTTGTTCCTTTCCTTTGTTCTCTTCTCTCTCAGATGAGAGAGACCATGCCTGGCCTCCTCTGGTGTTTTCCACATTTGCTTCTATTTCAGTGATAGTATAGAAACAAGACTCTTAGGAGTCAGGTGGTAGCACAGCAGGTTAAGCGCACGTGGCGCAAAGTGCAAGGACCGGCTTCAAGCTCCTGGTTCCCCACCTGCAAGGGAGTCCCTTCACAGGCGGTGAAGCAGGTCTGCAGGTGTCTGTCTTTCCCCCCTCTGTCTTCCTCTCCTCTCTCCATTTCTTTCTGTCCTATCCAATAACGACGATATCAATAACAACAACAATTAAAACTATAACAACAATAAAAAAAAAACAAGGGCAACAAAAAGGAAAATAAGTGAATAAATATAAAAAAAGAAAAAAGAAACAAGACTCTTGGTAACACATGCTTCGGGTCCTGGTAAAGTGGGGGTACGGAGACCTCTGGTTTATTTCCCCTATTGTTTACCTCTCTGAAAGTATGAACCAAAATTCCTTTTAGGGTTTAGAAAGTGGGAGTCTACTGGATATTGGTGTTGGCAGATCAGTCCATCCCCCAAGCCTGCTTCTATCTTTCCCTAGTAGGATAGGGCTCTGGAAAAGTGAGGTTTCAGGAGGAATTGGTGGGGTCGTTCCAGGAAGCATTGGGAGTTCCATGTCTGGAAGGTTTTTATTGGACGCTCACCAAGATGTGAGGGGTCCTACTCAACTTTGTCAGAAACCCTACCTGGACTGCCATACCTCCTCCGGGAGGCCTGCTGGTCTAGGAGAGAACTGGGCAAACTCCTGGGAACTGCTGAACTTGATGTCAGACACGTTCACTCCCTTGTGGTGAGAGAGTCTTGGTAGGAGAAGAGAACACAGCAGGAAGAAATCAGCCTTAAACTGTAGCAATAAAGAGGGGATTAAATGTAATAGAAATGTGCATGAGCCAGATCACCAGAGACTGAGCAAAAATGTGACAATTACTGCTGAGATTTATCTTTGCTGAAAAACACATGTTCAAGAGGAAGGAATATTCTAGAGCATCATCATGCCCTGAGGCCAAGCAATGGCCAAAAGGCCCCTTTATCATTTCCTGAGCACTTGGATGATGGCAGGCAGGTAAAGGCTCTTCTCTCCCCCCACTCCTCATACCTCCAGTCTCCCACACCACCACCACCTGCGGACCCCAGGTCTGGCCCCCAGTTACCTGAGATGTCCGAGGCTCTGGCAGATACGCACCCCCAGGCTAGAGCTCCAGCCCTCGTGGCAGACCAGCAGCCAGCTTGCCTGGGGCCTCACTTGTACTTCCAACAAGAAGTTCTCAAGGTTTATTCTGAAAGACACTGAACCCAGGGCATGGAATTCATATCCCACTTATAGCCGAGTGGAGGGCTGGGGTGAGCAGTGGGACCTAGACTCTGAGGGGACTGAAGGGTTTTAATGGTAGCAGCTGGGTCACCAGTGTCCAGATTTTCTGTCCCCTAAGCATCAAGCTGGCTCCAAGAAGAAAACAAGCCCTATTTGTCCCAGCCCTACCTAAAAGCCATGAGGCAACACTCGCGCCAGCCAGCAGTCCCAGTGCCCCCAGCACTGCACAGCCATGCCGACCCATACAACAGCATCCTAGCCGAGAGAGACAGCAAGGAAAGCAGAGGAGGTCAGGGTGCCTGCTCCCACTGCCAACTTTCTCCACCCAGAAGCACCACCATGGGGCTTGCCCTACTGCACCTGTCCTCCTCTGGCTCTGCTATCACCACCTTCAGGCCCTAGTCAGTCCCCCAAGTGGGAAACAGAGGACAAAAGCAGGTGTGGGATATAGTTCAACAGCCTGTCAAGGGGGCAAGCAGTGGTGCACACAGTTGAGTGCACACATTACCATGACAAAGGACCCAAGTTCAAGCCCCAGTCCCCACCTGCAGACAGTTAACTTCATGAGTAGTGAATCTGAGATGCAGGTGTCTGTCTGTCTGTCTCTCTCCTGCTTATCTCCCCTTCCCCTCTCAAGTCCTCTGTCCTGTCAAATAAAAAAGAGACCCCCCCAAAAAAAAGGAATAAATAAATGGTCACTGGAAGTGGTGGAGTCAGCATGCAGACATTGAGCCCCAGGAATAACCCTGGAAGCAATAAAAAGGAACCAAACACACCCACCCAAAAAGATTTACATATACTTATGTTCATAGCAGCACAATTTGTAATAGTCAAAACCTTGGAAACAACTCAGGTGTCTAACAACAGATGAGTGGCTGAGCAAGTTGTGATCTATATCTCCACCTCATCTTGGATGGAGCTTGAGGAAATCATGTTAAGTGAGCTCAGCCAGAAAGAGAAGGGTGAAGATGGGATGATCCCACTCATAGACAGAAACTGAAAAATCAGAACAGAAGGGAAAACACAAAGCAGAACTTAAACTGGAGTTGGTGTATTGCACCAAAGTTAAGGACTCTGCCATGGGAGGAAGTGTTCAGGTCCTGGAACATGATGGTGGAGGAGGACCTAGGTGAGGGGTCAGAGTGCTACATGGAAAACTGAGAAATGTTACACATGTACCAACTACCGTATTTTAGTGTTGACTATAAATACCCCAAATAAAGGGGGGGGAAGTGGAAAAAGAAAAAAAAACATAGCTTTTCAACATCAGAGTTATTGCAGGTTGAGCCAGGGAGACTATAGGAAGATTCTCCCTCCCCCACCCTGTCTGTCCCACTGGTCCAGTCTGGCCTACTGGATTGCTGCTGGCCCACGGGCCTCTGGAGTGCATCTCCTGGCTCTTCTCTGAAGATCCTGAGTCCTGGGCCCTCCTCTGTATACCGAGCCTCCATGGGAGCACAGCCATGCAGCATCAGGCTCTGGGGAAATAGTTGTGAGTACTTCAGGAATCCTACATCAAGAAGAGAAGTCATAGCAAACCACAAGCTTCCATTCTCTACCCTCACTGCCCTTTGTAAGCCTTATTCATCTTGGGGACTCACTGCATACCCCCCAGAGTTGCCTCTGCAGGCCTTCCCTGCTATCCGGGAGCCCCTAATACCATCCACCACACAATCAGAACAGAGGCTAGAAGCAGGATGAAGTCAGCTTCAAAACTCATGTTAGGTATCATGCCCTCACTTGCCTCCCACAAGCAGGAGGCCATCCTCTGGCTCCCTCAGGATCCCTGCTCAGGCTTCCAGAATCCTACCCTGCTCACATTCTCCTGTCTAGAGGAAGAAGTGTCCCTGCCCAATTCACTCATTCAATGAGTAGGTGTTATTTAGCCCAAGTGGGTAAGTCTCAGTGGTGGATATTACAGGGACTTCAACCTAAATCAACACAGACGTACATTGCCACTGCCTCAAAGAATGTGTAGCTGACTATTTCTAAGACTTTGTGAGAACAATGGTAGTTATTGCTAGAAAGGGAGTGGGCACAGAACTCTAGGTTGTGGGTGCAGTGCAGAATTATACCCCTGTTATCTTATAATCTTATAAAACATTCTGAAATCACTATTTTAAAAAGGAGAGGAAAAAATAATTTGCATTTCAATCCTGAAGATAAACCAGGTAAATCATATCACATTAAGCAGCAGAAGAAAAGTTCAGGTAACTTTGTCACTGGTGTTGAGAAGGAGAGATTAGTTCTTTTCTGGGGAGATGAAGCATCTTCCTAGAAGAGACCACTTCTGACATTGCTGGAGGAGGGGTCTGAACAAACATAAATGGGTGTTGTGTATTCCAGGCAAAGAAGACTCCAAAGTGAGTAAAGAAGGCACAGAGCGGGGAGGGGACAAAAATAAAAAAAAAAAAAAAAAAAAAGAAGGCACAGAGCAAGAGGCCAGGCAACGGCACATCTGGTAGAGAACAAATGCTAACTGTGTACAAAGATCTGGGTTCAAACCCCCAGTCCCAACTTGTATGTGGGGGGGGGCTTCACAAGTGGTGAAGCAGTGCTGCAAGTGTCTCTTTCTCTCTCCCCTTTAATTCCCCCCTTCCCTCTTAATTTTTCTGTCTCAGTCCATATAAGAAAGAGAAAAGATATGAGGCCACTGGGAGCAGGGGCAATAAAAAAGGAAGAAAAAAGAAAAGAGAAAGAAAAAAAGAAAAAAAAGGAGCAGAATCAGTGACACTTTTGTCTGAAGTTCACACACCATGAAGAAGAGTAACAGAAAATAAGGGCCAAGACTCAGTACAAAGGAATATGAGACTTGCAAACATTAGGCCCAGGTCCCTTCTATCCCTAGCACTGCAATATGCCAGTGCTAGGCAGTGCTCTGGTCTCTCTCTCTCATTCACTTTTCTCACTCATTCAAACTTTTCTTAAAGAGTCATAGAAAGCTAGAGATTGTGGGGAGAAAACACTGGGCCAGCAGTTCAGTCAGGTGTGCCACCTCCTAAGTAGACTTGACAACTTGGGCCAAGTCTCCAAGCTTCTATTTTCTCATGTCTAAGAGTGCTACCTCCTACTCCCAATGAGTTTTCTAGCTCTCTAGCATCTTGTCTCCATTGATTAATTCTCCATGCCAGAGGAATCTTTCTAAAAAAAATGCAAGTGTGGGCAAGTTAGCCATACCAACTCATCCTGAAAAGTGTGTTATTTGGCTGTGAAAACGCACTGTCAGTTCAGCTCACCAACAGGATAGCAGCCCAAGCTTCCCTAGAATAACACACCCCCACTACTTCCCATGGCCTATTCCAATCACAGCCCAGCCCAGGGTATCTTAGGGCTGGACCTCCCACCAGCAGCAGGCCTCATGTCCTACCACACACACTCCTTGAGCCTGGACGTTTGGCTCACACGGTGCCTGCAGTGAGACTAGAACAGCACACCAGGGCAAGCCAGTCACACGCTTGGAAGAAGAGAGAGACAGACATAGCAACAGGGATAAGAAGTTTGAGTTTCTTCTCTAGGGATATGGTCTCTCTTGAATTGATGTCCTTCTGAGCAGAAAAGCAAGGCTTGTTGTGGAGAGAATTCCAGGAAACAGTCTCCTTCCTCTTGTCTCATCATCAAGGAAGCTTGGCTTTCATTTCAGTGTCTGGACAAACTGGCCTCCCCCCAGAGACTGCCCTGCCTCAAACCCACCTAACTTATATAGTTCTTTCCTGGGGAAAGAAAAGGTTTTTAGTGGTTCCAATTTTCTTGGTCCTCCTGAGTAGAAATGTCATGCAATCATGATTTGCTAAGCACTGTCTATGTGCTAACTATTCAGGGAGATATATGGGGGACATGAGTAGAATAAAAGATCATTTCAGGGTGGGGGTGGGAGACATGACAGCCACCCACGGCCCCTTCTAAGATCTAACATCTGCACAGAGCTGCTAGAGGAGTCTCTTTCCACCAGCCTAGAATCCCGAGGATGAGAGTGGGGTGAGGGAAGACCAGATCAGAGAGAGACACAAATCGATCCTTACCATACAGGTCAGCGGCAACAAGGTAAAGACCTCAAGGTCTTCAGTGCAGGGTTCTGCTCTGGGTCAGCATTGACTAAACAGCCCAGCCGGTTTAGTGGGAGGATGAGGTCTCTCCCTCCCTTTATCCCTGTTACACACACACACACACACACACACACACACACACACACACACACACACACACACATACCCCAGAAAGACAATGAACTCTGCTCAGAAACCATGAATAGGTCTCTTGTTGCAGACAAGGGGACCAAAGGCGGGCTGGGCTGGGCTAGGCAGGGCTGAGCTGGACAGCTTTAACCCCTTCCAGCTGCTAACTGCTAAGCTTAGAAACAGTAAAGGTTATGGGGAGGAGGGGAGGCTAGCCACTGTTGCATAGCAACCAGGCCCCTTTTGCCAAAAAGTGTGCCCTATGCATACAAACAAAAATTCCCCCTTCCTGCTGACAGGGCTGAATTGCAGAGACATATTAGCACTTGGTGAAATGTCTCTGAGCCCTCTGGATTACAGCCTGCCTCTGTGTGGGCTGCCTTTCCACCAGTCTGGGGCTGTTACCCTGTCGGAATTGTTGGGGATGATGATAAGGGATCTTTGTCAACTCTCCTCGGGGCTGCACCTGTCATCCCAATGCCAGGTAAAACAGGGCCTTCTCTGTCTTGTGTACCCCAAGGGCTAGTAACTGCAGGAGCCCTGGGTGCCATCTTGCTTCAAAGCACGAGACAGTC
The DNA here is from genome assembly GCF_950295315.1 of Erinaceus europaeus. Taxonomy (NCBI): domain Eukaryota; kingdom Metazoa; phylum Chordata; class Mammalia; order Eulipotyphla; family Erinaceidae; genus Erinaceus; species Erinaceus europaeus. Next base: position 19,484,238 of record NC_080181.1, on the reverse strand, counting down.
CAGTTGAGCCCTGGATGAACTAAATACACCCGAGGGCCACATCTCCTAAGCCAAGGATTCAGGTCCCAGAAAAGGGACAGGCAAATGTGAACTTCCTCCTCCAGATGCTTCTTCAGATGAGAAAGTTTAATAATAAAACCTACAGGGAGTTGGGTGGTAGTGCAGCAGGTTAAGCGCACATGGTGTAAAGCGCAAGGACCTCGTAAGGATGCCGGTTTGAGCCCCCAGCTCCCCACCTGCAGGGGAGTCGCTTCACAGGAGGTGAAGCAGGTCTGCAGGTGTCTCTTTCTCTCCCCCTCTCTGTCTTCCTCTCCTCTCTCCATTTCTCTCTGTCCTATCCAACAATGACAACATCAATAACTACAACAATAAAAACAACAAGGGCAACAAAAGGAAATCAATAAATAAATATTTAAATAATAATAATAAAACCTGCCCCCACACCTATGGACATCTAATCTTTGACAAAGGTGCCCAGACTATTAAGTGAGGAAAGAAGAGTCTGTCTCTACAAGTGGCATTGGAAAAAATAAAATGGGTTGAAACATGCAGAAGACTGAAACTGAACCACTACATTTCACCAAACACAAAAGTAAATTCCAAAGAGGAAGCTTCATGAGAGGTAGACTGTGCTATGGCATCTCTCCTTCTCTCTGTGTCTTTCATTCTCTATATGGGGTGGGGGGAACCTGCTGAAAATAGTGGAATTGTACAAGCATGTAGCCCAAGAAAAGCCCTGGAGGCAAAATGAAAATAAAATTAATAGTGATAATAATAAAAGAAGGACTTTGGAGGCAGGCCTTTATCCAACCCCAGTTCTGCCACTTCCCTTGCCCAACCACCCCTGGCAGATGAGAACAGCAGAACCTGCCTTGTCGAGTTTATGTTATAATTAAATGAGATGTCAAATGTAAAACTCTTAGCCTCCTATCTAACATAGGATTTTACCCAGTAAATATCAACTTTAATATAACAACACTTAGTACTACATCCACCACTATGAAGCCTCACCCACCCAGGCTTTGTTTCCCCTAGTATCTCTATACATGGTGTACCAACTTAGCTGATGGTCATCACACAGAACTCTCCACATGCAAGACAATAAAGACACAGTGGTCAACTATGAATCATAAAAGCAGGAAAAAGGAAATAGAGGTAGGGGCTGAGAATCCCCTAACTGGACTCTGAGATTTTCTAGGACAATATGCTTCAGCCTATAAATCCGAATACTGAGTGTGTCAGGAACTAGCCTGGGACTGTAGAATGAATAAGTCATAGGCAAGGAGGTTGCAGGCTGGGAGAAAACATACATAAGGACAGATATAAATAATTACTCTGCATGAAAAGTAAAATAGCAGGGGCACAAACACAGAGGTGTAGGAGAATAAATAGCTGACTCCTTTCCTCAGAAGACACAGAAAAGACTTTACAACAGAAGTTATTTGAGGTAAGTTTTGAGAAACGAAAAGGCGAACACATAGCAGAACATTTCATAGATGCTCAGGGGACACCCAGTGAAAATGACAGGGTGAAGATCTCCAAAACTTCCCTCCAACATAAGAGAAAGGATGTTAAAGAATATTTCCAAAAAACAATGTTTTTAGAACTTTGGAAGTGAATTGTCCAGACTTGCATCAAGATGGGAAGTATCTATGCAAGGCAAATGATGGACTCTCAGAACAGTGAACTTTATGGTAATTTAACTCGTTCTTATTCCATTGCCCTCTTTTCAACCCACCACAATCACAGGAGAAGCAGCAGCTTCCATCTAAATCACAAGTAGAAAAGGCATCGAGCTCATTCGAAGTCTCATTTCCAGAAAGTCATCTGAACTATCTATACATCCCACTTGCAAGGCTTTATTAGGCCTGAGTCTGAACTGGTCCAGTGCAAATAACTTTTTTCTCCACCCCCCTACTCCCCGAAGGTATTTGTCAAAAACAAGCAGACAATTCTTGCACTTCCTGGCTGTCTGAGGCAGTGGGTAATAGGAGAAGCAAACAGCTGGCTGAACAAAAACCTTAAACGGAAAAGGCTGAGGAATTGAGATACCCAGAAGGAATTTTTGAAAGGCTCTGAAATACTCTGGGATGCTAGAAACTATACACATTCATAGTATGTTCAGAAAAGACCTACAGACTGTTGTAAGTTCCCACCTCTAGTTAACTTTGAGTGTTGAACAAGCAGGAAAGAAGGCTAAGACTAAGTTGTAAACTTCTTGACTATTAATGGTATGTACCAAATTCCCTCAGAACCACTCCGCAAAGACTGGGAGATTTATTGGTTCTAGGTATCTAAGATAATCTCTGTTGAATCATTAGGTGACCACTAAGCTAACTGAGCAAAGACTTCAGTAGTCATACATGACAACGAATACAAACATTACAGAATTAGTTCAGAAAAGTCACTAAACAAATAATGGAAAACAACCAAGAAGATACTAAGGAACCGGGAGAATCTTATTTCCAGAGTTCATGTATTATGTTATTTAAAAATCTAATTTCCAGCAAGAAATAAAAGGGCACAGAAATAAACAAGGAAATCTGACAGATACATGGGGCGGGGGGGATCAACCAAGAAAAGGGTCTGGCTCATGATGGTCACACAGGAAGCTCTTGAGCTCACCTCTTCCCACAGACAAATGGGGTAGTCAGCTCTGAAAGAAATCCAGACACTAGTGTGAAACACCTACAGCTGGGCTAATGAGAAAATACTCTTATTGAAACTGACAGAACATGTGAGTTAATCCTGCCCACAGCACAGTGATATGATTCAGAAGAGAATCCACGACTCTCAGCTTCTAAGAAGTAAAGGGAGAGGGTCGGGCGGGTTAAGCACACATGGCCTGAGGCGTAAGGATCCTGGTTCGAGCATCCACCTGTAGGGGGGGGTTGCTTCACAAGTGATGAAGCAGGTCTGCAGGTGTCTGTCTTTCCCTCCCCTTCTCTGTCTTCCCCTCCTCTCTTGATTTCTCTCTGTCCTATCCAACAACAACAGCAATAACAATAACAACAAACAAGGGCAACAAAAATGGGGGAAATGGCCTCCAGGAGCAGTGGATTCATAGTGCAGGCACTGAGCCCCAGTGATAACTCTGGAAGCAAAAAAAAAAAAAAAAAGTAAAGGGTTTAGGCCCAACCTCTAGCATCCCAACTTTCTAGACTTTTCTCGCCAGAGGGACAGGTCCCTCCCTTAAGCACCTAGCTTGAAAGTAAATGATGTTTGTGTGTGTGAGAACCTGAGACTACAAACAAGCTCATTCTAGAACACTGACAAATTTTACTTAGCCTAATACTGGACATCCTAGTCATAGCAGTCAGGCAAGAAAAAAGACTCTATTTGGGAAATACAAAGTAAGACTATCACTATTTGCAAATGGCATATTATATTTAAAAATCATTGACTCCACCAGAAGAAAAAGTGTTGGAATTAATAAGCCAATTCAATAAGACTGCAAGGTAAAAAAAAAAATCAATATAAATCAACTGCATTTCTACATACTAATAACAAATTGTCAGCAAAACGAAGAAAAATATCCATCCATAATGATATCAAAAAGAAAAGAAAATACCTAGAAATAAACTTAACCAAGGAGGTGAAATACTGAAAACTACATGACACTGATGAGAGAAATTAAAGATCAAACAAGTAAATAGATAATCCGTGGTCATGAAATGGAAGAGTTATTATTGTTCAAATAGTCATGCTACCCAGAGCAATCTATAAATCCAACATGATCCAGATCAAAATCCCAAAGTATTTTTTTATGGACAAAGGATTATAAATAATCCTAAAATTTGTATGGAACCACAAAAGATTCCAAATAGCCAAAACAATCTTGAGAGAGAAGGACAAAAATGGAAGCATCGCAAACCCTCTGCAGATTTATATTATAAATATGTAATAATCAAACACACAGATCAATGGAATAGAACAACTCAGAAATAAAGCAAACGCTTCATGAATTTATGACAAAGGAGCCAAGAACATGCTATGCAGAAAAGATAATCTTTTAATAAATGGCATAGGAAAATCCAGATAGCCATATACAAAAGAATGAAACTGAATCCTTTGTACTATATACAAAAGTCAACTTTAAATGGGTCAGACTTACATTTAATACCTGAAAGCATTAGACTCCGTAGAAAAAAACCATGGTGGGAATAAGTTGTTTACTATTATTCTAGAATGGCTTTTCCTCATTTTTTTTTTTAATTTGAAAATGACTGGGGCTGTTGGGAGGTGGGCAGGTGGTGGCACACCTGGTTAAGCACATGTTACAGTGCACAAGAATCCAGGTTCAAGCCCCCGGTTGCCCCACCTGTAAGGGGAAAACTTTGCTAGTAGTGAAGCAGGGCTGCAGGTGTCCCTTTGTTTCTCTCCCTATCTCCCCCTTCCCTTTCAATTTCTGACTGTCTCTATCCAATAAAGAAAGAGAATTAAAAAAAGAAAATGACTAGGGTTTCAAGATCAGTTCAATTGCCAAACTACTACAAGTTTCTCCCCTTAGACCATAGATTCCAAATTCATGGCTATATATTTAATTATTCCTAGCGAGCACAACACAATCCTCAGATTAAACAAAGCAAATTAGCCCAGTTGTGTCTCTGCACTCTCTCTGCTGCCATCAGTGCAGCACCAACAGAGAGTGGGAGGAATGGGGAAAACAGATTTTGCCTCTCTACATGAGAACATGCATTCCCAAGAGGAAAGGAAATGAAGGACTTCCTTGTTCAAATATCCAGACAATAAATGACCCCAAGTTGTATTCTAGGAAATCATTTTTGTGCCTACAAATAAACAACCATAGTCTCTGGACTATTTTTGTAAGTTCTGAGAATATATATACATATATATATATAATTTAAATTGCCCCTCCCAACTGCTCATTTATTATGGTTGCATAATAAACTTGGATTTTTACTTCATTTAAAAAGTTATTTGATCTAGAAGTCAGTCAAATCTGTCTAAAACCATAAACTCAAATGTGGACTGTGGAAACCCCAGAGTGAGTCAGAGGTGTCAATATCGGACAGAAAGGCCAATTCCATCTGCTTTAATTATGATGAAAGAAGCAGCAAAAGATTATCAATCATGTGGCTGATTAAAAAATAACTTCCTCAAACATCTGCTTTAGGTCTGTAATAGCTGTGTAATACTTTAAATGAATGTTTAGTGATTGACATGAGTGTAAAACCTTTGTGACTCAGAGAAAATATGTCAAACTCTCAATGTGCAATCTTCTTTGATACCCTCTTTGTCAACCACTTGATCTTTCCTTTCTTATCCAAGACTGACTTTCATTATTCATCCAGAGCCTGTTAATTCCTGACTGTACACAGTGCAGAGTGGGGCACTACATAGTTGTTTGTTTTCTTGGAATTCACAATCTAACTCAGACACATGCAGAACAGAACAAAATGATCCTAGAGGTTTGTCATAAGGAAAATATAAGCACAATCGGATTTCTCTGTTTTCACATCACTTTGTATATGGACCGTTGTTCTGAGGTTAATTCTACTACATCCTGGAAAGTAAACAAGGCAGGAATTTGTCTCCTTTTGATTGGCATTCATACAGAAAGTAGAGGGGAAGAGAGCTTGCCCAACTTCACAATAGGTGATAAGAGAATTCTGACTTTCAATCCAGAACTTTCTCTTCTTTTCCAGAGCTGCATCCACAGACGTGGGGCGACCAGTAAGAGCCTTAGAAAGTCATTGCCCCTTGAAGCAAGAAGCAGGTCTAGAACTAGAGTTGAGTATCAAGGAAAGAGAGGCTTGAGGAACTAAGCCAACTTGGCTGGGTAGAATGGAAGCAACAATCAACTCCAATGTTCAGTCATGAAGGTTTTATAATAAAGGGGACGTTCAGAAACCCTTCAAATCATAGGAATAATTATAGGCTCTCGCTGCCTTGTCTGTGATAAGATGAGGGTAGTGGGGAATTGAAACATTCAAACCTTGGCTAACTCTGCCTCCTTTTACTTCGAAAGAAGTATCCGGGGGTGGGGCAGGGGGGAAAGATGAAAGCTCCTTCAGTTTCTCCCTCTTTTTATGAAAGAACAGGAGCTAAGTTCCCAGGGCTTGGGGCTTCATCAAGGATGCCTGGAATCAACAGTGAGTTCTGCCAGCCTCATCTGTTCTCTCCCAGTCTGTGAACCAGAGTCACAAAGCAGCTGTCCTAGTAACTTGGCTAATTAAATTACAGTCCACTGAATGCTTTATTGACCTGAAGCTCACTCCTGTAAGCAGGCCCATTTTGAAGGTGACTATATTCACGGTTGCTAGAGAATCGAAGTGATAAAAGGGACAAAGACAATAAGGTAGTAAGAAAAGTCCCGTCCCTGTAGACAAAAGTATCTAAAATGCCACTGCTTCAGTGAGTGACCAATAGAATGACCTGACATTTGAGGTTAAATTCCATCACCGCTCTCCAAATTCATATAATGAAGTCCAACTCCAGTACCTCAGAATGTGCCCCCCTGTGGAGAAAGGGAGTCTTTACAGAGGTAGTCAAGTTAAAGGATCCCTATGACTAGTCATGAAATTTAGACAGAGTCACACACAGAGGGAAGATGATATGCAGAACAGAGAGAAGACAGCCACGGAGAAAGGCTGGGAACAGACCCTTTCCTCATGGCTCTGAGAAGCAGCTAGTCTTATCCACACTTGGATTTTGGATGTCTAGCCTCCAGAACTGTGAGACAATACACTGCTGTTGTTTAAGCCTCTGGTTTCTGGTGCTGTTACAATAGCCCATGCCAAACACATCTGGAGACATATGAGAGGCACCTGAATGGGAACTTTCCATTAAAAACAAAACAAAAAACAAAAAAACACTGCCAGGTCTGGAATCACATAAACCTGGTTGGGACTCTGGTTTTGTATTAACCATTGTGTATCCTTAGGCAAGACACTTAGCCTCTCTGAGCCTTAGTTCCTCATCTATAAAATAGAGACAGTAACATAATCTTCCTCAGAGGAGTATTCTTAGAGTTAAATTTGAAAGCATACTGTCTTTGATTACACAGATACAGGTCACTCACAGCCCCTCAGCAGTTAGGCACAGTTGCCAGTGCTCATTTGACCATCTACCAAGTACTGATGATAATTAATGACCATGAGTGAGTTTTGTAGAATAACTGCAATATACACATTAGCCTGATGGATCCCACAGAGTGTGTGGAACTAACAACATCACGAATGTGTCCCTTCTCAGTTCTTCTGCCATCAAATTTATCATATACTTACTTTTGTTTCCCTCTCTCTCTCTGACTAGAAACTTCAGCTTCATGCTCAGAAGTCCTTCTTGTTCATTCTTCCTGCCAGGTTGACACCAGGATGTTCCCCAGGACCTGCCTGCCTCTCACACTGAGTCACTCCTACAGATAACCATACTGATTTTAAAATAATAATAATTAGACCATTATTTGAATATTTTATTACCAGATTAGAAAAACATAATTTAGACCATCCCACCTCTATCCAAAAATAATAATATTTAAAAAAAAATGGAAACACACCCCCAGTAAAATAAATAAGCTAATAATAATGCCATATAAAGGGAGTCGGGCGGTAGTGCAGCGGGTTAAGTTCATGTGGTGAAAGCACAAGGACCGGTGTAAGGATCCTGGTTCGAGCCCATGGCTCCCCACCTGCAGGGGAGTCACTTCACAGGCGGTGAAGCAGGTCTGCAGGTGTCTTTCTCTCCCCCTGTCTTCTCCTCCTCTCTCCATTTCCCTCTGTCCTATCCAACAACAATGACATGAATAATAACTACAACAATAAAACAAGGGCAACAAAAGGGAATAAATAATAAAAAGAAAAAGAAATTCCTTTAGGAATCATGTGAAGTGAGACAAGTCAGAAAGAGAAGGATAAATATAGGATGATCTCACTCATAGACAGAAATTGAAAAATAAGAACAAAGGGGGTAACACAAAGCAGAACTTGGAATAAGTTTGGTGTGTTGCACCAAAGTAAAGGACTTGGGACTGGGGGGAGCTTCCAGGTCTTGGTGCATGAGGATGGAAGAGAACTTAGGTGGAGATTAGAATGTCTTGTTGAGGGTAGCGGTAGATAGTAGATATGGTTATGCAAAGAGACTCTGATGCCTGAGGCTCCAAAGTCCCAGGTTCAATCCCCCACACCACCACCATAAGCCAGAACTGAGCAGTACTCTGGTGTTTCTCTCTCTCTCTATCAAAATTAAATAAATAAAAAAATAAAATAAAGCAAAAGCTACTTTAAAAAAAAAAGAATGTCTTGTTGAAAACTGGGAAATTTTATACATGTACCAACAACTGTAGTTACTGTTTACTGTAAACCATTAATCCCCCTCCCAATAAAAAAATTAAAAGTTAAAAAAAAAAGAAGGGAGTTAGGCAGTAGCACAGTGGGTTAAGTGCAGGTGGTAGAAAGCACAAGGACCGACATAAGGATCCCGGTTCGAGCTCCCAGCTCCCCACCTGCTGGGGAATCGCTTCACAAGCAGTGAAGCAGGTCTGCAGGTATCTATCTTTCTCTCCCCCTCTGTTTTCCCCTCCTCTGTCCATTTCTCTCTGTCCTATCCAACAACAACAACAACAATAATAACTACAACAATAAAAAACAAGGGTAACAAAAGAGAATAAATAAATATTTAAAAAAATAGAAAAAGAAAACAACGTATGTCCCGTGGGGGTGGGGGGGGGTGGTACAGAGGATAAAGTGTTCGCCTTCAATTGAGAGGTCCTAAATTTGACCCCCAGCAAGCAAGAGATCCTAAGTTTGATCACCAGGGAGATGCTCTGGTTCCTTCTCTTTGCTCCTTTCTCTTATAAATATTTAAAAAATTAAGAAAAAGAAATATTGGGAAATTGACTATTTTGGTTAGTTGTCTGTTCTACTTAAATGTTACCCTATCAAAGCTGAAAATTTACTTTCAAAGAATTAGATTTATAAATAAAAAACACTAAACTCCAAGAGCATTTGAGTGGTCTGGTCTTTCCTGGTTCCAAAGTCTTAGATTTTTGGCAGCATTTTATGAGCTATTTGAGAATACCCACCACACACACACACACACACACACACACACACACACACACACACACACACACACACACACTGTGTGGTCCAAATAAAGATGGCAGGTGGGATTTTTTGCAGTGTGAGTTTCCTTGTAACTATCCTATGAGGCCTCTAACATGGAAAGGATTTGATCTGGGGGCCAGGTGGTGGCGCAGCAGGCTAAGTACACATAGTACTAAGTGAAAAGACCAATGCAAGGATCCCAGTATAAGACCCCGGCTCCCCACCTGCAGGGAGGTCACTTTACAAGTGGTGAAGCAGGTTCTTGTTATTAGAACTTATCAGCAGTAACTGAAACTCAGATACTTCTGTGCTGGGGGAAATAAATTTCAGTGTGAATTTTTAAAAAGGTGCTTACTGCTTTTGCTTCATGGAAGAGTCTTATTATTTTCTTGGTGAAGTCATGACTTAGTCTTTACTTCCTCCCACCCCCCAAAAAAATTACCATATAGCTCTACTTCTTTAGCTGAATGTTTCTTTCTTACTGTTTTGCTGGCAGAAATTAATAAGATAAACAAAACCCAGAGAGGTAAGACTTGAAATTTTACTGTTTTTCTGGAAGTGCAAGAAGCAAAGAGAGGAACTTTTTTGTCCAAAACATACACTTAGAGAACAACTGCAGACTTCATAACAGGAAAGGAAGGAATAGTTGGCTAAGGCACAGGCTTTGCTTTAGAAAAGTGTAATTCATGGTCCAGGAAGTGGCACAGTGGATAAAGCACCGGACTCTCAAGCATGAGGTCCCGAGTTCAAACCCCAGCAGCACATATACCAGAGTGATGGCTGATTCTTTCTCTCCCTCTTCCTATATTTCTCATTAAGAAATAAATAAAACCTTTTAAGAATTAAAGAAAGCATAATTCAAAGAGCAGAGAAAAATGCCAAAAGTTATCTCAAGCACTTTAAAATAATGTCATTGGGGGTCGGGCGGTGGCGCAATGGGTTAAGCGCACATGGCGCAAAGCGCAGGGACCGGCGTAAAGATCCCGGTTCGAGCCCCCGGCTCCCCACCTGCAGGGGAGTCGCTTCACGGGCGGTGAAGCAGGTCTATAGGTGTCTATCTTTCTCTACCCTCTCTCTCTGTCTTCCCCTCCTCTCTCCATTTCTCTCTGTTCTATCCAACAACAAAGCAACGTCAACAATGGCAATAATAACCGCAACAAGACTGCAACAACTAGGGCAACAAAAAGGGGGAAAAAATAAATTAAAAAAAATAAAATAAAGTCATTATGCTATGGTCTTGTGAGAGTGACAGGAAAAAAAGTTTTTCAAAACTGAAAACCTGATATAAAAATCTTATTATATGTGAAAATAAAATAAATTGTGGTATTAAAAACAACAGTGTAGCTACAAATGAAAACCAACAATCCATCCTACTAAATAACAACAGCAAAAAGATCCTGGCCTAGCAAAAGCAAAAAAAAAAAAAAAAAAAAAAAGATGTAACAATAATCTGGACAAAGAACAATAACAAGATGACAAAAAAAAAAAAGAAAGAAAAGAAAGCCCCAGGGGGCCGGTGGTAGCACAGCAGGTTAAGCACACATGGAACAAAATGCAAGGAGTGGCCTAAGGATCCGGGTTCGAGCCCCCAGCTCCCCACCTGCAGAGGGGCTGCTTTCTCACAAACAGTGAAGCAGGTCTGCAGATGTCTATCTTTCTCTCCCCCTCTGTCTTCCCCTCCTCTCTCAATTTCTCTCTGTTTTATCCAACAATGACAGCAATAACAACAATAATAATAACAACAACAAACAAGGGCAACAAAAAAGGGAAAAAATAGCTTCCAGGAGCAGTGGGTTCATAGTGCAGGCACCGAGCCCCAATGATAACCCTGGAGGCAAAAAATTGTTAAAAATTAAAAAAAAACACACCTGAATCTGACATTTAAGAAAAGAAAAAAATAATAATGGGAAAGTGGTAGTAAGGCAGCGAGAGGAACATTAAGCTATACTTGGAGTTGATACGATGATTCCTGGGCAGATGACCTCACCAGTGTGTCCTGCACTGCACTTCCCCAGATCCCTGCCCCATGAGGGAAAGATAGAGACAGGCTAGGAGTATGGATCCACATGCCAACGCCCATGTTCACCAAAGAAGCAATTACAGAAGCCAGACCTCCCACCTTCTGCACCCCATAAAGATCTTTGGTCCATATTCCCACAGGGATAAAGAATTGGGAAGCTTCCAATGGAGGGGAGGGGATACGGAACTCTGGTGGTGGGAATTGTGTGAAATTGTACTCCTCTTATCCCACAATCTTATCAATCACTATTAAATCATTAATAAAAAATAATGTGATGCTTAAAAAATGACAAGCAGACAAGCTGAACAACTCAAAACACATTTTGTTTCCATATTTTTCTATCAAGGGACTTATCTTCAACCTGAAAATGATAGAACCAACACACCTGAAAAGAAAATGAAGCCTGTAATAGGTAAAAAGAGGGAATGGAAACCTGGATTTTAAATCAGCTATAGAGTTCTAGACTACTCAGATGTATTCTATCCCCAGGGGGGTGAGCATAAAGGAAAACTGCAGATATGATCACAGATCCATGTCACACAAGCCTTCATATGAGCAAGCATCCAATTTCAAAAGGGGAACAAAAGATACACTGCTGGGAGCTGGGTGGTAGCGCAGAGGATTAAGCGCAGGTGGAGCAAAGCACAAGGATCTGCGTGAGGATCCCGGTTCAAGCCCCCGGCTCCCCACCTGCAGGGGAGTCGCTTCACAGGCGGTGAAGCAGGTCTGCAGGTGTCTATCTTTCTCTCCCCCTCTCTGTCTTCCCCTCCTCTCTCTATTTCTCTCTGTCCTGTCCAACAATTATAACATCAGTAACAACAACAAGAAAACAAGGGCAACAAAAGGGAATAAATAAATATTTTTTTAAAAAAAAGATATACTGCTATTTCCAACCAATGTGATTGAAGTTCATTTTACACAAGATTCTAGAACAGATTAATAGTAAGAAGAAATTCTATAGCTTTAGTTTTTAAGTAGTAATAATGTAAATACAGACGTAACAAATAATTCAGATTATGGTTTTTAAGAACAGAACTTAGATATCAAGTGAAACTTACAGCAAAATGAATTGACACATGTAATATGCATATTTTATCATACAGCACTAGAACAGAGAATAAATGGAGGTTTCTATGTAAATGAAAGCAACTAATATTCTTTTTTTATTATTATTGGATAAAGACAGAAAAATAAGAGGGAAGGGGGAAACAGGAAGAGAGACATCTATAGCACTGCTTTACCACTCATGAAGCTTCCCCATTGCTGCTGAGGACTGGGGGGATTGAACTTCAGTCCTTGTGCACCACTGCCTGGCCCCCATTAAAGCATTTCTAAAGTCAGAGAATGGAAGTAGTCGACAGAAGGTGGTCAGCAGCATTGGCCCAGTTCTATGCAAGGGTTGTCTTGCCTTAAGCCGACAGAGCCCCAAACTCCAACCAACACCAGCCCTAGGATCCAATAGCTGGAGTTGGGTGGGTTACCAATGTCTACTGGGATTACCCAAGGGCAGGAATCCAGAGATCTGATTCTAAGGAGGCAAAGGATATTCTCTCTGACACAGCTAGAGGAAAGTTTCTTATGCTTAACTTGAAGACTCAGAAACATCCAAATATGGGATTGGGTTGCATTTGTCAATTAATCCTCACATGAGAGACAAGGGAATATCAAAGGGGGAGGGGCAGCGATGGCAGTAGGTGGTTAGAAGACAATGAGAAAATGATAAGAGCTTAAAAGGAAGCAATAAGAGAACCTTTCAAAAGAAACTAAAATTCACTTTTCACAGGAACAAGCCCTGAGTCTCAGAGGACTGGCTGCCTGGCATTTAAAGCTACAATAATTCAGTTTGTGTTTCAGGAGCAAAGAGGGGGCTGGGGTGAGGTCAAGGGGGTAGGGGGTACATGGGAAACACTGGTTTATGATCATAAAAGTTGAAGATGGGTGATAGATACCTGTGGGTTAACCATAATATTGTCTCTACTTCTGTGTTCATAATTCCTAAGTTTTGTTTTTCCTGAAGTTAAGTTTTCCTATTGATTCAGTAAAAAGAAGCCAAAAATCAGGGAATGGGGCAGTAGCACAGTGGGTTAAGCGCATGTGGCATGAAGCACAAGGACTGGCTTAAGGATCCCGGTTCAAGCCCCCGGCTCCCCACCTGCAGGGGAGTCGCTTCACAGACGGTGAAGCAGGTCTGCAGGTGTCTATCTTTCTCTCTCTGTCTTCCCCTCCTCTCTCCATTTCTCTCTGTCTTACCTAACAATGATGACATCAACAACTACAACAACAATAAAAAAGAACAAAGGCAACAAAAGGGAAAATAAATACATATAACAATAATCCTTACAATGGCCTACATTATCTCTCCTGCTACTTCTCCAGCCTTCTTTCCTCTTGAGCTCTCCTGCTCTATTATTTCTTGAGTTCACCAGGCACATTCCTCCCACCTTAGGACTTCGAAGGGCTGGTCTCTCTGCTCAGAGATGTCTGCATGTCTGCAGCCAGTTACCCACAGAGCTTATTCACTTTTTCAAAGTGTACTCTGGCTATCTGATTTAGAATGGTAGCTTACTTCTCTTTCCTTCTTCCCTGGAACTCCTTCTAAGAAGTTTGTTTCCTACCCAAAACCTAATTTTTCTCAGTCACTCATTACCTTCAAACATGTTATCGAATATACTTTTTTTCCATGTTCACTGTCTTTGTCACCAGAACTTAAATCCTCAGGGAATTTTTGCTTTAGGGGGGGTAGTGTTCTATTCAGTGACTAGTCTAATGCTTGCTACCTAATAAAGGCTCAGTGAAATGACTGTAGAAATTTTACAACTATTGGGGCCAGGCAGTGGCACACCTGGTTAAGTGCACATACTGCAACGCACAAAGACCCAGGTTCAAGCCTATGGTCCCCATCTTTAGGAGGGAGGCATGACAAGTGGTGTGAAGCAAGGCAAGACTACGGGTGTCTGTTTCTACTCCTATCTGCCCCTCCCTCTTAATTTCTTGATGTATCTATCCAATAATAAGTAAATAAAAATATATTTTAAAAAGAAATTTTACAACTGTCTAGAAGGCTGAGACAGGAAGAAGTGACTGGTCTTCATACAAGTCTCTTCTTCAGTAGCTGGAGTAGCTAAGAGCCGTCTACTCCCATCTCACTCTCTTGCACTAGACAAGAAATCTAGGGCATCTGATTTCTGAGGGAGGAGTACAGAACTTACAGATAGCTCATCAAAATTATTGTCTTCCTCCCCCAAACTCTAGGCAGAGATTTCATAACATAGCCTTAAAACATCTAAGGCTACCTCCAGAGATGTCATGGAACATCACAAAAATTAAGCAAACTCATGATAAAGAGAGGAATTACTATCTAAATCATCTATTTTTAAAAACACAATATGGGACTTAAAGCTTTCAGGAAATTTCAGCCCTTAGCACAGGAGGAAACTATCATAAAACAAATGTTCAAACTAAGTCCTAGGATTAGGAAAGAATGTGAACATCAATACCTAATTTTAAAACTACTTCATGCCAAGACTTTTTGTATGTGAGACAATTTCTAATACCCTATCCCTTCACGCATTTTGAGTTATCCCCTTTGATAAAAAAATACTCCTACATATGTCTTCATTTATCAATAGTGGTACTTTGTTGTTAAAATTTCGGAGGCTCTTGCCGGCCGGTCTAGCTTCACGGCGGGTAACAGAGACGCGGAGACAACGGCTGGGCAGGGAAGCTGTATTTCTTTATTCAGGAACAACGATTCATAAACTAAGACAAACTAATCACCAAACAGAACTCCGCTGTCTCTTTGCGGCGGCGCAAGCACTCTTTCTTTTACTCTCGAACTCCGGAACTCTCTCCCTTACTCTCGAACTCAGGAACTCTGGAACTCTCGTACTGGGGAACCCTCTGAAACTCTGGCACTCTGGAACTCCGGAACCCTCTCCCTTACTCTCGAACTCAGGAACTCTCGAACTCTCGTACTCGGGAACCCTCTGAAACTCTGGCACTCTGGCACTCTGGCGGGTTTCCTAGGGGCGGGGCCAAGCGGGCCCGCGAAATTAACAGGACTGATGCAATTCTCTTGGCGGGGGAGAACTAGAACCCAATGTAAAGCATACAACAGTACTTAGACAAATTTCTTCTTTGGGCCAGTTTTCTTATTGCAAAGAGGGGTGAGTGTGTGTGTGTGTGTGTGTGTGTGTGTGTGTGTGTGTACAAACACACATGAGAGAGAGCTGCTCAGGACTTCAGAAGATAGACCAAATCTTAGAAAATCAGAAATATAATAAACCCTACAAAAGGCTGGCAACTATTGCCTTACGAGATAGATACTATAAGTATTTGCAAGTGTGGGAGGGGATTATCCACGCTCTTCTAGGTGTTTTTAATCAAAGAAAGCATCATTGTTCTATTCACAGATTACTGTTCAGTGAATGTTGCAACTCAGTGTTAATGCTTTTCAGAGTTTGAATGACCTTCCTGGGCTACTAAAGGCTAAATTAGAAACCCAGAGTTAAACAGGCTCCCTGCCTTCCATCTCCTAGTAGCAGGTTTTGGGAAGCCTTTGGATGCTCCCAGGCCTGAGGCAAGAGCACCATCTAGAGGCTATTTCAGAAATAGATTCTCATGCAAAACGGACTGGAACAGATCATCAGTAATTAGGAACCACAAAGTATCAGGAGGCTCTACCAAGTCACCTTACAGATTTAGGTTGCTTGCAGACATATGTGCTTCTTAACAAAACTCCCATTTTTAACTGAAGCCTTAGGGAACTGTTAATTTCATTTCTCAGTCATTTGTACAGTTCTGGGTACTATCTGGGATGACGTTTCATTGTTTGGGCCCACAAAACCACTAGGTGAGGTAGGCATTTTAAAGTTCTCTTTCCCATAGTCTCTTCCGAATGGAAAAATGGAAGTTCCTACTCTATTGCCACTCAGGTTCCCCCTTAAGAATGAGTACTTTTAAGGTGCTAAGCTCCTCTGTTCTGCCAGATGGCTAGTCCCTAGCCAGAATGAATATCCACTTAATTATCTATCAATCACCATGGCCAGGGGAGAGAATGAGTCTGCTTCCCTATGTGCTATGGTATTCAAATTATTCACTGAGGAAAGTCTTAAAGGGCAGAATTTATGGGCTTGGGAGTTGGTTGGTGGCGCAGCAGGTTAAGCGCACGTGGCACAAAGCGCAAGGACCGATGTTAAGGTTCTTCGAGACCCTGGCTTCCCACCTGCAGGGGAGTCGCTTCATAGGCGGTAAAGCAGGCCTGCAGGTGTCTGTCTTTCTCTCCCTCTCTGTCTTCCCCCTCCTCTCTCCATTTCTCTCTGTCCCATCCAACAACGACGACACCAATAACCACAACAATGTTAAACAACAAGGGCAACAAAAGGGAAAATAAATAAATATTTTTTAAAAAAGAATTTACGGGGAGCCGGGCGGTAGCGCAGCGGGTTAAGCGCAGGTGGCGCTAAGCGCAAGGACCGGCATGAGGATCCCGGTTCGAACCCCGGCTCCCCACCTGCAGGGGAGTCGCTTCACAGGCAGTGAAGCAGATCTGCAGGTGTCTGTCTTTCTCTCCTCCTCTCTGTCTTCCCCTCCTCTCTCCATTTCTCTCTGTCCTATCCAACAACGACGACATCAACTACAACAATAAAAAAGACAACAAGGGCAACAAAAGGGAAGATAAATAAATAAAATTACAAAAAAAAAAAAAAAAAGAATTTATGGTCTTGGAACTATAATGCCATTTTCTGTGTGAATAGGGGGAGGGAAGGAGTGAAGAATGTGCTTTTCGGTTACAAGAGATCCCACCCCTAAATTGCTGCACCTGTCAAGTAACAGAAATAGCTTCTATGCACAAAAGGAATCTGCTGCTTTGTGTAACAGTCCTGTGATACATTTATTTCAGTTCTGTCCTTAGTTCCCCATGCTCCCAAGTGCTATGAAAAGAATGCTACCTGAAATTGTGTGGATTTTCAAAAAAAGACATTTCCTTCACCCGTACATAGCTCCTTCTTCCTCTTTTAAGTAAGATAACTTCTTGTTCTCCAAGCACTAAAGTTGGTTCAGCTTCCCCCCCCCCAAGTTCTCATAGTAGAACATGCTGAATATAGAGAAATAAATTGTCATTAACCACAACTGAGTTCTATTATAAAAAGAAAGGCAGTCTTCTTTATTAGTTTCTCTATAGCCCCTAAGTAGGAAAAAAAGAAAAACTAACCAGAATGGCTATGGGCTGAGCCAGAATTAAAAATGAGAGAATGAAGACTGAAAACATGAAACTGGGGGAGGGGGGAACAATTCATTCTGCATATGCCATTGACCGAGAAGTTGACGGATGGCCACTGTACTGAACACTTCCTCTGAGTAGTACCTGCCTCAAAGCACAGAAACGTCATATCTCTGTCTCTTCTATAGAAAGAAGCCACATTCAAGTATGAAGAGAAACAATCCAGGGTCCTACAAAGGCCCAGCATAACCTTAACATAATATACCTCCAGTAGCTGCAAAAGAATTAAAACCACAAAAGCTTACTCATGTCTACCAAATAAATTGGGCTATGAAGCCCAGTGTTAACTTCTCATGATAGTTCAATACTGAAAATTGGCGATTTAAAGTCTATAGTTTGAAGAGGTAAAGAAAAAGTTGATGGGAGTCAGGCAGTAGTGCAGCGGGTTAAGCACACCTGGAGCAAAGCGCAAGGACCGGTGTAAAGATCTGGGTTCGAGCCCCAGCTTCCCACCTGCAGGGGAGTCACTTCACAGGTAGTGAAGCAGGTCTGCAAGTGTCTATATTTCTCTCCCCTTCTCTGTCTTCCCCTCCTCTCTCCATTACTCTCTGTCCTATCCAATAATGACATCAACAACGACAACTACAACAGTAAAAAACAAGGGCAACAAAAGGGAAAATAAATAAATATAAAAATTTTTTTTAAAAAGGAAGAGTTGATAAGGCAAAAAAGAATCCAACTAAAAATATATACATAATTGAGTGGAAACAGCAGAGAATCAAAATTCTAGGAATCCTAGAAATTCTAATAAATTAGATAGTGTTAAGAAAAAAGAAGTTGGTAGTTCTCTGTGAAGATCATATATGTCAAGGGGCCAGGTGGTGGCGCACCTGGTTGAGTGCACATTACAATGCCAAAGAGCCCAGGTTCGAGCCCCTGGTCCCCACCTGCAGGGGGAAAGCTTTGCAAGTGGTGAAGCAGTATTGGGTGCAGGCTCACCTGTTTGAGCACCCAGGCAACAATATGCAAGGATCTGGTTTTGAGTCCCTTGTCACTTTCCTGGGAAAAGCTTGGCTAGGGGCAAAGCAGTGTTGTTGCAGGTGTAAACAGAGCTCTCCCTATCTCCCCTTTCCCTCTTGATTTCCGACTGTCTCGATCTGTTAATTATTTTTTTTAAAAGATCACATATGTCAATAAAAAGAATAGCATAGAAAACTTGTTGGGGTCAGAGAGACAGCTTACCTGATAGGGCTCCTCCCTTGTCATGCACACGGCCCAGGTTTGAGCCCCAGCACCTGAAGGTGCCAAGACCCCAGAGTAGGCTCTGGTTGTATGGTGTCTCACCCCCCTCTGTCTCTTTCTTTCTGAAACAGCTGACCTGGAGTAGTGAAACCTTGCAGGTACAAGAACCGATGATGACAGAAAAAGAAAAAGATGATAAAACTTGTTGGTTTTGTCAAAACTCCCATGTCATTAAAGACACTCACCCGTAACTCTGAAAAGCATTATTTATTGGAAAGAAATATGAAAGAAAGTTTCCCATATTCCTGCAAGGCTGAATGTGATTCCCTTAACAGAGCTTCCCTCCCCCAATATATCTCCCATTTGCTCATAAATCTACTGGAGTCCTTGATCCAAGGTCAGGATCTTACATTTACAATAGATACAGTTCCCAGAGGGCCCTGGAAACATCAAATAATGTTGCCCTCCAGTCTCTTATCAAGTGAGAGTGGCTAGAAAGTCAGCCAAACTAGGTACTTCACTTGATATCTGAACATTCAGTTCTTCAACAAAGCCTCTTATAGGTAGAAGGTAAGGTGTTCTTAGGTGAAAGAAAACATCAGTGATAACCTGATTCACCAAAACCAATGGGTGGCAAATCATGATTTCTGGTGAAATCTTCAAAGAAATAATTACGTCGAAAGAGAATTCCACATGATCATGATAATGGCTTTCTCAGGAAAAAGCAGCTATTTAATCTTAGCAAGGGCTGCTGCTCTTCTCTCAGTGTTCTGGAACAAGGCACGAATTAAAGCTTTTACTTCACTGGATGAGAATGCAGCTGCCAAGGGTCCCTTTCCATCTGCCCACCTGCAGAACAAAAGATAAAATTCTATTATGTCTCTGAACTATGAGCTAGATTTAAAAATTGCTTATTTGAAACCAAGTGCTTATCTGTTTTTAATGGAAATAAAACAAGTCCTGGCAGTCTTCCCATTCTTTATGGATTTACCATTCAATATGCCTCACCTCTTCTGTTTCATGGCTGCATTTTATCAATATAGATGGTTTAGAAGAAAAAAAAGGATTTTAAAATAAGAGTTGATGAAGAGACCCATTTAGGAAGGTTAAAACTGTTCTTCCTTATTCTATATTCACTAAGCTCTGTTTCCGCTTGATAGTTGAGAACACATCCTCATAAATCATATAGTCTCAGATTCTGTAAACACTTTAAAAGGTGAACCACAAGGAACAAATTTTAACTGAAAAAGGATTGGAATAAAAATACATAAAGCACTAGAATTAATCACTAAGAAAATTACCAACACTATTCATGTCCTTCACATTTAGAATAAGCTCTTTACAACAGAAAAAAACTGAGGGCCCAGGAGGTGACGTATCTAGTACAGCCACACATGTTGAAATGCTCAAGGATCCTAGTTCGAGCCCCTGCAGCAGTGAAGCAGTACTACAGGTATCTCTTTCCCTCTCTATCTTGACCTTCCCTTTCAATTTTTCTGTCTCTACCAAGTAATTTTTTTAAAATCAACAAAAAGAAGCTCAACTTCATCGGAATTTCAGGAAATGCAAATTCAAATGGCAATGTACCGCCATTCCACAACTAGATTCAAGTTTACTAACGCAAAAGCAAATGCCAGTAAAAATACAAATCAACAGGATACAGAGAATACGAAATACTGGAACATGACTCGTCAGTGGAATGAAGCGCAACTACAATACCATCATAAAATTGAAACATAATATTTAACAAGAGAAGCAAGTTATAGAAAATTCCTGCAGGGGCGTCACTTCACAAGCGGTGAAGCAGCTCTGCAGGTGTCTATCTTGGGAGTCAGATGGTAGCGCTGCAGGTTAAGCGCACATGGCACAAAGCGCAAGGACCAATGTAAGGATCCTGGTTCGAGTCCCTGGCTCCCCACCTGCAGGGTAGTCACTTTACAGGCGGTGAAGCAGGTCTGCAGGTGTCTATCTTTTTCTCCCCCTCTCTGTCTTACCCTCCTCTCTCCATTTCTCTCTGTTCTAACAACGACATAAATAACAACAATAATAACTACAACCACAATAAAAAACAAGGGCAACAAAAGGGAAAATAAATAAATAAATATTAAAAAGAAAATTCCACTTACAGAAAGTTCAAAACTAGGCAAGTCTAGACTCTATTACTTAGGGATACTTGCAAATGTGGTAAAACTATATTTACTAGGCAAGGAGTTCAAGATAGTGGTTACCCCTGAGGGCAGGTATTTGAAGGAACATACAAGGGTCTCCAAGCTTACTGATAGCGGGTTGGTGGTGGGAGCGGTGTACAGACACCAATCAACAGGGAGCTAAGAAACTGCATTCATGTATCAGCGACTGTCTTGTAAACCGTTATTTCCCCAACAGAATGCTTTGGAGGAAAAGGGGAAACTGAAAGTAATTCTCTTATGTTGGACAACAGGGACATGAATATTTAATTCCTTTTCTTTAAATTCTGAATATGTTACATATACTGTAATGTATATTATCATTTTCAGACATTTAAAGTGTATAAATCTAGGTAGTTTCCTTTGAATTTTTTTTTTCAATAAGACATTATACTTACACTTACTGAAATATTAAAGAAAAAAAATCTTAAGGAGAAAAAAAAAAGAAAATTTAAGACATACCAGTACTGTAATTTCTCTTGCAACAAGAAAAATCATTATTATCCTGCACAAAGGCCCTTGAACAGCAGGGGGAAAAATGCTTATCTGCTGCCCTGTGGAGTCTTATTACCCAAAGACCATCAAATTCCTTCTTACCCACTAAAGACTTGCAGACAACAAATTGAAATTTGTATAGAGTGTTGCTAGAACTATTTTGATATTTCTTTTAAGTGTAAATCTCATTTCCATTGTTTTAGAATGGACAGTCTTTGCTGAGAACAGCTCAGCAGCATCCAGGATGATGACCCTAATATAACTGGGCATCTCTAGAGCCTTCTCATGGATATGGTGCCTAAAACTACTGTCCTTCCTGGAAAAAAGAAAAAGAAAAAGAACCCTGATGGTCTGTCAAATACTGGCTGAATCTAAGCATATCATACAGATAATGTTATTCTCTATGACCGTATCAAAGCCAATCTTAAATTGCAACAATATGGGCAACAATTTCCACCCAGGTATTAGAAGGCTGCATTTCAGACAATTCAGGATCAGTTATACAGCATGCCAAAAGATGTTCAAAAGCAAAATACTATGAAAGAAGTCTTAACTCTATCATGAAAAATGCTGATAAGACGTACATAATGACCGATGATACCAGAGCTCCGACCTAATGTGAAACTCTCTCCTGAGTGAAATTTGGTGGTAGAGGAATGCAGGGTTACCAATGGCACATCCATCTTTAATAACTTGTGGAAAGGTATATGCCTGTATAAAGTGACAATACCCACCGATCTCCGATTTCTTGTAGGCTGGCTTGTAACATCAGCATCAGTTCTTTGAATGACATCCATTTTGGCACATAGACTGGAACCTCTTCTTGGTATTTCTTGTTTTTGTTTTCTTCAGACAGAGGTGCAAATACTTGCGGTCCCTCATCCATCACAGTTTTGCATATGGAATGCAATCTATCGCCATCTTCAGTGGAGATGTCCTGATTTTGCACAAAGGGGACACAATAGACAAATTAGGACAACCTGGTAGTAGGGAAAGGACAGATCTCTGGTACATGCTATCCAGAGGATCAGCTAAATTAGATGATTTTGAGACGGTTTACAACACCTTACTGAAGACATTTTACCTACTCTCTGATAATACTCTTGAGCCTAGAAGCAAACAAAGTATGTTCCAAGACATCGCCAAGAACTTAGTTTGCCTGCATAAAAGAGACCATTTCTTAGGTAGACTGTGGCACAGCTAGCTGCAAAGCAGGTCTTCTGACACTGTAAGGGTTTAGCCAATCTGTGTTTAGAGGCATGAGCTGCCAGCCCAGACAACATTCCTATAGGATCAACCCATATAATAGCAAATACAAGGGTGTGCTGCAAAAGTGTACCTCTACAAAGCTACATTTCACTTTCTACCTCGAGGCCAGCGTCCCACTTCTACTCTCCTCATTCACAACTTCCATAGCTGCTAGACAGAGAAGCAGTATGAGCCTACTTTCTCCAGAAAAACAAAGCAATTAAGACAAACTTTCAGCGGCTGGTAGGGTGGTGGCTCCCCTGGCTGGAAGGAGCATTAAGGAAAAAAAAAAAAAGGGGGGGTGCTAAAGCAGTCCAGGAGAGGGGCTAGGTGGTAGTGCAGTGGGTTGGTAGTGCAGTGGGTTAAGTGCACATGGCACAAAGTGCAAGGACCGGTCCAAGGATCCCAGTTCGAGCCCCCAGCTCCCCAACTGCAGGGGGTTCGCTTCACAAGTAGTGAAGCAGGTCTGCGGGTATCTCTCTTTCTCTCCCCCTCACTGCCTTCCCCTCCTCTTGATTTCTCTTTGTCCTATCCAACAACAATGACAGCAATAACAACAACAATAATAACAGCAACGATGAACAAGGGCAACAAATGGGGGGGGGGGAATGGCCTCCAGGAGCAGTGGATTCATAGTGCAGGCACAGAGCCCCTGGAGGCAAAAAAAAAAAAAAAAAAAGCAGTCCAGGAGGTGGCAAAGTAGCCAGAGCATTGGATTTGGAAGCATGAGATCCCAAGTTCACATCCTGATGTCACATCTACTAGAGTGACAGAGTGATGTACTAGTTCTCTCTCATGTTAACAAATCTTTAAAAAAAAAATTTTTTTTTTTTGCACAAGTAATGTTAGACATGAAGCATGAATATTTTTCCCCCATTTGAGAGAAAAATAAGACTTCAGGGACAAGGTGGTGACACACTCAGTAAGAGCAAGTTACCATGCATAAAGACCTGGATTCAAGCCCCCAGTCAGTTCCCACATGCAGGAGGGATGTTTCCTAAGCAGTAAAGCAGCGCTGCAGGTTCTCTCTCTTTCCCCCTCTATCTCCCCAGCCCTCCCAACTTTTCTCTGTCCTATCAAATGTAAGAAAAATAAAACAAAGCATTAAAAAAATAAGACTATAGAAATTTAATAGCCATTTGCTGGTTAACATTGAAATAAAAGAAGACTTTAATATCACTTTCTTAGTAAAGTGATAAATCTGGAACAAGAATTGCATCTTGGGTCTGGTGAGGGATCTGATGGCTCTTACCTCCAGAGCAGTGATTCTGCCAATGAGCTCAGAAATCACTGTATTGAGTAAAGTCCCCATCGCCTTGCAATATATATTCACTGGCAGAACATCCTGCCACACGATTCCAAGTCTCTTTAACTGGTGAAGTACCTGTTAGAAGGATACAGTTAATTACATGGAACAGATAGTGCTACAACTCATACTGTGCAGATTTACACAGATCAATTATGTGCGTTTGTGAGAAGAGATGAATAGGCATTATATAAAGATGAGATAAGTAATCAAGGGTGGGGAGAGAGCATAATGGTTATACAAAAAGACTTCCATGCTTGAGAAACCAGAGATCCCAGGTTCAATCCCCCACACCATCAAAAACCAAAGCTGAACAGTACTCTGATAAAATAAATAAGTAATTTATTAAAGGGTAGGGGAAATAGCATAAGGGCTACACAGACTTCCTAAGGCTTGGAAGTTCCAAGCACACCACCCAAAACCAGAGTCAAGTGCTCTAGGGAAGGAAAGAGGGAGGGAAGGGAGGGGAGGGGAGAGGGGAGAGGGGGTAGTGAGGGGAGGGAGATATATCCAAAGGAAGGAAAAACTATAGTAAAAAGATAAGTTACTGGGATGGGAAGATAGCATAATGGTTAAACAAAAAGACTTTCATCCCCTGAGGTTCTGAGGTCCTATGTTCAATGCCCAGCATCACCATAAGCCAGAGCTGAACAACACTCGTCTCTATTTTTTTTAATTTTTTTATTATATTTCCTTTGTTGCCCTTGTGGTTTTTATTGTTGTTGTTGTTATTGATGTTGTTGTTGTTGGATAGGACAGAGAGAAATGGAGAGAGGAGGGGAAGACAGAAAGGGGGAGAGAAAGACAGATGCCTGCAGATCTGCTTCACCACCTATGAAGCAACTCCCCTGAAGGTGGGGAGCTGGGGGCTCGAACCAGGATCCTTACGCCAGTCCTTGCACTTCGCGCCGCCTGCACTTAACCCACTGCGCTATCGCCCGACTCCCTCTTGTCTCTAGCTCTCTCATGATTAAAATTATATATATATATATATAAAACCTAGGAGGAGAAAGGGACATTAAGGTGAAAGCCAGTACTTCAACTTTCTCAGCCCCAAGTTCATGTGTGCATACACACTTAAGAAATATCTAGTCACACTACCGTATTGGTGAAATACAGCTTTCTGTTGATTTGGTGGTGCAAAAGAAGGCAAAGATGATAAACACCACTACAGAGGCTACATAGTTTTTCCAGTAAGGAAGTGGGATGTGTGTGGGAAATCAACTGCACTAGCTGACAAATACTGTTTGCGTCTTAAACAATGGAATGAAAGAATAAAGACATTCAAAGGTATAAGTACACACTGTAGCACTAATAACAGCCTCCCACCTGCCGGACTGCTTTAGTTGCCGCAGAATAATTCTCTTCATCATCCATATTTGAAAAGTTTCTAGCACTTGATAATCGTTCCAGAAGTTCTCCTTTCTGTGTCCGCATTTGGGCCAAGAGACACTCTGTCCCTATGGTGTGAAAATAAAATAAAGAATTCTAAAAGTTGTTCAGTTACACCCTGAAAAAACAAGGAAGAGGTGTACTAGACATGAACCACATTATTCATTATGTTTATTTGAAAACAATCTCTGGGCCGGGTGGTGGTACACCTGTTTGAGCACACGTTACAGTGTGCAAGGACCCAGGTTCAACCCCCCAGCCCCCACCTTCAGGGAGAAAGCTTTGCAAGTGGTGAAGCAGTGTTGCAGGTGTCTCTCTATCAGCCCCTTCCCTCTCGATATCTGGCTGTCTCTATCCAATAAAGATAATTGAAAACAATTTCTTAACAAAAATCATAAAATTGTCCTATAGTTATTAAAAACAAACCCTTCTAATACATTTACCAATCCCTCTAAGACCACCCTCAAGATAATAAATCTTTCCCAACATTCTGTTCAGTCTGATAAGAAAATTATTTATACATAAGTACTTATTTTTCTGAAACCTCTATACCACCAAAGAAGTCAGGAATTGAAAAGCTAAGTGAATCATAAACATTCTCTCCTTTTCTTAACCTATCATTAGAATAAGCATATTGATTTATCCCGTATTTCATTTTTATTTTTAACGACCCAAGGAAAGCTAAGGGAGGGAGAGGGACAGATGTTTAAGGTTTTGCAAAAGAATAAGTGAACTCATAGCAACAATGTTGTCACAATACAAATCTTTATATGTGATTCTACTGACATAACTCTTGATTTGTTATGATAAATTCAATACATACCAACAATGCAGTTTGGAACTCTATAATGTGCCATGAAAAAGACTTATAAAATTAACTGTAAAGACTCACAGATCAGGGGCTGGGTGGTGGTGCACCTGGTTGAGCACACATGCTACAATGTGCAAGGATCCATGTTTGATCCCCCAGTCCCCACCTGCAGGGGGAAAGCTTCACAAGTGGTAAAGTAGGGCTACAGGTATCTCTCTCTCTCATCTCTATCACCCCCTTCCCCTTGATTTCTGACTGTCTCTATCCAATAAATAAATATAGTGTAAGTTAAAAAAAAAAAAGACAGATTAAATATTTTTTCCACATAGCTCAGGACTACCACCTAATTCCGGTTTAATCACTCATTCATAAGTGACAAAGATACAAGGCATAATAAATGTTTTCTTAATTTTTTTTTAATTTATTTATTATGACTAGAGATAGAAACATTTGGGAGGGAAGAGGTGATAAGAGAGGAAGAGAGAAGACACCTGCAGCAGTGTTTCACCATTCATGAAGGCCCCTCTCTGGTCCTTCACTCCTCTCTGTGTGGTAGTGACATAAAGGAAGACACAGGCAGAGATTTAAAAAAAAAAAAAACAGCTATCATCAGTGGACAGACAAAATCAAAATCAAACATGGCCGGTAAAGATTAACAGTCATCAAGGAAGGGCAGAAGAACCCAGCTTCTGGAGAAGTTTCTACAGACTTGTCCTGCCTCCATGAGATTGTCTGATGCCCTTTTTCTTGTAAAACATAGTGACATAAGCTGGGGAGCCACGATTTGTGGAAAGAGGTTTGGTGGGTCCTGTGGTCAAAGTTAAATTTAGCAGGTCACTTACCAAGTCTCCTAAAGCCAGGAACAAGATCCACAAAAGTAGTAGTGCCGTCACAGAGAATGGGGGCAAGACGAGATCTGAACTGATGCCCAAGGGTCAGCAAGTGATGAGCAATATACATACAGTTGTTGTGGTGAATGGCAGCCAACTGGGGCAGCTTTTGAAGGTTCTCCCTAAAGCAAAGGGTTGAAAAAAAAGAAAGAAATCATGTCACTGAACTTAAAGCTGATGAAAAGTAACCACTCTTTATTTTTTTCCCCTTTCACTATTTATCTTAGAAATGGGGGGGGGGGGGAGCTTACAGCACTATTCCACCATCCCTGGAGCTCCCCCAATGCTATTCATGGGGCTCCTACGTGATTCCAGAGCCTTTTTGTTTTGTAGCCATGTAAAATCAGGCAGTTCTGAAGAGATCTAGTATCAAGAAAAGAGTAGTGCTCTTTTGTGTTTTGAAATGTGTCAGCCACTATATTACAAGACTTACGAGTAGATGACCAATACCTTTTACCTGTGTACTTTTAATGGTTTACTATATTATGTTGTGAATTCTAATAGCC
Source organism: Erinaceus europaeus (assembly GCF_950295315.1). NCBI lineage: Eukaryota > Metazoa > Chordata > Mammalia > Eulipotyphla > Erinaceidae > Erinaceus > Erinaceus europaeus. The sequence continues at coordinate 19,456,848 of NC_080181.1, read as the reverse complement.
AAAATATCTTTGGTGGGAAAATAAAATTACCCACTGAAACCTGACTTGCGTTTTCAGCATACAGTTATTACACAAAATCAGACACGGTAGTACTTACTTGTGATATGTTGGTACAACATCGTGGAATAAGTGGAAGATATTCCTCACTGAGTAGAAAAGTTGAACAGCACTAAAAGAAAGCGCAGTTTCAACAGAAACACAGAAAAAGATGTCAGAAATTGGAAAAACAATTCAAATTAAGTGTGCCTTGGTCATCAGCTAAAATTATAGTTGGAAAGAGTACCTGTATCTTGGTCACTGCTAAAAGCACCACAATCTAGATGGAAATATATTCTCAATAAGTATTTACTAACTAAATTGCAACTCTAAAAACCGAGGTCCATTAATAATTGAAAGAATAGCAGCATTCAACCCAAAGCCTCCTTTCCATTTATCAATTTGCACTCTGCCAGTACCCAGAGTATCCCTTCAAGTAACAAATGGGCGTTAAGCCTCAAGCAAATGTCACCTACTCACTGACACACTCTGCAAAGGGCAAGGTATCAATAAAGGCATTCACTTGATTCTCTTAAACAGTCTGACTTCCAGCTTTCACCTTTTCTTCTTCCCCCACCAATGCAAGGAGATGGGTCAATATTTTTAGGATAGAATCTAACCTCAAGGTTTTCTTGCCCTTTAAGTCTGATCTCGGAATACCTAGAGACTATTTAAATTCAGCTACAAAGAGCAAATGAAAGGTTTGTGTAGCTCACGCCTATACAAGAATATCTTTGATTGTGTACCCTGATTAAGTCATAGGAATTCCAGAAACAAACCGAAAACCAGCTCATATTTCCTAGAATCCCTCTGGCACTTGGTTACTGTAACACTTCATTGTTTTATTTTGCTACACAAGGAATGAAAATGGTGAAGCAGATCGTATTATAGTCACACTTTTGTGGAGCCTGTTAAAAACTCTATTCCTTGGGGTTGGTGATGGCACACCTGGAAGAGTGTACACAGGTGGAAAGAGAGAGAGACAGAGAGCGATCAGAGCACTACACAGCTCTGGCTGATGGTGGTGCTGGGAATTGAACCTGAGACTTTAGAGCCTCAGACATGAAAGCCTTTTTTGTATAACCACTGTGCTCTCCTCTCCCCTACCCCAAGCCCACCCACAGAAGTTTGAAGTTTTAAGCACTGTTTTCTAATTTTATTGTATTTTACTTTATTTGTGAGAACACACAAGGTCTTTATATACTTTTATATAAATGGCCATTCTTGGGATTTGGCAGTGGTGCACAAAGTTGAGCACACAGCTACAACGTATAAGGTACTGGGTTCAAGTCCCCAGTCTCTACCTGCAAAAGAAAGTTTCACAAGTGGTATAATAGATACGTGTGCAATTACCTATTTCTTTCTCCGTCTCCATCTCCATCTCCTCTTACCCTCTCAGATTCTCTGTCTCTATCCAAAAAAAGAATAAATTGTGTATGTGTATTTTTTTGCTCCTGAGGTAGTGGCTAGGGTTCAGTGCCTGTATGATGGTGCCACGGGTCCTGGCAGCCATTTTCTCCTCATTTTCTGTGATAAAGTGAGAAAGAAGCAGAGAGAAATGGAGAGAGAAACTTGCAGCAATGCTCCACCACTCCTGAAGAAGCCTCTCCACTGTAGGTGGGGATCAGGGGGTTGAACCTTTCTCTCTGTAGCTCTCTCTCATTGAAGTAAACTAGAATGAAATTTTTAAAGAGCTTCTAACTTCTAGTCTAGAATATTTGACATGAATGCCATATGAAGAAACAGTCAGTTCTATGTTTTGCCAAAGTAGTATATACTTTCTTTTACATGTATTTCTCTTCTTACAATGAAAATTGAAGGGCTTATAAGTGTCATGGTTCTTTAAAAGTCACGGGAAAATCTTGATATGGATCTGCTCTCCAAAGCAGAATAAGTTATTTGCACATGGAGATTTTAAAAAAATTGGTTCTCTGGAAACCCATCATAGAAGATGCAATCTAGGGGGTCGGGCTGTTGGGCAGCAGGCTAAGCGCACACGGTGCAGAACTCCAGAACTGGAGGAAGGATCCCAGTTCGAGCCCCCGGCTCCCCACCTGCAGGGGAGTCGCTTCACAGGCGGTGAAGCAGGTCTTCGGGTGTCTATCTTTCTCTCCCCCTCTCTGTCTTCCCTTCCTCTCTCCATTTCTTTGTCCCATCCAACAACGATGACAGCAATGACAACAATAATAACCACAACAATGATAAAAAGGAAAAAACAAGGGCAACAAAAAGGAAAATAAAATATTTAAAATGAAAAAAAAGATGCAATCTAATTAAGTCAAGCCCTTAGGCTGCAATTGTCTTCTGAAGATGGGGTGGGGCTCAGGGGAAAACCGGCTGCATATGGATTTAAACTAAAAAGGTTTTCTTAAATCTGTCCTACAATCAAAGTAGAAAATAGTCAGCCACTTTCTACTCAATTTAGCCCAAGAACAGGGAAGGAATTTATTAAAGAATGAGAATCAGTAGGTAAATGGAACAGAGTCTGAGGTCTCCTAATTACAATGTAGATTAGAAGAACTCATCTTCAAAGGGTGCAACCAGATCTTGGGTACACTTCACTCTTTTTCTTCGGTAGACCTTCACTCTTTTTCTTCTACCTGTGGCTGCTTAACAAATTATCATTGCTTTGAAAATGAACACTTAAATTTCTTAGAGGATGGATTTCAAGAGGTAGAATGAATGTCAAGCTACAGTGCCAGGGCACACTATCACTATTACGAATGCCTTCATTAATAATAAACATTTCCCATTCTCTAGTAGCTCCTATTCCATAGCCACTTAATCCAAGTACGTAAAAATAAAACCAATACTTAAACAGCAGTTAAAAAAAATGAACAATTCTGTGTATCCACACACATTCTTCTAATTTCTCCTAATTTTCTCACACTAGTACGTGTGAAGCTAGAGATCAAACTCAAGCTACTTGAGTCAAGTGTGCTACCCACAGTGCCACCTCCCAGGCCACCCCTAAGCACTATTTCTTATGCCTAACTACATGCGTATGTTAATTATCAATAGAGAACTGCATGTTACACTTTTTTACTGGGAGAAAAAAAAAAAAAACCTAAGAGGACAAAAAAATTCAAAGCATTCTACAAATATGGTTAATAAATGTTTAGTTAAGATATGCATTTAGCCAAGTCACTGCATTTCAGGCAAATCAGAATTCATACCATTGATCACTGCTGGTTGCTGCCTCGACCAAAGTCTGATAGACGAGTTCCATTAGTTTTTTCACAGATTCACTGATGCGGCACATGGGCAAAGAAAAGGAATGTGGGTCCAATGTGTTCTCCGGCTCTAAATGAGCCACTTTGTTGTACTGAGGTGTGGACACTTCTTGAACCACTAACTTGATGTCTTCATCAGGACTGGGCAAGTCTGGCACCCTTATCTGAGAATCAGGGGTAATCTAAGATTCAAACATAGAAAAGTAGAAAATGCATTGTCCTTAAGTCAAAAGCAAACATACAATGAGAGTAGTTACTTGTATCATAACCACACTATAATTCTACAGAGTGATTGAAAGACTTGAGGAAAAAAGGATTTGAGCAAATATCAGCATTTTAGTGACTGTTCAAACTTGAGTAAGTACTGTCCTATATCATGCTTTTTTTTTTTTTTTTTTTAACCAGAGCACTGCTTAGCTCTGATTTATGGTGGTGTAGGGGATTGAACCTGGGACTTTGGAGATTCAAGCATGAAGGATTCTCTTTGCAGAACTACTATGCTATATACCTCTACCCCACTACAAAATTTTTGAACATTCTTAATTATAGTAGAAATGGCAAAGCTGTGAAACAGGGCCGTGATCTCAAGCAAATAAAAGATTCTTCAAAAATATTTTTCTAGACTAAACTATTGGATTATCCCAAACTAAATATAATTATGAGTCTCAATGTCATTAAACAAATTATCTCCCACCAGAAATATGTGCTGGCTTAAAGAAAACTTATTCCAACTAGTATACCCTCCCTAAAGAAAAAAAAAAAAAAGTGGTCCACAGTGGATAAAGCATTGGACTCCCAAGCACGAGGTCGAGTTCAATCCCCAGCAGCACAGGTACCAGAGTGATACCTGGTTCTTTCTCTCTCTCTCCTCTTATCTTACTCATTAATAAATAAAATCTTGGGGCCAGGTGGTGGCACACTTGGTTGAGAGCACATGTTACAATGCTCAAGGACCCAGGTTCAAGCCCCTGGTCCCTACCTGTAGGGGGAAAGCTTTGAAGTGGTGCTGCAGGTCTCTCTCCCCCCTAGCTCTCTCAATTTCTCTGTATCTATTCAGTAAATAAAAATAATTATAAGAAATTAAATAAATAAAATCTTAAGAAAAAGAAGAAGAAAGAAAAAAAAAAACAAACACACACATAGAAAAACTATAAACTCAAAAGTTCCCAGACTAGGCCAAGACTAGTTGAAACAAACAAGACTGCAAATCTGGAAACAATTATGATTATCTTTTACCCAACTTTTCTCTCAAGTCATTTAAACTTTCTGGTTCTTAATGCTGATGATCTCTCAACTGCAACTTTATCAGCTGTAAGCACAAATGTCCTACTCCCATGGCAAGAACAGCAGTTCTGCTTTATACATATTGGACCTCCATGACAAATAAAATATTAAAAAAAAAAAAAAACCTCAAGCAGTAAAGTTAAAAAAAAAAAGTGATCTCAACTGCAGTAAGCCAAGTAAGTATGTACCAGTAAATAGCTCTTTGAAAAAGAAAACTGAACTTTTTTTTTCTTTTTGGACCCCTCGGCTCATGCCCCAAATCAAACATTTATACAATCCTCTCATATGCTTTATCTTATCTGGATCTCACAGTACCCAATGAAAGATGCACAGGACACCATTCAAATGAGAAAACTGTTGTTCAGAAAATTAGTAACTTGCCTCAGTGAGCTCAGCAACTGTCATGTTGGCTTCCACTCTACCATATTCATCTCAAAAAATGAGCTGCTTATATTACAATGTAATATTATAACCCTGATACCTTCACAGTGTTGTGAATTTCAGAGGTCATTAGGTTTCTAGCCATCACAATCACATCCTGACACTTCTTGTTAGCAAAATGAGAATTGATGTTTCGAGCATATTTTAGTAAATCAGTAGTATCTCCTTTTAAAAATCTCATTTCCTTTAGAGCATTTTCAAATTCTTCAGTGGACTGTATGATCTGAGAAAAGAGAAAAAATAAATAAATAAATGCATATTCAACTTCAGTATTAAAATTACAAACCCAATGTATAGAAAAACAAAAGCAGCTGATTAGTCATTCAAGTGGTAGAATAGACCATTCCTGAGTATAGTCAACAACATACCTTTCTCAGCCTTAAATTTATTAGAAAAATAATCTTCAAATTTCTGACTTGAAAAGGTATAAAGATCTTTAAATATAGTTTATTTTAGTGTTCAAGAAAATACTACAAGGAAAAATAAGTTTCACAAACAATTTACCCTGACACAAATATAAAAGAACAATTATTTTTCAAAACATTTTAAAATAAATATGTATCATAAAAAATATTTTCCCGGGAGTCGGGCGGTAGCGCAGCGGGTTAAGCACACGTGGCGCCAAGTGCAAGGACTGGCTTAAGGATCCTGGTTGGAGGCCCGGCTCCCCACTTGCAGGGGAGTCGCTTCACAGGTGGTGAAGCAGGTCTGCAGGTGTCTGTCTTTCTCTCCCCCTCTCTGTCTTCCCCTCATCTCTCCATTTCTCTCTGTTCTATCCAACAATGATGACATCAATAACAACAATAATAACTACAACAATAAAACAACTAGGGCAACAAAAGGGAATAAATACATAAATAAATATTTTTAAAAATTTTAAAAAAAAAGAAACATTTTCCCCAGGGGCTGGGCAGTAGTACAGCAGGTTAAGCTCAGGTGGCACAAAGTGCAAAGAACTGGCACAAGGATCCTGGTTTGAGCCCCCAGCTCCCCATCTGGGGGGGGGGTCACTTCGCAAGCAGTGAAGCAGGTCTGCAGGTGTCTATCTTTCTCTCCCCCTCTCTGTCTGCCCTTCCTCTCTCCATTTCTCTCTGTCCTATCCAGCAATAACAATAACAACCACAAGGGCAACAAAATGGGAAAAATAGCCTCCAGGAGCAGTGGATTTCACAGTGCTGGCACTGAGCCCCAGCGATAACCCTGGAGGCAAAAAAGAAAGAAAAGAAAGAAAGAAAACATCAAAGAGTAGGAAGCCAGTGACTGAAAAGATGGCTGACATACCAGAGTGCACTCCAGCTTGTTTTTCGCTTCTCTCTGTCTCATACGAAACTCACTCTCTCATATGTAACCAATAAAATAAATCTGAAAAAAAAAAGAAAGAAAGAAAAGAAGAGGTAGGGGAGTAAGACAGAAATGAAAGTATAGTAAACTTGCTTTCACTCCTTACTAATAATTTTCCTAGGGTTAGGGAGATAAGCATAATAGTTATGCCTGAGGCACCAAAGGGTTAGGGTTCAATCCTGAAGATCACCATAAGCCAGAGCTGAGTGGTGCTCTGGTATAAAAAAAAGTAAAAAGAAATAACTGGCTGGGTGGTGGCGCACCTGGTTGAGGGCACATTACAATACACAAGGACCCAGGTTCAAGCCTCTGGTCCCCACCTGCAGGGGGAAAGCTTCACAAGTGGTGAAACAGTGCTGCAGGTGCCTGTCTCTCTCCCTCTCTAAATCCCCCTTCCCTCTTGATTTCTGGCTGTCTCTATCCAATAAATAAATAAAGATTAAGAAACAAAAAAGCCTACATGGCAAGAAAAAAAACAAAAGAAGAAATAATTTCTCTGAAGATGTGAGCAAAGAATGAATTATCTCCAAGGAAAAACACTAGTAAGAACCTATAATCTCACACAGAAAACAAACAAACAAACAAACAAAAAAACTCTGATATCTCTGCTCTTACCTCTTCATACTGCTGTAACTTACTGCTATTTGTTGGGATAGAATAAACCAAACAGTTTTTAATGAGGCACTCGGACAAGTCCTCCCAGATCAAGTCACCAAGCATCTCAGCCAATATGATCTTAGATGGCTTTTCATTTTCAAGGTCATTGTTAAGAGGCAAATCTGAATTCAAAAGAAAAAGTTTTAAGCAAGAAACCATTCGCAATCTGGGTATATTTTCAAGTTGCCTAGTTTTCTAGAATTATTTCATTTTAAGATGTTGGGAAAGAAAACAACATAAATAATTCTACAACTATCTCAACATGACAGCATGGGACAAAGGATGACATAATTAATATTTTATTCTCACTGCTCAAATGATTTACCTGCAAAGCCTTCCTCTCTGTACTCTGTAACAATAAGGTAGTACACCATCTACATTATAATCAATCTGCTACTAAACTTCTCATCTGATATATGACCAGCATTCAGAATTCTACTTCTCAGGTTCTGCATGTATTTGAGTAAAGAACTGAGAAATATGGTCATCTGAAATTATCAATGTCAAACAACAAGAAAAACATGTGATTGGGGCTGCATTTGGCCCAATGGGTGAAACAAATGCCTTATGTATTAGGCCCTGGGTTCCATCCCCACCCTATAATGGGAACTCAACAGACAGCATCTAAGGAACTCCACGGATAACTGAGGAATGTTTCAGAGTCTTCTCTTCTTTCATTCTGGTTCTCAAAATATACAGTAAAAAAAAGGAAGCAGAAGAAATTATTCAGCTATGGAAACTTTGTTAGAAAACTATAAAATTAAGACGTGGGAGGGGGGTAAGGCAGTGACGCACTTGGCTGAGTGTGCATGTTAACCTTGCACAAGGTTAGGTAAACAATGGACATTTATTGAGATGATTTTTTTTTTATTTATTCCCTTTTGTTGCCCTTGTTGTTTTATTGTTGTAGTTATTATTGTTGTTGTCGTTGTTGGATAGGACAGAGAGAAATGGAGAGAGGAGGGGAAGACAGAGAGGAGGAGAGAAAGGTAGACACCTGCAGACCTGCTTCACCGCCTGTGAAGCGACTCCCCTGCAGGTGGGGAGCCGGGGTTCGAACCGGGATCCTTATGCCGGTCCTTGTGCTTTGCGCCACCTGCGCTTAACCCGCTGCACTACAGCCCGACTCCTTTTATTGAGATTTTAAAACAGGAAATTAATGGTGCCAGGGGTAGTGCACCTGGTAGAGTGCCGAATACATGTGAAGACCCAGCTTCTATCCCCTGGTTCAAGCCCCTATCTCCACCTGCAGTGGGGGAAGCTTCATGAGTAGTTAACAGTAAGTTAAGTGATGCAAGTATCTCTCTCTTCCTCTCTCATCTTCCCTCCCCCCTTTCTTCTCTCTCTCTCTACCAAATAGAGAGAGAGAGAGAGAAGCAGTGAGTTCACTGCAGACACCAAGCCCAGCAATAACTCCACTAGTGAAATAAATAAGAAGAAACTGAGGATTTCTTTATGCTTTACTCCACTGCATGACAGTTTATTTATTTTCTGAAAAAATAATCTACAGAACATGTCATGAATATAGTTGTTAAAATCATTCCATCAGACAGACATATATGCAAATGCTATAAACTGTCACCAACTACTGGAACTGTTTAAAGGAACAGAAGACAATAAACATAATAATCTTATATTCCTGCCAATGCTAATTAGTTGAGTCTGGAAGAGCTTTACAAAGATTTACCACGGTTATTTCACTTCAAGACTTTCTTGGAATAAAACTGTCGGTCAAACTGTCAAAAAATACTAAATGGCAAATGGCAGTGTATTTTGTCTAATGCTGATATCACATGAACACAGTAAATGTGAAACTCAAGAAAAGGAAAAGTTCATAACCTATCTACACAGATGCAAAAACTTATATTGAAAATAACTTTCTTCATAATGTAAATCAGCAATAACTTTATTCACTTTTCCAATAAGACTACATATGCTGATTATAATTATAATCAGTAACATACAGTGGATGCCAAAAAGATCCAAAGAATGTAAAGAATGTTTTGCTGAATTTGTAAATGCAATATTGACTTTTTGCAATAAAATTAATTTTGAAAAATAAGTAAATTTCAAGCTTTGAATTAGTGAATTTACTCATAGTTGACAATGATAAGCTTCTACTTCAAAGTCAAATTAATTCTTTTAAAGGGGATGAGCCAAATCTGTCAAAAAGGATGTAAACGTTAAATACAGGTGGTTTTTGTGGTATTCAATACAATTATAACTTGCAAGCATCACAGAATCTACTTTTTTAACTGTGAGGTTTATGATAGTCAAATATAGATCAAGTGTTCTGCATCTGAACTGAGATGTGTTTTTAAAATATCCCATTCACTCAGATAGTGAGCATTTTTATCTACTTAAAATCAATATTTACTTTTTTAAAATGTAATTTTTTTTAATTTGTGATTAAAGAGTTATAAGATTGTAGGACTATAGGGTATAGTCCCATACCACACCCACTACCAAAATTCTGTATTCCAACCCTTCCATTGAAAACCACCACAATCCTTACAAAGTCTTAAGAGACCATAGGTTTCTTATTTGCTTTTTAAGTTTGTGTTTCAGTTCTGTAAATTCGACATGAGTTAAACCATTCGGTAACTGTCTTTCATCTTCTTACTTACTTTGCTAAAGCATGATCACCTCCAGTTTTACTAGTCCATTTAACATTATTCCAAAAACATAAACTTTATTGTAATGTAAAAGCACTGACTTGGAGATACATACCTAGAAACTGTTTCTGTAGCACTTCCAATACCAATCTGATATTTGCAAAAACTTCACACGGCAGTGGATGTTCCAAGTCAGTTGTCACAGATTCAAAACGAATAATAATGACATTGGGGTGGGTTTCTGACACAGCATGAAGAGATGAACAGGATGAAAGAGGCTTGAGGATATATTTTAGAAGCATCTGACCTGAGAAAATTATGTGAACATACATCAGAAATCACTAGGGAAAAAAAACAACCTTGTAAGCACCCTGAGATATGGCACAGTTGTTGGGACCTCATGCACTTAAGTCTAGTACTCTAAGTTTGATCCCTGGCATCACGTGTGCCAGAGTGATGCTCTGATTTTCTCTATATTATTGATAAATAAGTAAACTTTGTGAAAAATCTCTTAAAAGTAAGCACATCAAAATAAATAAGGGGTCAGAGAGATACAGAACAGTTGTGCATCAGATCTTCATACCTGAGGCCTGGAAGCCTCCAGTTCAATTCCTGAGACTAATATAAGCCAGAGCTGAGCAGTGGCTTGATCTCGCTCTCTCTCATTAAAATGTAACAAGAAACAAAAATGCATATACACATGACTGCAGGTTTTCTTTCCAAATGAAGTGTTTCCACAGATTTTCATTTAAATTATTCAAAAAACCAACTCAAATAAGTATCATTAGCTAGATTTTTACTTTTTTTATATTTATTTATTTTTTTCCCTTTCGTTGCCCTTGTTGTTTTATTGTTGTAGTTATTATTGTTGTTGTCGTTGTTGGATAGGACAGAGAGAAATGGAGAGAGGAGGGGAAGACAGAGAGGAGAAGAGAAAGATAGACACCTGCAGACCTGCTTCACCGCCTGTGAAGCGACTCCCCTGCAGGTGGGGAGCCGGGGTTTGAACCGGGATCCTTATGCCGGTCTTTGTGCTTTGCGCCACCTGCGCTTAGCCCGCTGTACTACAGCCCAACTCCCTAGATTTTTACTTTTAAGGAAAAGATACAAGCCCTCAATGAAATGTGGTACTGGGGCTGAAGAGAAAGTTCACCAGATAGGGTTCATGCCTTGCTGTTTGTGCAGCAAAGGGTTTGAGCCATGACACTGCACAGGAAGTAAAATGTCGCTATGTTATCTTCCCCCCTCTGACTCCATTTGAAAGGAAAAGCAGCCAGGAGCAGTAAAAACACACGTGTGAGGTCCAAGCAAAAAGAAGGCATGTGACAATACCATTTAATAAATCATGAAGCCTACCCCTATGGCCAATCAGTGATATTACCCAAAAAATACTTTATGATCTTTTCTTGCCATTTGTTTAACACTGGACCTTCTGAAATGTCGTTAATGGAAACAAAGTAATATACCTTACCAAATGACTTCAGTTTGGCAGGTAGTTCCCCAAGAATAGAAAATGCCAAGAGAACAGAAGTGATGGATGGCGCAGGATTCTTCTCTTCCTTCTCAGGCTGTTCAGTGTGTAAATGAAGTTCTGTTTGTAGACAAGACTCCAAGTTGCTAGTATCTAAGAAAAAAAGAAAAATTACTAGCCATCTCAGCAGTAAAAGATATTCTCACTTATAGAGCCTGGAATTCATTCTCTACTTACATAAATATTCAATTTTATTGTAATAATTTTTTTTATTTTTTCTTTTTCTTTTTTACCATAACTCTGCTCACTGTTGAAGACTGAATGTGGGATCCTTGGTGCCTCAGGAATAAAAGTCTTTTTGCATAGCCACTAAGGTATCTCTCCTGCCTGTAATACATTTCTAACACAACCAAATTATAATTATGACATATGTATCCTTGGCATCACTTTAAAATAGGAAATGCCCAGGTTCAAAGCCCTGGGCCCCACTTGCAGGGGAGAAGTTTCACAAGCAGTGGAGCAGGCTGCAGGTATCTATCTCCATCTCTCTCCTTATACCTCTCTGTCTCTATCATAATTTTAAAAGAGAAATTAATCGGGGATTGGAAATGCTGTCTAGTATCTTCCAAGAGTCAAATTAGTATAAAAGATCTGCCTATGTGATCAGGCAGTAGTGCAGCAGGTTAAGCACACATGGCGCGAAGCACAAGGACCAGCGTAGGGATCCCAGTTCGAGTCCCTGGCTCCCCACCTGCAGGATGGAGTTATTTCACAAGCACTGAAGCAGGTCTGCAGCTGTCAATCTTTCTCTCCCCCTCTCTGTCTTCCCCTCTTCTCTCAGTTTCTCTCTATCCTACCCAACAACAACAACAACAACAAGGGCAACAAAATGGAGAAAATGGCCAGGAGCAGTGGATTTGTAGTGCAGGCACTGAGCCCCATCAATAACCCTGGAGGCAGGAAGAAAAAAAAAAGATATGCCTACAACAAATGTTTATTAACTATGCAGTGAACAACTAAATTAAGATACAGAATTAAATTAAAAAAAAAAAAAAGGAGGTCCTCATTTCACTCAAAAGTACTACTTGTACTAGTTCTGACCAGGTGAAGAGAGCCTGCCAAACAAGTTTAACAGGGAGTTTTACAACAAAAATTAACATACTGTCTCTTAGTTTTATTAGTCCACCTGGATACAGAACCCAACATTTTCTAAATTAAGACACTTCAAAATGTGTGTGTCTGATACACACGGTCAAAGTGGATACCAGAAAGGGGGCAAGGGGAGAATGTAAGGTTGCCCATCAAACAGACTAAATTTCCAGAATCAACATTGTGAACTATAGCAGGTATGCCCTTTACCTACACCATCAAAGGTTTTACTTTGTGTAAGCAAGACATCAAGAATAGTTCACGCCAGAGGTGGAAGATAGAGGGGCTGTCAAAGCCAGGATGAGAGTTATCCTAGTGCCTTCTTCACCTAACGAAACAACCCATCTCAACATTTTAACCCTTTTTCCCCCAGCACTGGAAAAATTCAAGTCCCATTCACTACCTGTCTTTTTTCCTCAAGAAGAATGGTTGACCTGCTTCTTTAAACTTTAAAGCAGATAAACTGTTGGGATTTTGGCGACTGAAAATGGGTGTGTCCTATAATGTAGAGGAACCCTACTGGTCTATCACTCAGCACAAGGACCCCACCCACCCAGTCTTCTTCCCTCTCCTCTGCCCTTCCTCATAAAGGAAATGAAGAGCTGAAAGGGGAATAAAGTGAGGACACTTTGAGGAGCAGGATGAAACCAGTCCCAGGAAACATTTCACATAATATGAGAATTCTAAGTACAGACCTAGGAGATTAGTATGAAACCTTCTCATCTACATATAAAATATTTAGAATATATTCAGAGGCCAAACTTGTTCAGGCAGATTAAGCAAAACAAGTCTAGCTAAGGTCAGTAATAGTACCTTTGGATGGTGGGAATTTCCATATAACCAGCTTCTGCCAATCTTCTCCAAGTTGATAAAGTATGTTCTGTTTCTGTATTGTAAACTCCATGCTCAGAGATTTCAACATTTTTAAATCAAAGCATTTTCTGGATTTTATTAAGTTCAAGCATTTCTGTGCCTAGTGGTGAAATGGAATCAGTATTAAATATTCTATCTGGACTCAGAAAAATGAGAATATATTTGTATAATAATAAGAAATACATGGAACATGAGATTTCATAAGAAAAAATACTAATTTTTAACTTACATATATACATATTTATTTAGTTATTATTAGACAGAGACAGAGAATTTGAGAGGGGAGGAGGTGGGGACCAGGGGCTTGAACCTGGGTCCTTGCACATTGTAAAGTGTGTGCTTAACCAGGTACCACCGCATGGCCCCTAAAAAACAACAGTATCTCTCACACTTTGAAAAAGCATTTAATACCTCTTCTAAATGCTGAGCTGCAGTGACATACTTCTTCACAGTTAATGCACAATTATATTCTTCAATAGCAGTAGAAAACTAAAAAGACAAGCATAGTTATTAAGTATTACATACTGTTATCTCAAGTCTACTACTTGCTTTTAAAATACAAAAAAACACCAGTCAGGAGATAGCCACTTAATGAAACTGGTAAAAATAATAAGAATAGCTTTCTCACCACTGAAACATGAAAACTGAGGTTGAGTTAACTGACCTCTTGCAGCTGTTTAAGCAAACTTAAGACTACTGAGTCTCTTTCCAACTGGTGCTTCAAGTCTGTGAATTCAGCAGTTGATATATGGAGATCTCGTCGAACCTAATTCCCAAATCAACAACAAAGACTTTTAAAACTACACCATACCTAACAAAGAAACACATAATTAATCAGCTCATTCTACTACATAAATATAAGTCACATGAGATTTAAATGCAGATAACTGAAATTAAAAGAAAAATCACAGAACATAGTAGGAAAAGACCTTAAGTGACTTGGTGCAAACCCTCATTCTATGCAAGAATGGCCACTCCTATGAATACTATGAATATATCATCATATGCAGAGAGCTCACAGGAAGATATCCTTAGAGCCATCTGATAACTTATTCTACAGTTGTGTAGTTCTATGAAAAAGATGTTCTTAGACAGAGCCAGACTCTACCTTGCACTCTGTCCTACATTTTCAGGGATTTTGCACTTACAAGTATTTCCTCTATTCTGTATCTTGTTCCTCTCATTTCATTTTTCATCTGTGAAACAGATATTTATCGAAGACCTACTAAATGACTCCTTCTACCCATTGTATAAATCAAAACTGTCCTCCATCTTTAAGGAACATTGCTCCTCCTCAGCAAGCACTCGCATTTCTCAGGAGCTCTCTCTCTCTCTCTCTCTCTCACACACACACACACACACACACACACACACACACAGAGGAAACTCCCGAGTGAGAGGGGAAGGGCAATTTATTACAGCAGTAGTCAGAGTATGAGCATTTTTGCAGTGGTTCGCACTATAGGAGAGAACTCCTGAGTTAAGGAAAGCTGAATCTCTTATAATGGATAGTAACATGCTGCAATTTGCCTTGGAGGAGAACACTATCTCTCCTTTCCAAGCTGCTTACGGCATAAGATAGTCCCAAACAAAAGACGATTGTTCCACTTGCAACGCAGTACAGAAAGGAAGCAACCCCTTAAGAATCATCTTTCCATAGCCAGGAATGTCTCCCTTTTCTTACTCTCCACCTCAACTAACAGTACTATATAACATCACTAGAATTTCTCCACTTTTCTCCATGCCACGACCACTGAATTTACATTAGCCAACTTGCAGTTTATAACCAAAAGTGACAAGATTCTACTAGACGTAATTTGGTCAGTAAAAGGGACAATGAAACCATCACTCTTCATGTCTAAGGTTGCACAGCTGAATCACTGATTTGCATTGACTGCAAATATACTTTGAGAATATCATTTGAACTGTGCCAGAGTTGCAGAGTAGCTGATTTAGTTTTATTAAACCATCTCATCAGAATGGCTGATAATGGGCTGTTAAGTAGGTTAAGATTGGACTTGATTTAAATCTCTTTTTATCAGCTTGATCTTTCTTTCAACTGCCTATTTTTTTTTCTAAAAGGAAGCTGTATAGGAAAAAATCCTAGTATAATAATAAGAAAAACTGTTTTAATTATAAAATGAGTATTTCTAGTCTCAGCATGGCTTCTTTTTTGTGATGACAGAATTCCCAGCAAATAATCTTTAAATCTGCCAGATTTTGGAGGGGGGGAGGGGGGGACATAACCAATGGCTAGAGCTATGGACTTAAAAGTGTATGAGGCCCCAAGTTCGACCCCTGCCATCGCACATACCAGAGTGATACTCTGGCTCCCTCTCTCCTTCTCTCTTTTGTGTAAGCAAATAAAAAAATTTAATTGGGAGTCAGGCAGCAGTGCAGCAGGTTAAGTGCATGTGGCACAAAGCGGAAGGACCGGCATAAGGATCCCGGTTAGAGCCTCCGGCTCCCCCCCTAAAGGGGAGTCACTTCACAGGCGGTGAAGCAGGTCTGCAGGTGTCTGTCTTTCTCTCCCCCTCTCTGTCTTCCCCTCCTTTCTCTCTGTCCTATCCAACAACGATGGTATCAATAACAACAACAACAACAACAACTACAACAACAGTAAAACAAGGGCAACAAAAAGGAAATAAATAAATATTTTAAAAATCTTAAGAAAAATTTATTTGCCAGATATTTCATAAGGCCCACAAAGTGGCACAGTAAGAGATGGACAAGGACTTTCTAAATGCCCTGAGAAGTAACTTTGTGACAGAAAGTAGAGTGTTTGTGATTGGCAAACCAAGCCAATTATCCATCCAGTTATCAGTAGATAACTTGTTTTTATTATTAAGTTTCGAAAGTTCCTTTAACATGCTAACTACAAGTCCTTCTATTACTGTTTTTTTATTACAGTCATCTGATACCCAAGCCAGAAGGTCTGAAGAATAAGATTATGCTGAAGGTTGAATGAGGCTAGCTGCAGGTAAAGGAAGAATGCTGGCCATCAAGAAAATACAAAGACTTAGTACATCAGACACAGAGAGAGAAAAGGCCAGATGATCACACACAGTCTCATTTGCTTTATTTTATTATGAAGACAAAATCCTGAGACTTTTTTTTTTCATTTACAAAGACTATTTGAATGTAGAACATTACTATAGCTTTTAAAGATTTACCAAAAAAGAAACTGTCTCAATTGCGGTTTTGAAAAATAATTCCATTTTAAAGTTGAAAATCACCCTCACACATGGTTATATATGCAAAAGACATCCATTCCTGAGGTTTTGAAGTCTTAGACACCACCAAAGACAGAGTTCAGCAGTGGCTGGTAATAATAATAATAATAATAATAACAATATTATTATTTTTAAGTCCACTGGAAGCAGTGGAAGGCATAAAGCTTCAGTGGGCCAAAAGTCACCTGAAAATTATCTATTTCAACTTTCATTTACCAATAAGGAAATCAAAATCTTAAAAAGTTCTGCACAACTATTCAGTCTGAGGAAACAGGAAGCTGAACTATCTCCTCACAACTCTACTAATATAAGAATAAACCATCCTTACTTCTCTCTCTATCCTGGATTTCAGCTGGTCGATGTCATCAGTTAGTCTGTCCACCTGGGAGACCAGGTCCTGTGCACTTTGCATGCTAGGCAGGAACTCATTATACTTTTTGCTGATTAAACTACATACTTCACCCTGTAACAACAACAACAAAACAGAAGAATTACGACGAGTCCAAGTTCTGTTGAAAAATACAGTTCAGGAGTCAGCAGCAGCACCCCAGCTCCCCACCTGCAGAGGAGTCACCTCACAGGCAGTAAAGCAGGTCTGCAGGTGTCTGTCTGTCTCTCTTCCTCTCTGTCTCCGATCATGGCTCCTGAAGCTTTCCCCTTGCAGGTGGGAACCAGGGGCTTGAACCTGGGTCCTTGCACACTGTAATGTGTATGCTTAACCAGGTGCATCACTGCCTGGCTGTAGAAGATTAAAAAAACTAGGTTTGCAGCCCGTGGAGGTGGTGGCTAAGTGGCTAGAGAGCTGAACTTAAAAGCATGAAATACTGAGTTGGATTCCTGGAGAATAGCATGGACTGGAATGGTGCTTTGGGCGTGTGTGTGTCTCTGTGTGTGTCGACCTGTCAACACCCAAGTTCAGCAGGGAAGCAATTACAGAAGCCAGACCTTCCACCTTCTGCACCCCACAATGACCTTGGGTCCATGCTCCCAGAGGGATAAAGACTAGGAAGCTTCCAATGGAGGGGATGGGGTGTGGCACTCTGGTGGTGGAAACTGTGTGGAATTGTACCCCTCTTATCCTAAGGTCTTGTCAATCATTATTAAATCAATAATTTTTTAAATGTGCATATATATAATTACTGTGGTAGTAATAAGTGTTGTCATTATTTAAACAATGTGTTGTCATTATTTAAAGAAGAAAAATGGGGAGAAATGGCAACAGAAGCACAACTTGTAAACTATAAAACAACCCCCCCCCCAAAAAAAAAAGAGGGTGCAGAGGCACTTGGGGTCCAGAAAGGTGGGTTGGGGGGTGTAGCTGACACGGGAACTGAAGCGCAGGAACCACAAGGGGCCACAGACACCCCTCGCCCTCGCCCCCAGCTCCAGCCTTTGGGGTCCCCAGCACCCCAGTAGCCCAGCCGGCAGCTCCAGCCCACCGTCTGCCTCGGGCCCCCCTTCACACACTCCCGCCTCGCTTTCTCGTCAGCCAAGGGCTTGCTTCCTCCTCACCTTGATCTCTTCCACCTGCCGGGTGAGGCGGCTGATCTGAGTGCCCAGATCTTCCTTCTCCAGCCTCCCCGAATGCGCCAGGACTTCCGTCACGAATGAGGCCATTGCCACTTCTGAGACCTAAGCAGGCACGGTAGCGAGTCGATAGCCAGCGCGGCAGCTCCTGTCCCGCCGGCGATCTCGGCGCACGGCCTGCCGGGAAATGGAGTCTCCAGGGTCGCACACAGCTGCGCGGATGACTGGGGACGAACTACAACTCCCAAGAGGCGCCGAGACTGTCAAGCGTAGACTTCCCACGGTGCCCGGAAGTTGGCAAATTGTGCGGAGACGCGTTTTGCTACTCGGTTGTTTTCAAATGGCTTGTCTTGTTCCCGCCGCTTTTCAGTAGAAGGCTGGGAAAGTTATTTCCCATCAGTAATATCTGAAGTTTTTCCAGCTTCGAAATCCTTATCTGGGGAGTTAGTTTATCCTGTCGGAAACCCAAGGAGCCCTTTTTCTGGCTAAGGACTCTCATCAGGGCGCAATGGCCCCCAGAATCTGAGTGCTGCCCCCTTGGGTTGTGCAGTGAAGTGACGTCACCTCCCAAATCAGAGTAGCCGCTCACGCGCTCCTTTTATGTTGCATAGTTTATATTACATCTATTTTCATATATTACAAACATAAGTACTGCAGGTACATACAAACATGCATATTTTTATATAGTCCATGAGCGCTTATGTTGTTTAAGAATTAGATATTTAAGGGAGTCGGGCTGTAGTGCAGCGGGTTAAGCGCAGGTGGCGCAAAGCACAAGGACCGGCATAAGGATCCCAGTCCAAACCCCGGCTCCCCACCTGCAGGGGAGTCGCTTCACAGGCGGTGAAGCAGGTCTGTAGGTGTCTTTCTCTCCTCCTCTCTGTCTTCCCCTCCTCTCTCCATTTCTTTCTGTCCTATCCAACAACGACAACAATAATATCTACAACAAGGGCAACAAAAGGGAATAAATAAATATAAAAAACACAAAGAATTAGATATTTGACCCTTTCAGAAATTACACATCAATTTCACCAAGAGCTTTTTAAAACTAAGTTTCATTATTTAGCACATTATATACAGACCGGTGTTTACAATACTCTATATGTGGAATGCTCTCTTTCATATATACTGATACACAGTAGTTAGATATATAGATGTAAAATACACATATCAAAAAAGTGGTAAACCTAGGGTGTTTGCAGGGGATTGAACCTGGAACTTTGGAGCCTCAGACGTGAGAATCTTTGCATAACCATTATAACCCCATCGTGTTTTTCTATTATCTGATAAAGGCATATAATGATATGTTTACTTAATATTTATTTTATTTGATAGAACAGAGGGAAATTGAGAATAACTCCAGTGATGACGGTTAACATTGGAGAAAGAGAGTACAGAACTTGGGGGGGGGTGAATGCAGTGTGGAACTATACCCTATAATCTTACAGTCTTGGGAGCCACAATTAAATCATTAATAAATTATCATTATTCATAGAGACCAAGGCAGAGAGGAAGAAAGAGTGAACAGAACAACATCAAATCTTCCTTCAATGCAGTGAGGGGCTGGGGTCAAACCTGGGTTGTGCACATGGCAAACCAGCAAACCAGCAAAAATCCAAGGACCCACTTCCAAAGCCCTTGTTCTTTTCTTTTTTTGGAATAACACCAGTGAAATCAAACAGTATAGGAAGCAGCACTGTTGCAGCCTGAGGACAGGAACATGAACTGTCAGCCAGAGCTACAATGCTCCAGAATTGAATCTACTGGGTACAGTGGCGGGGGGGGGGGGGGGGGGGGGATCTTAGCAAGTTACTTAAACTGTCTCACAGTGATGGTGTGAAGATTAAATAAAAGATAAAGAAATCAACCCAGAATCTGGCATTTAGTCATGCCCAGTCAATGCAAATTATTTACTTTCTTGCCAGAATATGCTTCTTTTTTTTTTTTTTTTTTTCTGTCTCCTGGATTCTTTCACACCTGGGCTATTCCACCACTCCCAGTGAACCTTATTGTTTTCTATATCATAAATAAATATATTAATCTCTTAAGACAAAACAAAAAATAAGGGTATCATAAATGGTAAAAAAGGGCCCGGGTTTATCTTCCTCTCAGTAAAGTAACATAAAATAGGGGACATGAACTTGTTACTTTCTGATGAGATTACATTCTTGGTATGTTCCACAACATCATTCTCATCATCTCAAAACTGTAGAGTGCTTTTAACTTTACATTTATGAATTCAGTTAAAATCAGTGCTTTATTATTCACCTTTCTTTCTTGCTCTTTCTCATGAGCCCCTCTGTGAGAATCCACACTGCCTCTGCCCTTGGGCACACCCCTAAACCCAAACACTGCCAACTTCCTGGCACCTGTTTCAGCTGCTGCCTAAAAGCTGCAGCAGGAACCCTCTCTGAATGCAAAAGACCACCCACTCACGCTCCTGCATTGGTAGTTACCGCTCACTCATCAGGCATCAAGCCACCTGTCCTGTTAGTCCTCCTGCCTCTGTGGTGGTACCAAGCATGGGCTGGACTTCCCAGGGGCAAGCCCAGCTCGGAGGCCTGCTTCTCTCCCTGCTTGGCTGGGCCCTCTCCTGTGCCACCACCAGCCTGCCGCAGTGGAAGACCCTCAATCTAGAACTGAACGAGATGGAGACCTGGGTCATGGGGCTCTGGGAGGCGTGCGTGAACCAGGAGGAGGTGGCCACAGTATGCAAGGCCTTCGAATCCTTCTTGTCTCTACCCCGGGAGCTCCAGGTATCCCGCATCCTCATGGTCACCTCCCACGGGCTGGGACTCTTGGGGATTCTGCTCTCTGGTCTGGGATCTGAATGCGTCCAGCTTCAAAGGGTCGGATGTGTGTTTAAGAGGCGGCTCTGCCTCCTGGGAGGGACTTTGGAGGCTGCAGCTTCAGCTACAACCCTCTTCCCCATCTCCTGGGTGGCCTATGCTACTGTTCAAGACTTCTGGGACACCAGCATCCCTGAGATCGTACCCCGCTGGGAGTTTGGAGATGCCCTCTACCTGGGCTGGGCTGCTGGTGTTTTCCTGGCCATTGGTGGGCTGCTCCTCATTCTCTCCACCTGCCTGGGAAAAGAAGATTTGTCCTTGCCTCGGATGGCTGGCTTCACAGTCGCCCCTTCCTGTGTCCCAGCACAGGAACTTGACAGCTCCTCTCTCTCACCCAGACTTAGAAACCAGTTCATCTAGAGCAGCTTCTGCCTAGGATCTCCAAAATAAAAGAATGGCACTGGGATCCTTTTTTTCCTTAGTCTTTTTTTAAAAAAAATATTTGTTTTATTTATTTATTCCCTTTTGTTGCCCTTGTTGTTTTATTGTTGTAGTTATTCTTGTCATTGTTGTTGGACAGAGAGAAATGGAGAGAGGAGGGGGAAGACAGAGAGGGGGAGAGAAAGATAGACACCTGCAGACCTGCTTCACCGCTTGTGAAGCAACTCCCCTGCAGGTGGGGAGCCGGGGCTCGAATCTGGATCCTTATGCCGGTCCTTGCACTTTGCGGCACCTGTGCTTAACCTGCTGTGTTACAGCTCGACTCCCCTCTCTTTAGTCTTCTTCACTGCATTTTTTGGCCTTGTTTTGGGGTGATGCTCACTGTCTCATTTGCTGACAACCTGACCTTTTCTTTCCTTCTTTTTTTTTTTTTTATTTTTTGGCTGGGGTAGGGTGGTTTTTGTGATTTCAGAGTGCAAATCAAGAGACAATGCCTAACAAACATTTTGGGATTGTATTGATAAAAAATGCTTTTGAGAGTTTGGGGCATTAAATACTCCACCATGAATGGTGGAATCCTGTCTACACCAAATCCTGGCTGGGGGAAGAAAAAAATGGGGGGAGGGGCAGGAGAAATAGCATAATGGTTACACAAAAGTTTTCCATGCCTGAGACTCTGAGGTCCCAGGTTCAATTCCCAGCACCACCATAAACCAGAGCTGAAAAGTACTCTGGTTTCTTTCTATCTTTCCTTTTCTCTGTATCTCTTGTTAAAATTAAGGGGGGGGGGGCAGACAGTAGCGCATCAAATTAAGCACACATTGCATGAAGAGCAAGGATCCCAGTTCAAGCCTCTGGCTCCCCACCTGCACAGGGTTCACTTCAAGAGCAGTGAAGCAGCTCCTCAGGTGTCTTTCTCTCCCCCTCTCTCAATTTCTCTGTCCTATCCAACAATAACTGGGAAAAATGGCCTCCAAGAGTTTTGGATTCATATAGTGTAGGCACTGAGCCCCATCAATAACCTTGGAGGCAAAAAACAAAACAAATCAAAAAGATGAAAGAGAAAGAAAGTGCCATCACTGACTCCCCACTGACATTCCCTCAGGAAGGCAGCTAAGCTCATTGGTGCCCAGTGTCCCCCAGCAGGGCCATCCTGCAGTGTCACAGGCATGCAACGTGGCTTACAGAGCACATCGTCCCCTGCCTTCCCACTCTGGTGCCTTACTTGGCCCACTCAGCTCCCCCGCCACTGTGCTTGTACTCTGCACCACCCCACACAACCCTGTCACCTCACCAGCAAACAGCTACTGAGTAGGAACACACACTAATACAAGGGTATCTTATCAAAGGTCACCTAGACCAAGTCTCTCCTTAGAGAAATAGTTTTTATGCCCTCCTCCCAAGAGAATAGATCTGCTCAAGTGTGACTTCATCTTCAGCAACTTTAAAGAAAACTACTGAGGCCAAGTGGTGGTTCACCTTGTTGAGAGTGCACGTTACCATGATCAAGGATCCAGATTCAAGACCCCAGGCCCCACCAGCAGGAGGGGAAAGCTTCTCAAATGGTGAAGCAGTACTCTCTCCCTCCCTTCCTCTCAATTTCTTTATATCTATCCAATATAAGAGAAATAATAACTCTAATTTATTGACAGAGGTAGAGAAGCAGAGAGAGAGAGAGACCACAACACCGAAACTTCCTTCAATGCAGTGGGGAGTGGATCAGAACCTGGATCACTGTGGTCTAGGAGATGACACAGTGGATAAGGCACTGGTCTCTCAAACATGAGGTCCCCAGTTCAATCCCCTGCAGTATATGTACCAGAGTGATATCTGGTTATTTTTCTCTCTCCTCCTATCTTTCTCATTAATAAATGAAATATTAAAAAAAAAATACAGTTCACTCACAGAAAAGCAGTGTACTGTCCAAGTAAGCTGTTTTACTGGCCCGACAATTACTTTTTTTAAAAAATATTTTTTATATTTATCATTCCCTTTTGTTGCCCTTATTATTTTATTGCTGTTATTGATGTTGTTGGATAGGACAGAGAGAAATGGGGAGGAGGGGAAGACAGAGAGAGGGAGAGAAAGATAGACACCTGCAGACCTGCTTCACCACCTGTGAAGCGACTCCCCTGCAGGTGGGGAGCCCGGGGCTTGAACCAGGATCCTTATGCCAGTCCTTGTGCTTTGCGCCCAGTGCACTTAACCTGCTGTGCTACCGCCCGACTCCCTGAAAATTACTTTTATGAGAGTGAGATCAGAGCACTGCTCAGCCATGGCACATGGCAGTGCTGGGAAGGGAACCTGGGGCCTCAGGGACGCCAAGTTCTGTGCTCTAATGCTCAGTTATTTCCTCAGACCTCATCTTCCACAACTTTTGTCTTCTTCCAGAGTAGAATTCTCAAGGAGTCAATTTATGCATATTTCCCACTTTATGTACACACTCAAATCCAAATGACTGTTAGGCAAATAGCCTTTTTAAAAAAATATTTATTTATTCCTTTTTGTTGTCCTTGTTTTATTGTTATTATTGACATTGTTGTTGGATAGGACAGACAGAAATGGAGAGAGGAGAGGAAGACAGAAAGGGGGAGAGAAAGAGAGACACCTGCAGACCTGCTTCACCACTTGTGAAGCGACTCCCCTGCAGGTGGAACCTGGATTCTTAACTCCGGTCCTTGTGCTTAACGCCGGTCCTTGTGCTTTACGCCACGTGCACTTCTCAATGAAGTTTCAAAGCTCTTTAGGACACATTTTGACAGGGATGAGACTTATATATCCAAGAATTATTCTGTCCCCACTGTATCTTTTAATTTTTAACCACAGCACTACTCAACTCTGGCTTATGATGGTGCTGGGGATTGAACCTGGAGCATTAGAGCCTCAGACACTAAAGTCATGTTTTGCGTAACCATTATGAACTATCTTCCCAGCACCACCCCCTCCACAATATAAGAAGTTACTTATCCGGCATCTATCTGATCACCGGTCATTCATTTTCTCTTCTTCTCAGGCCTGGGCTATGATGCTATTAGGAACTGAACCTGGGACCACAGAGCCTCCTTAGGTTTGCATAATCACTATGCTGTTGTGCCCAGCTCCTTTCATTTTAACCTTAACTGAGCATCATCTACCTTATGCCAGGCACTGTAATGAGAACCAGAAAGAAGATGCTAAGATTAAAATCCAGCCTGGCCTCTTGTATAAATAGGAGAGATGGATTAATGTGAAATTGCTCTCGTGGTAAATTGTACCTGTCACAAAGTTGACATAGTTGGAAGCATATGATCTTATAAGCTCATGTGACAGAAGGAATTTAAGCAAGTCAGGGTGATGTCCATGAACCCTCTAGATGGAGAGAGAAAAATGTTCAAGGTGAGGCTGGCAAGTTAGTAAGGACCCAGAACTAGATGGGGGGGGGGGGCAGGGCTGAAGTTGGGCTGCAGATGTTGTCTCTGTCCTCAGGCACACAGGAAGTCAGTTGGGTGGCCAGGAATGGAAGCAGGGCCTAGGTGACTAGGATAGACATCCCACCCCTACATTTTTATGGAGTACAAGGATAAGAGTTTACAAAGTATTGAGTTTATCTTAGCTTGAACAGTTTTGAGACCAGGAGAGCAGGCATTTTTTTGTTTTGCTAATGAGAAAACAGATTCGTAGGATCTAGCCAATATGGCCATGGTGAGCTGAACAGGACTTGAATCCAGGGGGTTGAGACCAGGCCAGTCTTCCTTCACCCCATACAGTCGCTTTAGACAGATGGGGTGCTCAGATAATGCCCCAGACCACGTGGGAAACCAAAGCACAAGTTAAAAACAGACCTAAGAAGAAAGATCCTGTTCTTTGTGCTTTTGTTGAGACCTAAATAGGGTCTTTGTTTTGAGGTAGTTCACCTGTTCCTGTTGGCCTGAGCCCTCCCACTAATCCCACACTTGCAGGTGCTGGGTATTTTTTCATCAGCATGTGGCTTCCCTGGCAAAGACAGACACAAACTAGACATTTGTTAAGAATTTTGTCTTCCCAACTTTCCTTTTATTATTCCTTTTATTATTACCAAACTTGATACAGCTAGCATCTGATGAGCCTCTTTCCACCTGTCATTGGATCTGAAAACGTCACCCTGGGCGGAGGGTAGATAGCATAATGGTTATGTAAACAGACTCTCATTGGATCTGAAAATGTCACCCTGGGTGGAGGGTAGATAGCATAATGGTTATGCAAACAGACTCTCATGCCTGAGGCTCCAAAGTCAATCAATCCCCTGTACCACCATAAGCCAGAGGTGAATAGTGCTCTGATTTAAAAAAATAAATAGTCACACTTAGGGGAATACTGTATTTCAGATGGTCCCTATTAAAATAGTCCTCTGAAGGGATGAATACCAGATCATCTCACTCACAGGTGGGACAAAGCAAGGGGCTGGGTGGTGGCTTTTAAAAGTCAAAGTAGAGGCCCGGAAGGTGGCTCAGTGGATAACATGTTGTACTCTTCAGCGTGAGGTCCTGGGTTTGATCACATGTGCCAGTGATACGCTGGTTCTCTACCCTCCTTACCTCTTATTAATAGATAAATGAGTCTTTTTTTTTTAAGTCAAAGTGGGTGGTCCAAGAGGTGATATAGCAGCAGGTAAAATATTATGTTCAAGAATATGAGGTTCTGAGTTCAAATGAGGCTCTGGTTCTTGCTAGTAAGTTTAAAATAAATCTTTTTTAAAAAATGTAAACATTTAGTTTATATACCTGGCATTGGTATAGTGGCTAAAGTGTTGGATTCTCAAGCATGAGGTCCTGAGTTTGATTCTTACATCACATGTGCCACTGTGATGCTTTGGTTCTCTCTTATTAATAAATAAATCTTTATTTATTACATTATAGACTTGACAAATTGCAAAGTGCACTAAACTTACATGCAATCCAGAGCAAATGAACTGCAGAGATATCAGTCAGCACTAGGCGGTGCTCAAGAGCTGAGTGGACTTAACTTCCTCCCCTTCAAGCTTCTCAATCTTTTCCTCCTGCCTTTTTTCTCTTTTCAAGAACTATTGAAACAAGGCCAATGCTTACTAAACCATTCATATTCAAACACACACACACACACACACACACACACACACACACACACACACACACACACACACACACCAAACAAAAACCCAAAAAACCAAGCCACATATTTAAGGTCATCTTTCACACCCCAAAGTAACACAAATACTTTTATTGCACATTTATAAAATCTGCATAGTTGTAGCAAATGTTTGTCCCCCACACACACAACTCCCTCAGTCTTAAAATTTGGTTAAAACCCAAAACCAGATCTGAAGCCTTTCAAAATGGTCAACGGGGATATTTCTCTCTCTCTCTCTACATATACATACATATAGAAAATTTTTTTTCTTTACAAGCCCACATTTCCCTTATTTCTCTCACAGCAAAGTCAGGGACGGGGCATCAAAAATTTACTTCCGGGCCAGTAGCAGCCTTCAGTGTTTCAGATGCTAGGAAAAGTTTACTTAGACATGGTTAGCAACTATCAAAAATGCTACTGTTAGTCAAGTGTCACAAAATGCCATTCTACCCCCAAGTCCTTAATATCTCCCTCCTTTCACTCAGGACTGAGTATGAGGTTTTCTGGTTTATTTAGAAATAAGTTTAAAAAGAGAAGAGAGGCGAGGCAGTCATCTTGTGACTTCTTGGCATCTTATTGCCACACAACCGCCTTCTGTTCAGCCCACCTGGAAGAGGTGACGCATTAGCAGCCCACGTTGTCAGCTCCTGACAAGACCCAGGCAAAGCTTCTGTTCCTCCTCTCTCCCAGCTCAAAAATTTAAAATGTCATCTGTACTTGATAAAATAACTAGTAGCTGTGCATCTGACTATCTGACTCAGGCTCTGATGAATCATCCTCCTAGGCTGCTGTCAAAAACTCCTTAGGCTTGAAGGAGAAATTGGAAAAGTGGCAAGAGGCTTCAAGAAAGAAGCCCAAGCAAGAGGCATTTTGGGTCTCCTGGCATAATAGAATACCCTACTATACTAGTTCCTGCCATTTTTCTAAAAAAATTTTTAAGTGAAATTGCTTTTACGATTCTGTACTGGGAAAAAAAAGTGCAATTTTATTTCCAATCCTTTACATACACTGCATGGTTGGGATGTGAATATGAATCTGACTTTTCTGCCTAGTCCCATCCTTTGCATAAACAATGTGACAACAATGTACTTCTGTGCAACCAACAGGCAATCAAAGACCACAGTGGGTGTCTAACACATGGGAACTTATTTCACCGTCACAGCTGAGACCCCTTGAATTGACTCCATGACAGCTGCAAAGCGGCTACAAAGGTCATAAGGAGAGTTGGGTCGGATTGTTGGAGGCTCTTTCAAAACAATGATTTCTGTAGAAGGGTCTAGAAGCCTGGGTAGAAATTCCCCAAGGCACAGCTGCAGATTTTCTGTGGAAGGAAGAAAAATGGTCACATCAATAACTAGATGGATTTCTAGAGTAATAACTAGAAAGGGGTGAGGGTAGATAGCATAATGGTTATACAAAGAGACTCTCATGCCTGAGGCTCCAAAGTCCCAGGTTCAATTCCCTGTTAGTACACTACCATAAATTAGAGCTGAGCAGTGCTCTAGTTAAAAAAAAAAAAAAAAAAAAAGTACAATTCTACCAGGAGATCTCCAGGATAGTCCATCACCAACCAAGAAGTCAAAGCATTGTGGTGGCCTCCAAACCACACATAATGATTTCTTTTTAATATATATATATATTTTATTTATTTATTTTCCCTTCTTGTTGCCCTTTTTAAAAATTGTTATAGTTATTGTTATTGATGTCATTGTTGTTGGATAGGACAGAGAGGAATGGAGAGAAGAGGGGAAGACAGAGGGAGAGAAAGACAGACACCTGCAGACCTGCTTTACCACTTGTGAAGCGACTCCCCTGCAGGTGAGGAGCCAGGGGCTCGAACCGGGATCCTTATACTGGTCCTTGCGCTTTGTGCCACGTGCGCTTAATCCGCTGTGCCACCACCCGACTCCCACATATGATTTCTTTAAGCTAAACCAGTAGTAGAGACCCACCTGCCAAATCTAACAAAGCTTTACGTAACTCCCACAACTGTGCCCGAGAGAGAACACTGCAAATTCAGTTCATTAAGGACAAGACATCCTTTTCCTCATTTGTTTCAACTGAGAGACCACTGGTCACTTGGCAGGACACCACTCCACCATTTTATGTGGTGCAAGAGAGTGAATCCAGGGTCCCACCCACACAAGGCAGGCACTTGACTGCAAATATGAATTGGTCAATCACAAACAATGAGGTGGGACAACAAGCCATAAAAATCCAAAGATAGGGGGACCAGGCAGTGGTGCACCAGGTTAAGCACAAGGTACTAAGCACAAGGACCTACCTACACAAGGATGGGGTGCAGGAGGCGGGGGGAGGTAGTTTCACAAGTGGTGAAACTTGTGCAGGTCTGCAGTTGATTAGATTTCTCTCTTCCCCTCCTCTCTCAATTTCTCTTTGTCCTATCTAATAATAATAATAATAATAATAATAAAATAGCTACCAGGAGCAGTGGATTTGTAGTGCCAGGACTGAGCCCCAATGATAACACTGAAGGCAAAAAAAAAAAAAAAAAAAAAATCCAAAGATAGTCCTTTTCTGCTCCATTTCAGAAACACTGCCCACCACCCCCAGATATAGTATTTCCTAAATAAGGATATAATATTCCCTTAGCCCTTCTCCTCAGACATTCTTTTTTTTTTTATCTTTATTTATTTCTAATAGAGACAGAGAGAAATTGTGAGGGGAGGGGGAAATAGTGTGGGAGAGAGACACCTGCGGACCTACTTCACCACTCATGAAGCTTTCCCCCAGCAGGTGGAGACCAGGGGCTTGACCCCTGATCCTTGCGCACTGTAATTTGTGTGCTTAACCAGGTGCGCCACCGCCTGGCCCCCTCCTCATACATTCTATCTTAACACAGCAGTGGTTCCTATACTCACTAATGGCTCTCACATTTGGTTAAACCCTTCCTCACAGGAGTAAGGACGCGGAAAGTACACGGGGGGTTGTGGACAACCTGTAACAAATGAAGACTCAGGTAGACAGAGGCCAGGTTTCTTCCTCTTGTTTTCAGAGAAATAGATCCATTTCTTTCCTTTTTTTTCTTTTCAAAGAACCCAGAGCACAAGTGATGTTGGGAATCCAACTCAGAACCTCATGCCTGAGAGTCCAAGGCTTTATCCACTGTGCCACCACCCAGGCAGTGATTCTGTTCTTTCTTATTATATGATAAGACAGAAGTTGAGAGGGAAGGGGGAGATAGACACTCACAGTACTCCTTCACCTCTCATGAAGATGCCTCCCTATAATTGAGAAGCGAGGACCTAAACCCAGGTCCTCACGCATGAACTCTATCTGCTGAGTCACTTGCCCAGCTCCCAGAAACTTTTAACTTCACTCATTAAAAAAAAAAAATTGGGGGTTGGGCTGTAGTGCAGCGGGTTAAGCGCACATGGCGCAAAGCACAAGGACTGGCGTAAGGATCCCGGTTCAAGCCCCCGGCTCCCCACCTGCAGGAGAGTCGCTTCACAGGTGGTGAAGCAGGTCTACAGGTGTCTGTCTTTCTCTCACCCTCCCCTCTCTATTTCTCTCTGTCCTATCCAACAACGACTACAACAATAAAAACAAAAAACAAGGACAACAAAAGGGAATAAATAAATAAATTTTTTTTTAATTAAAAAAAAAAATGGGGCCAGGTGGTGGCATACCTGGTTGAGCACACATATTACAATGTGCAAGGACCCGGGTTTGAGCCCCCGGTCCCCATCTGTAGGGGGAAAGCTTCATGAGTGGTAAAGCTGGGCTGCAGGTGTCTCTCTGTCTCTCTCCCACTCTATCACCCCCTTCCCTCTTGATTTCTGGCTATCTTTATCCAATAAATAAAAATAATTTTAAAAATTATTAAAATAATAATAATAATAATTTTTAAAAAATTGACAACCAGTATTACAGGATGGGATCACCATAATTTCTAGAATTCTCAAGAGATTTACAGATGACAATAAATGCTAACGAGGACATACCTGCAATATCTTTCCCCAGGTAGGAGCACCAGTGGTTTCTCATGACCTCAATGGCATCCAGGTCGTCCTTGGAGATGTCATTATTAATGATGAGGTGAATGCAGGGAATGATCAGCTCATTCATCACATGGATGCCCTCTGTCACCGAGTGCTCATCGTTTGTTTCAAAGAGAGAAGCTGCTTTTGCGTTCAGCTCCTGTAGACAGAGGCAGAGTGAGGAGGAAGGGAAAAAGGGAAAAAAAAGTGTGAAAAAGAAAATGTTATGTTTCATTATTTGAACCTGAAGAATGGTTCCCCAACTTAAACTGCCCGTTGGGAGTCTCCTGGGGATGTGTACAAGCTACTGCAATCTCAGGGCTGACTGTCAGTTGATTGATGTTTGCTGTTGCCGGGGCTTTATCACTCCCGGGCAACTTTTTCAGATACAAAGAGACAGAGTCAAAAACAGAGAGATGGGGCGGGGCGGGGCATAGATAAACACAGCATTGAGGCTTCCTGCAGTGTAGCGGCCCCGGCTGGAACAGGAGTTCAAAGATCATGACAGTGAATCTGGTTAGCATTCATCACCACAGATAGTCGCAAATGTGCATGCAAAGAGAACTTCTAAGATCTCCTCATTTAGCAACTTTCGAACATGCAGTATAGGACTATGATGTCTTTCAAAGTTAGACCCCTTCAGAGCTTCGAGGAGCAGAAGTAAAGGCTTCCCAAACAATACAAACCAGGAGGCACTTTCTCCGGTACAAGGCGATCACTGACTCCTTCACGCCCCGCCGTGGCCCCTTCATCAGCAGCGTCGCGTTGCTCTGGTAGGCGTACACCAGGTAGGAGAGTGCCTCCTGGTACCTGAGAAGACAGCAGAAAGACAACCGCTGAGTGGTCCTCCGAAATCTAGGCCTGAGACCTCCCTGTTCTCAAGAGCAAGAATTTAGTTGGCAGCAACTCTGTGAAATCCTGGTGAAAGGGGTAGTGGGAAAGGCCTAGGGTCAAAGAATGCAGTGACTCTCAGCTCAGCTATAGATGGGCCAAGAGACCTGAGGCAAGTCAGAAAAAAACATTCCCTGAATCGAAAAAAGAGAGGTATACTAAATGCTAAGGGCTATGCCAATTCTGAGACTCTTAACTACATTTATATACAACTCCACATATAACAGAAAACACCTGCCCATAATATCAGTTTGTGCCTGTGACTTTCTATAATTTTGAGCAGCATTAGTAAGTCAATTTCTTGACCAGTAATCAGTTATAGAAAAAGACCAGCCTATGGGGCTGGGTGGTGGCACACTGGGTTAAGCACACATAGTATAAAGCGTAAGGACTGGCACAAGGATCCCGGTTCGAGCCCCAGGCTCCCCACCTGCAGGGAGGTCACTTCATAAGTGGTGAAGCAGGTCTGCAGGTGTCTGTCTTTCTCTCCTCCTCTCTGTCTTCCCCTCCTCTCTCGACTTCTCTCTGCCATATTCAACAACAAAAATGGGGGGGGGGAGTGGCCTCCACGAGCAGTAGATTTTTATTATAGGCACTAAGCCCTAGTGATAACCCTGGAGGCAAAAAATTAATTAATTAATTTAAAAAGATAAAAAAAAAAAAAAGCCAACTTACTTTCTTGTTTGATAGAGCTCCAGGCCTGTCAAGAGATACACGGACACCTTTCGGAACAAACTGTAATCTTCGTGCCACTTCTGGAAAGGAATGACCCCAATTAGTGATCATGACCATGAGGAGTTATTGCTATGCTTCATACCGCACTGTATTCTAAAGTCAACACGAGATTTCAGGCAAACAAACAAAACCACTCGGTACTGAGAATGAAAGTCTGATCTTCATTTTCAACATCCTGTCCCTCTCACTAAAGAACAAAAATATTTATTTCCTAGAAGATTTAGAATTCATTGTCTTAATTTCCAACGCCTGTACCAAAGTCATTCAGTTTTGGATTAATGCGGGACCTCTCATGTTCTGACAATGTCATTCAGATATAGGAAAGGTAGAAGGACAAAGTGTTCTAATTGGAAGGGCCCGGTGAGGTGGCGCACCTGGTTGAGCGTACATCACAGTGCAAAAGGTTTGACCCCCTGGTCCCCACCTGCAGGGGGGAAACTTTGCAAGTGGTGAAGCAGTGTTGCTGGTGTCTCTCTCCCTCTGTCTCCCTACCCTCTCAATTTCTGACTATTTTTATCCAATAAATAAATACAGATAAAAAAAAATTT
Source organism: Erinaceus europaeus (assembly GCF_950295315.1). Taxonomy (NCBI): domain Eukaryota; kingdom Metazoa; phylum Chordata; class Mammalia; order Eulipotyphla; family Erinaceidae; genus Erinaceus; species Erinaceus europaeus. The sequence continues at coordinate 19,424,459 of NC_080181.1, read as the reverse complement.
TTTTTTAAAAAGTGTTCTAATCGGATAGAACAATACTCAAGTTCAGGAAGGTAGAGGGTAGACCCCAGAGAGTACTTAACACTGATTTCCATATAATGCATACTTCCCCAAAACTTAATTTCTAATACAGAAAAACTTTAACACTGCTCAGACAAAACCAAAGAAAAATGAAGAGGGGGGACAGGTGTGGTGCAACCGGTTGGACGCACACATTACTATGCACAAGGACCTGGGTTCAAGCCCCCACACCCTACCTACAGGAGAGAAGCTTTACAAGTGGTGAAGCAGTGCTGCAGGTGTCTCTCTCTATCCCTTCCTCCCTCTCTCAATTTCTCTGTCCTATCAAATTAAAACACACACACACACACACACACACACACACACACACACACACACACACACACACCGTCTTTCTTTCTTTCCTTCTTTTTTCTAAAGAAAGACCTAAACTGAAAAGAAAGGCCTCACCTTGTACTCCTCCATGTTCATGTCATCTGGACCAATCTCCTTCAACTTAGCCTGAGCCACCTTCATAATACTGATAGATCTGTGGGGGAGTTCAGAAGGCAGTGGAGGAGGAAAAGCATGTACAATCTCCCCTTCCTTCCTTCAGAAGGAAGTGAGCTCCACCCTAGAAAGAGGCCAGCACCCACTTCTGTGTCTCCTCACCTTTCATCATAGCTGAGATTTTTATCTGCAAACTGTTCCAGAAGGGTCCGTTCTATTACCCTCTTGGGTGCTTCGTTTTGAAAGAAATAAACAAGCACGTGTTGAAGTCGGGGGTCACTGTGGGAGGTGGGGGCCTCTTTTGCAAGCTGATAGAGCCTGGAGTATTCTTCGTGGAAGGCCTAGTAAAGACAGCCGAGTCAAAAAGAAAAGTATACACTGTGGGCATTGGCACGTACAGCCTGATACCCAAGGACTGTAGAGGGTTTGGCAACTCTAAGCAAACCCCTAGGGAATTCTTACTGAGGCATTAAAGAGACCAACTATGGAAACCTGAAGTTTTCTTTTTGTCTTCAGTTAAGGAATTACATTCTTCTAGCGTCCTGGCAAAAAGGATTTAAGGAGCTCTTATTTCTCATAAAGTTCTCAGAAAAACAAATGTTTTGTTTGAGTTATTTCAGCCATGTCCTTAAGTTCCAAGGAGTCCAGTTAAAAAAAAAAAAGTCTAAATAGTGGTTCAGTAGTAGAGAGAACAACTTGCCAGTATGGCATGCACGAGTTCAATCCCCAGTACCACAAAAGCCAGAGTGCTTTTGTGCTCTCCCTTGTTAAGTAAATAAACAAGCATACAGCTCGAGCTTACAAAAACCTACATGGGTGCAATTTATTCAAGTATCAAAAACGTTCTTATCTTATGGTTATAAATCTAAAAGGCCTTGCCTCATTCCTGGCTTTGCAAATAGACATTTCCTATCAATAGCAAGGCCTGGATTGGGGCACAAGCCAGAAAGACGCTGCTCTCTGGTGCTGCTGCACTACTGCCCACAGGACAGGGAGCCATCAGAACTGGGGGTAGACCTGGCTCATTAGCTGGACAGAAACAGGAACTTTAATACAAAGAAACATTTGAAGGGGGGGAAGATAGCACAATGGTTATGCAAAGAGACTCTGATGCCTGGGACTCTGAAGTCCCATGTTCAATCCAACACACCACCATAAACCAGAGCTAATCAATGAAAAAAAAAAAAATTACAGCGGCTGAGAGGCAGTACAGTGGGTAATGTGTTGGACTCTCAAACGTGAGGTCCCAAGTTTGAGCCCCAGTAACCCATGTGCCAGAGCTCTGGTTCTCTCACTCATAAATAAATAAATATTAACTGTCTGCAACCCCGCCTTTCATCACATCATAGTATTAGAGCCTGCAAGTAGTATTAAGGACGAGAAGAGAAAATTTGGAGATACCTTAATAAGCCCTGCTTCAGACCCATCCCGGTCAAAGGTCTGCCGGGCTTTAGCAATGGCCAGGATGACCCCTTGCATGGCAGGGCTCAGCATCACCTACCATAGGAAGGCACACAACACAGAGAAACAGGAGAGAAGAGAAGATTCAGAAGAAGACTGGATGGAATGCAGCAGGCCAGCTGCTGGAGGAAGCAGCGCCATGTGCTTCTGGCTAGCATCTACAGCAAGTCAAGTCCACACACCTGCCCCTGTCCATACCAGCAGCCCCGTCCTTCTCCACACACCAGGGGCCACACCCGGGACCAGCTATTCCTGTATCATCTCCCTCATTTAGCAGATGAAAGGAGTCGCTTATCTAAAAATAACCTACAATCTGGCACTGCTGAAGCAGCATGTTAAATCAGAGCTTTTAGAAGGAAGTATGTAGGGTGAGAATTCCAATTTGGGCTTGCAGTTTGGGTGTGTATCCTAATGTACACATTCTTCTGAGCTGTCCTCGGGGCAGCAGTACATTTAAAACAGTCTAGAACTGAGGCAACGCACAAATGTGACTATAAAATGGAAACCTTTCCATGACTGGAAAATTAGTTAGCCCACAGGGAAAAGACTAGAAAGCCGAGGGCCAGGACCCGTGACTGTTTATGTGCAGGGACAAGTGCAAAGGAGACAGGCAGGGAATAACACATAGACTCCATAGCTTCTTCCTAACGCTTTATGGTTAAAACCAACAACCTCGATCACATTTGTCTTTGTCTTGCTCGCTGGACGAATGAGAAATGCAGATTTGGAGGACAATGAGCTAATATTTACCAAAGAGAGTGATTCCTACATGTAAAATTAGAAAGGCAACTTTACCCTTCCAAGGCTTCTAGATTATTGTAATAGTCAAAACCAGGCAGGCTTGCCTGTTAATCGTGTTTCAGTAAGAGACTCAGTGGACATCAAGAACTTATACCCCGGTGGTGTGAGAAGGGAATATCAGACTGACAAGAACAGCTACACCCTGCACTCATCTCTGTACCTCCTCATCATATCCATCTGCATCAGATCTAACCAGAATCCTTCCCACACTGGGAATCTCGACTTCAGAGACCTCAGACTTAGGCTGGGCCGTGGCCTCTGCATCGCTGGCCTCTGGGGGCTGTTCTGACTGCTCTGCAGGGCTGGCTTCCAGGGGCATGGGCTTCTTGGGTTCAGCTTCCTTAAGGCGGCAGGGTGGAGAGAGACAGTGAGGAAACAAACAGGAGAAAGAAAGAGGAATAAGGATCAGAGAAACGTGAGAAAACTGTAGTAATAAGTCCTGGGAGTCTGCCCACCCCTCTAAGAGTGTGGACTGGGTGTCCACGGCATCTCACCTCACACAGTGCTGCCTCGACGCCACTCTTCTCATAGGCCCGCGCCGTGTTTGCAATTGCCTGGGCGGTCTGCTCCTTCACAATCACCGCATGCTCAGAGGCTAAGCAGCGAACCCCATGGGCTGAAGTAACAGGAGGCTCTGATAAAGAAGTGTTCCAGGAGTTAGCATAGGATGACGTGAATCACTAGAACATTCTGTAAAAGGTGTGTGTGTGGGGGGTGGGGCTGAGTGGTGGTGTGCACCTGATGGAGCAAACCCGTTACAATGTGCAAGAACCTGGATTCAAGCCCTCAGTCCCCACCTGCAGGAGAGTAGAAGCGAGTGGTGAAACACTGCTGCAGGTGTCTCTCTACCTCTCTGTCTCCCTCTTCCCTCTCAATCTCTCTGTCTCTACCTAAAATAAATAAAAAGAAATGTCTATAAAAGGCCAACAGGACAGGTACAAGGTTTCATTAACACACTTAAAAAAAAAAAATCTACACAAGCATCCTTTAAACCCTTGACAGCAAAAATAGCTACTTGACTAAAGACCCAATTAGTGATTCTGCAAATCTGAATATGCTCCCAACTCTGTCTTCTTTCTTTCTTTTTTAAAAAATATTTATTTATTCCCCTTTGTTGCCCTTGGTTTTTTATTGTTGTAGTTATTATTATTGTTGTAGTTATTATTATTGTTGTTATTGATGTCATCGTTGTTGGGTAGGACAGAGAGAAATGGAGAGAGATGGGGAAGACAGAGAGGGGGAGAGAAAGAGAGACACCTACAGACCTGTTTCACCGCTTGTGAAGCGACTCCCCTGCAGGTGGGGAGCCAGGGGCTTGAACCGGGAACCTTAGGCCGGCCTTTCACTCTGTGCCACATGCACTTAACCCGCTGTGCTATCACCCGACTCCCTCTGTCTTATTTCTTTATGCCGTCTAGAGGGGAAAACACCTCTGGGGACTGGCTTTCTTCCTATAGCCAGTGATTTAAGCAGAGTGAAAGTAAAGGCAGCTAGCTTTCCTTTACTTTGACCTATGCTCATCAAAAAATCAGGTTTTAAAGCTACCAGTGAGTTTGGCAGGTTGTGTGTTAGCAATGATATCTGAACTATACTGCAAACAGTAATGCAAGCGCCACCAGACTGTGGGCTGACAGGCCCTCCCTGGGTACCTGGTGATGTGGAGAAATCCTGCGAAGTCGAGCTGGTGGAGGATTCGATCTGCGGGATCTTGCAAGACTGCTCTTCCTCCCATTCCTCTACCTCCTGTTCAAACCTCCAGTTATCTTCCTGAATGTAATGCTTGAGCTCCACAGACAGGGCCTCCACTTCTTCTAACATCTGATCTGACTCCTTCAAGCTTGTCTCTGGGGAAGAACAGAGTCAAAGTGGAGGACCACCAAAAAAAAAAGGGGGGGTGTCCTCAGAAATCAAAAGTTCCTTTCTAGGAAGATAGAAACAAGAGGGAAAGGGAGCGGAAGAGAGGACGCTTTGGACTGGGGTGGGGGTGGGGCTGTCTCAGCAGTAGATGCCATATGCCTCGTCCTGGGATTCATTACTGGTACATGTGATGAACCAATGCTCTAGTCTTTCTCTCTCATAAGTAGATAAGATATATATATATATATAAAGACAATGTGTACTTTCTTCTGCTTCTCATAAAAAGATACCCAGACAATCTACTGGAAATATTGACAGTATAAGGGCAACAATCACAGGAAACCATACACATGGCATGTTAGCAAGTAGACATTTGAATGAATAAGAAAAGAACAAGGGTTTGGAATAAGGCTCAACCACGGGCAAAGTAGGAAGAATGGACTACATATTTCTTGGAAATCATTAAAGCCGATAGAAGCTTCAGCCTCTAGAATTTGTTTGCTTTGACCCAAGTACTGTTCAACTCTAGTTTACGTTGGTTGAGAGACTGAACCTGGGACTCGGGAGCTTCAGGAGTAAAAGCCTCTTTGTATAACCACTAAGCCTTCTCCCCCGGCCTCAAGCACTGGTTTTTATCAGTGTAACTACGGCAACCCATTACTGATCAGAATATCCATTTCAAGAGAGTTAGGGATAAGCCTCAAGTTTTGCACAATTAAGTGCTATGTATTGTATCCATACAGTGCTTAGATGGGTAGTCCCTGGTTCACTGAAAGTGATCTGGAAGAATGGCAAGATAGCAATGACATATTCAATTTCACTTGAACTTTGTAACTAAAACAAAAAGACCTACAGCAGGACAACCCCCTCCACCTACTGGATGCCATTAACCAATCTTTTCACTAAGCAAGTATATTTTCCACTTGCTTCTGTAATCTAAAAACAAGCCACATATGTAAATGTCAAGGCTCCTCTGTATGTGCTACTGACATACAGTTATTTACACAATAACTCCCACCAGCACCTGCTCCTGCCTGCACACTGCAAACGTGCAATTACAAAGATCAGTTACTATTAAGTCATCATGTGTATTTTCCATCCCCGTCCTCACAACCACATAGGCAAGCCAGAAAAGGCAATATGTTGTCTGGACAAAACACATGTTTCTCACTAAAATAACAGCGCAAAGTTTCAATGGGAAAAGAAGGGGAAAAAAAATAGATCTTGAGATCTTCAATGTGAAACATGGTCCTAAAAGCTCTCATAGAAGATACTGAGGGGAAGAAGAGAGAGAAATAAGTTGAGAATCGCAGTGAACCTGAAAGTCCACTGGAATCTTGGGCCTGCCTTTATGTTAACTGGAGAGCCTTAGTGGGGAAGTGTAGTTATTAAGAGCTTCAAGATGGCCCACCATCCTTTCCAAGGTTTAAGTTATCAGAGAGATGGTTTTGAAAATGTGCAATGAGGAATAGTGTAAGAAGTAGTATATATGTTTGTTTTTGCTCTTAGTGTTAGTGGTAAGATGATGAAAAATATGGAAATGTTCAGGTAAAAAGTCACCAACTTAGCTACTAATGGGAGAAATGGCTCAACTGGTAAGAGTGCTGGGCTTGTATGACTGAGGTCCCAGTTCAATCCCCAGTACCGCCTGTACCAGAGTATGCTCTGGCTTCTTTCTCTCCTCTCTCTGCCTCCCGTATAACTCTCTCCCACATGTAATAAGTAACATCTAAAAAATTTAAAAATAATGGAATGACATTTATTTGCCAATGGATGCAAAAATGTGTATACAAGGATGTCATGGAGAAAAAAAAATACTAGCGACAATTCACAAGTTTATCAATAAGTGCAATATATATATTAAAGTACTCTGGATGGGTGGTCCAGGAGGTGGCACAGTGGCTAAAGCACTGGACTCTCAAGCATGAGGTCTTGAGTTCGATCTCCGGCAGCACACATACTAAAGTGATGTCTGGTTCTTTCTCTCTCTCCCCTATCTTTCTCATAAATAAATAAATAAATAAATAAATAAATAAATAAATAGGACTCTGGGTGGGAAGGGGTTCAAGTCCTGGTCCACAATGGTGGAGCATCTACGTAGAAGGTGAGAATGTTTTGCAGAAAGCTAAAAAAATTTTCCACATGTACCAACAACTGTATTTACTGCAGACTCTAAGCCATTCATCCTTTCCTTCAAAAAAAAAATTAAAAGAAAAAAGTATGCATCCCATATAGTGAGATTCTTTTTTTTTTTTTTTAATTATTTTTATTTATTAGAGAGAGGGAGAAAGCATCACTCTGGCACATCTGATGCCATGGACCGAACCTGAGACTCCGTGCTTGTGAGTCCAATGCTCTACCCACTGTACTACCTGCCAAGTTGCATGAGATGAATTTCTCAGTCTTTAAAGTGTAGAGCAAGATGGGAAAATATCCCATGTGAGGAGAAAACGGGATGGAGAGAGCTATAGATAAATAAAATCCAGCAAATATGTGGAACATTCATTGACGACAACACAAGAAACCTACCAGTGGATGTCAGAAGGATGTGTGACCAGGGCTCCAAGACAGAAGTTGGAAAGCAAGCTTGCTTCTTGACTTTGTATTTCTTTATATACAATACTGTTTAAATGCACTTGTACTTTAATAATTTAAAAAAAAAAATAGTCTAGCTTAAATATTTTAAAAAGAACTCTAAGACCGGTCCTTTCCCTGAGCAGTATCAACTTCCCCCACCTCAAGCCTCTGCTAAGGAGCCTTTACCTGGAGGGAAGGGGGACAGCTTGTCGTTAATGTACATCAGACAGTAAGCGCTAACATTTCTCAGGCCTCCATATGAATCACGTTCAAGTTCTTCCCAGGAAGATTCAGTGACAGAGATGTCATTATACTTGAGCCAGACTTGTCGGGGTTGATTATAGATGTAGGCCCAATAGTGTCCAGCGTTTGCTTGTCCTTCGTGAACAAGAACAGCATGCAAGCGATAAGGCACCTGCAAAGGAGAAGGCCCGGGCCTCAGTCAGGTGAAGCAGTTACCTAATGGAAACGAGGTTATTAAACCCACTCCCAACTATGGAACACAGGAAAACGTATATTCAAGTTCAAGTTTTTCCCCCTGACATTCCCTATAGTGCCATCTTGTGAGAAATGTTTATTAATAATATTGAACGGCAAATCTCTCCACTACCTGAAAAAAACTCCCTGTGGTGCAAGCAAAACAAATACATCTCAGGTCCTGTCATTGGCAAAAAGATCTATTGTGGGGCCAGGCAGTGACACACCTGATTAAGAGCACACATTACAGTACACAAGGAAGCAGATTCAAGCCCCTGGTCCCCAACTACAGGGGGATAGCTTCACAAGAGGTGAAGTAGGGCTGCAGATGTCTCTCTGTCTCTCTTCTAGTTTCCCCCTCCCCTCTCAATTTCTGCCTCTACGCAGTAATAAATAAACAAACAAACAAAAGAATGTTTAAAAAAAAAGATGGGAGTCAGCAGTAGAGTAGCACAGCGGGTTAAGCGCATGTGACGCAAAGTGCAAGGACCGGCTCAAGGATCCCGGTTCGAGTCCCCGGCTCCCCCCCACCTGCAGGGGAGTCACTTCACAGGCAGTGAAGCAGGCCTGCAGGTGATCAGTAACAACAACAACTATAACAATTAAAAAAAAAAAAAAAGGGCAACAAAAAGGGAATATTTTTTTTTAATGTATTGCTTTTTTGGATCTAAAATTAAAAGAAGCAATGCAATCTAATTCTTTCCAAGGTTTATTCTTGGATTTCAGGGAGGTTCCCATTTGGTTTCAAAAGCAAGGATTGAGTTTCCTTTTTGTCTTTTCCACTGACATCATCAGAACATGCCCTCGACCACTTCCCCACCTATGTCTATTACTACCTGACGAAGTTGAGGTTCGCTGTACATCTGTTCAATATTCTGGGTGGTGCTTGCAATGCAGTTCTTTAAATCTGTTAAAGAAGAGAATATGTAGTTCAAATCATCTCATACTGTGTCAGCTATGTTGTTTCAACTAGGCAGAGGGCTCTGCTTCCCTGTACCTGAGGTGATAATCACTGTACCTTCATTCTAGGAACCCCAAGAGCATACTTCTTCTAGGTTAATGTAGTTAAACTTCTATGATCACAGAACCTATATAACCTGCATAATTATATCAGTTAAAGAAAATGACCTCTTCGGAGTCCAGCGGTAGGGCAGCGGGTTAAGTGCACATGGGATGAAGCGCAAGGTCCGGCGTAAGGATCCCGGTTCTAGATCCAGCTCCCCACCTTCGGGGGGGTCGCTTCACAAGTGGTAAAGCAGGTCTGCAGGTGTCTATCTTTCTCTCCCCCCTCTGCCTTCCCCTCCTCTCTCCACTTCTCTCTGTCCTATCCAACAACGATATCAATAACAAAAATAACTACAACAATAAAAAACATGGGCAACAAAAGGGAAAATAAATAAATAAATATATTTTTTAAAAAGACCTCTTACAATAACCGGGACCAAAGTTTCTCACCAAGGGATCAGGGAGGTAGCTCTGTGGAAGGAATGCACTCCCCTTTTATGCCTGATGCTTTGGATTTTATCCCTGGCACTATATGAGAGCACCAAAGGCAGGGACCAACATATGATGAAGCTGTGCTTTGGGGGTCCCTCTCTTATACAAATATGAAATAAAAATGGGGAGCTGGTGAGTAGCTCACTTGGCTAGCATGCTGCTTTGCCACATGTGTGACCCAGGTTCAAGCTTGGTTCCCAATGAATAGAAGGAAATTTTTATGCTAGGGTTTCTTTTACTCTCTCTGCTTCTCTGCCCTTCTGTCTCTATGTAAAAATAAAGAAAGAAAATAAATAAATGGGTCAGGGAGGTGGCTCCTCAATACAGTGAAGCAAGGCCCTCCATTCAGTCCCTGACACCACATTAAACAACATAATATTCAAGGAGGAAACTATCTTTATTTGAAAAAGAACCCCAGTGGGTCTCTTGGGTGTAAAATAAGTGTCTCAGAAATAGAGCCTGAAACGAGAAGTCAGAGAAATAAGGCAGGGCTAGATTTCTGGGAAATAAGAACTTGGGAAGAATTTGGTATTTTATTTTGCTTCCCATATAAAAAGAAAAAAGGGGGAGGGGGAAAAATCTGAGCAACATGACAATGAGGCCAAAGGACTTTTAAGAATGCTAATGTCATTTTAATCCATACATGTTGCTCAAATGCTTTCTATAGGAGAAAAAAAATAAACTCCCCAAAAGTAGAAATCCTGGAAACAAATTTTAAGTTTGTGTTAAATGAAACTAGAGTTCAGAAAAACCTTAGGAACAGCAGATGCAGAAAAAAAAAAAAAAGAAAGAAAGAAAAAAAAAAACCCAGCCTAAAATGACCAAGACTGACTTACTCTTCCCAAGAATTCTCAGGAATTGAGAATTGAGCAGGAAATCTTGGGGGGGGGGGGAGGTGGCAGGGGTGTCTTTCTACAGTGGGAACCAGGGAATATATAAGGTGTAGAAGACAGGAAGCAATTAGCATGACAAAAACACAATGGTATGAAGGACAGTGGCAAGAAGTCAAGCCAGGGCACCCAGGTTCCATATGTTAAAACAAACAGAACAAACAAGCTCAAAGAGCACAGCACCAACCCTGTATATCTTGCTCAATCTCACTCCTCCACCTCTGGAGACAGGTCTTTACAAAGCTTATCTCCTCGCTGGTCACAGTCCTAGGAGCAGGGTGTGCAGGCATTTCCAAGGAAGACCGGGAAGATGTCAGCGGCTTAGGCTCATGTACAAAATCTTCAGAAGAAGAAAAGGTATCTTCAACATCCTGAGAAGAGCTGTCTTTACTTGTACTGCAGGAAGAAAGAAATCATACTCATAGATAAGATCATTTTCGAAAGATGGCCATGCCTGAACTCAAATGCTTTCTCCAGCAAGTTGCCATGTGCAAAGATAGAGCTACTGGTGAGTATTCTATTCAAGGCCTAAGACCCAAGGCTTTTCTTTTTTCTTTTAATTTTAGTTTATTTACTATTGGATAGAGACAGAGAGAAATTAAGAGGGTAGGGGTATAGAGAAGGGAGAGAAGCAGAGTGACACCTGCAGCCCTGTTTCACCACTTGTGAAGTTTCCCTCCAGCAGGTGGGTGCCAGGGGCTTGAACTTAGGTCCTTGCTCACTGTAGTGTGTATGCTTAACCAGGTGCTCCTCGCCTGCCCACCCCACCCCCCAGACTTTTCTTTATGTGTATCAACTCAATTATCACAACTTGCTTATGAGGCAGTTCTTGCTACTGCCACCCCATTTTACCAATTATAACCCCAAGGGTTACAGAAACTAAGCAACGTGCTCAAGTTCACCAAGATGGTAAATGAAGATGAACTTAAACCTACATCTGTCTTTGTCTATGGCTCCTGATCTCCAATGACATGTTATGATGCCTTCTCAAGAGGAAGGGGCTAGAAGGAAGATGGAGAAGATTGGGACTGAATTAAAGAATCAACTAGGGAGTAGGGCTGTAGCGGAGCGGGTTAAGCGCAGGTGGCGCAAAGCACAAGGACCGGCATAAGGATCCCGGTTCGAACCCCGGCTCCCCACCTGCAGGGGAGTCGCTTCACGGGCGGTGAAGCAGGTCTGCAGGTGTCTATCTTTCTCTCCTCCTCTCTGTCTTCCCCTCCTCTCTCCATTTCTCTCTGTCCTATCCAACAACGACAACAACAATAATAACTACAACAATAAAACAACAAGGGCAACAAAAGGGAATAAATAAATAAAATAAATATTTTAAAAAATTATGAAAAAAAAAAAAAAGAATCAACTAGAGTTTCCAAAAGTGACTGATTAAAGTGAGACTCTCCACCCAGGAACAAACTATACAGAAAAAAGGGGAAAGGGAGAGATAGCATCATAGGTATGCAAAGAAACTTTCATGCCTGAGGCTGCAAGGTCTCAGGTTCAATCCCCAGTACCACCTTAAACCAGAGGTGAGCCGTGCCTTGGTAAAATAAAAATAATAAATAAGAGAAAAATGAGTATCATCAGTGTAATATCCAAACAGCAGAAATAGAAACTGCAACCTCTGTGGTCCGGGAGGTGGCACAGTGGATAAAGCACTGGACTCTCAAGCATGAGGTCCTGAGTTCAATCCCCAGCAGCACATGTACCAGAGTGATGTCTGGTTCTTTCTCTCTCCTCCTATCTTTCTTGTAAATAAATAAAATCTTAAAAAAAAAAAAAAAAAAAAAAGAAACTGTAGCCTCAAGGGTGGTGCCGTGGATACAATGCTGGACTCTCAAGCATGAGTTCCCAAGTTCAATCCCCAGCACTGCAAGTGCCAAATTTGTTCTCTCTCCATTTCATTAATAAACTAATAAATGGGGAGCCGGGCGGTAGCGCAGCGGGTTAAGCGCAGGTGGCACAAAGTGCAAGGACTGGCGTAAGGATCCCGGTTTGAGCCCCCAGCTCTCCACCTGTAGGGGAGCCGCTTCACAGGCGGTGAAGCAGGTCTGCAGGTGTCTAACTTTCTCTCCCCCTCTCTGTCTTCCCCTCCTCTCTCCATTTCTCTCTGTTCTATCCAACAATGATGACATAAGTAACAATAAAAAACAAGGGCAACAAAAGGGAATAAATAAGTATAAAATTTTTTAATAAATAAATAAACTAATAAATGTTTTAGAAAATAAATGCAAACTGGATGGTACCCTGGAAGAGAACAAGGACAAGACAACCCCAGTTGCACAAGGCAAAGCTATAGCTTCAGTCAAGTAATATCCCAGCTATAAATGTTTTTTTTTTCATTTTACATCACTGTTATAAAATAACCCAGGACAAAGTATGCAAAGTAAATGTTACTTTATCTACTAATTAACTACTGTCAAACAAACTACACATAGACAAACCAGGAATATAAACAGCTTCTAATTGTATTTTGGTTTCTGTTTCACATCCAAACTGAAGAACATAAGTTTTCTTTAGCTTTGAATTCAAAGAAAGTCACTCTCTAACTCCTTCCAATCTGCTCTCTCATATGAAACAATGGAAGAAGTCTCTTCTCCCTAAAGACTTAATTAAGCTCAATTTCCTGCAATTCAATAGCCTATCCAGTCACATTTTAAAAAAATCAAATCATTTCTATCTCATGAAAACATTCTTTAAAAAATCCAAACACGGTGGTTTGGGAGGTGCCGCAGTGCATAATGCACTAGACTCTCAAGCATGAGGTCCCAAGTTCAATTCCCGGTAGCACATGTACCAGAATAATGTCTGGTTCTTTCTTTCTCTCCACCTGTCTTCTTCATGAATAAATAAAATCTTAAAAAAAAAAAAAAATTTATATTTACTTACTTATTTTCCCTTTTGTTGCCCTTGTTGTTTTATTGTTGTCGTTGTTGTTGGATAGGACAGAGAGAAATGGAGAAAGAAGGGGAAGACAGAGAGAGGGAGAGAAAGAAAAGACACCTGCAGACCCGCTTCACAGCTTGTGAAGCAACTCCCCTGCAGGTGGGGAGCCGGGGGCTCAAACCAGGATCCTTCCGCCAGTCCTTGCACTTTGTGCCACATGCACTTAACCCACTGCAATACACCCGACTCCCTAATAAAATCTTAAAAAGAAAAAAATCCAAACACATAGGTAGATGATAAAAGATTGAGGGCCACCCCCTCCTACACTCATGCACCCACTAGAGATATTACTCTAAATATTTGGAATATTCTATCCAGATATGCATGCCTGCATAAATAAACAAATCTTGGAGAGGAAGGAGCTAGGAAAATGTTCTTTTGCTTTGTTTTCAAACATAAAGGTCTAAGGAAAATAGGATCTAGTCTAGGTTTTTATTAGCCAAACACATATCAAATTTGATTAGAACGGACCCTAGTGGAACCTGTATCCTCATTCTGGGAACTTGGGCATATCACTGTGGTCTCTCTAATTTGCTTCATTCTCTTCTTTACTAGGTAAACTCTTTTAGGCTGCCCCCTTCAGTGTCTAGCCAATTTCATTGTATGTTTTAAATTTCTATTCATGAATTACTTTGTCTTTCACCAATGTCTGCCTAATTGTGCATTTTTCTGCAGCAAATGAAAAGAATGAGATATTTTTGGAAAAGGGGCTTGAGATTTCCTCTAGAAAAGGCTACCTCGAAACAGATAGCCGTAGCAGAGGACACCTACTCTAAACAGCGCCATTCTTCTGATATGATTTCAGTCATCCTGTGGGCAAGCTGAATGCATGGATGGGTACTCCCTCAAGAACTCTCAGCAGTCTCGAAACACATAGAGAGAGAGGGTGGGTGCATGGTCCCAATCAAATTGCAACAAAATCCAAGGGATATTATTTTAAGGCGTTAGTTTTCCTTACCTTTCATTGGATGCCAGGTCGGAAACTGGGCAGTGCACTGAAGAAAGTGGTAGTGGCATAGGAGCATCACTTTGAGAGGCAGAGCTCTCTGAGGCAGGCTTGGTACTGGCAAATTCAATAACGTATTTCAACATGTCTGGGAGTGGGAACCGAGCCGGACCTGAGCCATACTTCACATACCTACAAGGCAAAGACAAGGGTATTCGACCTCACACCTGAGGCTTGCTGGCAAATGTGTTAATGTGAGATGGGTCAATGGAAAAACTTATTCTGGGGGCCAGGTGTTAGTAGTGCACCTGGTTGAGTGTGCATGTTACAATGCATAAGAAACCAGGTTTCAAGCCCCCCAGTCGCCACCTGCAGGTGCCTCTATGTCTCTCTCCCTTTCTGTATCCCCCTTCCTCTCAATTTCTGGCTGTCCCTATCCAATGTAATAAAGAAAATTAGAAAGAAAAAATATATAGGGCAGGGGTTGACAGTATAATGGTTATGCAAAGAGACTCTCATGCTGAAGCCCCAGGTTCAATATCTGGCAAAAACCATAAACCAGAGCTGAGTAGTGCTCTGGTAAAAAAAAGAAAAAGAACGATTCAGAGGACCTAGTGGGGGTTGTATTGTTATATGGAAAACTGAGGAATGTTATGCATGTACAAACTATTGTACTTACTGTTGAATGTAAAACATTAATTCCCCAATAAAAATAATAATAAAAATAAAATAAAAATAAAGAAAAAAAAAGAAAAACAAACTTATTCCTTACATCTAATCTTGAACAGGTTATTCAATAATGATCTGCAGGGCAGAAATTCTCAAACTACAAAAGAACAAATTCCCAGAATTCTATCTGTTTATACCAGGCAGAAAAACATTTCAAATGCACTTCTAATAGAGTTTGGGGAGACAGCATAATGTGCCTGAGGCTTCAAGATCACAAATTCAATCACTAGCACCCACCATAAGCCAGAGCTAAGCAGTGTATTCAGAGAGAGACAGAGAAAGGAGGAGGAAGAGGAGAGATGTGCATTTCTGATCAAATCCATGCTTTCAAAGTTGGCTGTTTTCTTTTGTGATCATATCAAATTTAAGATTTAGGGCAGGGATAGATAGCATAATGGTTATGCAAAGAGACTCTCACGCTTGAGGCTCCAAGTTCCCAAGTTCAATCCCCCACACCACCATAAGTCAAAGCTGAACAATGCTCTGGTAAAAATAAATAAATAAATAAATATGCAATCAAAACTAGAAATGATTCTAATAATACTCAAAATCTGCCATTATAAGCACACGCCTGACTCTTAATACATTTACTTTCATGAATTCTACAGTTAAATATGGTAAAGAGAGTGTAAATGCTACAGGCATTTAAGTTGACGGACCAGTATAAGTAAAACCTGTAATTCTGTGATTCCTTTTACAAGCAGAGTCACTTCCCATTTTTCTTTTCTCGGCTAATGGGAAGGAGGTATAGGACTAGACAGAAGGAAAATGGTCTGCCTCTTTATCAAAAGATTATTAAGAAACACAGTGGAAGATAAAGCACATGCACCTCAGAAGCCAGCCACATGTTACAGGGCAGGTGGCAAAGACACTTCATCTTCACAGCTTTTAAAGAGGAAGAGAACTGGATTCTGCAGTCCTAGTTTTCATTGAAAAGGATTTCAGGTATATAAAGCAAAAGGAACCTTAGAGAACGGTTCTGTCCCTAAGCTGTACTTCCTTCCTAACATTAATTTCAGCAACACTCAGCTTATTCAAGCTACTTCATTCATGGAGTCACTCTCAGTATTTCACCATCCCACCATCCGTGACCCTCCACAGTACACACACAGAACCCCTAGTCTGTCTCTTAAGACAGTTAAGCGCTTTGCTCTCTACACTTATTGAAATAGTCTACTGACATATAACTGGCCTGGAACAACTAAAAAAGTTGTCTTAAAATATTTGGGGGTCGGGAGTCGGGCGGTAGCGCAGTGGGTTAAGAGCACGTGGCGCAAAGCGCAAGGACCAGTGTAAGGATCAGCGTAAGGATCCCGCTTTGAGCCCCGGCTCCCCACCTGCAGGGGAGTCACTTCATAGGCAGTGAAGCAGGTCTGCAGGTGTCTGTCTTTCTCCCCCTGTCTGTTTTTCCCTTCTCTCTCCATTTCTGTCTGTCTTACCCACAACGATGACAATAACAACAACAATAATAACTACAACAATAAAAACAAGAGCAACAAAAGGAAATAAATGAAAAAAAAATTGGGGGTCAGAAGGTGGCTCATTGGATACTGCACACACTTTCCCAAGTGAGAGGACCTGGATTCAAGCATCTGCTCACACATGGGAGCACCTGCACGTAGAGGCTTCATAAATGGTGGAGCAGTACTATTAACTCTTCCTTCTGTTTCTCTCCCTCTGTCATGTGAAACTTCTCTAGCTTATATGAAATAGATAAATCTTGGGAGGTAGAAATTATTTTCATCCGGGGCCAGACAAGTGACACACCTAGTTAAACACGCACACTACAGAAATTATTTTCATCAGAGAGAAAGACCAGAACACTCTTTAGATGTGCCAATCATTGACCCTGGGGACTTCTAGAGCCTCAAACATGCAAAGTCTAGTGTGCAATGGCTGTGCTATCTCCCCAGCTCCAAATAAACCTGTCTTATTAGCAATGCAACACGGATAATCTGCCTAGGAGCTTAAGTCAGCATTTTATACCTTCCCAGGTTTTCTATATTTTGAATATGGTTCTTTCACAAGGGAAAAAATTTCTCTATAAAATTCCGTTTTATGACAGTTATTTTTGTTTGACTACTGAATTCCATTAGATAAATCTGCTTTAGAAACAACTCCTTTATGCAATGCAGCCACCTGTATTTAGTAGAAACTGAACAAAAGTTGTTTCTAAAAGATAGTACGGGGCCAGGAGATAGCTCACAGTCTAGCACACACTTTACCATGTGTGAGGGTTCTGGTTCATACCTATGGTACAAAATGCATGAGGCAATACTTAAGCTCTGAATAATCAAATTATCTGATTTTAATATTTTTTTTCCTCTACCTTTTTTTTTTAAAGATTTTATTTATTTATTAATGAGAAACATAGGCAGAGAGACAAAGAGCCAGACATCACTCTGGTACATGTGCTGCCGGGGATTGAACTCAGGACCTCATGCTTGAGAGTCCGATGCTTTATTCACTATGCTACCTCCTGGACCACTCCTCTACCTTTTTAAGCACAAAGGTGTCCATAACTCACCTTTCCAGCTTTTCCTGAAGAATTTTTATTTCTTCCTTCAACTTTCGAATACATTGTCTCTTACTTCGAATAAGCTCTTTGCTCCGGTACATGTACCTAAATAAATGGGAAGTCCACAAATACATGTTATACTATATATATATATATATATATATATATATATATATATATATATATATATATATATATATCAGTAATACAAACTCTCAATGAAAAAGGGATACAAGAAACGATTTAAAAAGAAAAAAAAAAAAGAAAACATCCTCAATCAAAGATCATTTCTGACAGTGCACAGGTAACATAAGAGATGGTAAAACTGACATGTTAATTCTAATATATTCTTATATAGAAAAACAATGGATCAGAACAGTAAAATAATTGTGAAGAAGAAAAAAAAAACACCTGTAAGATATTATTATCTGATGTCAGGATTTACAAAAAGCCACAGTAATCAAGACAATAATGGCATTGACATAAGATATAAAGAAATAGACGACAGTAACAGACCTAGAAGTTGAAGTTCCATTTTTCACAGAACTAAGGCAATTCAACAAGAGAGAGTGCTGTAATAACAAGATACCTCCTTCCCTCCTCCAGTAAAACAAAACAACAAAAACTCTATCTCAAACTATAAATAAAAATAAACTTAAGATGAAACATAAACATAAACATGAGTTAAAACCTCAAGGGAAAAAACTGTGACTTTGGGTTAGCAAAGATTTCTCACACAGAACACAAAAAGCAGAAATTATTATACTAGGCTTCATCAAACTAAAAATCACCTGTTCTTTTAAAGACACTGGTAAAAAAAAAATGAAATAGAGACAAGGCACATGTGGATTTGGAGCTACACAGAAAAATGAATCATTCCCATAAGCACACTAGAATTGCCTGAATCAGAAATACTGATAATTCTAAGTACTAGTTGAGAATCTCTTTGCTGTTAGGAATGCAAAATTGTACAGTCACTTCAGAAAATGGTTTGGGTGTGCTGGTTACGCAAAAAGGCTTTCATGCCTGAGGCACCAAAGGTCCCAGGTTCATTCCCAGCACCACCAAGAGCCAGAGCAGAGCAGTGCTCTGGTTTAAAAAACAAAAGGAGGATGGGGTGAGAGGATTAAAAATAGGTTGGGTATTTCTTTTTTCTTTTTTATTGAGGGGATGAATGGTATACAAACAATAGTAAATGCAGTGGTTGGTAAATGTATAAAATTTCTGGGGCCAGGTGGTGGTGCACCTGGTTGCGCACACACATTACAATGTGCAAGGGCCCCAGTTTGAGCCCCTAGTCCCCACCTGCAGGGCAAAAGCTTCACAAGTGGTGAAGCAGGCAGGGCTGCAGGTGTCTCTCTGTCTCTCATCCTCTCTACCTCCCCATTCCACTCGATTTCCGGCTGTCTCTATCCAATAAGTAAATAAAAATAATAAATAGGGGAGTCGGGCGGTGGCGCAGTGGGTTAAGCGCACATGGCGCAAAGCGCAGGGACCGGCGTAAGGATCCCGGTTCGAGCCCCCAGCTCGCCACCTGCAGGGGAGTCGCTTCACGGGGGTGAAGCAGGTCTGCAGGTGTCTATCTTTCTCTCCCCCTCTCTCTCTGTCTTCCCCTCCTCTCTCCATTTCTCTCTGTCCTATCCAACAACAAAGCAACGTCAACAATGGCAATAATAACCGCAACGAGGCTGCAACAACTAGGGCAACAAAAAGGAGGAAAAATGGCCTCCAGGAGCGGTGGATTCATGGTGCAGGCACCGAGCCCAGCAATAACCCTGGAGGAAAATAATAATAATAATAATAATAATAATAAATAGATAAAAAAAAATTTCTGTTTTTTGCAAATCATTCAACTCCCCCCACCTGCAACTAGGTCTTTCTCCACAGTATTGTATCTGGACTTGAAACACCCCCACACCCATCCCAGAGTCCATTACTTTGGTGCAGTACACCAAAGTCGATTATTTCTAATAAAGTTAAGCTACACATAATCCAACTCTGCACATTAATCAACCCATGACATGATGCACTCAACACACACTCCTTTCTCCTGCTGCAATACATCAAGAATTCAATCATCATAAGAACTTACCTGTCCATATAAATAATCTGAGGAAATTCCAACTTATTGTGAATTTTCTCTGGCTGACCAAGGGACTGGTTGAACTCAAATCTTGAGAGTTCAAAGGTCAACACTGGAGGTAGTTTTGTAAACCAACGCTTAAGCCACGAAGAGAAATGAGAAGAAAGAAGTTAATTTGGGGGAGGAAGAATCAGATCACAACTGTGCTATATCAAGCTTCCGCCGTAATTTTTACATGTATATTTGTACATAGATATTTAATTCTTTTTAATTTATGGGAAAGGACAGAAACAGCATTCTCCTCTATCTCCCCCTCCTCTCGATTTCTGTCTCTAACCAGTTGATAAGTAAAGAAACTGCACCAAGGGTTCGGGCGCTAGCTCAGCGGGTTAAGCGTGGTGGCGCAAAGCACAAAGACCGGCGTTAAGGATCCCAGTTTGAGCCCCCAACTCCCCACCTGCAGGGGAGTCACTTCACAAGCGGTGAAGCAGGTCTGCTGGTGTCTGTCTTTCTCTCCCCCCCTCTGTCTTCCCCTCCTCTCTCCATTTCTCTCTGTCCTATCCTACAATGACGACATCAATAACAACAATTACAACAATAAAAAAAAAAACAAGGGCAACAAAGGGGATAAATAAGTAAATATTAAAAAAAAACACTGCACCAAGTATTGGCACAACTCAGTCATTCAAAAGAGGTTTAAACCTGAAGAAAACAGCCATTCTACAGAGAGGGTCACAAGCTGTGACCCAAGCAGCACATAACTAAGGAGACAACTGTCCATGGAATCAGTTAAAAAGACGAACACGGGAGTCGGGCGGTAGTGTAGCGGGTTAAGCACAGGTGGCGCAAATCACAAGGACCACCATAAGGATCCCGGTTCGAGCCCCTGGCTCCCCACCTGCAGGGGAGTCGCTTTACAAGCAGTGAAGAAGGTCTGCAGGTGTCTTTCTCTCCCCCTCTCTGTCTTCCCCATCTCTCTCCATTTCTCTCTGTCCTATCCAACAACGAGGACATCAACAACAATAAAAACAACAAGGGCAACAAAAAGCAAATAAATATTTTTTTTAAAAAAAAAGAGGAACACATGACATAATTTATACCCTATTTATAGCCTTTGTGTCCAAACAGGAATCTTGAAGAACCACATGGCTATACGTTCTCAAGTTTTTAGAAGAACTGTGGAATCCTAAGAACTCACAGATGTCTCAAGGGGCTGAATGACACCAACCCACAATGCCACGTTTTGTTTGTTTGTTTTTTCCCCAAAAGGAAAGGGCTGGCAAGATAGCTCACTTGTCATATGTACAACCCAGGTTCAAGCCCAGCCCCCACTGCATTGAAAGAAGCTTTGGTGCTATGGTCTCCCATTCCCCCTTCTCTGTCTCTAAAATCATAATAAAGTAAGCAAGAACTTATATAAAGAAAATCTCCATTATCACTGACCACAGTGAGGAAAAGCTGAGTCAGGAGAGGCATTTCTCTCTCTGGAGAACCTGCATCAATCAGCAGGTACAGCTGCTATAGCCCATCAGGGATTATCTTTCCCACAAAAAGCTAGGGAGGGGACCTGGGCGATGGTGGCTCGAATGGAGTGCACGTGTTACCATCATAAAGGCCCTGGTTCAAGCCCAGATCCTCACCTTCATGAAGGAGGTTTTACAAGTGGTGAAGCAGTGCTGCAGGTGTCTTAGTTTCTTCCTCTCTATCTCAACTTCTCTCTCAATTTCTATCTCTACCCAAAAGGAAGAGAGAGAAGGAAGGAAGGAAAGAAGGAAAGAAAAGAGCAGAGTGATGCAAAGCTAGGAAGCAGCTCTCTCCCAGTGCTGGAATTGTTCTCCCAAGATCATGCGAGGCTTCCTACTATCATTCAAGAAGGCTTTTGCTGATCCTATAATGATAGAATAGACCAGATCACACAGTAGTGACAATGATCGTACAGATGCAACTGCTTCTGAACCCCACTGGAGTTACTGAGATGTTAACTGCCCTTGCTCCCTTTAATTAACTCGCCTTTCAGCCAACAACAACAAAAAGTTTTTAATGAGTGTTAATTTTTAAAAAGTTACTTTAAAAGCAAATAGCAGGATTTATCACTGAGAACAGCAGCTGCGATAATAGGGAAAACATGGAGGCAGGCTCTCCCTACTCAGCTACAGGTTGGCTTCAACAGAAAGAGAGAGACTGGATCATACTTACATCATCAGAAGCAGCCTACATTTTTTACATGATTAATTCAAATCCCCACTAGTAGTGTGAACGTATCAAACACAACAACTCAAGCAGTTCATGAGAGATTGCAGACGAGATCACATTGTTTGAAACGCAATGATTTCACCTGTGATGGGCAAAGGGGTGACCAAAAAGCTCAAAGCTTCCACTCCACTCACCTCTTGTCCATACTTCACAGCATGGTCAGAAGGCAGCAGCTGAATGTCACCCTCCACCATGGCTCCTTCCAAACACTCATCCAAGTTGTGATAACCGTTTACCTGTAGGGGGTACTGGCCGAAGGTCTCATTGTTACAGAAGGGTTTTCCTAAGGCAAAAAGAAACAGATCATTCAGGGGCCAGGCAGTGGTGACATTATAATGTGAAAAGACCCAGGTTCAAACCCTGGTCCCTACCTGGAGGGGAAAAGCTTCACAAGTGGTGAAGCAGGGCTGCAGGTGTCTGTCTGTCTCTCTCCCTGTCTTCCCATCCTCTTTGAATTCTCTCTGTCTCTATCCAATAATAGATAAATAGTAATAATAACAAAAGAAACAGATCGCTCTTTTAAAGACATCACTTCTGCACATCTCAAGCCTTTTATTTTTTTTCCTAGAACCACAGAAATAATGACTTTTGAACTTTAGTAACTTCCTGAGAGCTGCTTTGGAAGTTTCAGCTTGTATGGTAACCTCTAGTGAACCACTGGAGCCAGACAATGGCCATTCAAAACAGCCACTGTCACAAAAAAAAAACAAAAACAGGTTGAGAGTCAGGCGGTAGCACATCGGGTTAAGTGCAGGTGGCGCAAAGCACAAGGACAGGAGTAAGAATCCTGGTTTGAGCCCCTGGCTCCCCACCTGCAGGGGAGTCGCTTCATAGGCAGTGAAGCAGGTCTGCAGGTGTCTGTCTTTCTCTCCCCTTCTCCATCTTCTCCTCCTCTCTCCATTTCTCTCTGTGTGATCCAACAACACTGACATCAATAACAACAATAATAACTACAACAATAAAAACAAGGGCAACAAAAGGGAATAAATAAATAAATATAAAGAAGAGAAAAGAAAAGAAAAGAAAAGAAAAGAAGAGAAAAGGAAGACAACCAGGCATTAAGTGCCTCCTGATCAGACTGTCCCACCACCTATGAATTGGTCTTGACCAAAAAAAAAAAAAGCCTGACCAGAACCTAGCAAAACCCCCTGGATCCAGCCAGCAATTTACAGAAAAGGAGACCAGAGGGAGACCACTGTAGACTGTCTACACTAGCAGCACTATTCCACGCTGCAGAAATACCCCAGAGAACAAGTAGCCTACTTTCCCTGGCCACTTAATAAAACTCCTGAGATTCAATGCTACATCAGAGCAAGCCAACACACACACACACACACACACACACACACACACACACACACACACCACCACCACCACCACCATCAACAACAATAACAACAACAACCAAAAACTGAGCAGTATCACTGTGTCTCACATTGTTATAGTGTTGATTCTGGATGCAAATATGACAAGAACTTACAATAACAACTCTGAGGTAGAGATGATGCCTGTTTTACAGGTGGAAAGACTGAGGACCCAGGTAGGGTGCAGAACGTCCAGGCAGAAATGGCTCTACCTAGCTCTCAAACCAGTATGACAGACATGTCTGGATGGGGTCAGGGCAATGGTGCTGCTCACTTGAGAGGACATGTCATTATAAGCAAGAACCCAGGTTTAAGCCCCTGGTTTCCCCACCACTCACAGAGGAAATTTCAGAGTGGTAAAGCAACACTGTAGGTGTCTCTCTTTCTCTCTCCCTAGCTCCCCCTTCCCTCTCAATTTTTGTCTCTATTACAGACAAACAAATAAAAATACAGTCATGTTCATACATTAATAATTAATACTTAGAGCAGACAATTTACCGTCACGAATCCCTTCTGTGAGGAAAGTGCCATAGAATAGCTGCACCATTGGATTTTCAGATTTGTTCCGGGGACTGCTGCTTTTTAAAGAAAGGAGACAACATTGCATCATTTGGATCAAGTAAGCTCTATGCTAATCAGAATACCACTCAATAGCACATATTAGCACCAACTCTCAAAGAATCAGGCAGAGTTCAAAATAAGCAGTGAATTAGGTCAGTTCAAATACTCACTGAACCAGTATATGATTGACATTTAGCAATGTGCTAAATTCTAAACACACAGAGAGAGCCAGGTCTTAAAACAACCTGGGGCTGTTTTGACTTCCTAATACATCTACAGCACAGGCTATGACTTGGAGAAATCTAATAGTTATGGCTCTTCCAGGAACACAAAATTGCAGGTTGATATGACCATCTGTATCTTCAGAGGGGAAAACCCAAACACAGTAAAGGCATAACATGAGGAATAGGTGAATGTTCACCTAGGAGGTTGAGTAAACCCAGCAATTACTACTAGCGAAGAGTCATCCCCCCCCCCCATCACAAGTTTCTCTGGGCCACTCCAAGTAGGAAGGGTGCACAAAAGAATCCTCGACACTCACTTCACATTGACGGCTAGCTGGAACGCGTCTTCTAGCCAGTCCAGGAGCTTGTGTGTGAATTCACTCACATCTTGCTGTAAAAAAAAGGGGGGGAGGGGTACAGATTACCAAAGAATTAGACCTAACACCTGATCTTCAGGAAATGAAAATCTGTTCTTTCTACCAGTGACTAAGATTCTATTGGAACAAAAAAAACTGCATTTATTTTTTAAGGTCAAATATCATGAAAAAACACAAAATACACTGGAACCCATTTTCAACAGAAGATGCACCTGGCAGTCTCTATGTTGTGGTGAAATGAACTTGGAACTCTATGGGTTCCAGCTACACATCTTTGTAAGAAGTTAAACAAACAAAATCTTCCAATTAGATTTGGGGGGAGAGGGAACCAGGAGAAAGCTCACCCAGGAGAGTGCACCCTTTACCATGTGAGAGGACACGGGTCCCACCCACCACCGCAGCCTCTAAGCAAAAGAGAATGAATGAAGCTTCATGAGCAGTGGAGCAATGCTGTGGTGTCTCTCCTTCTCTCTGTCTTGCTTTCCCTCTCTGTGTCTAACTATCTGGGGGGAAAAAGTCCACCAAGAGTAGTGGAAACACTTGGGCATGAAGCTTTGGAGACAAAGAGGAATTAAAGGCACACTGTCATCCTGCAGACTAGAGTAAGATCTGAATGGAGAAAGGAAGCTTATATGAAATATTCTGAGCATACAGGGTTGTAGGAACAAAGGAAAAAAACACCGATTTTGAGAAAGAAGCTGTTCTACTGTAACAGCTTATTTCTAACAGGAGGCAGGGAAAGAGAAGTGTTCATATCTAGAAAGTTTCTGAACTCAGGTTTGATAGGAACACACACACACACACACACACATAGGACAGAGTCGCTCTAAGAGCAAAGTGTAGACAGCTTCACTTTTCTTATGGACCTTTTGCTAGGATTTCCTGAGCTATTTTCCAGTCTCCCCCTTCATACTTTAAACTGCTTTAATCTAACCCTACTCTTCCTCCTATGTCTTCATCCATTTAAAACACAGCCCTCCCACATAGTACACACACGTGCACACACTCTTTTGCATAACCATTATGCTATCTATTTTCCCTACTCCAAACATTATCTGCCCCTTAAGCATAATAAAGGTCAACATCAGGCAGCTATGATCTGCTGAGTCATGAGTGGATATGACT
Source organism: Erinaceus europaeus (assembly GCF_950295315.1). Taxonomy (NCBI): domain Eukaryota; kingdom Metazoa; phylum Chordata; class Mammalia; order Eulipotyphla; family Erinaceidae; genus Erinaceus; species Erinaceus europaeus. Next base: position 19,399,269 of record NC_080181.1, on the reverse strand, counting down.
GAGGCCTGATTTCAAATCCACTGACTGAGGGGTGGCCTGAGCAGAATGGAGTTCCTGTACCTGCTGTTCCTCAGGTGACCGGAATGCTCCCTTTAAGAGCTCCAGGGCTGCCGAAGGGTCCACGAACTTGCGATTTGATCCCATCATCAGAGCAAACAGATACTGCAACTCTTGCATGAACACAATGTTTCTCTTTTCCTGTGGAAAACAGGATAATGCATGGCTGTGGGGGGTGGGCATAGCTCACAGGGTAAAGTATAAACTTCACCACATGTGAGGACCTGGATTCCAGCTTCAGGAAGCACATGAGAGCACTATGGACAACAGGTCCTGTGGTTTCTCCTATCTCTTGCTATCTTAAAATAAAAAAGAAGAGAGTCCACCTGGAGAGGTAAAGAGGTGGAATGGCACAAGCATGGAAACCTAGTCTGCCCAAAACGAAAAAGAAAAGAGGAGGAGGAGGAGGAAGAAGAAGAAAAGATAACATAGCAATCTGTACTCTTAAGATCTCTTGTTTAATAAATGCAAAAAATATAGAGATCAACTTCCTAATTTGTGTGTATCCAGATGGAGCTTAGACGAAGGGGGGTTAAACTGTCACAGCTGAGTTGATGAGGCCTCTGACCCTACACTGAGAACCATCTATGTAGGAGTCACAGAGGTCATGTCATCAGAAAGGCAAAAAAAAAAAAAAAAAAAAAAAAAAAAAGACTTCCTGGAAGCTGCTGCTCTCTGACCTGTTGATTAACTGCATGCCCAAAGTGAAGTCTGGAGATGGGCAGACAGCTGGCAAGGACAGAGTGAAGGTGCAGGCTCCTGTATCAGCCACCTGTCCCCCATCAGTAGCCTAGGCAGTGAGGGAGCAGTGACTGTACCATGAGCAAAACAGGTCATTATGAATCTCCTATCCATACGCTGCCACGGGGCGCTTACAGCTTTCTTAGAATAATGGTTTATCTAATCTTGTTCCTGTTTAGCTTACATGCTTATAAGCTCTACGCCTTGGCACAGTGGAGGGAAGAAAAAAAAAGTTATTGGAAATGTAAGAAGGTACAGATAGAAGTCAAAGAGTCTCTGGTGTATTGCAGCATAGTAAATGACTCTGGGGGGTGGGGGGGGAAGAGTACAGGTCCAAAAAGGATGACAGAGTGGGGGTTGTATTGTTTTGTGGAAAACTGAGAAATGTTATGCATGTACAAACTATTGTATTTACTGTCGAATGTAAAACATTAATCCCCCAATAAAGAAATTAAAAAAAAAAAAGGCAAAGAGTTTGCCAGTTAGCAGCTGGAGTCCAAAACTCAGAAACTTTGGGGATGGAAGGGACCAAAGCGCAGTGAAGATCAGCACCACTAGCTTACCGTGTGACTCGGGCAATTCTCCAGCACATTCTGTGGCAGATTATAACTGAGAACGAGTCTACGAAATTCAGGCAATTGAAAGAGAGACTGCAAACAAGAGAGAAATGAATCATAGTGATACTTTTCAATTAGCTGCAGGAAAACAAACAAAATCCTGTATCTCTTACCTTAAAAATATGGGTAGCTATGGGGACCAGGCAGTGGTGCACCCTGTTACCCGTACAAGGACCTGCACAAAGACCCAGGTGAGCTCCCAGCTCCCTACCTGCAGGGCAGGGAAGTAGGTCTGCAGGTGTGTATCTTTCTCTCTCCTCCTCTATCGCCCCCTTCTCAGTTTCTCTCTGTCTTATTAAATAAAGTAGAAGGGGGGGGGGGGAAGGCTTCCAGGAGTGGTAGATTTATAGTACAAGCACCAAGCCCCAGCAATAACCATGGAGGCAATTAAAGAAAAAAAAAGAGTAGGGGGTCGGGCAGCAGAAGCTGAAGGAATTCAAAGATTTTATGGGTGGAAAGGAAAGATTCCACCTTGGCTGAGCATCCAGGCCCAAGTCAGGCTTCATGTTGGAGGGACTGCAGAGGCAAGAAAAAGTGCTGGCTGCCCTGGGTTTGTACTGGTGTGGGATGCTAGAAGACCCTGCTAGAGAGGTAACACGACACACTCTGCAGGGGTGCTTCATCTACCTCCTTGGTTTTATCACCATCTATATAAGCTACTCACTCCTGGAACTAAACCTGCAGTTCAGTCTTTCTTCATCTATTTTTATAGAGTCAAAGAGTCATAGCATGAGCTGTCTATGTGGCATGTTCACAGGGCATCTCAAACTCAGCATGTACAAAACTGAACTGAAGTCTTACCCTCAACACACACGCAAACCATCCCTCCTCCAATGGCAAAGGGAACCCATCATCCACCTGGTTACTCAAGCTGGGAGCCATCAGTCTTTCAGCTCCTTCCTGCATACACTAGCCAACCACTTCACCAAATCCTATAGCTTTGATTGTCTAAACACGTCCAGAATGCTTTTGACTTTTCTCCTGCTACTATGCCACTTCTCACTTCCAGACCACCAGCAATCATTCCCTGCCAGAATACCTGTAGGAGTCCTCCCACAGAACTTATTTCTCTTTAGGAACTCTTGTTCTGCTATAATGCAATATTCACAAAATGCGGATCAAGCACACCAAGAGCAACCCCAGAGGATCTTGCTTTTAGTCTTGCCAATTTAGACACCAGAGTATCTAGATCCAAAGCTCAAGAGAGCAACCAAAATATAATGATACTCCAGGGGAAACTCTGGAGTTTATTATACAGAGTCCTGTTTTCCAAAGTTATTGCTCACATTTTCACGTCTCAGTAGAATAAACTGCCAGACTGTTTCTAGAACAAACAGCTGTCTCTTGAAAACATACCTGAATAACAGCACTAAACCAGCACGTATTGCCTACGTTTTTCAGCCCAACTGGCCATCCATCCACTCTCCTCCAGTCATTGGGGTTGGGGCTCTCTCCCCAGACTTCACAGCGTTTCCTCTTTGAGCGTTTAGTTTCCGCAGAGGTTGCCTCGTGCATCCTGTTTTGTGCCAACGTGCCATACGTCAAAAACAGAAAAAGAGTTAAGGACTCACATATGACATGAAGGTTGTTGGTAACCTTTCACAGAGAAATGAGAAAGGCAAGAAAAGTTATTTGCTATGTCATCACTGATCATATATAATAACTACAAGGTTATAATTCTAGTGAAAAGTATGATTTAAATAAACAGAATCTAATCTTTTCTTAACCTGATGGAACTGTATAAGTACCTCGCACTAACCGATTGTGCCACTGGAGCTCCAACCTGATGGAACTAAGATAAGTTTGAGACTACTTTAATAGAAGTTTTAGATTCAGCAACTCTTATCTTGCCATTGAAAGAGGCAAGAACATTCTGCTAGAGTCTTCAAATTGCCCAGCACATTAAACTGTGGTCTCGCACTGCTCTGAAGACAAAAAAAAAAAAAAAAAAAGACAGGGTCCAGGCAGTGACACACCTAGTTAAGTGTGTGCTCACATTACAGTGCACAAGGACCTGGGTTCAAGGTGTCTCTGTCTCCCTCCTCCTCTCTTAATTTCTCTCTGTCTCTAATAATAAATAAAATAAAAAATATTTTATAATAAAAAAGACAGCATCAAGAGGAAAAAAACAATTGTGAAACAGGCTACCACCGAAACTTGGTGTTTGTGACCAATACCAGAAAAATTATCAAATTAGTACCAATTCAAAAAATCTGCAGCCACCCCCCAAGGCCAGGCCTGAGATGTGGCACACTGAGTGGGGTGCTGGACGCAGAAGCATGAGGTCCCAATTCCCTGCATCCCATGTGCCAGTGATGCTCTGGTTTCTCTTAACTTACATTAACAAAACATAAAAAAAAAAAAATCCCCAGTTCACTTCTCAGAGAGGTTTATTGAGTGATGTTTTCATTTTCCAAGCAGTGAACAACACAACCCATAAAGCTGAGTAAATTTATAAAGGGCTACATGTTTATCAGGCATTAGCTCTGAGATAAATGTTTGCCCTCCAAGCTATTCTGAGTTACAGGAGTCCTTCAGACTTCTACACAAAAAGCCATAGGCTCTAAGACAACACTTACACCTGCCTTTTCCCAGAGCAAACCTATGGTGAGTAAGCTGCTATGAATTCAAATCTCCCTGTCAGGGCCAAATAGCTCACTGGGAAGGATGTGTGCCTTGTCAATGGCACCCAGGGTATTGCCCAGGTAAGAACCTGGCACCAGGGTCTCTTTCCTTTTTTACTGTCTGAATGGAAAAAGTAATTGGGGAAGAAGTGGTAAAATTTGTTTATGTGTGAGGTTCCAGGGCCACACATACTCTACCTTTTTGTTTGTTTGTTTGTTTTGAATGCAGGTAGCACTGCTGAAGCTAGGCTTAATTCATATTCCCCATGAGAAGCAAAAATTACAAATTAAACCCATAACCTGTTAAGATCTCGTCCATCAGCTTGGATTTTGGGGGACTCCAATAGGCTCAAGGCAATGGCAGCCTGCAGATCATCCTTGTTGTCATGAGTAAGGTCTATAACTTCTGAAAAACAGACAGAAGTGCAATTAATGTGGTCCAGGAGATGGCGCAGTGACTAAAGCACTAGACTTTCAAACATGAGGTCCTGAGTTCAATCCCTGGCAGCACATGTACCAGAGTGATGTCTGGTTCTTTCTCTCTCTCTCCTATCTTTCTCATTAATAAATAAATAAATTAAAAGAAAAAGAAGTGCAATTAAGTCTACGTACAGGAAACACTGCCTGCCTGCCTGTGTTTGGAGAGAAAGAAGGTAAAATATCTGCTGAAGCTCAAACTCAAGGAGCAGATATTGTCAATCTTATACAAACTAGTCTCAAGAATTGAGACTGGGGATGGGGAATCTTATAGTACTCCTACCTTAAGCCTTACGAAAAAAAAATTTTTTTGTTCTAATTAAAATGTAAGTATAAAAAGTAAAACATTACAATCAGGAGATAGAAAACCACAAATCTAAGTGAAAAAAGTACTAAGTGTAACTCTTAGTAAAATTTAATCTATCCCAATAGCGTAAAATCACAAGTCACCCACAGGGAGAAGATAACCTGCAACATGGAAATTGGTAAAAAATGAGCTGATACCAAGGACACATACGACCAATCAGTAAGATATATATCAAGAATTATATCAAGGGGGCTGGTAGGTGATGCATTCAGTTAAACACATATATTATCAAGCTCAAGGACCTGGGTTCAAGCCCCCATTCTCCATCTGCAGAGGGGAAGCTTCACCATTGGTGAAGCAGGTCTGCAGGTTTCTTATCTTCCTCTCTCCCTGTCTAAATTTCTTTCTGTCCTATCTAATAAAAACTATGAAGGGAGGGGTAAGTGGATTTGTAATGCAGTCACCAAGCTCCAGCAACAACTCTGTTGGTAAAATAATAATAATACCAACAATAATAATAGAATCATATCAAGAATAAGAACAGAAGTAGGGTGGTAGCGCAGTGAGTTAAGTGCAGGTGGCGCAAGGACCAACGTAAGAATCCCGGTTCAAGCCTCTGGCTCTCCACCTGCAGGGGAGTCGCTTCACAGGTGGTGAAACAGGCCTGCAGGTGTCTATCTTTCTCTGTCCTATCTAACAACGACGAAAACAATAACTACAACAATAAAACAAGGGCAACAAAAGGGAATATATATATATATATATATATATATACTTAAGACCAATACCAATTAGATATTACCAACAGTCAGTAAGAACAGAAGCAAAAGGGAAATCAGAAGCAGAAGACATGCAGATAAATTTTACTTAAGGGGAAAGATGAATGTTTAAAGAGGAAAAGAAGCCTGGTCTCATTACTCATTTTAAAAATCCTAACTGCAAACAAGATACGGGAATTGACGGTATGGCTCACCCGGTGGGGCTCAGGCCCTGCCACACAAGCAGTGCAGGGTTCTGCCCTGGAGTGTTACTGCCCCAGGGGAAGTGCTGCCACTGTGGGATCTCTCCGTCTCTTTGTCGCTGTGTCTCCACACAGAACGGTCAGTCAGCCAAGAGTAGTGGAACTGCATGCACATGTGCACAAACTCTCAGTGAGGCCAAGAAAATAAAAACCAAAAAATAAGCTGTCTTTTCCCATAAAAAAAAAAAAGTCAACTATTTTACAATCTTGAGAGCAATAACTACCCTCACACACCACCAGTGGGAGTATATAAATAGGTTAAAAATCATCTTGGAAAATAATGTCATTGCCTATAAAGTTGAAAGTGAGTTTATCTTAAATAAGATGGTCAGTTATACTGCATTAGGTATATATATATATATATACTCTAAAGAAACACCACATACATTGGCAATAAATACAGCTCAAGACAGCTGGCTCCCTGCAGCTTTGCTAAAGCAAAAAAAGAGAGAGAAAAGAAACCTTGAAGTCAGTCAATAAATATCTATCTTGTACTATATTCAGATCATAAAATACCACATGCCAGTAAAAAATAAGTGAATTCCAGTTATAACTTTTGACATGGCTGAGTTTCAAGAAGAAAAAGGTTGATTGTTGGTCTGGGAAGCAGTGTAGTATAATCAAATGATGGACTCTTAAGCATGAGGTCCCAAGTTTGATCCCCAGTATCACATGGCCTGAGGGATGCTCTGGTTCTCTCTCTTCCTCAATATTCAATAAATAAACCTTTTTTAAATTGAATTTTCTAATTGCCACTAGGGTTATTGCTGGTGTTTGGTGCCTGCACAATGAATCCACCACTCCTGGCTGCCATTTTTCCTTTCTTTTTTTGTGGGCTAAGACAGACAGAAATTGAGAGGGGGCATAGAGAGGGAAAGAGAAAAAGAGACACCTGCAGACCTGCTTCACCATTCGTGAAGCTTCCCCTGTGCAGGCAAGAAGTGGAGGCTCAAACCCGGGTCTTTGCACATGGTAACATGCACTCAACCGGGTAAGCCATCTCCCTGAAATAAAACTTAAGAAATAAGTCAAGAAGAAAATAAACGTTAGCTGAAATAATCACAACGTGTATCAAAAGGACACTCATAAAAGCACTAGTTAGCATAATTCAAAACTGTAAATATCCAGTCATTCACATCCTCTGCCTCAGCTGATTGTTCCCTCCTCCTGGAAGCCTCCCAGGTTTGCAGAGCACAATCCTTAACTTCTTCTCTATCCTTGCTGGACACTCTTCACCTACCTGGGCTGTTAAGCACTGAGCTCATGCTGTTTGGTCGCTGGGCCTTTTCTCTTTCCTATATCTTCTCCCTTATCGAGTTCATCCAGGCTCATAACTCGAGACCACTGAAAAAGCATGGGTCCCAAGTTCTGTCTACCTCCAGCTGGATCGCTGCTGAACTGCATACTTGGGTCTCCACCACCACCTTTCTGATGTCCCACCTGGATGCTCAACAACCCAAACTTCACACCCTGAGTCTCCACTCCCAACGCTGTCCCACCAGCTGCTAGTCACCTTAAATGCGTCTCCATTCACCCTTTCAAGGTAACAAAGTAGAGTCGCTTTGAATCCCTCCATGTCTTTCTGTCTCAATTCAACCCTTCTTTCCTCTGTAAGCAAACTGGACATGGCATACACTTCTCACCCGCCCCCACATCCTGGCTCATGCCACCCCCACCTGCAATAGCCCCCTCATTGTGCTCGGGCTCCCTGCTCTGACCTATGCTCACAACCCCACCACCTGTCTGTCTGCCCTCAACACTACAGTCAAAACGCCCCTTTCACAAGTGGGAACCAGTTTGCACCATTCCTCTGCTCCAAACTCTCCAACAGCTATGCAGCTAATGGAGAGTGGAAGCCAAGCCCATCCGAAGGCTCTGCCTGGCCTGCCTGTTCCCTCCATGGGCTCATCTCTCACAACACTCCTCCCTAAGTCTTAGCTCTGGCCTCCTGCCCAGGGAAAGAGATACCCATCTCAGAGCCTTTCATGAGCTAGTTACTCCCTCACCCCCCCCCCCCGCAACTTCTCTAAAAGTCCTCCCTTGTGAAAACCCCAGTCTCCACTTTTTCTTTCTTTCACTCCATCCTTTGTGTCTCTTCACAGCGCTCACCACTTTCTAATATACTATATGATTTACTTATTTGCTGGCTGAGCTTTCCCATGGAGGGAAGAGCTTCAAGAAGGCAGCGGTTCTTACTTCTTTTGTTCATCTCCAGTGCCTAAAACAGTGCTTGGCACATGGTGGGTGCTCATTAAGTAAGTGCAGAGTGAATGAATCTATCTGCACGCACAGCACAGTGGCTAGCTCGGTAATTAGCTATACAGTCATTATTGCCGAAATATTGATGCACCTGGTAGGTAGGAGACTCACACACACACACACTCTTCTGCTAGTTTAGAAGGGGGCCCAGTCCGACTTACTTGCTAACACTTCTTTGCTGGCAGCACTGCCCTCCGCTTCAGATGGCTCTGTAGCAGTAGCTTCTTGGCTGGGTTCCTTCACTCTCTCATCAGTGAGAAGGCTGACTGCCTGTGTGATGTCACCGTTGCTGGCCTACCCAGGAAGGGAAAACAGGAAGGTTAAAAGTGAAGCTCAGGGTCAAAGAAATAGCATAAAGGCATAACAGTTATGCAAAAGACTTTCATGCCCCAGGCTCCAAAGTCCCAGGTTCTATTCTCCCACCACTCCCATAAACTAGAACTGAGCAGTGCTCTGGTAAGATTCAAAGAAAACAAAAGCATCACAGCATTCGAAGTGAGCTGCAAGTTAATTGTGGGGCTTGAACTTACGACTCTGGGGATAGAGCAAATCTGGGGATACTAAGTAACTGAGGCCTGACTCTAGGGCAGAAAGCAGCAAAGAGAGTATGATGGAGGATACATTAAATCTTATGCACTTCAAGTACAGAGCAAACCTGAGGTATAGGGTACAGGCTGGCATGCTCTGCTTCCCCACAATATGCAAACAAGATTGAAATCTTGCTGGAGATTCATTCTGTTTTGGATATTACTCCTCCCACTTTCATAGGATAGCTGAGGTTGGTAAAAAAAAGGAGATTGGTATTAGCATGGATTTCAAATGAAATCCGCCTAGACCACAGCAGCATTAAGCTGTCACCATATTCTGCAGCAGCGATCACACTTTCATCCGCTTTGAACTTTTCACAAGGAAATACTCTTACACTCACCAGCAGAGTGGGCATAGCATACAATTGAACCCCATGAGCCGTCACTCAGCCTTGACAGTTATCAAGCTGTGGTCACTCTATTATGCTGATCCTCTCCTAGTTATTGTGAAGCAAACCCTAAGCATCTTATCAGTTCATCAGTCAACTATTTCACAATGCCTCTTTAGAAATATAATCTGACTATAACCTGGGAAGTGGCACAGCTATGGAATACAGACCTTGGAAGCATGTGCTGCCAAATTCAATCCCCAGTACCATATATGCCAGAGTGGTGCTCTGGTATATATATATATATATATTTTTTTTTTTCTTTTTATGAGAGAGATATAGAAGGATGCAGAATAAAGAGACCAGAGCACTGCTCAGATCTGGCTTATGGTGATGCAGGGGATTGAACCAGTGACTTTCGAGTTTCAGGCATGAAAATATTTTTGCATAACCATTATGCTATCTCCCCTGCCTTCTTGGTCTCCCTCTTAAAATAAATACATACATATAACCACACAATGCTATTATCATACCTTAAAAGTAACAGGGTTTTTATGTCAAATAACAAGTTCAAATCTCTCCAACTTAAACATTTCTCAGTTTGTTCATTTAATCAGGATTTATGGTATTTATGATGCAACTGATTGATGTCTTTTAATTTCTTTTCCCCTATAGAGGTCCCCCCCCCCGTCAATCTCCCCATTCCCAACTCCCCCCCCCTCCTTATAATTTACATGTTGAAGACACTAGGTCATTTGACCTACAGAACCTCTGCCCTTTTATGCATCTCCATTTGGGCATAAAACTAGCTTGAGCTGCCATAATTCGTATATGGACAACTGCTTTAAAATCTATTGACTGACCAGAGTCCTTGAAACTAACCTTCAGAGCTTCATGAAGAAAGGAAGGGTCCTGAATACCTGTAATTTCTCTCAGTTGATTCAACAGCATTTGGCAGCTCTGCAGTTGAGGGGGGAAAACACAGACAAGTGTTAAGTCAAAAAGTAAATCTCAGTACATGTCAAGAATCACATCAAGAATCATGGACAAACAGGTTTGAACCAATGAGGGCTGGGGAGATAGCATAAAGGTTATACAGGGAGACTCTTATGCCTGAGGCTCCCAGGTTCAATCCCCTGTAACTGCCATAAACCAGAGCTGAGCAGAGCAGTGCTCCAGTAAAATAATGATAATACCCAAGCTACAAGGTGTTTTGACTGTCAGACAGTCAGAAATTCTAAGTCCAGTGGTCCGGGAGGTGGTGCAGTGGGTAAAGCATTGGATTCTCAACCATGAGGTGTCCTGAGTTCAATCCCCAGCAGCACATGTGCCAGAGTGGTGTCTGTTCTCTCTCTCTGCCTATCTTTCTCATGAATAAATAAACAAATTCTTAGAAAAAAAAGAAACTCTAAATTGAAAAGCTTAATCACAGAAAATGCTCCTGGCACTTACAGAAGAAGTAGGAGTAAACAGTGAGACTACCAATACATAGAACACATTTGACTATGTCATCATCTAAGGAGAGGCTTGAAGTGCCCCAGGATTTTCTCCCCGTGTGCAGGGCGTTAAGTAGGTCACATCAGGAGTCCAGGGAATTGGCATGGATGTGAAGATGTGCTATTTTCAGCTTCACGGTACATGCCATTTGTGTGTGTCATTTTTCACTGATAATGAGTTTATAATCATGTCATGAACAAATGATGCCACCAACACCATATTTAAAACCAGGCTTGGCTGCTTAAAAAGAAGTATAAAGTGAAAAAAATAAATCTTGCAAATTAAAAACGAAATTCTAGGGGAATATTTTCCCTTCACTAATCTGAATTGTGGGGGGGGAGGCAGAGACAAAAAAAAAAAAAACCTTTCTCAGTAACTCCTAGCTACCAGGAGTTCAGTCTGAAAGTCCTCACTGAACATTTCATTCCATTTTATACAATGATGAAAATTAACAAAAAAACACTGTCTTTCACAAGTACGCTTAATTTGTACAACTGGCTGGTCCAAATAAAGACACAGTGATCATGAACACTGTAAATGAAACTGGTCAAGTTGAATTCAGTGAAAAGAATTATCATTTATTCTGCTTTTAAGGTTAACCCAGAAGGAAGGCCCTGATTCAATACTTGATGCTTCCCCATGAACTATCTTTCAGTTAGTAGCATGTCTCCAAGAGGCAGGTGACATTTCCTGCCAGCTGTAACTGAAACAGGATCCTCAGTTCTTCAACAGCTGAAGGCCCAATGCAACAGGTAAGTCCCATAGAACTAGAAATAACCCACTGAGACATCCTGGCCCTCAACAGTCCTTGAAAAGGACTGAACAGTCTTTCTGCTCTAGTCACAGGCTGAAAATGGACCAGGGCCCTGCTAAGACAAGTGGACTTGAAGGCTACGAAATCTGTCAAAGGCAGACTGTCACAAAGCCTGTGACAGGGAGAGTGACTGGCAGACTAAGAAGCATCCATATTGAGACTTAAATACAGAAAGCATGAGCATATGTGTGTAGAAAAGAAATAAGCGAGGGGGGTGGGTGGTGACACAGCTGGTTAAGCACCTGAGTTTGAGCCCCCAGTCCCCACCTGCAGGGGGAAAGCTTTGCAAGTGGTGAAGCAGTGTTCCAGGTGTCTGTCTCTCTCCCTCTCTACAATCCCCTTCCCTCTTGATTTCTGGCTGTCTTTATCCAATAAATAAATAAATAAAGATAAAGGGGGGGGCGGGTGGTGGCGCACCTGGTTGAGTGCACATGTTACAATGAGCAAGGACCCAGGTTCGAGTACCCCCAGTCCCCACTTGCAGGGGGAAAGCTTCACAAGTGGTGAAGCAGTGCTGTAGGTGTCTCTCTGTCTCTCACTCTCTCTATCCCTCCCTTCCCTCTCAATTTTGTACTGTCTCTATGCAATAAATAAATAAAGATAATAAACAAATTTTTAAAAAAGAGGGGGCCGGGTGGTAGCGCAGCAGGTTAAACGCACATGGCACAAGACTCAAGAACCGGCATAAGGATCCCAGTTGGAGGGGGGTCATTTCACAAGCAGGTGTCTGTCTTTCTCCCCACGTCTGTCTTCCCCTCCTCTCTCGATTTTTCGCTGTCCTATCCAACCACAATGACAGCAATAACAACAACAATAATAACACAATGATAAACAACAAGGACAACAAAAGGGGTGAAAATACTCTATAACAACGAAATAGAGGGTAGAGTAGATTCGAGCACTGCTCTTAAAAGCAGAGGGGCAGGCAGTGGTGCACGGGGTTAAGTGCACATAGTGAGAAAAGCACACAGTGAGAAGCACACAGACAAGCTCAAGAATCCTGTTTGGAGGCCCCAGTTCTTCACAAGCGGTGAAGCAGGTCTGCAGGTGTCTTTCTCCTTCTCTGTCTCACCCTCCCCTCTCAAATTCTCTCTGTCTTATCCAACAACAGCAGCAGCAACAACAAAGGGGGAAAATGGCCAAAGGGGCAATGGGTTCAGCAGTGGATCCTGGGGTCCCAGCAATAACCCTGGAGGCAAAACGAAAAAAGAAAAAGAAAAGAAATATGTCTGGAAAGCTCCCCCCCCCCATTCTCTCTAATTCCTTCTGATTTTCATTGAACTGGGAAGCAGGAAGATTAGCACATATTAACCCTAAAGAAAGCCTGAGGAGATAGCATGATTACACTAAAAGATTTTCATGCCTGAAGCACCAAAGGTTCCAGGTTAAGCTGGAGTTAATCAGTGCTCCTATAAAACAAAACTAAAGAAATGTAAAAACAAAACAAAACAAAAACCTAAGGAAGGAATAATGGGGTGAAGTGTTACAGTGTGCAAGGACCGAGTTCAAGACCCCTCCCCATGTGCGGGGTCTCTCCCTATCTCCCGCTTCCCTCTCGATTTCTAGCTGTCTACCCAATAAATAAAGAGATAAAAGTAGTCTGAGAGATAGCTCAGTGGATAAAGCACTGAACTCTCAAGCATGAGGTCCTGAGTTCAAGCTCCAGCAGAACATGTACCAGGGTGATGTCTGGTTCTTTCTCTCTCTTCCTATCTTTCTCATTAATAAACAAAATATTTTTAAAAAGATAAAAAATAAAAAACTGGGGGGGGGGCAGTAGCGCATTGGGTTAAGTGCACATAATACAAAGTGCCAAGTATTGATCCAAGGATCCCGGTTCGACTCCCGGCTCCACATCTGCAGGAGGGTCCCTCGTAAGGGGTGAAGCAGGTCTGCAGGTGTCTATTTTTCTCTCCCCCTCTCTATCTTCCCCTCCTCCTTCAATATCTCTCTGTCTTATCCAACAGCAACAGCAGTAGCAACACCAACAACAAGAATGGAAAAAAGGGAGTTGGGCTGTAGCACAGTGGAGTAAGCAGAGGTGGCGCTAAGCGCAAGGACCAGTATAAGGATCCTGGTTCAAGCCTCTGGCTCTCCACCTGCAGGGGAGTCACTTCACAAGCAGTGAAGCAAGTATGTAGGTGGCTTGTCTTTCCCCCTCTGTCTTCCATTCCTCTCTCCATTTCTCTCTGTCCTATCCAACAACAATAACAACATCAGTAATAACTACAACAATAAAACAACATGGGCAACAAAAAGGAAATAAATAAGTAAAGAAAAAAAAAGAAACAAAAAGCATATAAATTTAAAAAAAAAAGAATGAAAAATTGATGGCCTCCAGGAGCAGTGGATTAATATTGCAGGCAGTGAGCCCCAGCAATAACCTTGGAGGCAATAAATAAATAAAATAATCCCAGTTGTAAAAAGCTAATACACATGGTCTACTTTTAGCCAGGCACTGTTCTTGCTACTTTATATGAATTAAATAACTTAACTTCTTTTTAAAAATATTTATGTATTTCCTTTTTGTTGCCTTGTTGTCGTAATTACTATTGTTATTGATGTCATCATCGTTGGATAGGACAGAGAGAAATGGAGAGAAGAGGGGAAGACAGAGAGGAAGAGAGAAAGAGAGACACCTGTGAAGGGACTCCCCTGCAGGTGGGGAGCCAGGGGCTCAAACTAGGATCCTTATGCCTGTCCTGGCGCTTTGCACCACGTGCGCTTAACCCACTAAGCTACCACCCGTCTACCAATTTAACTTCTTTAACCCTCCAAACAAACTTGCTTAGAAGGACACACCCACTTAGACAAGAGCACCACCAAGGCATAGAGCAATTAAGTAATTTACATAAGGTCATCCCTAACAAAAGGTGGAACTGGGATTTGTCCCCAGGCTGCCAGACTGGAGTCAGCCCTCTAAACCGGGGCTCTCTGAGAAGAAAGAAAATAAGACAAGAATACCTACTTAATGCAAAACAATGCAAATGTTCTCATCTTTAATTTTGACCTTGATGATCTTAATATCCTACCCGGTTTTCTCTCTCTCTCTCTTTTTTTTTTTTGCCTACCTTATGTAATCATAACTTTGATTACTTAGTTCAATCAGTTCTAAACAAGCTATCATTAGGAAGAAGCGATTTGGATAAATATATTGGGTTAAATCTACGGTGCCAGTGGTTATAAAAAGCTCTATTACTTTATGCACTGCTTATAAAAAAAAAAAAACCTGTTGCCACTTAAGCTCTAAACAATGTCTTTATGACAATCCTAAGAGACACATGAGTGAGCAGAGCTCTAAAGATTCTCATTCATGATGAAGTACAGCAATTTCCCTGGCCTCCGGGTGTTCTGTTACTGAGTGGTAGACAATTCTTTTTGTTTCTCGGTAACAAAACTTAATATGCCCTAATACACCTATGGCATCTTCCCTTCTTAGGCCCTATAAAGCACTTGATTATAGCTTTGCAAGAAAATTGGTTCCAGCAATCCATTCTCCAATGGCAAATATTTTTGTTTCACATAAAATCAAATTTACACCTTGCTGTTCTAGGTTTCTATGCCTTTCTTTACACAGTTTTTTCTGCCCCCCACTGCAATGTTGAATCACAGTGTGATCCTTTCAAAGACATTTTAAAATGACAACTGAACTGTGTGGGACCCAAGGAGCATATAACTGAGTGTCCTACTAATGGACATAGATCTGACTGTTCTTACACACTTGCAGACAGTAACTACAGCACACCTGTTTACCTGTATGAAAGCAGATGTCCAGTGTCTGGATTTCCAGGATTTCAAACAAATGCAAATGCACGAACTATGGTATTCAAATTAAATCACTGACTACAGTCATTATGACAGCCACTGCTTAAAGTCCCACACTCCTCTTTCTCCAGTTTGTAGAAGTGACTTTAACGTACCCGGGAAAGGAAAGCAAACTCTTTGGTTTTCACTTTATTAAAAGTTGCTGGGCAGAGATGCCATCTACGTAAAATCATTCTGTTTGGCTCTGCTGAACAATGTTCTACGTACACGCTTATTTCGAATCCAAACTCCTCTTTGCAATTCAATAAAGAACACTGCTGGGCTAGGCACTATTCTGAAGCAGAGTTTCTCTAAAACCTTTCATAAGCCAGAACAGTGTAAAGTACAAAAGCAGTCACCACTAATTTACAAGGAAAACTGGAGGCAGGGGGTCCTCAGAATACTCCCTACAATAATCTGCCAAATGTGACTTATGTGTGCCTAAAAATAAATTCACTGCTTAAATAAAGCCTAAAATAACACTAGCGCACAGTAAACACAGGAATGCTATGATAAATGCCTGTGTAAAGCAATTCAAGGAAGGGGGAGGTGGGAGGGGCCTCTTGCAGCTTGGGGTACCCCCAGCCTCTAGAAAATTGCTACAAAACAATCACTCCCTGAAAGCTATCTTCACCTTCCGTTGTAAAAATGAAAACCCTCTTTGTACTTTCTTATATTTAACACAAGTCCTAATGCCAATCTTTCATAAAAGCAAAACAGAGTAACTTGAATTTTTTTTTTTAAGTGTGTGTGTATGTATGTGTGTGTGTGGGTGGGAAGGGTAGTTTCCTGGACCCATTTCTACCCATAAATGGCTCAGCCTTTTCTTCTTCAGTTCCCAAAGTAGGACTTTGGAGGTAACTTTTATTATTTCCAGCAATGTGCCCTATATTAATATGTATATATTAAACCTGGGATTTGGGAGCCTCAGAGCTGAAATTCTTTTTGCATAACTACTATGCTGTCTCCTCAGCAACCTCCCACATTTGGTTAGCTATGGGATGCCACCTTGCCTCCTCTCCCATAAAGTTGTTCCCGAGAACTGTGGTCCAACTCTCTCTCCTTTTCCTACCCACTCAGACTGAGGGAAATGAATGAGCCTGTGAATGAATGGCCCTATTGTCTTTGTCTGGTATTTCTCACCATGTGGTTACCTGTTTCAGGCAAGTGCCACATAACTTACTACAGAATCTCAGATATCCGTAAGACAGTGTTAGTAATAATTGCAACTAATTATTCAATAGCACTAAGGGAGCAATCACTTTCCTAATTCATAGTTTCTTCTTAGACTTCAGGGGAAGCTTCATGCTAATGAAAATGCTGTATAGAAAGTACACACCGGGGAGTCGGGTGGTAGCACAGTGGGTTAAGCTCACATGGCACAAAGCTCAAGGATCAGCATAAGAATCACGGTTCCAGCCCAGGCGGTGAAGTAGGTCTGCAGGTGTCTATCTTTTTCTCCCCTTCCCTTTCTATTTCTCTCTGTCCTATCCAACAACGACGACGACATCAAACAACAACAGTAACTACAACAACAATGAAAAACAAGGGCAACAAAAGAGAAAATAAGCAAACACCGGTAGCGCAGCGGCTTAAGCGCACATGGCCCAAAGCGCACGGACCAGCATAAGGATCCCCATTCCAGCCCCCTGCTCCCCACCTGCAGGGGGGTGTGGTGGTGGTGGTGGTGGTGGTGTTGCTTCACAAGTGGTGAAGCAGGTCTGCAGGTGTCTATCTTTCCCTCCCCCCTCAGTCTTCCCCTCCTCTCTCGACTTCTCTGTCCTATCCAACAACAATGACAGCAATAACAACAATAATAACAACAAGGATAAACAGCAAGGGCAAAAAAAGGGTTTGAAAAAGCCTCTAGGAGCTGGGGATTTGTAGTGCAGACACCGAGTCCCAGTGATAACCCCTGAACACCAAAATAAAATAAAATACACACCTATGAGAGACAAGACAAAGCCTGCACTCTAGTCTGGAGGAAGTCAAGTAACTGGCAAAAGCCAACTGGTTTACATGTCCTTAGCTAAATCCACTTTTCATAAGAACAAAAAAAGTCCTCTTTTTATGCCCAGAGGCAGTGAAGAAAGACAGGCACCCACTAATTTCTAGAAAAACTGGTGCTTTCTTTCTTTTTCTTTTTTAAATGTATTTATTTACTCCCTTTTCTTGCCCTTGTTTTTATTGTTGTTGTAGCTTCCTTTCTTTTTCAAGACTTCTTTAGGAGAGAGAGGAGAGAACTAGAGCATGACTGGCATCTGCAATGCTGGGGCTTCAAATCCATGGACCCAATGCCTGAAGAGTCCAACACTATCTACTGCACCACCTCCCAGGCTTCAGAACTGACACTTTCTGATTTGACTTAGTCCCAGTTTGTGGTGCAGTCTAGTCATTTTACTATTCAACTTTTTTTTTCTTAAAGCAAAGACAGTGACTCATCTCAAAATAAACAGGATTATTCACACAATAAAACCATTATGCCATCAGGTTTTCATAATAAACAATTGGCCTGGGGGTCAGGTGGTAGCACAGCGGGTTAAGCACAAGTGGTGAAAAGCACAAGGACCCGCATAAGGATCCCAATTCGAGCCCTCCCCCTCCCCACCCCAGCTCCCCACCTGCAGGGGAGTTGCTTCACAGGTGGTTGAAGCAGGTCTGCAGGTGTCTTTCTCTCCCCCTCTCTGTCTTCCCCTCCTCTCTCTATTTCTCTCTGTCCTATCCAACAACGACATCAACAACAATAATATAACTACAACAACAACAACAAGGGCAATAAAAGGGAAAATAAATAAAATAATAAATAGACAAAAAATTGGCTTAATCCCACTGTAACTAACCTGTGATAAATGAAATAAACTTGTGAGATTCCTAATTAAGAGTTTTTACCTTTAAAATGCCAGTTTTAGCACTGACAAGAGCTTTAACTGAGTTACAGGACTGATGTAATGAGAAGTCAGAAGATGGTAGAAGACGTAGGAACATAGAATATACTCTGAACAATTCAAAGAATGAATAATGCTTATTTATTTGGTCAAACATTTGAAGATGAGTATTTGACCTTCTATGTTAAAAAGCAGCCAGAAGGGAGTTGGGAAGGGAGTTGGGCGGTAGCACAGTGGGTTAAGCACACTTGGTGCAAAGCGTAAGTACCGGTGTTAGGATCCCGGTTCAAGCCCATGGCTCCCCACCTGCAGGGCAGTCGCTTCACAGGCGGTGAAGCAGGTCTGCAGGTGTCTATCTTTCTTTCCCCCTCTCTGTCTTCCGCTCCTCTCTCCATTTCTTTCTGTCCTATCCAACAGCAACATCAATAACAGCAACAATAGTAACTACAGCAACAATAAAAAAAAACACAAGGGCAACAAAAGGGAAAATAAATAAATAAATAAAGTTAAAAAAAAAAAAAGCAACCAGAAGGGGGTTGGGCGGTAGCGCAGCGAGTTAAGCACACATGACACAAAGTGCAAAGACCAGACAAAGGATACTGGTTCGAGCCCTGGCTCCTCCCCCCGCCCCCGCCCCCGCCCGGAAGTCGCTTTACAGGCGGTGAAGCAGGTCTGCAGATGTCTTTCTCTCCACCTCTGTCTTCCCCATCTCTCTCCATTCCTCTCTGTCCTATCCAACAACAACAATAATAACTGCAATAATGATAAAACAAGGGCAACAAAAGGGAAAATAATAAAATAAATAAATAAAAAGCAACCAGAAGCACCAAAGTAAAAGACCCTAAGATGGGGGAGGGCGGAGGTCCTGCAACATGAGGGCAGAGGACCTAGTGGGGGTGAAATTGTTATGTGGGAAATTGAGAAATGTTACAAACGTCTATATTTTACTGTCAGCTGTAAACCATTAATCCCCCATTTGAAGAAGAAAAAAAAAGGAACCAGAAAAAGAAAAGAACGGAATTTCCTTAATTTGATAAAAGGCTTCCATTTGAAATGTACATTTAAATTTTTTTAAGATTTTTTTTTTTTATTATTCATGAGAAAGTTGGGGGAGAGAGAATCATTTATCACTCTGGTACATGTGCTGCCAGGGATTGAACCCAGGACCTCACGGTTGAGAATCCAATACTTTATCCACTGTGCCACCTCCCGGATGGACCACAATGTTTTTTTTTTAAAGGTTTTTATTTATTTATTTATGAGAAAGACAGGAAGAGAGAGAAAGAACCAGACATCACTCTGGCACATGTGCTGCCGGGGATCAAACTCAGGACCTCATGCTTGAGAGTCTAAAGCTTTATCACTGTGCCACCTCCCAGGCCACTGAAATATACATCTAACAACACAGTCTGTATTCCCCCTAAAATCAGGAATACTGTTTCACTGATATTAGTCAACAGTACATGGAAGTTCCATTCAGGGCAACTAGACATAATGAAATGGAAATGCTCAAATTCCACGTGGAATGTCAAGACACTAAAGAGGCAAAACAATATTGAAAATGCTCAAAGTTGAAATACTAACGTGACCTGGAGTTTTTCCATTCCTAAACTTACTACAGTCAACTAATTGTAACAGTGTGGTACTGACATAAGTACACAGACCAATGACAAATGACACACAGACCAATGACATAGAACTGAGTCCAGATAAACTCATACATTTATTATCAACTGGTTTTTTATCATGGGGGCCAAGACCACCTAATGTAAAAAAAAAAAAAGTTTCTGGACTCACAAATATGTCCCCAAGTTTGATCCCCCATATCATCAGAGTACGATGCTCTGGTTCTCTCTCTCTCATTAGTATTTTTTAAAAGACATTTTATTATGAAGAAAGAGAAGGAGCAATGGTATTGGCATACCTGCAAAGAATGGAGACCCCCTACTTCACACAATATATAAAAATGAATCTAGATATAAAAGCTACAACTGGGAGTTGGGTGGTAGCATAGCAGGTTAAGCGCACGTGGTGCAAAGCACAAGGACCGGCCTAAGAATCCTGAGACCCCGGCTCCCCACCTGCAGGGTAGTCGCTTCACAAGTGGTGAAGCAGGTCTGCAGGTGTCTCTCTTTCTCTCCCCCTTTCTGTCTTCCACTCCTCTCTCCATTTCTCTCTGCCCTATCCAACAATGATGACATCAATAACAGTAATAACTACAACAATAAAACAAGGGCAACAGAAGGGAATAAATAATATTTTTTTAAAGCTACAACTATAAAGCTCTTTGAAAATAAAACAGGTAAAATCATCATGATCTTGGAACTGGCAATGGATTTTTCAGATGTGGTGCCAAAAGCATAATCAACATACAGCTCAGATGCCAAAAGTATAATCAACAGAAATTTAATAGTCAAGTTGAAGGCTGGGAAGATAGGTAGGTATCATGCTTATGCAAAAAGACTCTTCATGCTTGAAGCACCAAAGTTCCCAGGTTCAATCACCAGCACCCAGCAGTGCTCTGGAAAGGGGAGGAGGGCTTGAATTAGAATTTATCAAGATGAAATATTTTTGTGCACCAAAAGCATTATCGAGAAAATGAAATGACAGCCCACAGAATGGAAGAAAATTAATCTAATCATAAATCTGATAAGGAGCTAGTACCTTGATATACAAAAACTCTTATTTAAAAAAAGGGGAGCCAAAAAATTAAAAAGGGGGGAGCCTAGCTGGTGGCTCATCTGGTTGAGTGCATGTGTTACAATGCACAAGGACCCAGGGTTGAGCCCCAGGTCCCCACCTGCAAGGGAAGAGCTTTACAAGTGGTGAAGCAGTGTTGCAGGTGTCTCTCTGTCTCTCTCTGTCATCCTCTTCCTCTCTATTTCTGGCTCTCTATCCAACAAATAAATAAATAAAGTAATAAAAATTAAAAGAGAGAGAGAGAGACAAACCATCCAAATGGGCCCAGGATTTCTTCTAAAGACAGGCAAGTGGTCAATAAGAATATAAAAAGATGCTTCAAGGGGCCAAGTGGTGGCGCACCTGGTTGAGCGCACATGTTATAGTGCGCAAGGACCCAGGTTTGAGCCACTGGGTCCCACCTGCAGGGGAAAAGCTTCACAAGTGGTGAAGCAGGGCTGCAGGTGTCTCTCTGTCTCTCTCCCTCTCTATCACCCCCTTCCCTTTCAGTTTCTGACTGTCTCAATCCAGCAAATAAAAAAGATTAAAAAAATTTTTAAAAAAGATGCTTCAAAACATGATCTACTAGGAAAACACAATACCACTTACTCCACAGTGGAAGCTACTAGAAAACAAACAAAACTGGGACTGAGTAGTAGTGTATCTGGTTTAGTGCAAATGTTACAGCACTCAAGGACCTGGGTTCAAGTCCCCAGTCCCCACCTGCGAGGGGAAAGCTTTGCAAGTGATAAAGCAGGGCTGCAGGTCTCTCTCTGTCTTTCTTCCTAGCACCCCCTTCCCTCTCAATTTCTGGCTGTCTCTATCCAATACATAAATAAAGATTAAAAAAAAAACTGAAAAAGTAACAAGTATTTGGTGAGGGCCTAAGGAGATAACATAATGGTTTTGCAAAAAAAGCCTTTCATGCCCGTGGCACCAGAGGTTCCAGATTCAATCCTCAGCATAAGCCAGAGCCAAGTAATGATCTAAAAAAATAAATAAAAAGTGTTTAGTGTTTGGAGAGGATGTGGAGACACTGGAACCCTCCTATTCTGCTAGTGGGAATGTCAAGTGACATAGCAGCTGTAGAAAACAGTTTGGCAATTCCTCAAAGTTAGAATTATCAGGTAGGGTGGAGGGTATGACAGCATAACGGTTATGCAAAGAGCTCTCCTGCCTGAGGCTCCAAAGTCCAGCACCACCATAAGCCAGAGCTGAGCAGTGCTCTGGTAAAAAAAAAAAAAAAAAAAAAAATTAAAAATCAGGTGAGCCAGCAATTCCACATCTAGGTATGTGTCCCAAAGAACTGGAAACAGGTTGTAAAATACTTACCTGGATGTTCACAGCAGCACTATTTATAACAGCTAAAAGGTGAAATGGATTCAAATGTCTACCAGTGAGACATGAGCAAAATAGTCTGTAGGGTGGAATGTCACTGTGATGAACCTCAAAAGTACTTTATTAAAGTTAAAGAAGGCGGATGTAAAAGGTCACATACTGACTTTTTCTATTTGCATAAAACATCCAGAATAGGTAAATGCAGGCAGAAAGCAAACCCGAGCAGCCAGGGTTGAGGAAAAGCGGTAGAAAACTCTTTAATACAGGCTTTCTTTTGGGGTGATGAAAATGTTCTGGTACTAAATGAAATTGAAAGTTGTACAGTATTATGAGTTCACTAAATATCACTGAATTTGCTCACATTAAAAAGGTAATTTCCGGGAGACGGGTGGTAGCGCAGCAGGTTAAAGGCACATGGTGCAAAGCCCAAGAATCTCAGTTTGAGCCCCCGGCTCCCCACCTGCAGGGGAGTCGCTTCACAGGCTGTGAAACAGATATGCAGGTGTTTATCTTTCCTCCTTTCTATCTTCCCCTCCTCTCTCTATTTCTCTTTCCTATCCAACAACAATGACATCAGTAACAACAACAATAGTAACTACAACAACAATTAAAAATAAAGGACAACAAAAGGGAAAATAAATATAAAAATTTTTTTAAAAAAGGTAATTTCTTTTCAAGCCTCCCTACCCCCACTAGTAGAAAGGATATTTCAGAAGTGGTGAAGCAGGTCAGCAGGTATCTATCCTCTCTCCCTCTCTTCTCAACTTCTCCCTGACTTATCAAATAAAAAAAAAAGGAAAAAATAGCCACCAGAAGTGGTGGATTTGTAGTGCTGGCACTAAGTCCCATGATAACCCTGGTGACAATAAAAATAATAAGAATCATCTCCTACTAGAAACTTGGGGAGGTGGTGTAGTGGGACAAGGTGTCTGACTTTCAAGTATTCTCGTTTGATCCTGGCATGGCATGTGTCTCAGTGATGCCCTGGCTCTTAATAAATAGTCTACGTAATTTTTTTTCTCCTATTAGGGACTAAGAGATAGTTCACTAAGCAGTGAGTACCTTACCCTATTCTAGGTGGTGGGGCAGTGCTTTGATGCCTTTCCTGTACTGTGTCTTGCTACATTTATCTTTATCTTTACTTATTCATTCACTTACTTATTCATTTATTTTACCAGCACTACTCAGCTCTGGCTTGTGGTAGTTGGGGGATTAAACCTGGGACTTTGGACCTTCAGGCATGAAAATTTCTTTGCATAACCATTATGCTATATGATCCTGCCCCTCTTGCTCCATTTTATCTTTAAAAAAAAAAAATGTTTATAAAAATGAGGAAAGAAAAAAAAAAAAAAAGGAAAGCCCAGGGCAGGATGAATTAAACATATGAATCCCCAAAAAAATATTATTTAAAGAAAAAGTAAAATCTCTTACTAGGCCCTTAATATAAAGTCTACTTTAAGAATTTGATTCTCGGGAGTCGGGCGGTAGCGCAGCGATTAAGCGCAGGTGGCGCAAAGCACAAGGACCGGCATAAGGGTCTCGGTTCAAGCCCCCGGCTCCCCACCTGCAGGGGAGTCGCTTCACAAGCGGTGAAGCAGGTCTGCAGGTGTCTATCTTTCTCTCTCCCTGTCTCCCCCTCCTCTCTCCATTTCTCTCTGTCCTATCCAACAACGAAGGCATCAATAACAACAACAATAATGACTACAACAATAAAACAACAAGGGCAAAAACAAAAGGAAAATAAATAAATAAATAAATATTTTAAAAAAAAAAAAGAATTTGATTCTCAGTTTTCATAGTTCATACCTTGCAAAGAGTTTGTCAAGAGGGAAAAAAAGTCTGAAAATAAAGGTAGAAGTCATTTGCATCTCAGGGTTACACATGTATAATTGGAAACAGTTCATGAAAGAAGCAGAGAAAGTAAACAGGCTGGTGCCCCTTAGAGGAGAAGGCAGGAAAGCCAGAGTGACTTGGGGTTCAAAGGTCCAAGCAGGAGAGCTCAGGAAGTTGAGTTAGTCCTGACACTAACAGGGCTGTAAAGGTGAACTGGCAGCCTGAGGCCAGGGTGCTGGCAGAGAGCATTTGCCCACTAGGCAAACTCTCTAAGCCTGGTCATGACTCACCAGATGTGGAAGCAGTGCTACAGAAATTCAAACATCTTTTCCAAGGTGAATTTTCCTGAGATAAAAAGTTGTAAGAAAGAAGTAGCTGGGCAGGGAGTCAGGCAGTAGCACGGTGAGTTAAGTGCAGGTGGCACGAAGTGCAAAGGCCCATGTAAGGATCCCGGTTCGAGTCCCCGGCTCCCCACCTGTAGGAGTAGCTTCACAGGCGGTGAAGCAGGTCTTCCCCTCCTCTCTACATTTCTCTCTGTCCTATCCAAAAACGACGACATCAGTAATAACAACAGCAATTAGAAAAAGACAACAAGGGCAACAAAAGGGAAAATAAATAAATATAAAAAATAAAAAATAAAGAAGTAGCTGGGCAGAGGAGATAGCATAATGGTTATGCAAAGAGATTCTCATGCCCAAAGCTCCAAAGTCCCAGGTTCAATCCCCTGTACCACCATAAACTAGAGCTGAACAGTGCTCTGGGTGAGGGAGGGAGGCAGGACTAGTAGTCCTGCCTTTCCTTGATAACTCACACTGAGCCCTGACAGTCTCAAACACCCAAGTACAGTCATAAGGCAGATTGGCTGTCTCCACACTGTGTGCAAGTCTCCTGGGTGGAGCAGATGCCCTGGTCCTCAGACCAGAGTGTGAGTCTCCAGGGAACAAAAGACAATGAGAGTGCCTAAAGATTAGGATAAAGGAGAACCAAGAGAATTTATGTAGGTAAAAGGAGACATTACTTGACTGGAGTTTCTCAAGCACAGTACACTTAGGGCCAGACAACAATCTGATTTGGTTTGGTTTTGTTGGGGGGTGTATATGTGTGTGTGTGTGTGTGCTATACTGTAGTGCGGTATTCAGCAACAGCTGTGGCTTCCTCCCACTACATGCCAGCAGCATCCTCCCCCAAGGCTGTAATCAGAAAAGGCCCCAGCCACCATGGATGGAGACTCAGCTCTAAAAAAGAAGGGAGGGAAAGGGTACCTCCTCCATAGAGAGAACAAAGATGCAGAACGGGAAAATAGTAACAGGAGACAGAGTGCTCTATTTAGCACCAAGTTCAGCCAAAGTAGAAAAGAGTATTTAGAAGAACAGAAGGGATATACATAGTTCAAAATGTCAGGTACAGATGGGCTGGGGATAGAACATAGGAGCAGCAAACAGAACTTGCATTGGAGAGGTCGCAAGTTCAACCTTCAGTAGCACCAACCGCCAGAGCAAAACCTGGTGTGTGCACGCATGCACAACACACACACCCCAGCAGTTTCTAGAGAGAACTGTTTCACACACACACACACACACACACACACACACACACACACACACACACACACACACACACCAGTTTCTAGAGAGAACTTTTTCTGCCTCCAAGGTAAGGGGCTCATTAACTAGGATCAAGAATAACTTGGGCCTGCAATCCGGGAGGTGGCGCAATGGATAAAGCATTGGACTCTGATGCTTGAGGTCCTGAGTTCAATCCCTGGCAGCACACGTACCAGAGTGATGTCTGGTTCTTTCTCTTTCTCCTCCTATCTTTCTCATGAATAAATAAATAAATAAATTCTTAAAAAAAAAAAAAAAAAAAGAACTTGGGTCCTTGGAGTCAGAATTGCCTGGGTTCACCCCTAGCTATATGACTACTGGCTAGGTGACTAGGGCAAATTACTTACCTAGAAGTGTTTTGGGGTTTTTGTTTGTTTGTTTGTTTGTTTTGTTTTTACCATAGATCAGCTCTGATTTATAGTGGTAGGGGGGACTGAACCTGGGAATTTGCACCCTCAGGCATAAGAGTCTCTGCATAACCATTATGTTATCTACCCCCACCTCGTAGTTGTTAAAATTATTAAATTTGTGCAAGAGCTAAATGAGCTGAGCACACTTAAATGAGTCATATACAATTACCATTAATGTTTAAATTATAAATTCCCAGTTATTTTTACGACTTTTAAAATATTTTTAATTCCTGCATTAATTGGATAGAGACAGAGAGAAACTTGAGATGAAAGGGGGAGATAGGGAGTCCGGCAGTAGTGTGGCGGGTTGAGTGCACATGGCACTAAGCGCAAGGACCTGTATAGAGATCCCGGTGTTTGAGCCCCCGGCTCCCCACTTGCAGGGGAGTCGCTTCACGGGTGGTGAAGCAGGTGTGCAGGTGTCTCTCTTTCTCTCCTCCTCTCTGTCTTCCCCTCCTCTCTCCATTTCTCTCTGTCCTATCCAGCAACGACATCAATAACAACAATAATAACTACAACAAAACAAGGGTGACAAAAGGGAATAAAGATTTAAAAAAATTTTTTAAAAAGGGGGAGATAGAGAGGGCTTCACCACTTAAATGTACCTGCAACATGTGCAGTCAACTGAGTATACCACCATCTGAACCCCTCCTGTAAAGTCACTACATGAAAATTCTTTCTCATAAGACTTCATGGACTTGTCATAAGTAATGAGAGAACACAGCAGACTCTGATTACCAGGCCTCGAATATAGTCAGTCCATGCTCAATGCTAGTTACTACTACCATTGTATCATTATTTCCCTGCCCCACCCCTTGCCATTTGGATTTCTGTGATTAAAAACAAAACACAAGGAGACATCTTGCCTGGTGAAATGGCCCTCCTTCAACAAATACTGTGGGCCCTGTGTGAGCAGTAACTGTAGCCAAGAAGGTCAGGAAGGTTGTAGCAACCCGTCAGGTACTAACTTACTAGTGTTTGAAAAAGTCACACTGAAGCAAGATAGGATGAAACCAAGAACTGCTCAGTCAACAGAAAGCAAAAAGAGACTTTAAATTTCTTACTGAAACTGGCAGGTTTGCATACAGTTCCTGGACAAAAGTGTGATGGACACAATTGCTAAAGATGACAGATTTATTAGAATTGATCTATCTTTGAGTTCTTACCATAACAGAGTAAGTTGCTGCTGGTTTTTGACCTGAGACCAGACTTGACTAAAAGACTGTTGTCACCTCTTTAGAGATTTTGAGTATCAGTCTGCCGGCTGGAGAATTTAGTGCTATCAGAAGTATAATAGCTTAGATTTGAGAATATACTGAAAACCCATTTCCAGAGCACTATAGCTCTCTCAGTAGAATTCTTGGGAGGCTTATAAAGGGTTCTGGCTGCCTTTGGTACAACTGACCAATAAGGGCAGGGAGGCATTCTAAGTTTTAAATAGCTTCTGAGTCAGGAGAGGCAAGCTTTTCTCCCCCCCCCCCCCCCCCAGAACAATTAAAGAGCTTTTAAGGGACATGCTGAATGCTTCAGAGATTTCACATCAGAGGCCACTAAGTTTCTCACAGAAAACTTAGCAAGATGAGGTAGAAGTCATCACACGCCGTTCCTCTGAGCTGTGAAAGATTCTTTCCCTCTGCAGAAGAGTCTTTTTACCCGGCCTGCTCACCTCAAACATTTTTACTCCAACAAAACCCAAAAAGGGCAAAGGTTTACAGGCATTTCAAGCTTATCATTGCTGTCAGTCTAGGAGGGATCGCTAGGAAGAACTGTAAATGTCATCACCCAGCAGGTCGGCAGGACACAGGCTACTCTGGCCAGACCCAGCCACCTGAATACCAAGCTTTCCAAAAATAGTTATGACTTCTCTGTAAGACCTCATCAAACTCTTCACATCCCATCTCCAACCAGACAGTGCTGAGGCAGTGAGTGAGAACTAGTCACTCCCACTATGACAGAGACCCTTCATAAACAAGCACATGGGCTGTGACAGAATCCCCACAGATTTAAATATGACTTGCTCTCCCTTGAAATAGTCTCTTTTCTAAATCAACAAGACAGCCTCAAAGCTTGGGTTTCCCCACCTGTTATTAAGTCACTGCTTTAAAAACAATAGATCTGATCTCTGAAACTAAAGCAAAAAAAGACCCTGAATCAGATGCTAATGGGCCTTTTGTCAACACTCAACAAAGATGTCCCCACTATAGAAAGCAGCAGGGGAGGCTGCCTGGTGGTGCACCTGGCTGAATGCACATGTTACAATGTGCAAGGACCTGAGTTCAAGCCCCCATCTCTACCTACTGGGAAAAAACTTGATGAGTGGTGAAGCAGTGATGCAAGTGTCTTGTCTCTTCATCACTATCTTCCCCTTCCCTCTTGATTTCTGTCTCTATCCAATAAATAAAATAAAATAATAAAAGTGTCAAAAGAAAGAGGAGGGCACACCTGGTTGAGTGCACATGTTAGTGTACAAGGACACAGGTACAAGCCCTCAATTTCCTCCAGCAGAGGAAAAGCTCCTCAAGTGGTAAAGCAGGGCTGCAGGTGTCTGTCTCTCTACCCAGCCGTCTCTTCCTCCTCTCAATTTTTGGCTGTCTCTATTCAATAAGTAAATATAATTTTAAAAATCTGAAAAGAGAGAAAGGAAAATAAAAAAGAAAAGCAGCAACAGGTAGGGTCAGGAGAGACGGCAAAACGGTTGTGCAAACGACTTTCATGCATGAAGCTCCTATGTCCCAGGTTCAGTCCCCAACACCACAAGCCAGAACTGAGCAATACTCGTGTGTGTGTGTGTGTGTGGGGGGGGGGGGAATTAAAAAAAACAGCAGCATACAAAATAAACACCATCCACAAACTTTCATTTTTGCGGTCTTGGTACCTTTCACTAGCAATTCAAAAAAAAAAAAAAAAAAAAGCACACCACCTTATGAATGCAGGAAACGAATCAAGAGGCTTTAAAGTCTTCTCAGGAAGTTATCAGTTTTGTTTTGTAAACAGTTTATGGAAATTCTATTTGAATACTTGGCACAGATTTCTGAAGCCTGTCTTGGAAAAGTGCAGGAGGTAGTGGAAAAGTGAGGAAGTAGTGCTAAATTATAACATTCCAAAGTAACAGTAGAAGACATTCTCAAATTGCCCACATCCCAAGTTTCCTCTGAGACATTAGCCCCCCCCCCCCACCCAAACCCAGTATTCTTTCACTCGCCCCAGAGATCTGTATTGATTTCAATCTCCTTGGTAGGAATAGGAAAGCATGATCAGCATACCTTTTATTCATCGAGCTGTTCCTCCTCCCGCCCCCTTCCTTCAACACCACCAAGTGATGGAGGGAACGACGGGGGAGGGGGTGTTTTTAAAACATTTAAAAAGCGTCTAAGAGTGGAGACAGATCAGAAGTGCTAACCAGGAACCCCGGGTCTTTCACCAGGTGATCAAGTCCTGCCTTTCAGTTCAATAACTGGGTCTTTCATACTCTTTCCAACAACACCGCCATGAAACGGATTTGCAAATAATTTTTAAAAAAAGAACCCGAAGACCTCCCGAGCGGCCCCCTGAAGTTTCTCGCCCTCGATCCGGGCCCAGGAGAGTTGTCTTCTGTGCGGTGTCCTGGTGGCAGCAACCCCCCCCTCCCCTTTTGCCGTGCACAAATCCCCAGTCCCCCTGCAACTTCAGCCTCCCCGACCCCCCGAGGGGGCGAGCAGCCCGATCGCGGCCCCGAGCCTTGCAAAGGGACCCAGCCTCCCTGGGGAGCCACAGCCCGGCCCCGGCTTCTCCCGCAGCCCCGGAGGCCTGCGCCCCGCACCCCTTCCCGCCCGGGACCCCAAGCCCGCGCCCCCCCCCCGCAAACCCAATCGCCGCCGCGGAGCCCACCGAGCCGTGGCGATCGGCCGCTCCGGCCGCGTCGTCCTGCTGCAGCTCCGCAGTCATGGCCGAGGCGCCCCCTCCGCGGGTCCCCCGCCTCCCGCCTCCTGCCTCCCGCCACCGCCGTGAGGCCGACCTCGCAGTACGAGGCCCCGCCCCCGTCCGGGCCCCGCCC
Source organism: Erinaceus europaeus (assembly GCF_950295315.1). NCBI lineage: Eukaryota > Metazoa > Chordata > Mammalia > Eulipotyphla > Erinaceidae > Erinaceus > Erinaceus europaeus. The sequence continues at coordinate 19,369,353 of NC_080181.1, read as the reverse complement.
CCGCCCCGAGCGCGCCCCAGGCTCGGCCCACGCGCCCCGCCCACGACCTGCGCGCGCACACAAAAGCGCGCGGCCGATGGTCGAGCCTCTGTGCGTGCTCCCGCGCACGCTGGGCTTTGACCCGGCGCCAGTCACGTGACAAGCCCCCCCCGCCCCCCCCCCCCTCCAGCTATCTCTTCACACGCACCTCTAGTCTGCCAGCGGCTCATCGTGAGTTTCGCCGCCGGAGGCAGTTACGTTCCATTTCCGGGCGGTTTTGCTCTCACAAAATGCATTTGGCACAGCGTCCGTGTCCCTAATTGTTTCTCCAAACCTGGTCATTGACAGGCCTCACCACGAGGACTCACCATGGTTCGCGCTTCCTCACAGACGAGTCAAAGCCGCCCCCATTTGGGGACCCTGTCTAGGGACCTCCTGGCTGGGGAGACACACACCCCCCCACCCGCAACACCCCCGACTCAGGACGTGAGTTCATCGCCCCCTGAGAGCAGTGCTCACCCCGGGGCCGGGCTCGCCATTAGAAGTCCTCTCATTGGAGACTCTGGAGTTGAGACAGACATGTCCCGGGGTTCTGTGAGGTTTGGAGCCAGAGTTTTAGGCTGGCCTGGAAAGAGGGGTCCCCACCACCTTGTATTTGCAGCCATCTGGCGGAAGTTGTGGCCTGCAGGCTTTGACATTGATTGACAGGCGGGGCGCTGCGAGGCCACGTTACAGGCAGGACACCCCCCGAGCTGGCACCAACCCCGTGAGCCTTGTCTGGGTGGCGGGAGCCTGTCCTGAGCTCTTGCTGATGTCCTTGTGAGCCTGCAGTGCTGCCCGCAAACCCGTCCAGACCTTGTGTGAGCCGAGTGCAGCTCCAGGAAACCCCTGATCACCTGAAAACTCAGACCCCTGTGCCTTCTGCCTCTTTCCTCAAACCCGGGCAGGTGAATGGGAAGAGTGAGCAGAATCTTCCACGGTCCAGAATATTGACACTGTGCTTACATCTGATGGCTGTGGGATTGTTAATTTTTATTTGTTTTTTTTTTAATTTTTATTTTATTTACTTATTAATGGGAAAGATAGAAGAGAGAAAGAACCAGACATCACTCTAGTACATGTGCTGTCAAGGATTGAACTCAGGACCTCATGCTTGAGAGTTTGATGCTTTATGCACTGTGCCACCTCCTGGACCACTATTATTTGTGAATTTTCATGAGCGATGGGGTAAGAGAGACCAAAACATGGCTCAGTTTTAGCATGTGGCATTGCTGTCGGTTGAACCTGATGGTGAGACTTTTCATTGCTTATGGCTTTGTCTCCTCAGCCTGGGATAGGGATATATATATATATATATTTGTTAGATAGAAATTGAGAAGGGAGGGGGAGACAGGGACAGAGAGACAACTGCAGGCCCTACTTCACCACTCTTGAAGCTTTCCCCCTGCTGGTGGGGACCATGGCCTTGAACCCCAGTCCTTGCACATTGTAATGTGTGCGTTTAACCGGGTGTGCCCTCCCCCCAGTCTTCGTAAAGCGATTTCTCAGTCTAGTTCAGTTGCTACCGGGCATCACTAGAGAGCACTCGCTCTTCCTGTAGACTTCCAAGTCTCTGGGGAGCCAGTCTGATCTTGGCGCCTTCCTGTTGGGAAATGGCTTCTTTCACCTAGGCCAGTGGCTTGGTGGAAACCGGTAATCCTTTCTCATGAATATTTCCTTAGGGGACCTTTCATAGTCTCTGAAAAGTAATGTGCAGGTCATTTGACAAATAAACTCTAGACGCTGAGGTTTTGGTTTGGGGGGGGGGGTTTTCTTGGATTTATGTTTGTAAGATTTTCTTCTTCTTTTTGGTCTTTGTTAATGATTTAATAATGGTTTACAAGGTTATAAAATTACAGGGGCACAGTTACACACCCCACCCATGAAAATGAAAATCTTGGGGAGCCGGGCGGTAGCACAACGGGTTAAGCACATATGGCGCAAAGTGCAAGGACCCGCTGAAGGAATCCCGGTTCAAGCCCCCGGCTCCCCACCTGCAGGGGAGTCGCTTCACAAGGCGGTGAAGCAGGTCTGCAGGTGTCTGTCTTTCTCTCCCCCTCTCTGTCTTCCCCTCCTCTCTCCATTTCTCTCTCTCCTATCCAATAACGACGACATCATTTACAACAATAAAACAAGGGCAACAAAAGGGAATAAATAAATAAATAAATAAATACATTCTTAAAAAGAAAGAAAATGAAAATCTTGTCATCCCCCCACCTTAGTTCTCACAAAACCTTAGATAGTTTGCCTTTTTTTTTTTTTTCTAGAGACAGAAATTAAGGACGGGAAGGAGATAAGGGTGAGCGAGACACCTGCAGCACTGCTTCACCACTTGTGAAACTTGCCTCTGTACAGACCAGAGGCTTGAATCTGGGTCCTTGCTCATGGTAACGAGTGTGTGGTCAGCCTGGTGTGCTATCACTCAGCCCATGCCCCCCCCCCCCCCGTTTTCTGTAAGTTTCTGTGTTTCAGTTCTCTATAGTTACATATGAGCAAAACCATCTGGTAGTTGTCCTTACCTCCTTATATAACTTCAATAAGTACAATCACCTCTAGTTCCATCTATTTTGTCCCAAAAGACACAATATCATTATTTTAATTGTAGAGTAGTATTCCATTGAGTATATATCCCATTATTTCTTTTTTATATTTATTTTATTTATTTATTCCCTTTTGTTGCTCTTGTTTATCATTGTTTTTGTTATTATTGCTGTTGTCATTGCTGTCGTCATTGCTGTCGTCATTGTTGTATAGGACAGAGAGAAATGGAAAGAGGAGGGAAAGACAGAGAGGGGGAGAGAAAGTTAGATACCTGCAGACCTGCTTCACCGCTTGTGAAGTGACTCCATGCAGGTGGGGAGCCGGGGGCTCGAACTGGGATCCTTATGCCGGTCCTTGTGCTTTGCACCACGTGTGCTTAACCTGGTATGCTACTGCCCGACCCCCATTATTTCTTTTTTAAAAAGATTTTTTTTTTTTTTTTTACTTATTAATCAGAAAGATAGGAGAGAAAAAACAAGACATCATACTTGTACATGTGCTGCTGGGGATTGAACTCAGAACCTCAGGCTTGAGAGTACAATGCTTTATCCAGAGCACCACCTCCCAGATCTCAAAACTATTTATTTTATTTACTTTTTGTTGTTGTTGTTGTTAATCAGAGCACTGCTCAGCTCTGGCTTATGGTGGTGCAAGGGACTGAACCTGGGACTTCAGAGCCTCAGGCATGAGAGTCTCTTTGTATAACCATTATGCTGTCCACCCCTGCCCTACCCCATAATTTCTTTATCCAGTTGTATGTCTATTGGATATTAAGGTTGCTTCCCTTTCTTTGGCCCTGAGTTTCAATGAGACATCTTTCTGATATGTCTAGAGGCAGAGTTCCAGACCTAATAGAGTGGATCTAATCCTTTTGTGGCTTTCAATCTGATAAATCCTCTTAGTGTCCTGGATTTTAATGACCACCTGGTTCTAGACATGGCATCCAGCTAGAGACACCTTGTCAAACCAAAGTGTTTTATGAACTGTCTATGTCAGTGCTTGGCCATCAGCAGGCAAGCTTCATGGTGATCAGATACCACAAGTAGGTATCATCAAACATTTACTGTCCCTATGGAAAAGTCCTACTCATTCCTCAAAACTAACAAACAAAACCTTTATGTGGGGGGCCAGGCAGTGGTGCACCTAATTAAACACACTTGTTACTATATACAAGGAACTAGTTTTTTTTTATTGTTTTTTTATTTTATTTATTTATTTATTTATTTATTTTTGCCTCCAGGGTTATTGCTGGGGCCCAGTGCCTGCACGGTGAATCCACTGCTCCTGGAAGCTATTTTTTCCCCCATTTGTTGCCCTTGTTGTGGTTATTATTATTGTTGTTGATGTCATTGTTGGATAGGACAGAGAGAAATCGAGAGAGGAGGGGAAGAGAGGGGGAGAGAAAGATAGACACCTGCAGACCTGCTTTATTGCCTGTGACGTGACTCTCCTGCAGGTGGGGAGCCAGGGATCGAACCGGGATCCTTCCGCCAGTCCTTCTGCTTTGTGCCATGTGCGCTTAACCCGCTGTGCTACGACCCGACTCCCAAGGAACTAGTTTTGAATCCCCTGTTTCCTACCTTCATTGGGGAAGCTTCATGAGTGGTGAAGCAAGTACTGCAGGTCTCTCTCGGTCTCTTTCCCTATCACCCTCTCCTCTCTCAATTTCTTTCTATATTATTAAATAAGGGGCGGGGGAGAAGTCCCCCTGGAGTGGTGGATTTATCGTGCAAGTCACAAGCCTCATCAATAACCCTGATGGCAAAAACAAAAACAACCCCACAGGGGCCAGGTGGTGGTGCACCTGTTTGAGCGCACATGTTACAATGCTCAAGGACCCCATTTGGAGTCCCTGGTCCCCACCTACAGGGGGAAAGCTCTACAAGTGATGAAGCAGGGATGCAGGTGTCTCCTTTCTCTCTCCCTCTCTATCTCTCCCTTCCGTCTCAAAATTCTGATGGTCTCTATCAAATAAATAAAGATGAAAAATTAAAAATACCCCACAAAATGGTATATATGAAGGCTTCAGAATAATTTCATGATTAGTTAATAATAATTTCAAGAGTATTGAGGAAAACATAAATAAGGATGGCAGATAATAGACATTTTTTTTTTAGTAGTCCAGGGTAACTTTTCCTTATTTATTTTGTGACCAAAGTACTGCTCATCTTTGACTTATGATGGTACTGAGAATTGAACCTGAGATTTCAGGACTTCAGGCATGGAAATCTTTCACATAGCCATTGTGCTATCTCCCCAACCCCAATTTTCAAAGTATTAACACAAAGAAGTAGTTGAAATGTGTTCCTTTTCTTTCCTATAAAAGTTTTTTGTTCCAATGCTCAGTTATTTTCATAATCAATGAATTTATATCTCTGTTTCTCATTTAATGCAAACTTAAGGTATAATTTGTAGTCTATAAAAATATCTCACTTCTGTGCTGGGTGTTTCACACCTGGTTGAACACACATGTTACAATGCACAAGGACCCGGGTTTGACTCCCCATCCCCACCTGCAAGGGGAAAGCTTTGTGAGTGGTGAAGCAGTGTTGCAGATATTTCTTTCCTTCTCTGTTCCCCCCTTCCTTCTTGATTTCTATGTGTCTCTACCCAATAAATAAATAAAGATAGTAACTTTTTTCTTTTGCCTCCAGGGTTATCCCTATGGCTCAGAACCTACACTACAAATCCACTGCTCCTGGAGGCCATTTTTTCCCCATTTGTTGCCCTTGTTATATTTATTGTTATCATTGTCATTGTTGTTGTTGGATAGGACAGAGAGAAATCAAGAGGGGAGGGGAAGACAGAGAGGGGGAAGAGAAAGACACATGCAGACCTGCTTCACCGCCTGTGAAGTGACCCCCTGCAGGTGAGGAGCTTGGGCTTAAACCGGTCTCCTTATGATGGTCCTTGTGCCATATATATGACATATATACTAATTCCTCTCATCTTCATTCTTTAAATAGTTGTCGCAGCTGACTTCGGAGCAAATGAATTTGAAAGCTGATGACTACAACTAACTGACAGCTGTGACTGTTCTTGGAGCTCTGGGTTCTTTTCAGGAATGATCTGGTCAGTAATGTCCTTTTTAAAATATTTACTTAGTTATTTATTCCCTTTTGTTTCCCTTGTTGTTTTATTATTGTAGTAGTAGTTGTTGTTGTTGTTGTTATTGATGTCATCATTGTTGGATAGGACAGAGAGAAATGGAGAGGGGAGGGGAAGACAGAGAGAGGGAGAGAAAGAGAGACACCTGCAGACCTGTTTCACCACTTCTGAAGGGACTTCCCTGTAGGTGGGGAGCTAGGGGCTTGAACTAGGATCCTTCCTTCATTGTGCTTTGCACCATGTGTGCTTAACCCACTATGCTACCGCTCGACTCCCTGGTCAGTAATGTCCTTAAGGGTTTGTTCTTATTGACCTTCTTACCATAGAGGAAAGAATGTGGATATTTCTGTCCTAACCCTTAGGTTAAAGAAGTATTGGGTATATACAGTTAAATGCTAGGTCTTTAGAAAATATTTCAGGAAGAGCTTGCATTTTGCTAGCTGAAAATAGATGGGTTTCTGGTCTTCCATTCTGTACTATTGCCAAATGCAGTGTAAGAATTGCAACAACTTTGAGTAAAGTTAGTGAGTTCATATTCATTGTTTTTTCTTTGCTTTTTTAGATATAGACAGAGAAATTTTTAGATATAGACAGAGAGAAAGGTTAGAAGGCATGGAGAGAGGGAGAGAAAGAGAGAGATTGAGAGAGAACATAAGAGAGAGTGCTGCAGCTTCTCCCCTGTAGGTGGGGACCTAGTGCTTGAACCAGAGCCCTTGCACATAGTAATGTGCACCACCACCTGCCCCCCACCTCAATTTTTATTTTAGAAGTATTTTATTTTTGTTGTAGATATTATTATTGTTGTTATTGATGTTGTTGTTGGATAGGACAGAGAGAAATGCAGAGAGAAGGGGATGACAGGAGAAGAGAAAGACACCTGCAGACCTGCTTCACTGCCTGTGAAGCGACCTCCCCCTGCAGGTGGGGAGCCAGGGACTCAAACCGGGATCCTTCTGCCGGTCCTTGCACTTTGTGCCACATGCACTTAACCTGCTGTACTACCGCCTGACTCCCTATTTTAGAAGTATTTTACCTACATATTTAAAGTAACAAACTCACATTTCCTCCATGTATATCCCCCATCTCAAATACAGAGAAACACTAAAATAAAAAAGCTTTAAAATAATTTTGTTATTACCCAGCAAAAGTCTTCAGAATTGAAAACTTGAATTCTTGGAATGCAAATTTCCTTTTATAAGAAGGTGAAAATAACTTTAGCCCCAAATAAAGAAGCAGTAAGGTGATCCGGGAGGTGGCACAATGGATAAAGCATTGGACTCTCAAGCATGAGGTCCTGAGTTCGATCCCCAGCAACACATGTACCAGAATGATGTCTGGTTCTCTCACTTTCTCTCTCTCTCTTCCTATCTTTCTCTCTGATAAATAAATAAAATAAAATAAAATAAAATAAAAAGAAATTAAAAAAAGAAGCAGGGAGCCGGGCGGTAGCGCCGCGGGTTAAGCGCAGGTGGTGCTAAGCGCAAGGACCGGCATGAGGATCCCGGTTCGAGCTCCCGGCTCCCCACCTGCAGGGGAGTCGCTTCACAGGTGGTGAAGCAGATCTGCAGGTGTCTGTCTTTCTCTCCTCCTCTCTGTCTTCCCCTCCTCTCTCCATTTCTCTCTGTCCTATCCAACAACGACGACATCAACTACAACAACAATAACTACAACAACAATAAAAAAAAAAAGACAAGGGCAACAAAAGGGAAGATAAAATTACAAAAATATATTTAAAAAAAAAGAAGCAGTAAGTAATAATCCTATTTCTGCAGAGAAGAATTTTTGATGCCTTAGTACTATTAGTATGGATAGGAAGGACTTTAATGCTGGTACTCAGACAAGTATAACTATAAAAATTAATCTTGAGTGGTCCGGGAGGTGGCGCAGTGGCTAAGGAACTAGACTCTCAAGCATGAGGTCCTGAGTTCAATCCCCGGCAGCACATGTACCAGAGTGATGGCTGGTTCTTTCTCTTCTCCTATCTTTCTCGTGAATAAATAAATAAATTCTTTTAAAAAATTAATCTTGAACTATCTTATATCACAAATCAATTTTAGGTACATTAAAGACTTACAGGAAAAAGTAAAAATTTTGAAAGCTTTTGTTGAAGAATCTCTGTGCTTTGGAGATACGGGAAATTTCTTAAATGACACACAGAAAAAGTAGCTCATGAAAGGAATAGGTTCATAACCTCAGTTATATCAGTGTTTCTCTTCAAGCTGGAGAAATAGCTCACTTGGATACTGTGCTGCTTTGCCATACACGTGAACCGGGTTCAAGCCTGGCCTCTACCTCATTGGAGGGGCTGTGGTGTCTCTCCTACCCTCTCTGTCTCTCTCTCTGTCTCTCATTAATGAATAAATACGTTGAAAGAATAAACTAAAGCAGAATGTTGACCTGGTATAGTGGCTCTGCACATGGGCTCTGAGGCAGAAGAGCTTCAGGTTCAAACCCCATTCTCACCAGAAACCAGAATGTCACCCCTCTGGGGGAAAAAAGAAAAAAGAATAAACTAATTAAAACACACAAATTATAGGATAAAGATAATACAATGGAAGAAAGAGCCCATAGCTTAAGCGAAGATCACAGAAAGGAAAAACCAGGTATATGAAAAGCAAATAGACACACTGGAAATCAGGAACACACAATTAAAAAAAAAGACATCATTTTAGTAGTCTGGGAGGTGGCGCAGTGGTTAAAGAATTGGACAACATGAAGTCCCGAGTTCAATCCCCAGCAGCACATGTACCAGAGTGATGTCTGCTTCTTTCTATCTTTCTCATAAATAAAATCTTAAAATATATAAAATAAAATAATATAAATACATAATAAAATACATAAAATAAAATATTGATATATACATATTAAATATATATATCCATTTTATGCATGTAGTTGGCAATTTGAAAAATACCACAATAATAAGTACTCGTAAGAATTGGGAACTGGGGCCAGGCTGTGGCCCACCTGGTTAAGTGCACACATTACAGTGCACAAGGACCCAGGTTCGAGCCCCCAGTCCGCACCCGCAGGGGGAAAACTTCCCGAGTGGTGAAGCAGGGCTGCAAGTGTCTCTCTGTCTCTCTTCTCTATCTTCCCCTTCCCTCTCAATTTCTCTCTGTCTCTATACAATAATAAATAAAACATAAATTTTTAAAAAAAATAGAATTGGGAAACAGTAGAAGAACATTACATAATGAGTATTGCACTCCTATCTTACAAGTCAACTTTAGGTGGATTAAAGACTTACATGGAAAGGCAAAAATGTTTAAAACATTAGCTGCAGAATGTCTATCCTTTGGGGATAAGGGAAATTTCTTAAATTAGACACACAAGTTAGCAAAATTATTTTGGAAGCCAATTTAACATCACTACTAAAGTCTAAAGATGTGTATGCTTCAAGGCCTCCAATTCCTTTTTTTTAATATTTATTTTATTTATTTATTCCCTTTTGTTGCCCTTGTTGTTTTATTGTTGTAGTTATTATTGTTGTTGTCGTTGTTGGATAGGACAGAGAGAAATGGAGAGAGGAGGGGAAGACAGAGAGGAGGAGAGAAAGACACCTGCAGACCTGCTTCACTGCCTGTGAAGCGACTCCCCTGCAGGTGGGGAGCCGGGGTTCGAACCGGGATCCTTATGCCGGTCCTTGTGCTTTGCGCCATCTGCGCTTAACCCGCTGCGCTACAGCCCGACTCCCAAGGCCTCCAATTCCTTTCCTAAGTATTCTGGGGAAAAAATCTTGAGTGTTTTTTTTCCAGAATTCACCTTCTCTCTCTCTGTGTCCTCATAACACATTTTTTACAGTTGTGAGGGAGAAAGACTAGCCTTGCTCAGTCATTTACAATGTTCATTTGTTTCTGTCTTTCTTGTTTTATGTGGTGGTAGAATCAAGCCAAGTACCTCACATGTGCAAAGTATGCACTCTCCTGATGAACAACCTCCTTGGCCTCATAATAGTTTTTTTTTAAAATAAATAAACTATAGCAACAATAACAACCACAACAAGGGCAACAAAAATAGGGGAGGGGGAATGTCCTCCAGGAGCGGTGGATATGTAGTGCTGGTACCGAGCCCCAGCAATAACCCTGGAGGGAAAAAATTAAATTAAATTAAACAAACAAACTGGGGGCCAGGGGTAGAGCAGCTGGTTAAGTACATATGGCGCAAAGTGCAGGGACCAGTATAAGGATCTGGTTCGATTCCCCGGCTCCCCACCTGCAGTGGGGGATCGCTTCATAAATGGTGAAGCAGGTCTGCAGGTGTTTCTCTTTCTCTCCCCCTCTCAGCCTTCCCCTCCTCTCTTGATTTCTTTCTCTTCTATCCAACAACAATTAGAACAATAATAATAACAACAATGATAAACAAAGGCAACAAAAGGGAAAAAATAGCCTCCAGGAGTAGTGGATTCATAGTGCAGGCACTGAGTCCCAGCAATAACCCTGGAGGCAAAAAATAAATAAATAAAAATAATAAGTAAACTACCAAGGGGTAGCAAGAGAACCAGAGCATCCCTCTGGCACATGTAATGCCAGGGATTTCAATCAGAACCTCATGCTTGAGTGTCCAGGATTTTTTTCCCACCATCACTTCCTGGTCTATACCCCATAAAAATTAATAGCAGCAGACAAAACAGTATTAACAGTAAAATGACATTATGCCAACAGTATAGTTGATAACTTTTTTTTTTTTGCCTCCAAGGTTATTGCTGGGGCTTGGTGCCTGTACCACAAGTCCACTGCTCCTGGAGGCTATTTTTTTTTCCCCTTTTGTTGCCCTTGTTGTTGTTGTTTTTTATCGTTGTTGTGGATGTTATTGTTGTTGTTGTGGATGTTGTTGTTGTTAGATAGAACAGAGAGTAATCGAGAGGGGAGGGGAAGACAGAGGGGGAGAGAAAGATAGACACCTGCAGACCTGCTTCACCGCCTGTGAATGGACCCCCCCCCCCTTGTAGGTGGGATCCTTAAGCTGGATCTTGTGCTTTGTGCCATGTGTGCTTAACTACCGCCCAACCCCCCCAGTTGATAATTTTTGTATAGCTATTCAGTGAAACGTAATACAGCAGTGAAAATGGATGAATTACAGCTATACAGCATCCTGGATGAGTCTCCAGAACATAGTGCTATGGTCTGGAAAGCAAATAATAAAAGATGACACACAATCTAATTCTTTTTATAGAGACTCCAAAAGCAATATTCAACAATAGATTGTCATTTTCGAATGCAAACTCTTTTTTCTCAAATGCCCAGAATTTGAAAGACTAGATGAGGCAGCAATAACTAATAAACTTGTCTTTAAAAATGCAACCCACAAAAGTAGGCAAAAGACTCTTCTCCAAAGAAGATATATAGAGGGAGTGGGGCAGTAGCGCAGCGGGTTAAGCGCATGTGGCGCAAAGCCCCAAGGACTGGGTAAGGACCCTGGTTCGAGCCCCCGGCTCCCCACCTGCAGGGGAGTCGCTTCACAGGCGGTGAAGCAGGTCTGGAGGTGTCTGTCTTTCTCTCCCCCTCTCTGTCTTCCCCTCCTCTCTCCGTTTCTCTCTGTCCTATCCAACAACAATGACATCAGTAATGACTGCAACAATAAAACAGCAAGGGCAACAAAAGGGAATAAATTTTTTTTTTAAAAAAAGAAGATATATAGATGGCTCAGCTTCATTGTTTAGAGAAGTGCAGATGGAAAACCACAATGAATGGACCCAGGGTCATTATGGGATGCAGAAGGTGGGCAGTCTGGCTTCTGTAATTGCTTCCCTGCTGAACATGGGCATTGACAGGTTGATCCATACTCCCAGCCTGTCTCTCTCTTTCCCCAGTGGGGTGGGGATCTGGTGAAGCGGGGCTCCAGGATACATGGTGGGGTTGTCTGCCCAGGGAAGTCCATGCTTCCAGAGGATTAAAGAGTAGGAAAGCTATCAGGGGAGGGAATTGGGTCATGGAGTTCTGGTGCATTGAATTGTGTGGAATTCACTCCTCTTATCCTATGGTCTGGCAAACGCTAGAAGAAGAAGAATCCTATGGTCTTGTCAGTGTGTCCATTTTATAAATAAAAACTAAGGAAGAAAGAGAGGAAGGAAGGAAGGAAGGGAGGAAGGGAGGGAGGAAGGAAGGAAGGGAGAAAGAGAAAGGGGGTCGGGCGGTAGCACAGCGGGTTAAGCGCACATAGTGCAAAGCGCAAGGACATGTGGAAGGATCCTGGTTCCAGCCCCAGCTCCCCACCCGCAGGGGAGTCGCTTCATGGGCGGTGAAGCAGGTGTGCAGGTGTCTATCTTTCCCTCCCCCTCTCTGTCTTCCCCTCCTCTCTCCATTTCTCTCTGTCCTATCCAACAACAACAACATCAACAAGGACAATAATAACTACAACAATAGATAATAAAAAGGGTAACAACAACAACAACAACAACAACAACAAAGAAAGAGAAAAACCACAATGAGAAGAGCCTATGTCAAAAAGAATAGAAACAGTAAGTGTTGGCTAGGATGTGAAGAAAAAAGGAAGGTGGCACAGTGGATAAAGCACTGGAATCTCAGCAAATGTACCAGAGTGATGCCTGATTCATTCTCTCTCTCTCTCTCTCTTTCTCTCCTTCATGTATAAATAAATTAAAATATTTTAAAAAGGAATTCTGGAACACTGTTGATGGTAATTAAATTGGTACCACCACTGTGGAACTACCTCAAAAAGCTAAAAATGGAAATATCATACTCCTGGGCATTTCTCTGAAGGATCCAAAGACACTAATGTGTATATAAGACTCACTAGACTCACTATTTTGAGCATTCTTGAAATTTTGTTTTAAATTGACATGTAAATGCAAAAGCCATTTCAGTCTCATCTGATAGTCGACTCCAGAGAAAAAAAGAACTTTATGAGGAGAAGTGTATGGGCTTCTTTTATACTCGGGATACCTCATGAAGTAAGTGCTATTATATCTGCTTTACAAATCCGAAAAACTCCACAGAAAATTAAATAATTTGCTTGTGATCTTTCTCCTAATAAAGATAGGGCCAGGATTCTAAGCTGAGGAGTATAGTTCTCTTTCTATAGCCAGATAAGATGATCCAGGTTTGGAGAAACTCTGTCTGGGAAAGATGAGTAATTTGGGAGAGAGACAGACTTCTTTGAGGCTGCGTCACTAGAGCTAGGAAAGACAGGGAGGGGGGCTGGCAGTGCATCTGGTAAAGCACACGTTACAATCCATAAGGATTGGGGGGGGGGGATAGCATAATGGTTATGCAAAGAGACCCTTGTACCTGAGGCTCCAAAATCCCCAACCAGAAACCAGAGTTGAACAGTGCTCTGGTCAGAAAATAAATAAATAAATAAATAAATAAACAATACACAGCGACCTTACGGGGGAGGGGGATTTTATTTTATTTATTTATTTTTGGCAGTTATCTCTCCTTCTCTATATACCCTGTCACTCTCAGTTTCTGTCTGTATCAAAAATAAAATAAAATAAAGTAAAATAGGGGGCTAATTAATGGAGTACCTGGTTAAGTGCACAAGGACCCAGGTTCAAGCCCCCAGTCCCCACCTGCAGGGGGAAAGCTTCGGGAGCAGTGAAACAGTGTTACAGGTGTATCTCTTTCTCTTCCTATTTTTCCCCTTCTCTCTCAGTTTATCTCTGTCTCTAGCCAATATATAAGTAAATAAATAAAATTTAAATAATGACAAGAAAAGCCAAAAGAAAGAGATTGGGAGTCTCTGGGCATCTAGTCAGAAGACTAGCTATAAACTGCAACCACAAGTTCTGGTTTTCTTAGGGGAATTCCAGTTTCTTCCAGTTTCCCATCATGTTTATTAGTGGCTCTTGAACTTCCAGGTTGAGATGATGAAGTGTGTGGCCAGCCTACTCATAGAGCAGCTTCCTCTTGAACATAAGCAGTGGTCCTAGAGAATCTTAACTGTGGGATTTTCCAGAGGCTTTACAGAAAGAGTGAAAAGGCAGGTGTCGGGCGGTATCACAGCGGGAAGGACTGGTGTAAGGATCCCGGTTCGAGCCCCCGGCTCCCCACCTTCAGAGGAGTCACTTCACAGGTGGTGAAGTAGGTCTGCAGGTGTCTCTCTTTCTCTCCCCCTCTCTGTCTTCCCCTCCTCTCTCCATTTCTCTCTGTTCTATCCAACAACAGCAACATCAATAACAACAATAAAACAACAAGGGCAACAAAAGGGAATAAACAAATATTTTTTAAAAAGTGTAAAGGCAGACCCCTAGCCAAGCATTAACAAACAAAGGAAACAGTGCACCTCTAGGTCAGATCACTATCTGAACTGTCCCCCCCTGCTTGCCCATCCCTCCACCATTCTAAGGGTTCACTGGATTTTCACTTTTGTGATATCCTCATGCCTGGGGGCCAAAGAGATTGAGATTAAGAGTGGAATTACAGGGAGGGAAAATATTGTATTGTTACTGCAAAAGGGTTAGAACTAAAGGTAAGGGCGGAGGGTAGATAGCATAATGGTTATGCAAAAAGACTCTCATGCCCGAGGCTCCAAAGTCTCAGGTTCAATCTCCCGCACCACCGTAAACCAGAGCTGAACAGTGCTCTGGTAAAAAAAAATAATAATAAAAGTAAAAATAAAGGCAAGCCTCAACTGGGGAAATAGCTTAACCAGTACAGCATCAGACAGACTCTCATATCTCAGGTTCCTGGTTCCATCCCCAGCACCACATGTACTGGAGTGGCGTCTCTTGGGCTTGTGTGTGTTTCTTCTCTCTTGTGTATCACTGTCTGTCATATGTAATGAATAAAAAACAAATCTAGAAAAAAAAAACTAATGGGATTTTATATGTTACCTTCAGTCCCCACAGGAAAAAGGACTGGAATTCTAGACCTGGAGACTAGGAAAAGTAGCACCATCACAGAGCAAGAACCTTCCATGTGTGAGGGCTCACCCCCACACACACACATACACCTCATCAGAGAGTAACCAAGACCAAACCACTGGGACTCCAAAGATGCTGGAGCAGTGCCTGACCTCTGTCTTTTTCTTGAAAAATTTTAAAATGAATTTCAGGCCCTGGATGGCTAAGGTAAGAATCCTGAAGTTCTGAAACAGGTAGGTGTTAGAATGTTTACTGTGATCCACTGAACAGCACAGGAACAGTGAGTTAAGTAGACTGGAACTCCAGCCACTGAGGGGAGGAGCCTCAGCCTGTAGAGTGAGTGGGAGCTGCTGTAAGAAGTACTTGTGGGGGGCTGGGCAGTAGTGCAGCGGGTTAAACACACATGGCGCAAAACTCAAGGACCAATTAAGGATCCCACTCTGAGCCCCCAGGTCCCCACCTGCAGGAGGGTGGCTTCACAAGCGGTGAAGCAGGTCTGCAAGTGTGTATCTTTCTCTCCCCCTCTCTGTCTTCTCATCCTCTCTTGATTTCTGTCCTATCCAACAATGATGACAGCAATAACAACAACAACAGTAATAATAATAACAATAAAAAACCCAAGGGCAACAAAAGGGTAAAAATGGCCTCTAGGAGCAATGGATTCATAATGCAGGTACTGTGTAACAGCAATAACCCTGGAGGCAAAAAAGAAAGTCCATGTGAGGGGCAGAGGTAGATAGTATAATGGTTATACAAAGAGACTTGAGGTTCCAAAGTCCCAGGTTCAATCCCCCGCACCACCATAAGCCAGAGCTGAAGAGTGCTCTGGTAAAAATTAAAAAAAAAAAAAGGAGTACATGTGAGGGCCATCATATTAGAGAGCTGCTCTGTGCAACTCAGAGAGAAGCAAACAAAAGGGAGTCAGGCGGTAGCGGAACCGGTTAAAGCGCAAGGATCCTGGTTCGAGCCCCAGGCTCCCCACCTGTAGGGGAGTCGCTTCACAAGTGGTAAAGCAGGTCTGCAGGTGTCTGTCTTTCTCTCCCCCTCTCTGTCTTCCCCTCCTCTACATTTCTCTCTGTCCTATCCAACGACGACAATAATAAAACAACAAGGGCAACAAAAGTGAATAAATAAATAAATAAAAAAGAAGCACTATGATAAAATATCCTTTAAAAAAGAGAGAAGCGAAAAAGCTTCAGGAAAATACTACTTCTTCAGCTGGAACTTGTCATGCGAATTGAAGGAGAGAAATCACAACTTTGGCTCCCTCAGCTTTATGGAAGCAAGAGCCCTGATCTCATCCTTCTATAATAGCTTAAATCTAGGTTTTAATTAATTAATTAAAAACATATTTTTATTTATTATTGTTTATATATATATATATATATATATAGAGAGAGAGAGAGAGTATTTGAGAAGGGAGAGGGAGAAAGAGAGCGAGAGAGACAGAGAGACACCTGTAGCCTTGGCTCACCACTCATGAAACTTTACCCCTGCAGGTAGGGACCAGAGGGTTGAACCTGGGTCCTTATGCACTGTAATGTGTGCACTTAGCCAGGTTCACCACTGCCTGGCCTCCTCTTCTCTCTCTCTATTTCTTTCTTTCTTTCTTTCTTTCTTTCTTTCTTTCTTTCTTTCTTTCTTAGGAGGAGAGAGAGAAAGAACCAGACATCACTCTGGTACATGTGCTACCAGTAATTGAACTCAGGACCTCATGCTTGAGAGTCCAATGCTTTATCTACTGTACCACCTCCCATCTGGGGTGGGGGGGGTCACTTCACAGGTATTGAAGCAGGTTTGCAGGTGTCTTTCTCTCCCCCTCTCTGTCTTCCCTTCCTCTGTCTATTTCTCTCTGTCCTATGCAACAACAATAGTAGCAACAATAACAACAACAAAATGGGGAAAAAATGGCCTAGGAGTAGTGGATTTGTAATGCAGGCACCGAGCCCCAGCGATAACCCTGGAGGATGGAGATATATATATAATTTGGAAGTGTGGGAGTTTGGCCAGTAGTGCAGAGGGTTAAGCACAGGTGGTGCAAAGCGCAAGGATCGGTGTAAGGATCCCGGTTCGAGCCCCGGCTCCCCACCTGCAGGGGCATTGTTTCACAAGCAGTGAAGCAGATCTGCAGGTGTCTGTCTTTCTCTCCCCCACTCTGTCTTCCCCTCCTCTCTCCATTTCTCTCTGTTCTATCCAACAACAACAGCAATAACAACAACAACAACAATAAGACAACAAGGGGAACAAAAGGGAATAAATAAAAATAAAATAATTTGGAGGCACAAGCATAGGAAAGTAAGCAGAAAGAAACTGGTTGGTAGAGGTAAACCAGAAAGGTTATTGTGAGTTGATGTTGGGAACCTGAAGAAGGGGGTGTTTAGAGCTAAGGGGGTTTGAGGGCAGGGAGATCTTGGGTGGCATGTTTAGAGGCCTCATGCAAAAAAAAAAAAAAAAAGCTCACTATAATATAAAAATGTTGGGTTTTCTGGGGCTGCAAGTGCGATGACTGCCACAAGGAGGCGCTCTGGCTACATCGACTTTGGTTTCCGAAGCGCGTTCCATTTCCCCACTGCTCTGCTCAGTTTTTAAGGGCTCTCTAACTAGAGGTCTGTCACACTCCAGCCATAGTCAGCCAGCCTATCATTAGTGCCAAGTCTTCCTCCTGGAGCGGTGACAGTGTAAATTTCAGCAACGGCAGAAAGGGGACAAATACAGCTGTTGTGCATTTTAGAATAATTGCTACAGGCCATTTGGAGACAGCTTTATAATAACAGCACTTATGCAGACTTATACAATATTTTACTTTTCTATTTCATCTCCCACTCCCCCCACTCCACATTCTGTATTGTGACTGTGTTAATCCTCTCAACTCGTGTGGATCTGGAATTATCTGTCTCACAAAGGGAGACTCTCTCATCTTTTCAACATCCGTTCACATGTGGTTCCTTCTGCTAGGAGCTGCCTGCTCCCTCTCCTCACCTAGTTAACTGTAGGCAGCCATTTGTGAAAAGCCTCTTCTTACTCAAGCCTGAAGCTGGGCTCTAGCTTAAAAAATTTTTTTTCTTTAAATGTACTTATTTATTTATTTATAGCTCTAGTTTTTACATCCATCTTCTCCACTTTACTCATCTGTTCACATCTGCCTCGTTGTACTCTAAATATTTTTAAGGTTTTTTTATTTTATTATCTTTTTTAAAAAATATTTTTATTTTACTTTATTTATTATTGGATAGAGACAGAGAGAAATTGAGAAGGAAGGGGTAGGGAGAGAGGGAGAGAAACAGAGAGACACCTACAACCCTGCTTCACCACTTGTGAAGCTTTTCCCCTGCAGGGGGGGACCAGGGGTTTGAACCTGGGTTCTTGAACACTGTAGTGTGTGTGCTTAACCAGGTGCACCACCACCTGGCCCCTATTTTATTATCTTCTTAAATTTTTTTTATATTTATTATTTTCCCTTTTGTTGCCCTTGTTTTATTGTTGTAGTTATTATTGTTGTCATTGTTGTTGGATAGGACAGAGAGAAATGGAGAGAGGTGGGGAAGACAGAGAGGGGGAGAGAAAGACAGACACCTGCAGACCTGCTTCACCGCCTGTGAAGCGACTCCCCTGCAGGTGGGGAACTGGGGGCTCGAACCAGGATCCTTCCGCCAGTCCTTGCCTTTGCGCCATGTGTGTTTAACGCGCTGTGCTACTGCCCGACTCCCAAGTTTTTAAAAATTATCTTTATTTATTTATTGGACAGAGACCGCTAGAAATTGAGAGGGAAGGGGGTGATAGAGAGGGAGCGAGGGGGCTGGGCAGTGACGCACCGGGTTGGGTTAAGTGCACACTGTACAAGTGCAAAGACCCGCGCAAGGACGCACATAAGGATCCCAGTTCCAGCCGCCAGCTCCCCACTTGCGGGGGCAGGGCAGGGCAGAGCAGAGGAGGGGGGGTTATCGGTTTACAAGCTGTGAAGCAGGTCTGCAGGTGTCTTTCTCTCCCCCTCTCTGTCTTCCCCTCCTCTCTCCATTTCTCTCTGTCCTATCCAACAACAACAGCAATAACAACAATAATAATCACAACAACGATAAACAACAAGGGCAACAAAAGGGGAAAAAACAAGCCTCCAGGAGCAGTAGCTTCTTAGTGCAGGCACCCAGCCCCAGCAATAACCCTGGAGGCAAGGGGAAAAAAAAAGGGGGGAGAGAGAGACAGAGGTACACCTGCAGACCTGCTTCACCACTTGTAGGGCTTTCCTCCTCCAGGTGGGAATCAGAGGCTTGATCCCAGGTCCATCCTTGAACATTGTAACATGTGCACTCAACCAGGTGCACCACCACCCTCCCCACTAAGTATTTCTTATCTGTCACTTCCACCATCCCCCCCCCCAAGTTTCCATAAGCTTTCTAAACTTTCCTCAGTGTTTACTAAAAATTCCAATGGGGGCAGGGTGGTAGAGTACCTGGTTGAGCACACATGTTACAATACTCAAGGACCTGGGTTCAAGTCCCCAGTTCCTTCTCTCTCAATTATCTTTTTTTTAAAAAAGAATTTGTTTATTTATTCATGAGAAAGATAGGCAGAGAGAGAAAGAACCAGACAGCACGCTGCCATATGTGGTGCTGGGGATTGAACTCAGGACCTCATGGTTGAGAATCCAATGCTTTATCCACTGCGCCACCTCCCGGACCACCTCTCTCAATTATCTTATCACACCCTTCTCTCTCAATTTCTGGCTGTATCTGTCCAATAAATAGATAATTAAAAAAATTTTCAATAAAGTGAGCCCGTGAGTCAATGAATAAATAAAATAGGTGCTCAGAAATAAAAGCCTTTTCCCTATCTGGAGTCCATACAGAGGGATGGAAATATCCATAAATTTAGACCTGAGCTAGAATGTCTCACTAGCTGCTGTGATGCACTGCATCCAGTCAGCTCCACAGAAAACTCCTGCGTGGACAAGTCCATAAACTCCAGTGCTGGCCCAGCAAGACTTTGAGGGCTGTCATCTGTGTGCAAGACCTGGGTGACATGGATTACTCGTAAAGACTGTCTGCCTTTCATGGCAGCCTAAGAACCAGTTTAGGACTGATATGCTGAAGTGTCAATCCCTTGGTGCTATGGATCTCTGATATATATATTCCCTTTTGTTTCCCTTGTTGTTTTATTGTTGTAGTTATTTTTGTTGTTATTGATGTCATTGTTGGATAGGACAGAGAGAAATGGAGAGTGGGGGAGAGAAAGACAGATACCTACAGACCTGCTTCACCGTCTGTGAAGCGACTCCCCTGCAGGTGGGGGGCTGGGGGTTTGAACCGGGATCCTTACGCCGGTCCTTGTGCTTTGCCCACATGCGCTTAAGGATCTCTGGCTTTTGTGGGGATGGGGGAGACCTAACTTCTAACGACTACAAGGCCCCTGAACTTTAGGCACCTTCTTTCTGAGAGACTCAAAGACAAGCATGGACTGCCTGCACCCATGTCTCCTGATTATCCTCTTTACTGCTTTCCAGTTAAGGTTTCAGAGCAAAACCAAACAAGATCAACCTATGATGAATGATGAATCCTAGTCATCATCCTCTCCTGTCCTTTGGGAGATGGGTGGTAAAAGGATAGCGTATTGGGTATGGATATGGGTTCAAAAAAGCAGCTGGGACTCTTCTTGGTCTCTCCTCCTCTTCCTCGTCTTCCTTCTGTGCCTTCTCCTCCTCCCCCTCTTCTTCCTCCTCCTCCTCCTTTTCTCTCTGTCTCTGTCCCTTTCCTTTTGATGTAGTGCCAGGGATTAAACTCAGGGCCTCATGAATACACTGCATGTATTCTACCTCTGAACCACCTACCTACCTGGTCCAATTTTAATTTTTTTAAAAATACTTTGTTCATTTATTAATGAGAAATATAGGAGAGAGAGAGAAAGAGCCAGACGTCACTGTGGTACATGTGCTTGCAGGGATCGAACTCAGGACCTCATGCTTGAGACTCCAGTACCTCCTGAACCACCAATTTTAATTTTTTAAAATTATTATTATTTATTTTCTGTCGGTCTGGCTTCATGAGAGGAGACAGACGACCAGGGACTCATGGTTGAGCTGTACGCAGTATCTCTTTGTTCATGCAGAACGCAGCGCAATCTATACCAAGCTAAGCTAAACTAAAAACTACAATCTTGTCCTTATAAATATACTAGCCCAGGAGGGTGGGAACAGGATGAGAGGCAGAGAGGGTGGAGAGAAAAGTGACTGGTGAAAATCAGTGTATGACAAGGAGAGGGGGCGGAGCAGGCAAGAATTCTACCACAGAACCACCAATGCCCTGGAGGGAGGGTGGTGCTTGTTCACAGAGGTTATGTAAATAGAATGCCGTGTTAAGCAGGGGGGATTTAAACCAAATGAAACAGAAGGGGTTTTTAGAAGCATACCAACAATTTTCCCTTTTGTTTCCCTTGTTTTTTATTGTTGTTGTAGTTATTGTTGTTATTGATGATGTTGTCATTGTTGGACAGGACAGAGAGAAATGGAAGAGAGGAGGGGAAGACAGAGGGGGAGAGAAAGAGAGACACTTGTAGACCTGCTTCACCACCTGTGAAGCGACTCCCCTGCAGGTGGGGAGCTGGGGGCTCAAACTGGGATCCTTACACCAGTCCTTGTGCCTTGCGCCACCTGCGCTTAGCCCGCTGCACTACCGCCTGACCCCCCAATTTAAATTTTTCTGAGAGAGATCAAAGCATTGTTCTACCATCCATGGAATTCTCATTTTGTCTTTGTTGCTCTCTCATGCATTGTCAAGGACTGAATCTGGGGCTTCCCATTTGTAAGGCACTTACTCTATTGCCAAGCCATCTCCCTGACCCTGACACCTTTCTGTCTTAAACCACAGTTCTCTTCTGTCCATTTTAAAATCCCTTCCTCTTGTTCTTCTTCATTCCTTCTCAAACAGCTAATGAACAGTCACCTGGTAGCAAGCCCTGTCCTGGAGAAACAAAGAGGAATAAGTCTCAGTGCTCTACCTTGAAGAATTCTGGCCAAGAGAACAGTGAACACACACACACATCACACACCAGAAGTGCTACAATGGAGTCATCTACAAGGCCTTGTAATTTCAAACGAGTGGGCCCTGGGAGGAATGGCTGTTTGATAACCAGGTGCTGGGATATCCTGTAGTTTGTAGTGTTTGCTGATTTGTGCATGGAAGATAGTTCTATCCAGTCTGATTTTAGGCTGCTCACTTAATGCCACTGAGGTCAGACTTGGGCAGGGAGGCACAAAGACAGCTTTTTTTTCACATCACACAGTGAGAGCCTGTTACAATACTAATACATCACTGTGCTTTCCGCCTTGTTCCTGAGATCCCAAGCAGAGAACCTCTCCATGCTATGAGCGGGCCTCTACATTTATAGGAATGTGATCTCACAAACGAGTCATTCATATGTATGTGTTCATGTATGTATGCATGCATGTGTGCATATGTCTGTATATGATAGAGGAGAGAGAGAATCAGCTGATCACCTTGGCATTTGCAGTGCTGGGGATTGAGCTCAGGACCTCCTGCTTGTAAACTCAGTGCTCTAGTCACTGTATCACCTCCCAGGCTGCAATGAGATTTGATTTTAAGCCCTTAAGCATATGACAATTTGTTATGCAGCCGTAGAAAGCTGAACAGAGGCTACTATGTTCTTTTTACAGATGTGGGAACTAAGGCTTAGCAGCAGTAAGGAATTCAACCACATCTGTGAGCATAAAGCCAGTGCTGGAGCTGGAAGGCAGGGTGAAGTGTGTCTGACTCCCGTGATTAGGACCTTTGCTCCTATGTCTATGACATAAAACCAGAAAACCATGTCACTGAAACAATGAAGGGCCCAAACCATGGAGATGCTTTTCCTTTATATTTTTAAAGGGACCTGAAAATGTTGCACATTTAAAATGAATCTCCAGGGCTGAGGAGATAGCCTAATGGTTATGCAAAAGACTTTCATGCCTGAAAATCTGGGCTTCCAGGTTTCATATCTAACACCCATAAACCAGAACTGAGCAATGCTCTGTTTTTCTTCATATCTCTCATTTAAATAAATATTTTTATATATTTTTTATTTATTTTCCCTTTTTTGTTGCCCTTGTTTTTTTATTGTTGTAGTTATTATTGTTGTTGATGATGTCATCATTTTTGGGTAGGACAGAGAGAAATGGAGAGAGGAGGGGAAGACAGGGGGAGAGAAAGATAGACACCTGCAGACCTGCTTCACTGCCTGTGAAGTGACTCCCCTGCAGATGGGGAGCCGGGGGCTTGAACTGGGGGCTCAAACTGCACTTAAACCACTGCGCTACTGCTCGACTCCCATAAATAAATATTATTTAAATTCTTAAAAAACGAATCTTTGAGCCATAAGAAGACTAACTGTGGGGGGCAGGGTGGTAGCACACCTGGTTAAGTGCACCCATTACCATGTGTTAGTACCTGGCTCCAAACCTCCCCTCTCCCCATCTGCAGGGTCTTTCTCTCTCCCTAATTCCCCTTATCTCAATTTCTCTCTGTCCTGTCAAAAATAAAAATAGGAAAAAAGGGGCCAGGAGGTGGCGCACTTGGTTTAAGTGCACACATTACAGTGCACAAGGACCCGGGGTCATCCTGGGAAAGCTTCACAAGTCGCGAATCAGTGCTACAGGTGTCTCTCCGTCTCTTTCTGTCTCTATCTCCCCTTCACTTCCCATCCTTTCTCAGCTTCTCTCTATCTCTATCTAATAAATACATAAGTAAGTAAATAATTTAAAAAAATTTTTTAAATAGGAAAAAATGGCTGCTAGGAATGGTAGATTCATTGTGCAGACACTGAGCCCCAGCATAACCCTTGTGGCAATATAAATAAATAAATAAATAAATAAATAAATAAATAAATAAATAAATAGATCAGCTGCAGAGTGTACCCTTGAAGTGGTGGCCCAGGGGGGATCAGGATATTTCCTTCAGAACAATATGTGAAGCTAAGGAAATGTCATTCGGGAGCCAACTCACTCACTAGCATGTCCATTTCTGCTTTTCTCCTCCAGCCTGACCAGATGTGCTCAGAAAATGCCGTTCCCCGTGAATATGTACATGTGTCACAATTTCTGTCAATTTTAGCACAACTGCCAAGGGACTGAACAAAGAGAGTTGGCGATTAACTTCAGAGAACTTGGTTGGAGAGGAATAAAGATATTTAAGGCCTATTTTGTGAACTAATTGCATTTGCATATTTATAGGATTTACTGATATAGCAGTAATTAAAAACTATTTAGTAGTCTTAAAGGACACATAACTCAGTTGCTGTTTGCATAATAAATACTTTTATATTATGTTTGCATAATAAACTCTCTCCCCCTGCTTCTTCCAAAGACACAGGTCCATGTAACAAGTGTCATATCTTCCGTGGAAATAATGGAGAAACCAAATACAAGGACTCGTGAATATAAAGAGGGAACTTCAAAAAAAAATTGTATGTTTATAATTTTCCCTTAATGACTAAAATGGCCTGAATGGCTGTCAGAGGATGGCAAATGCGAACCTCAGGTTAATAAGTCTTTCTTTTCCCCCAGGTGATTTTTTAAGAAGCCAGGAGGAGCATTAGTCCCTGAGGATTTCAGTTTTTTATTGTACTTCACTGATCTGTTTGCAGGACCTGGATGGAGTTCAACTCCACACTCATCCTTCCTAAAAACAGTTCTGAGGTAGGTGAAATCCTTGAAAATTGGGTTATAAGAAATGTGAGGGGGGAGTTGGGTGGTAGCGCAGTGGGTTAAACACACATGGCGCAAACTGCAAGGACCGGCTTAAAGATCCCGGTTCAAGCCCCTGGCTCCCCACCTGCAGGGGAGTCTCTTCACAGGTAGTGAAGCAGGTCTGCAGGTGTCTATCTTTCTCTCCCCCTCTCTGTCTTCCCCTCCTCTCTCCATTTCTCTCTGTGCTAACAACAACGACATCAACAATAATTACAACAATTAAAGCAACAGAAAGGGAATAGATAGATATATAAATAAACAGAAATGTGAGGGCTAAGGAGATACCATAATTGTTATGTAAAAGACTTTCAGGCATGAGGCACTAAGACCCTGGTTCAGTTCCCAGTACCAGCTACTCAGTGCTCTGGAAAGAAAAAGAAAGAGGGGCCGGGTAGGTAGCAGAATGGTTATGCAAAGAAACTCTCATGCCTGTGGCTCCAGAATTGCAGGTTCAATCCCCTGCATCACCAGAAACCAGAGCTGAACAGGGCCTTGATTTAAAAAAAAAAATTAATTGGCAGTCGGGCAGTAGCATAGCTGGTTAAGCGCACATGGCACAAAGCGCAAGGACCAGCATAAGGATCCCGGTTCGAGCCCCTGGCTCCCCACCTGCAGGGAAGTTGCTTCACAAGTGGTGAAGCAGGTCTGCAGGTGTCTATCTTTCTCACCCCCTCTCTGTCTTCCCCTCCTCTCTCCATTTCTCTCTGTCCTATGCAACAACAACAACAATAATAACTACAACAATAAAACAAAGGCAACAAAAGGGAATAAGTAAATATTTAAAAAATGAATTGATTACTACTAATAATAATAAAATAAAATATAAAGAGAGAGTAAAAGGAACCTGGGGAGACAGCATAGTGGTTATAATTTCATGCTTGAGATTCTGAGGTCCCTAGTTCAAGCCCTAGTACCACCATAAATCAGAAAATCAGAGCAGTGGTCTAGTCTATTTCCTCTCCCTCTCTATGTCTCTTGTTAAAATAAAATAAGATTGGGGGCTGGGTGGTAGTGCAGCAGGTTAAGCTCACATGGCACAAAATATAAGAACCGGTGTAAGGATCCCAGTTTGAGCCCCTAGCTCCCTACCTGCAGGGGCATTGCTTTATAGTGAAGCAGGTCTGCTTCTCCCCCTGTCTTCCTGTCCTCTCTCAATTTCTCCCTGTCCTATCCAACAACAGCAGCAATAATAATAATAATAACAACAACAATAAACAACAAAGGCAACAAAAGGGAAAAAATAGTCTCCAGGAGCAGTGGATTTGTAGTGCAGGCACCGAGCCCCAGCAATAATGCTGGAGGCAAAAATAAAATAAAATAAGATTATAAAAAAAGAATGTGAGTAAAATTATATTCTATTTTAAGAGTATGTCAGACACAGTAGTGAAAATCTTAAAAACTGACTGAGGAGAGTTAGCAACTCAGAAAGCACTGAGTGAGCAAGCTAAACCCAGACAGGACAAGAACGTTGGCAAAAGCTCCTGAACCATCTGGAGTTGCCGAACGGGCTGATCATGGAAAGATCAGGAAGCATCTGTATATCAACTACATAGAAGGCAAGTCACTCACACAAAACCATTCTCATCTTGGCAGAATTCATCAGCCAATAAAGAGCTGTAATGGGCAGGATCACCAGACTGTTGTTAGATTAGCTAATGAAGGTCGTAATGTACCTGTATTACACATCATTAGCAGTGGCCTTCCAGTAACAGATGGGCCTGTGAGCAAGTGAGGAGCAAAGCGTTTCCCAGAAGGTTTGGCTTAGAGTCATGGCTTTCTGAAATGCGTGGCAGGGATACAAGGTCAATCATCATCTAGATTAAATCTCTGCATTAAAGGCAAGCTTCCGTATTCCCTCCCCATCCAAAGTGCTGTCTCCATAGATAATGCTGCCTGCAGCTTGCCTTTCTTGTGTCCTGATGTCTCTCATAAGGAAACTCCACCAATGTGAGGAACTGATAGAAGAGCTGAGACTTTGATGACCAGATTAGTCCATGGTGGTGATCCTGTCTGTCTCTTGATGGAACCCCCTTTATCTGGCCTCTTGCTCTCATGGAGATTTTGCAAGTCAACATTTTCTACATCTGTATCACATTTCCTCTACCAAGTCATATTTTCTTTTTGCTCCTGAAATACTATTTTGTTAATTTTTTAAATTCTATTTATTTGATAGAGACAGCCAGAAATTAAGAGGGAAGGGGGTTATAGAGACAGAGAGACGCCTGCAGCACTGCGTCACCACTCTCAAAGCTTTCCCCCTGAAGGTGGGGGCCAGGGGCTTGAACCTTGCCTCTTGTGTATTGTAGCATGTACAGTCAACCAGGTGCACCATCAAAATTGAAAGCAAAATTGAAAGAATAGGGGAAAAGTATTCTTTCCCCAACCATTTGAGAGTGGCCAGTGTGATACCCCTTCATCTCTGAGACCTTGTTGTGTTATCCTTACAAACAGCGGCACTCTTTTACATTCTGTCAATACAGTCAAAGACAGGAAAACATCATTACCATCTAATCTATAGCATTTCTCCATCAAATGCCCTTTATAATGAAAAGATCCAATCCAGAATCATGACCCTTTAATCTGCTTCTGTTTGATAGTTTCTCAGTTTTATTTTTTTACTTGACACTTTTGAAGATGACATGCTTTTTATTTTGTAGACTGCCCTATAATGTGGGCACATCTGCTGTTTCCTCCTGCATAGATTTAAGCCAAGAATTTTTGTAGTGTGACGATGGACATTCTGCTATGTCTTCTCAACTCTTCCCGCTTTATGGTGCACAACTCTCCTGACTGGGGGTGTTAGTTTTTATCACTTGCCTAAGGTGTTGTCTGCTATATTTGTCACCGATTTATTTATTTTTTTCAATCTTTGTAATCAGTAAGTATTTTATATGAATACGAATATTTTGTTCCTCATCAAAATTTCACCTACTAGTTTTTATTACCCATTGATATATTTTTTTAATTTTAATTAATTAATTAATTCCCTTTTGTTGCCCTTGTTTATTGTTGTTGTTATTGATGTCGTCGTTGTTGGATAGGACAGAGAGAAATGGAGAGAGGAGGGGAAGACAGAGAGGGGGAGAGAAAGACACCTGCAGACCTGCTTCACTGCCTGTGAAGTGATATTTCTTTTTTAAAAAATATTTATTTGTTTATTCATTCCCTTTGTTGCCCTTGTTGTTTTATTGTTGTAGCTATTATTGTTGTCATTGTTGTTTGGATAAGACAGAAATGGAGAGAGGAGGGGAAGACAGAGGGGGGAGAAAAAGACACCTGTAGATCTGCTTCACTGCTTGTGAAGTGACTCTCCTGCAGATGGGGAAATGGGGGCTCGAACTGGGATCCTTACCCATTGATATTTCTTGAGTGATTCATTAATCATTTTGCTACATTTATTGCTTGGCATTCTGATTTAGTGAAAACCTTTCTCTTCACTCATTCATTCATTTACTTAAATCAGCTTGAATTTGTAGGTTATTGTCTTCTTTTGAAAGTTTTCTTTTTAAATTTATTTTCTATTTGAGGATAGTTTTACAGTAGACAGTAAATACAATAGTTTGTACATGCATAACATTTCCCAGTTTTCCATGTAATAATTCAGCCTCCACTAGGTCCTCTGCCATCCTGGTCCAGGACCTGAGCCCCCACCTCCCCACCTGCAGGGGGAGTCATTTCACAGGTGGTGAAGCAGGTTTGCAGGTGTTTGTCTTTCTCTCTCCCTCTCTGTCTTCCCCCCCCTCCATTTTTCTCTGTCCTGTTCAACAACAGCAACAGCAATGGCAACAATAACAATAACAACAAGGGTTACAAAATGGGAAAAATGGCCTCCAGGAGCAGTGAATTCGTGGTGCAAAAGGCAACTCATGTAAATAGTCAGACGGGCTATAAGGCTCTATGTGGCTCACACTCACCAATATCCTTGGTGTACTTTTTCATTCAGTAAGAATCAGGATCTGGTTCAGTGTGCAATTCCACTTGTAGTAAAAACCAGGCCCTTCATCCTGCTGGCTGCTTCAGGTGAGTGTTTTGTTTTGTTTTTGTTTTTTGATAGAGACAAGGAGACAGAATGAAAGAGACCACAGCACCAAAGCTTTTCTTCAAGCAGGCAGATGTTGGTTATGGTAGGTTATGGTTTTGTTTCTGGAGTAGTTAGCATTCTACCAAATAGAGAAGAAAGTTATGTAGACTTACACTTCTTTTTCTTAAGTAATGACAAATGAACGGTGCTCAGCTGACATATAGGACAAAGTTTTGCTGCCTGATGTTAAGCCTTGGCAGTTCTTTCCTTCGCTTAGCCTACAAGTATCCCTTCTTATATGGTAACTTTCTGAAATGTGGGAAGTGAAAATTTAAGAAGCACTCCTGATTATCAAAAATCAATGTTTCTTTTAATTAAATGCGTTCAGGAAGAAAGAGAGCATGCTCTGTCCTCTGTATTGTTAGCAGTTGTTCTTCATTAGACAATACCAGGTTTCCATTAGCTTTGTGTAATTCAAGAGGCCAATATCCATTGTCAAATGCTGAAGATGTTACTGCATAAGCCTGATTTAAAACAGCAATTTGGTTTTCAATTATTAATGAAATTAGTGTCCTGAATGTCAACAAGAGCATTGCCTTAGGTAAAGACTGTAAAGGAAATCATATTAGTGTAGAATTTCCTCTCCTTCGGGGCTCCTCTTAGATTATATTATTCACTTAGCTATCTTCTGTCAGGGAAATTGAAATGTTGGCCATGATCTGATCCTGAGACAGAACCAAATGGAGAACTTGAAGGGTGTCGCAGTGGCATCCGCTCCAAAACATTTGTGTGGTGCTGCTGTTTCCTTTGGTCACATTAACCATATAGGAAATAACACTCACCAGAACGGTACAGTCTGGCAAAGAGGAGACAGCGTGGAGAGGAGCGCTTTCAGGGCAATTTGAGTGGCATTTCTCTTTCGGGATGTGCCCAGGGACAGCAGTAAGTGTGGTGGTTCCTCTGTGGCCCTTCATCCTGATGTCTGCTTCAGGTGAGTCTTTTTTTTTTTTTTTTTGATAGAGACAAGGTGATAGAATGAAGAGCACAGCACCAAAGGTTTTCTTCAAGCAGTGGGGGCCAGGCTTGAACTGAGGTCACAAAACAGACCATTCACCTGCCCCCAGTTGAGTCCTTTTAATGATTTTCCTCAGCGTGAATACCAACTCTCCAGATGCCAAGGGCAATACTTTTCTACCTTGTGCTCTATAACTCCTCATGATTTTATTTTTATGTCTGTAATGCTACAGAGAGACCAATGCTTTATTATGATTCTGCTCCTACAAACACACACACACACACACACACACACACACACACACACACACACACACACACACACAGTGTTGCTTTGGCCAGACAACCAGAAATACACTCTGCAATGTGCCAGTTGTTTGATAAGCCTCTGCCTCTCAAGACATCAAGCTCTCTTTACAGCAACTTACATTGAGAGGTTGGAACATTCTTTTTCAGATTTTGCTTTTATGTCTTGATAATATATTTTTGTTATCCAAAAAAGTCCTTACCTTATCACAAGCCCATAGAAATAGAAACAGCCTCTTGGATACAGATACCTGGAGATTATTTTAGTTTCAGGGACTTTATATGTAGCCTCATGAGTCTGTGTAAGTGACAACTATATCTCTCAAGATGAGTACTTCAAAGTGTACCCTTGGACTATACAAATTCACTTAAAGTACTTTATAAACAGATTCTTTCCTAAATTTCTGGAACTGTACCTCATAAAATCAGTATTAATTCTCTTTAAGTGAACCATTTTAGTTAAAACAGAATAAACTCTAGGAAGCGGGCTCAATCAAGAGAGTATGACTAGGCTGAGGTTTCCTGACATCCCACTTTTTGGACGGATCCACCAGAGCTTGTATCTGAAAGTCCATGTCTTAACATATAGCTGGAATTGAAATGAGTCAATTACAGAGATGGGGAAGGAATTGGTAACCATGAAACTGGAAATGAGTTCTTTATTGCGTAGAGAAGAAAAATAGCCACTTATCATTAAAGTATAAAAATCCTGGATGTTGAACTTAAAGGATAAAAGCATATCTTAATTGTAAAAATGAAAATGGAGGAAATTTCATTAAATGCCAAATGGATTTCTTAGCAGAAAATAATTATGAACATTAAACTAAGTAAGATAAAATAGAAAAGCGAAGGTAAGAAAACAGAAGTCTTAACAACGCTGCTTTCTAATGTTTTGTATTATGCTTGGTTCTTTTTTTTTCGTCCTAAGGGTGGCGGGAGAAAGCAATTTAATAGTGTCTCACAATCAGTGCTTATATATGAATCACGCTAAGAACATTTGTTGCAGAAAGATCTACTATCCTTTGGGAACTTTTACAGGGTTAATGTCAAGATGCTTTCTAAATCCCAGAGTCCTGAACTGATCAGTGCACAGCAGCACCAATTCACAGCTTCTCCTAGGAGGCCGGTGTTAAGAAAACCATCTCCTTCCTACCCCATCACTTGCCCTTGGCAAATCAGTCTCTTAGTAGTTTCCCTTAAGTTACATATTTATTTTTCATATTTATATGTAGATCAAGTAAACACTGTGAAACTGTAAGGTCCTATGTAAATGCAAGATAGTGTTTATCTGAACACACACGCACTATGAGCTCTTCCTGTCTCATAATGTCCACTGAGTCTCTGTCCTCCTTCTGCAAGAACACTGTAGTGTCCTAATTAACAACTTGTGCTTTGGATTCGGATCAGCCCTGTTTTAAATCCAGTCCCTGAACATTCAAGCTGTATGACTTTCGACAGTGCTAACTTCACTAAGCTTATAGCCCTTGACTGGTGTGATACCAAGTGTCCTCACCACTACAGAGTAATTTTATTGTAAGGATGTTAAAAAGGTTAAATGAGATAATTCAGGCAGAAGGCTCTTAGCCCAGTGTCTGACATACAGCAAACATTCAACCAGTGTTAGTTATTAGGTAACAGAATCTCATGGCTAAACCTCTTTTTCCATGTAACTTCTCACACTTATGTATGCCTCTCCTATAATCCTAAAGATTGCATACACGCTAGAGCCAAGACAGCTCTTTGCATCAAAGTGCTCAGCATACTTTAAGTGAGATGTGACAGACTAGCTCACTCAAATAGGGACAGCAAAGGCATTGTTCTGTTACATTCTTATCGTTTTAAAAAATACGTATCTCTGCACATGAAAGTGCTTCAGTCTAATACGTTTTACTCTCCAGAAATCCCACAAGTGAATTATCGGAAGCCAATTATTAGCATTCAAGGAGGCAGAGCCGGCCAGGGATCTTTCCTGGGTCTGTTGATAGCTCCCGTCAGTGTCTGTTGAAACATCACTGAACTGTGAGTCATTTAGTGCTTGTGTGAATGTCACATTAGCTTTCAAGGGACATAATTTACTGTTAATTAATGGTCACTTAAATTCTTAATCTCTCTCCTATAATTGATCTTTCTCCCCAGGCAAATTTGCATCCATAGTAGAAATGTAATTTATTATTTCTTCCCATTTGAAACAAAGAACTCTTTCCATTTATAGTTTATTACATGCGCTTCCATTAGGCTTCTTACTTCTCGCCTGTCCCTGCTGATGTCTCTTTTGCTCCTAGTTGTAACTTGCAGAATTTTCTCTTTTTACTCAAAGACTTTATCATGTTCTAGAAAAATATATGTGTATCACTAGGGAACCTATACAGATTGTTGGGCATTTGAGCCTTTATGAGCAGAGGGTGCATGGCACACACATTCATTTTTCAGAATTATGTTTTCAGTCTGTCTTGGGTAGTTTCCTGTATCAAATCACACACATTTCAGTGTTTCCCCAACTGGGACTTGAATTGGGAGCTTCCAAGCAAGGTAAAAGTGAAGTTGCCCAAAGCAAAGTTGGCAGGAAAAGCACCAACCCCAACCCAGCTTTGTTCTCTTGACTTCCCTCCCCTGGGGTATGCCAGCAAGAGTCGGTCTCAGGTAGAGAGATTCACAACACTTTTTTTTTTGACAGTCACAGTTCACAAACCCCCTAAAAATTATGTCCAATGAAAGCCACCCACCTTAATCCCACATACCTGAATAGCCTATGCCACTTAGGGCTTCTTCTTGGGTGAATGGGTAAGGAGTTAAATGCTCATTAGATTCCCAGTTCTGACAGTAATGAAAGTGACTATCCCACTGCCCAGAATGAGCCTGGAATTGCACCTCCAGCACCGTGGTTAGCATTTTGGTCACAGTGACATTGATAAATCAGAGAAATTGCTGCCCGTGGTGGCAGGTGACATGGCATCATTCATAAAGAAATGGGTAGAAACAGGATTGGCGCATGGGGACAAGACATCTCATTTACAGTTTCCCGCTGGATCCCACATACCTTCAACAGCTCATCAAAATAACCATCAAAACCACTGAGAACCAGGTGAATTTCACGTGCAGGACACACCACAGATTTCGCTCACGCGCTGTGGCAGGAGGTGTGCAATTTGCTTCAGCCCAATGACTTCGCCAAGCTTGGAATCCCCCCAGGGGCTGGCAGAGCTTGTGGACAAAATATCCTTTTGCAATTCAGAGAAAGCCCTCACAAATTTGTCACATCCAATTTTAGTTGTTCATTTCTCTTGCTTCCTCTCTCCTGGACTCCTGTACCTCAACACTGATCACTACTCCTCCACAAATCAAGATTCTTGGGTCAGAGAAAATTGTTGTTCTCTGGAACCAGAGAGAATTTGCCCAAAGTAAAAATCTCATTTTCTGATAAGTACATTTTATTGCTAGACAAAACGAGTGAGAAAAGTTTTTTTGTGTGTGTGGGGGTGGGGGGCGGTGATGAGAAAAGTATGAATTGGAATCTTACTAGCCCCATTTCCTAGAGATCCATGCGGATTGCTGGGTTCATCAGTTTGTCTGTGTTTCTACATGGGTTTTCTATTTAATTGCTGAGTTACAGAAGGGATTTTCAAGGGGGAAGTTAATTTTGGTCTAAGTATACAACTTGGCTTCTGCTACATAAGAGGAAAAGCTAATAGAAGAATGAAGAAAGCATTCTATCTCTGAAATGTGTGACTATCATAAAAGAAATTGGAGGTGTAGTTAGCATCCTTGGAAATGAAGTTGATTTATTTATTATTAGGATGAACTTTCACTATTAGGCACTTAGATCATCACCTAACTTAAATAACTGTCTGCCCAGGAGTTCACCAACTTGAACTTGAGCATATTGAGGTGAACCGAACTGAACACTACATTCTGCCAGGAGTCACTGAGTCTTATATAGTCATGACAATAGTTTTCAAGAGATTGACATGAGGCCAGGTGGTGGAGCACCTGGTTGAGTGCACACATTACCATGTGCAAGGACCGGGGTTCAAGCCCCCAGTCCACATCTGTAGTGGAGAGCAGGGCTACAGGTGTCTCTTCCTCCCTATTTCCTCCCTATTTCCTCATGTCTCTCTCAATTTCTCTCTGTCTTGTAAAGTAAAATAAATAATAAGTAAATATTTTAAAACATATATGTATTTTAATGAAAATTATTACTTTTTAACCAGAGCACTGGCTCTGGTTCAGCTCTGGCTTATGGTAGTACTGGGAATTGAACCTAGGACTTCAAGTCGAAGACATGAAAGTCTTTTGCAGAACCACTATGCTATCTCCCAGGTCACTATATTTATTTGTAACAGGGGTTGGGAGAGATATCAGAGGACTGCTTCTGCATCTGTGGTCCCAGGGTTTGAACCAGGGCCTCATCTTTGCAAGTCCTGAACTGGACTTTCTGCACTACTTTCCCAGTCACCTCACAATGGTCATTTTCCTCTCCAGGAATACTAGCCATAGAGACACATCATCCCAGGAAGTCTGCTGTGTATCATCTCACCAAGCAGCTGTTAGAGCAATATCACAAGGAAGTGAGGCCAGTGCATAACTGGACTAAGGCCACCATCATCCACCTGGACGTGTGTTTCCATGCTGTGCTGGATGTGGTAAGAGCCTGGGGAAACACAGGAGAATTCTTCTTGAGATTCTGGTTGAGCTATCACTGAAGTTGTGCTAGACTAATTTGAGTGCTGAGTATGAGGCAAACTATTAATTAGGCAAATAGTGCTTTCTACTCCCCGAGTTGTATTGTGAGAAGCAGATAGTCTAGAAATCTCACAGAATGCAGATGCCTTGGTCACAGATCACCAAACGTATTCTGAGAATATTGCTAATACCAATAAATAGTAACAGGTATTTTCTTCCTAGGGTTTTTGAAAAATACTTGGTTGAGGAAATGCTGATGTACAGATGTCATCTGTAAATATACCTCCCTGGTTACTTAAAAAAAATATTTATTTGTTTATTCCCTTTTGTTGCCTTTGTCATTGTTTTCTATTTTGTAGTTATTATTGTTGTTGTTATTAATGTCATTGTTGGATAGAACAGAGAGAAATGGAGAGAGGAGGGGAAGACAGAGAGGGGGAGAGAAAAGACAGACACCTGCAGACCTGCTTCACCGCTTGTGACAGTGAAGTGACTTCCCTGCAGGTGGGGAGCCGGGGGCTTGAACTGGGATTCTTAAACCAGTCCTTGTGCTTTGTGCCATGTGCACTTAACCCGCTGCACTACTCCCAACTTTTTTTTCTAAGTGATAGTAGTAAATGTCAGAAAAGTCTATCACTTAGTGTCTGAATTTTTAAGAAGAGGATCAAGCACATTGGTATTTTAAGTTTCTAAGAGATCTAATACCTAAGGTGTTTGCTAAGGACCGTGGGGGCACATTTGCTTGTGAAAACATCTGTTTCCTGTTATAGCTGGGAAAAGAGAGATGGTTGTGGGAATTACTAGAGAAAATGCATGTAACACAGTCACCAGCGGTCTTAGAAAGTCCTCAGTAAAGATGGCACTGACAGTTACTCTTGTTTTCCCCTTTTCCTTTCTTTTAATTGTGATGTCTTCAATATCATCAAGTCACAGATTACTTTGATTTCTCTTTTTAAAATCCTCTTATATTTATTTATTTTCCCTTTTGTTGCCCTTGTTTTTATTGTTGTAGTTATTATTGTTGTTATTGATGTCATTGCTTGATAGGACAGAGAGAAATGGAAAGAGGAGGGGAAGACAGAGGGGGGAGAGAAAGATAGACACCTGCAGATCTGCTTTGCCGCTTATGAAGCGACTCCCCTGCAGGTGAGGAGCCGGGGACTCGAACCAGGATCCTTACGCCAGTCCTTATGCTTTGTGCCATTTGAGCTTAACCCACTGCGCGACTGCCCAACTCCCACTTTGATTTCTCTTGAAAGTAGATATAACTAAAGTTGGGTTTCTTTCTTCCTTCCTTTCTTCCTTCCTTCCTTCCTTCCTTCCTTCCTTCCTTCCTTCCTTCCTTCCTATCTTTATCGCTGGGGCTCGGTGCCTGCATTGAGAATCCATGGCTCCTGGAGGCTGTTTTTTCCCTTTTGTTGCCTGTGTTATTTATCGTTGTTGTTATTATTGTTATTGTTGCTGTCATTGTTGCTGGATAGGACAGAGAGAAGTCAAGAGAGGAGGAGAAGACAAAGAGGGGGAGAGAAAGATAGACACCTGCAGACCTGCTTCACTACTTGTGAGGCAACCCCCCTGAAGGTTGGAGCCAGGTGCTCCAACCAGGATCCTTATGCTGGTCCTTGTGCTTTGCACCATATGCACTTAACCCACTGTGCTACCACCTGGCCCCCTCTTATTATTATTTTTATTATTTATTTATTTATTTATTATTGAATATATAGAGACAGAGAAATGGAGAGGGGTAGGGGAGATAGATGGAAACAGATAGACACCTACAGAGCTTTCCCCATGCAGGTGAGGACCAGAGGCTTGAACTTGGGTCTTTGCACATTGTAGTGTGTGTGCTTAACCAGGTGTGCCACCACCTGGCCCCATTTTTTTCTTTTTTCTTAAAGTGATATAATAATTGTTAACTTCATACAATTATTTTTTTGACTGAGGTCTTCACATACATACATACAATGAGATGAACAGATCTGTAGTTCAAACATATACTTGGCATGCTGTCATGTAATCCATATCACACATTCTCTTCACCCCAGAAAATCCATCTCCATCCTCCTTACCCAGAGACAACTGCTGTTTTGATTTCTTTCATCACAAATTATTTTTACCCACTCTAGAACTAAATATGTGTGAAATCTTATTTTTTATACTCTAGACTGCCTGGAATTTTCACTCAGCTTAATGTCTCTGTAGATCATGCTGCATGCATATCCGTGTGTTTTTCTTTTGTTGATAAATGCTATTCATTATGAATAAACCATGATTTATTTATCCAGTCTCCTGTTATAAGCATTTGAGTTGTTTCCTGTTTTAGATAATATTTATTTTTTTAATCTTTTAAAAATATTCATTTATTTACTTATTCCCTTTTCTTTCCCTTGTTGTTTTATTGTTGTAGTTATTATTGTTGTCATCCTTGTTGGATAGGACAGAGAGAAATGGGGAGAAGAGGGGAAGACAGAGGGGGAGAGAAAGATAGACACCTGCAGACCTAATTCACTGCTCGTGAAGCGACTCCCCTGCAGGTGAGGAGCCGGGGGCTCGAACAGGGATCCCTGTGCTGATCCTTGCGCTTTGTGCCATGTGCGCTTAACCCGCTGTGTTACTGCCCGACTCCCACATATTATTAGTGGTGATTAGAGGGATTGAACCTGTGACTTTAGAGCCTCAGGCATGCAAGTCTTTTGCTTAACCACTATGCTAATTCCCCTGGTTGTTGGAAAACTCATAACCTATTCTTTCTATGCAAAACCTTGTCAGGACTTCTCCGACAAACATATATATATTGCCACTGGGGTTATTAGTGGGGCTCAGTGCCTGCAATAGGAATCCACTGCTCCTGAAGGCCATTTTATTCCATTTTGTTGCCATTGTTGTTATTGCTGTTGGATAGGACAGAGAGAAATGGAGAGAGGAGAGGAAGACAGAGAGCAGGGAGAAAGACACCTTCACCACTTGTGAAGCGACCCCCCTACAGGTGGGGAGTCAGAGTCTTGAACCAGGATCCTTAGGTGGGTCCTTGTGCTTCTCATCATGTGCACTTAACCCAGTGTGCTACTGCCCAGCCCCAAACAACCCAATATTTTAATTTTTCTTAGACATGTAAGGGACTGGGCCATAGGACTATGTGTACACATTTTTATTAATAATTTTGACAATCATTTGGGTTTCTTTATAAAGACAGAAATAAATTGAGAGGGGAGGGGAGATAGAGATAGATAGGTAGATAGATAGATAGATACATACATACATACATACATACATACATGCATACATCTGCAGTACTATTTCACTGCTCGTGGATCTGTGGGACCAGGGGCTTGAACCTGGGTCCTTGTGCATGGTAATATGTGTGCTCTAGTAGGTGTGCCACAGCTGGGCACTGTTTCTCAGATCTTGTCCATAAGAAGAGCAGGATTTGATTAAAGGCATCTGATACACACCCTGCCATGCCTAAACCCAGGCCAGAGGTATAATTGAATTGAATTGGAGAATGAAGCTTCTTCCTTTCTTTTCTTTCTCCCTTTCTTTTCTTCCTTCCTTCCTTTTTTTTTTTTTTCCTTTTTCTTCTTTTAAGGTTTATATATCAATGAGAGAATCAGGTAATTACCCTGGTATATTCAATTCCAGGAATCAAACTTGGGACCTCATGCTTGAGAGTCCAGCATTCAAGCCTCTACATCACTTATCGGCATAAAGTTACTTTCTAGAAAGAAGTCTGTTCATCTTTCCAGTTTCTGGACTTATGTTGATAAAATTTCTGAAATTCTATTAGAGGCTTCTTTGAAAATACAGAAAAGGAGAAAGATCTCTGTATTAACATTTTCCCTTGGGGTAAAAAATCGCATCACCTTGAATTTTCTCTCTCTCTTTTTTTTTATTAGTGACTTACAAAATAACAGGGGCACAATTCCACACTGTTCCTACCACCAGAGTTCTGTGTCCCCCTTTCCTCCATTGGAAACTGCAGTGACTCTCCCAAGGTCCAAGATAGAGGTTAATTGTATTTCTATAACTTCCACTTGATTTTTTTTTTTTACCCAGTTTATCCTATTCTGATAAAACAAAATGAGATCAGATTACTTACCTAAATTAAGTTGAACATTATTTTTAAAAGATGGTTTTCCCCACTTTTGTGGATTATACTAACCTCTTACTAGATTATGTCATTTGAATATGGCAAGTTTTCCTTCAGAAATCTAGAAAAGGCTTTTATTCCATCCCTGTAGTTTCATCCCTATTTTATTAAAATCTTATCTTTTATGTGTACTCAAAACTACCTGAACTCCCTGCTTCCTGCCTGTATGCTATTTATTCTGTTGTTTCCTCCACTGAACATGTAACCTCTTCATCTTCCACCTACAGTATATTATAGTCCTTCAAAGCTCAGCTCCTGAGAGAGGTTCCCCTCAATTCTCCAAGCTGACAGTGAAGTCTCCTTCCTTTAAGTTCACTGAAGCCTGTGCATTTTTTTTTCTTTTAGGTTGTATTTATTTGTCTACCTTTATCAGGTAGAGCTAGAGAGAGAGAGATGAGAACACTTCTCGGCTCTGGCATAGAACAATGCCAGTGATCAAACCTGGGGTCTCAGACCTGCAAGTCCTGTGTTCTAGTACTGAGATATCTCTCCTGTCCTGTATATTGCTTAATGCATACAATTATTACAATGTCTTATATCCTCATTTATTTTTTTATTTTTATTTTTTTTTGCCTCCAGGGTTATTGCTGGGGCTCAGTGCCTGCACCATGAATCCACTGCTCCCTGAGGTCATTTTTCCCCCTTTTGTTGTCCTTGTTGTTGTAGCCTTGTTGTGGTAATTATTGTTATTGTTGATGTCGTTCGTTGTTGGATAGGACAGAGAGAAATGGAGAGAGGAGGGGAAGACAGAGAGGGGCAGAGAAAGACACCTGCAGACCCGCTTCACCACCTGCAAAGCGACTCCCCTGCAGGTGGGGAGCTAGGGGCTCGAACTGGGATCCCTGTGCCAGTCCTTGTGCTTTGCGCCACGTGTGCTTAACCCGCTGCACTGCCGCCCGACCCCCTTATACCCTCATTTAGTAATAAGTGATTTGACAGAAGAATTTTTTCATTCATACACACATTTCTCATAATGTGCAAAACATATCTACTTCAAAGATCCTGGACAGCTATTTGTATGACTAATTAATTAATTGAAATAAGAAAGGACGAGTTCCAGGACTAACTGCATACATGACTCAGTCTCATGTTTTGCTGTTGCCATTCAAGCGGGCTGTGACCAGAGTTCATTCCAGAGGCCAGGCCTGTCTCGAAGGATTTGACAATATTGGCTCCTGCTCTGACAAGGACACTCCCAATGTGAATAACTTGTTGGATGCATCTGCCAAGCAGCTGAACTGCTGGCAACTTTTGTTTGGAATGAAGAGCCTTCATCCCAGCTTTCAGCACTGCACTTCACTTCCATTATATTGTTTTGCCTCCTGTTTTG
The DNA here is from genome assembly GCF_950295315.1 of Erinaceus europaeus. NCBI lineage: Eukaryota > Metazoa > Chordata > Mammalia > Eulipotyphla > Erinaceidae > Erinaceus > Erinaceus europaeus. Next base: position 19,329,631 of record NC_080181.1, on the reverse strand, counting down.
TTTCTATGAAAGACTACAGTCTTAGAATTTCTGGGTATTATGAGTACCTTAGGGAAATCTGATTATAGAGATAATCTACTCAACAGTGAAGAGTCTCAATTTGTTTCTATTGAGTTTTCTCAATTCCGAATCTCAGATACCTTTGTATTCCAGTCCATTGACTAGAGCCTTCCAGCCAGACGTTGAGGCATCTGTTTCTATAGTCTTCAGAACTGGGAAAGATAAATAAGAATGTGCGGGAATTATCTGTATATTTGCTAACCACCAATTTAGATCTAAATAGACTCCCTCTGTTAGGAAGACTAATGAATTCCAATTCTCTGAAATATCCTTTGCTTTTAACAAGCAAGATGGAAGGTAGCTAAAGCAAAAGAGCGCGAGAGATGCACAGAGGGAGAAGCTGTGAATAATGCCACCAGAGAGCCAATTACATTCACCAGCTGGCATTGAGAAACTTGTTTCCTTTGACAAAAAATATATCAGTTTTAGCCTCAAACTCCTGTTAAGCATTGTGTTTTTTAGAGCTGAGTGATGAATCCCCCTCACACCCCCATGAGATGTTCAGAAAAAAAAAAACCTCTTAGCACTATTATTAGACATAATATGACAAAGCACTGGGCAAGAAGAGAGAGGCACCAATATGGCAGTTACTGAAAAGCAACTGGATGAACGATACTGAAAGTAAAATTTAAAAACATAGACTCCTTCTCCCCAACCCCATGACAGAGTCAACAAGATTCCTTCGCAGCCTAGTGTGACAGTGACAAGTGAACCCATCGGGACATTTCATAGACTTAAGAACATATTTGTTGTGAAAGAGTAGTTAACAGCTATAGGCCCCAGTAAGATAGAGAAACTGCATTTTGGACTCAGCACCTGTGTGGAGCCCTCACAAATTGAATCATTTCTCTTGATGTATTTCAGGACTTCTCAGCTGGTAAAACTTGCAAGGATGAGGTGCCAGCTAACCTTGAACTCTCAATAGAGGCCTTTCTTCAAGTGACAGGGTCCTGAGGTACCCTCTGTCCCTCTTCCAAGCTGTTCCTTGGGGAAATACTTGTTATTTCATATTTCAATTGCTCACTGTCAAATCTGCCTTCCGCCAAGTCACCCCATATAAGCCCATACAAGGGGCTGGTGTTGCCATCTGCGGCTGAGAGCACACATTACAGTAAGCAAGGCCCTGAGTTCAAGCTCCCAGTCTCCACGTCCAGGGGAATGTTTCATGAGAAGTGAAACAGTGCTGCAGGTATCTCTTTCTCCCCTCTATTTTTTAAAAATATTTTTAGTTTATATATTAATGAGAGGGATAGGAGGAGAGAGAGAGAGAAAAAAAAAAGAGAGAGAGAGAGAGAGCCAAACATCAGTCTGGTACATGTGCTACCAGGGATCTAACTGAGGACCTCATACTTGAGAGTCCAATGCATTATCCACCAGGCCACCTCCTGAACTACTCTCTCTCCCCTCTATCTCCTCCTTCTCTCTCAACTTCTGTCTCTGTCTAAATTAAATAAATGATCCTGCAGAACAAGTCTCTGCTGAGCCACTCAGAGTCTCACCTTTGTTCACAACCTCTACTTCTATCTCAAGGTACCTAGAAATGCTTGCACAGTAGCAATTTTCTTACTGCATTACACCAGGGGAGAGCTTTAACTTGAAAAGTGTGATGTTTCTCTTTCAAATGATGCCATGTGGATTACCATCTGCATGGGTTGAACATCAGTGGTGTCTCTCAACCTCCCACCAACCTGGATTACTGAGAGTCTTAACCCTATGCACAAAGAATGTGTAATTTGGGGGGGGGTGTATGTGTGTAAGATAAGGAGGGAGGGAAAGATGGAAGGAGGGAGGGGGAAGATAGATAGATAGGTAGGTAGATAGATAGATAGATAGATAGATAGATAGATAGATAGATAGATACCAAAGAGGTGAAGGTAGATAGCATGATGGTTAGGTACAGAGACTCTTGTGTCTGAGGCTCCGAAGTCCTAGGTTCAGTCCCCCACACCACCATAAACCAGAGCTGAGCAGAGCAGAGCAGAGCTCTAGTTTAAAAAAAAAAAAGATGCCAAAGGAGTCTGTGTGGTGGCATACCTGCTTAAGCATATATAGTACTATGTGCAAGGACCTGGGTTCAGTCCCCAAAAGAAAGAAAAAACAGCTGCCAGGAGGAGTGGTTTCTTAGTGCTGGCAACAAGCCCCAGCAATAACTCCAGTGGCAAGAAAAAAAAAGTGCAAAAATAAAAAAGAAGATAGATATCAAAACACTACTCCACTATTGAAGATGTTCTATTTGTTGTCACTCTCATTGCTCTGTGCTGCCAGGAAGTGAACCCAGTGCCTCTACATGCAAGGCATGCACTCTGTCATTGAATCATTTCCCCAGTTCCTTGATATGATTTTATAATTAACTGGATAGCTAATCGAATACACTCTGTTCTCAGGAGGGAAGCAGAGCTGTTATTTGTTTTTGTACCATTAATTCCCCAAACCATTATTTATCACTAAAATTGAGTATTATGCTGATTACAAACATTCAAAGTTTGTATAAATGACTCATCATGGAACCCAAATAAATAGGGCCAGTGTCTGACACATTTTATGCCACGTGTCCTCATTCTGGATTCCACATTTGTCTTGTTTCCTTCTAAGGACGTGATTTGTAGAGATGAGTTTCTGTGAGACTTCACCAATAGTTTGCATCAGCCTTTCTACTTATAACCTCCCTGGAAATGTCTTCTCCTGTTTTACCTTTTCTTTCCTAACACATTTCTGAAAATAGAAGTTTTACTTAGATATCATTTAGCCTCCAAATTCGTCCATTAAAAAGTATGCAATCCGGTGGCATTTACGATGTTCGCATAGTTGTCCAACCATTACTACTATCTAACTTCAGGACAGTTCCGTTAGTAGACACTCCAGCCCTCTGCCTTAAGCAAACTCTCATCTACATTCTGTGTCTGAAGTCGTTCTAGACATTTCATGTAAATGGAATCACACACTAGGTGGCCTCTGGTGGCTAACTGCTTTTGCTTAGCATGTCTTCAAGGCTCATCTATGGTGTAGTATATATCAGTATTCCATTACCTTTTATTACTGATCTGTATTCTGTCCTATGAATATATTATCTTTCGTTCATCCATTTGTCACTTGATGGCTGTTTTTCTTTTCTTTTTTTTTTTTAACGGTATCAAGAATATTGTCACTGTGAACATTTCCGTACAGGTATGTGCATGCTTCTGTGTTCAACTCTTTCGGTTGTACATTTAGGAGTAGAATTACTAGGCCATATTGTAACTCTGTGTTTAACAATTTGAGGAACTGTCAGACTGTATTCCAAAGTACTTGTAGGTCACTGAAGCCGCTTACCAGGTAGGATAGGTCACATACATGGCCCAGGTTTGATCCCTGGCACCACATGGAAGGTGCTATGGTGTCTCTCCTTTTCTCTCTTGTCTTTCGATCTGAATATATGCCGGGCTAATGGCATACATTTAAATACATTTAAATTTAAATTCTTTAAATTTCCTGACAAATGTAAACGCAGGTTGGAGCAGTAAAATCATTTGTAAGATCTCAGTTCCATATAAAACAGTAAGAAAAAAATTTTGTTGTAATTTGTTCACTGCCAGTCTAGGATAATTCTTTTCCGAGAGAGAGAGGAATGGGGGAGAGAGAGAAAGATAGCACAGCATTGAAATTTCCTTGAGTGCTGTGGAGACTTGACAAAACCAGCACTGATCCAGGTGAGCTATCTTGCTGGTCACCTCCTCTTTATTTTACATCAAGGTAACGTTGTAAATACATTGTGTACACCACACTTTGCTTATCTGTTCATCTCTAGATGGACGCCTGCGTTATATTTACTTGACCTTTGTGAGCAATGTGACTATGAACATAGGTGTACAACTATTTGTCTGGTCCCTGCTTTCAATTATTTTAAGTTTATAACAAGGGATAGATAATTTCCAGGCCATATGGTAATTTCATTTTGTAACTTTTTTTTAGGGACTGCCACACGATTTTATTTTTATAGCAGCTGCATCATTTTACATTCCTGCCAATAGTGTTCAAGAATTCCAGTTTCCTTACAGTCTCACGAACACTTATGGTTTTATGCTTTATTTTTAAATAGTAGTCACGCGAATGGGTCTGAAAAGGCGATTCCTTGTGGTTTTAGCTTGCATCTCCCATAGCATTCCGTGATTGCCTCAGCTCAGATTGCCATAACCAATGCCTATGTAGAGTGAGTGGCTTAAACAACAGAAGAACTAGAGGCTGGAAAAGTTCTAGTGAATTTTCTCCATGGTGGGAACTTTGTTCTTCTCTTGTTTTCTCATTTTGAGGGGGAAAAAAAAGTTCTCTCACTTCCTTTTTTTTAAAGATTTAAAAAAATTATTTATTTATTTAGTTATTTCCTTATTATTGCCCTTGTTTGTTTTATTGTTGTAGCTATTATTGTTGTTATTGATGTCATCATTGTTGTATAGGACAGAAAGAAATGAGAGAGGAGGGGAAGATAGAGGGGGAGAGAAAGATAGACACCTGCAGACCTGCTTCACTGCTTGTGAAGTGACTCCTCTGCAGGTGGGGGGCCAGGGGCTCGAACCCGGGATCCTTACACGGTCCTTGCGCTTTGTGCCACGTGCTCTTAACCCGCTGCGCTACCCCCACCCCCGACTCCTATTCTCTCTCTTTCTAAGATCACCAATCCTATTGTATTGTATTGGGATTCAACCCTTAAGACCTTTCTTAGCCTTAGTTACCTCCTAGAAGTCCTTTCTCCAAATTTGGTTACATGTGAAACTTGGAAGGACACAGTTCGGCTCAGAGTGGTGATAAGCCACATAAATACATGTGCTTGCTGATCATTTGTGTCTACTTTGAGCAAAAGTCTTGTATCTGTTTCTTCACTGAGTCACTTGGCTTTTTATTTAGAATTCATCAAAAGAGTATTTTTGTCTTACCATTATGGGGCTTCACTGCTCTGGGACAACTTTTTCAGAGAGAGAGACAGAGACATAGACAGAGAAAGACAGAAAGAGGAACACACACACACAGAGAGAGAGAGAAACAGAAAGAGAAGAGAGACACCACAGCTTCCAGTCTTCCTCCCATGCTGCAGTATTCCCATGTGGTGTACCCAGGACTTGAGCCTGGCAACGTAGGTGCCCTTTCAGGCAAGCTATCTAACTGACCTCAAACTGTAGGAGGTTTGTATGTGTTCTAAATATTAGTCCCTTGTCAGATATAGTCTTTGCAAACACTATTCCATTCTAGAACTTGCCGTTTAAATTTTTTGCTTGGCCACTTTGTTTTATCTTTTAATACTTACTATTATTGGCGGGATTAACGGTTTACAGTAAATACAGTTGTTGGTACATGTATAACATTCCTCAGTTTTCTGCAAAACACTCTCACCCCCTATCCCCCTCCCCCACCTGGGTCCTCCTCCACCATCATGCACCAGGACGGAAAAGCTCCCCTTTCCCCCAGAGTCCTTTACTTTGGTGCAATACACCAAACCTCATTCCAAGTTCTGCTTTTTTGTGTTTTCCTCTTCTGTTCTTATTTCTCAACTTCTGTCTACGAGTGATTTTAATTTTGATCATGACTTTTTTTCACCATGGGCTTTGTAGTTTGATGTGGTCTCAGTTGTTTATTTTGCTAATGGAGTTGAATCCCCAGACTTGACTTTTCTCTTTCTTTCTTTCTCTCTTTTTTTTTTTTTTTTTCCCTCCAGGGTTATTGCTGGGCTCGGTGCCTGCACCATGAATCCACCGCTCCTGGAGGACATTTTTTTCTCCCTTTTGTTGCCCTTGTTGTTGTAGCCTCGTTGTGGTTATTATTATTACCATTGTTGATGTTGTTCGTTGTTGGATAGGACAGACAGAAATGGAGAGAGGAGGGGAAGACAGAGGGGGAGAGAAAGAGAGACACCTGCAGACCTGCTTCACCGCCTGTGAAGCAACTACCCTGCAGGTGGGGAGCCGGGGGCTGGAACGGGGATTCTTACAACGGTCCTTGTGCTTTGCGCCACATGCGCTTAACCCACTGCGCCACCGCCTGACCCCCTTCTCCTTTCTTTCTTTCTCTCTTTCTTTCTTTCTTTCTTTCTCTCTCTCTCTCTCTCTTTTCTTTCTTTCTTTTTTTGCCTCCAGGGTTATTGCTGGGGCTCAGTGCCTGCACTATGAATCCACTGCTCCTGGTGGCCATCTTTTTTCCCATTGTTGTTGATGTTTAATAGGACAGAGAGAAATTGAGAGAGGAGGGGGAGAGAAAGATAGACACTTACAGACTTGCTTCATCACTTGAACCTGGTGCACTACTGTCTGCCCCCTCACGCCCGAAGATTTTTCTAAGGCTATTGTCCAGAAACTTACCACTTACAGTGTCGTATGTGTGTCTTTTGGTTTCATGTCTTTTACGCAAGTTTTTAACCTATTTTGAATTATTTTTGTTTATAGTGTAAGATAGTAGTCTAGGGTTATTATTTTGCATGAGGAATTAAGAAATCCCATCAAAAAATTAAAATACCTAGGGATAAGATTGACCAAGAAGGTTAAAGACTTGTACACAAAAAACCTATAAGACATTGTTGAAAGAAATAGAATATATAGGAGTCAGGCTGTAGCGCAGCGGGTTAAGCGCAGGTGGCGCAAAGCACAAGGACCGGCATAAGGATCCCGGTTCGAACCCCAGCTCCCCACCTGCAGGGGAGTTGCTTCACAGGCAGTGAAGCAGGTCTGCAGGTGTCTATCTTTCTCTCCTCCTCTCTGTCTTCCCCTCCTCTCTCCATTTCTCTCTGTCCTATCCAACAACGACAACAACAATAATAACTACAACAATAAAACAACAAGGACAACAGAAGGGAATAAATAAATAAAATAAATATTTTTAAAAAAAGAAATAGAATATATAAAGAAGTAGATATTTCATGTTGATGGACTGGAAATCTTAGCACTGTTAAGATGAGGATATTACTTAAAACAGTTTACGGATTATACAGATTCAGTGCAATACATGTCAGAATTCCATTAGCATTCTTCACAGAAACAGAATAGAAAAAATTCTAAAATGTGCATAGAACCACAAAATATCCTGAAATAACCAAAGAAGTTCTGAGAGAAGAGAACAAAAATAGAGCTATCATACATCCTTACTTCAAACTCTACATCTGTAGTAATCATAGAGCCTGATATTAGAATGAACACACACACACACACACACACACACACACACACGGAATAATTGAGAGCCCAGAAATGAAACCTATGCATATATTGACAATTCTTGATAATTTATGACAAAAGAGTCAAGTTTGTATAATGGAGAGACAAAAGTTTCTTCAGCAAATGATATTGGGAGAGTCTTTTTTTTTTTTTTTTTTGCTTCTTGGTGGTGTCCGAAAACAAAAAGGGTTTAATTTTGGTGAGGCCTCTGTTTTGTTGTCATTGCTTGTGCTTATTCTGTTATATCTAAGATATCGTTGCCTAAGCAAAGATTTACTTCCATGTTTTCTTCCAGGTCCTTTATGGTTTTATTTCCTACAAATAGGTTAACAGTCTATTTGAGTTAATGTTTGTATTTGGTGTGAGACATTTTTTTATTTTATTATTATTTTATTTACTTTTAAACTATTTATTTATTTATTTTCCCTTTTGTTGCTCTTGTTTTATTGTGTAATTATTATTGTTGTCATCATTGTTGGATAGGACAGAGAGAAATGGAGAGAGGAGGGGAAGACAGAGAGGGGGAGAGAAAGATAGACACCTGCAGACCTGCTTCACCACCTGTGAAGAGAAGCCCCTGCACGTGGGGAGCCGAGGGCTCAAACCTTATTTTTATTTTTTTTAATTTTTATTTATGAAAAGGAAACACTGACAAAAACCATAGGATAAGAAGGGTACAGCTCCACACAATTCCCACCACTAGAACTTCATATCCTCTCCCCTCCCCTGACAGCTTTCCTGTTGTTTATCCTTTTTATTTTTTATTTATTTTTTAAATTTATTTTCCCTTTTATTGCCCTTGTTGTTTTTTATTGTTGTTGTAGTTATTATTGTTGTTATTGATGTCGTCGTTGTTAGATGGACAGAGAGAAATGGAGAGAGGAGGGGAAGACAGAGGGGGGGAGAGAGAGAAACACATGCAGACCTGCTTAACTACCTGTGAAGTGACTCCCCTACAGGTGGGGAGCTGGAGGCTTGAACCGGGATCCTTACCCCATTCTTGTGCTTTGTGCCACGGGCTCTTAACCTGCTACGCTACCGCCCGACTCTCTATCCCTTTATTTTTTATTGTCACCAGGGTTAGCCCTCTAGCTCAGTGCTAGCACTATGAGTGCACTCCTCCTGGTGGCCTATTTTTTTTCCTTTCTATTTTATTTGATAGGACAGAGAGAAATTGAGAAAATGAGTGGGTGGTAGAGAAAGAGAGAGAAATATCGACATCTGCAGACCTGCTTCACCACTCAGGAAGTATCCCCCTTACAAGTAAGGAGTAGAGGTTTGAACCCAGGTCCTAATGCATGGTAATGTGTGCACTTAACCAGGTGCACCACCACCCAGCCCCCTCCTTTGTTTTTGGTAAGAGAGTGAGAGACAAAGGCGGAGAGAGAAGGCGAGACACTACATCGATGCTCCACTGCTTATAAAGCTCTCCTCTCCTCCCCACTCCAGTGTAGGTGTTCCTGTGTGGTGGCCAGTGGTTCAAGCCTGGGTCCTTGCACATAGTAATCTGTGTACTCTACCAGATGTGCTATCTATCTCCTTCCCCTCCCCTGGTGTGAGACTTCCCCCCTTATATATTGGGTTGTTGGAGAAGTCATGAAGTATGTTTCGAAGCTTTTCTATACAAAAATGTGTCATGACTTTTCTGACAACCCAGTATTTATTTATGTATGAGAGAAAAAAGGAAAAGGAGAGGGGAGGAAGGAGGAGAAGAGGAAGGAAGATAAGGAGGAGAGAACCAGAGTATCAGTCCGGCATATGTAATATACCTAGGATCAAATTCGGGATCTCATACTTGAGAGTCCAATGCCTTTTCCACTGTGCCACCTCCTAGGCCAGTATTTCTTTCTTTCTTTCTTTTTTTTTTTTAAAGATGGACTTTTCTTTTTTAAAAATTTTTTTATTATCTTTATTTACTTATTAGATAGAGACAGCCAGAAATTGAGGGGGAAGGGGGTGATAGAGAGGGAGAGAAATAGAAAGACACCTGCAACACTGCTTAACTGCCCCGGCCCGCGGGGTCGTCAAACGGAGACCCTAGGAGGGGGAGTGCGAATGGGGTAGGACAAGAGACGCCAGAAATGGAGACAAGACAGGAGTCTGATCAAGTCTCGTTTATTGAAAAATTTTCAGGTGTATTTAAGGATGGCTCAAAGGTTAGGGAGGGACCATAGCAGGGTTGCTATGGTTACCTAACCTTGGAATGTTCTTTCCTTGCCATCTGTGGTCACACCTGTCTGTGGTCACACCTGTCCTGCTAATTTGTGGAGCTGTCCCGGGAAGGAATGCAGATGCAGAGGTTAAGTAAACATATCTAGGAGGTGGGTGAGGGGTGGTCTTGCCTGTGTACGTGTCAGGCAGGCTTATGGTTAATGGAGATGTTACACAAGATGATGGAGTAGCCTGTTCCTCAAAACCAAGGTCCCTGAGGGGGTGGCTTCCCGCACTTCACCACCTGTGAAACTTCTCCCCTGCAGGTGGGGACCAGGAGCTTGAACCCGGGTCCTTGTGCACTGTAACACGTGCGCTTAACCAGGTGCACCACCACCTGGCTGCCAGTATTTCATTTAATCCTTATGAACACATAAGGGGCCAAGTGGTAGTGCAGCGGGTTAAGCGCACATGGTGCAAAGCTCAAGGACCAGAGTAAGAATCCCAGTTCGAGATCCCGGCTCCCCACCTGCAGGGGAGTAACCTAACAAGCGGTGAAGCAGGCCTGCAGGTGTCTGTCTTTCCTTCTCTCTGTCTTCCCTTCCTCTCTCCATTTCTCTCTGTCCTATCCAACAACAGCAACAGCAATGGCAACAATAACAACAACAACAAGGGCAACAAAATGGGGAAAATGGCCTCCAGGAGCATTGGATTCATACTGCAGGCACCAAGCCCAAGCCCCAGAGATAACCCTGGAGGCAAAATAATAATAATAATAATAAAGAAAATTAGCTTTTGACTATTTTTTTACTGGATTAGATATGAAAAATCAGTAAGGTAGCTTTTTGTGGTGGTTTTGGGGATTTTTTTTTAAATCACTGACTCGTTGCAAGTGTGGTTAATCACATCTGTTTATAGCATGAAAATTTGCCTCATTTACATTAAGTTCACTCAATCTGTCTTATAAGCAGAGAAATCCCAACACAAGGTAACTTAACAGGAGTGCCTGTCAGTAAAAATTGATAGTACTAATTGAAAGATTTCAAGTAATATCTTTATTACTAATAAAAGTTTGGCCTCATCTTTTCAGATCATAGTTGGCTAAGACTCTATATCATTTTTGGTCTGATTATTGGCAAAATAATTACAGTGAGATAGAGATGAATAGAATGTCCAAGATGCCAAGTTCAGTCAAAGTGCTGTTTTGTCATAAATAATCAGTTGCGTAGCAATAGGTATGCATAATAAATAGGACTGAAAATGCACATACTGAAGAGTCAAGGTAATGTTGTTTTTTTTTTTTTTTTTAGTATTATTAAATCAGCATTATCTAGTTAAATTTGATTTTCTTCCTCTGAATTGTAATACTGTTGAATTGGACTTTGATTTACTGACACTGTAAGATCTGGTGTGGGTTTTCTTTTTTTTTCTTTTCTTTGCAGGATACACAGAATCAAAAATTAAAGACAAGCATATGGTACCGTGAGGTAAATTAAGATGTTTCCTTCCATGCATGCTGAACTCATTATCGCCATCTGTTACAGAATGTAATGATTCTAAGGGATAAATCCTATTTTTGGTTATGATTCCTTAGATATGTAGCAGGTGTGATTTATCAGAATTTGTGTAAGATATATGGCTACGGGTGTCTGTTCAGGATTTAGATAGGCAATCCTGTTCCTTACCAGACAGCACCAGCAGGCCAATCTGTTGAGTTGTTTTGTTTTGTTTTGTTTTGTTTTGTTTTGTTTTGTCACTGAAATCCTGCTTCAGTTCTTTGGTGTGGCTGACAGTTGCCCCGTTTGATAAGGTTCCTTGTTGGCTGTTCCTAACAGGTTTGGTATGATGAGTTTCTCTCCTGGAACTCCAGCTTGTTTGATGAAATTAGTGAGATCTCCTTACCTCTGAGTGCCATCTGGGCCCCAGACATCATCATTAATGAGTTGTAAGTATTCTTGGCTGTATTTTTTTTTGTGGGGGGTTTAGCTACTATCCGGGCCTGCGCCGCTTACTTTCAATGATTGTCACGATTTTTTGTTTCTTTCTTCAGTGTGACAAGGAGCATATCGTTAGTGCATCTTCAGGTTAGCACTATGATGAGCTGACCTCATTTAAGACACAGATTTGATTCTGAGTGCCTGAGGTTACTCTTGGAGTGTGTATTCAGTAACCTGTCATTAACTTATGAGCCTTTCATTATTATTTTTAATTTTATTTTTCTTATATTTGACAGGACAGAGAGAGGTTTAGAGGGAAGGGGAGGTAGAGTGGAAGAGGGAAAGAGAGACACCTGCAGCACCACTTCACCATTTGTGAAGCTTACCCTCTGCAGGTGGGGAGTAGGGGCTTGAACTTGAGTCCTTATGCACTCAACTAAGAGCACCATCACCTGGCCCCCTGAGCTTGTCATTGTTGAATCCCTCTTTGTCAGGATGAATTATCTCCTGCGAAATGTGATTCCATCTTAAGCCTTCTAGGGCTCCTTCCATCTCTCGGTCGTTTCCATTTACGTGTTAAATGGTGAAAGCACTCTACATACCAATGTCTCCTGTGTTTCCTTCAGTGTGGACATGGAGAGATCGCTGGATCTTCCTTATGTGTATGTGAGCTCCTCCGGGACCATTAATAACTCCAAGCCCATCCAGGTGGTCTCCACGTGCAGCTTAGAGACACACACTTTCCCATTCGATATCCAGAACTGCAGCCTGACCTTCCATAGCATCCTGCACACAGGTAAACCAAGGCAGGACAGTCCTATGCTGGGATGGCCTGATTGGTAGAATTCTTTTTTTGTTTGTTTGCTCATGATGAGATGTTTTTTAATTTCTTTATTGGGGGAATAATGTTTTACATTCAACAGTAAATACAATGGTTTGTACATGTATAACATTTCTCAGTTTTCCATATAACAATACAACCCCCACTAGGTCCTCTGTCATCCTTTTTTGCACCTGTATTCTCCCCCCACACACACACACCCGAGTCTTTTATTTTGGTGCAATACACCAATTCCAGTTGAGGTTCTACTTGTGTTTTTTCTCTTCTGATCTTGTTTCTCAACTTCTGCCTGAGAGTGAGATCATCCCATATTCATCCTTCTGTTTCTGACTTATTTCACTTAACATGAGTTTTTCAAGGTCCATTCAAGATCAGCTGAAAACGGTGAAGTCACCATTTTTTATAGCTGAGTAGCATTCCATTGTGTATATAGACCACAACTTGCTCAGCCACTCATCTGCTGCTGGACACCTGGGTTGCTTCCAGGTTTTGGCTATTACAAATTGTGCTGGCAGAATTCTGTCACATCATTCCTCAGGTCTGCTCTGTTCATGAATGCAGTGAGTTTTAAAAACATTCTCAGTCTCTCTTTGTAGTTATTTGGCTCTGCTGGAATTCATTGTTGTACCCAGATAAGTAGTTGGACTCTTTTCATGCCTACAAAGGTTTTATTCTATGCTTCTATCTCTAATGCAAATAGTTATATTGAGCCCCATATGGGTTAAATTATGGATGTGTGGGGTGGGTACTCAAGAGTAAAAGTTTGGGAACTGGGAACTTGGGGTTGATGTTGGCACCTCTCGATAGCCCAGCCCATTGTTTCTGTTGTTTCCAGTGGAAGATGTAAATCTGACCTTCCTGAGGAGCAGAGAAGACATTCAGCATGACAAGAAGGCGTTTCTGAATGACAGTGAGTGGGAGCTTCTCTTTGTGTCCTCTGCGTACAACGTCCTGCAGAGCAGTACTGGTGATTTCGCTCGGATTCAGTTCAATGTAGGTCCTTTTCCTTCCCATTCCCATGGCCCGCTTCTCAGCAGTCTTCCATCTTCTCTTCTCCAGGCTGAAAATCTCTGCTTTGCTGCCTTTTTTCCCCCTTCTTTCTTATTCACCCCCATCCAAGAACAGCTGAGTGAGATGTCTCTCAACACCGCTACAGCACAGTACCTCAGAGTCCAGGGGCTCATCACAGATCCTCTGCCAGAAGCCAATGGAGAGAAGTTTTCAGACACTGGAGACCCAACCACATGCCACAGTGGGAGAACTCAGACATTCCCATACATCCCAGCATCCTCCCTTCTAGTCATACACATGCAGAGAAATGCAACAAACATCCACACACCATAACAAGACAGGAGCACAGTAACTCGTAGACCTTATTGTCCTGTTTTTCACAGAGTAAATTATTAATTACTCCCAGAGGCAGACACATACATTTTTTTAAGGTTTTTAAAAAATATTTTTATTTATTTTTCCATTTTGTTGCCCTTGGTTTATTTTTATTTTTATTATTGTTGTTGTAGTTGTTATTGATGTTGTTAGATAGTACAGAGAGAAATGGAGAGACGAGGGGAAGACAGGGGTGGGGGAGAGAAAGATATCTGCAGACCTGCTTCACCGCCTGTGAATCGACTCCCCTGCAGGTGGGGAGCCAGGTTCTTGAACCGGGATCCTGACTCCATTCCTTGCACTTTGTGCCACATACACTTAACCTGCTATGCTGCCACCAGACTCTCAGACACATACAATTATCTTCCTGTTAAAATGGGTAGCTTGAGGAATTGGCTATGAAATCACATACAGGAGCCTCTGAGATCACTAGTGGTTTCCAGATCAGGGACATCAACTTCCCTACTGAGAAGCCAGGCTTCTCAGCTGCTCCTCCAGGAATGCTCTTGGCTGCATTATTCCAGGGACATTGGTCCAGTAGGGGCCAGGGGGCGGGGGGGGGGGGAGGGGCGGGGCTGCAGGACAGTGAACCCTGCTGTTCTACCCTCCAGAGCTGTCACTTCCACCACTGCATCCCCAGGTCTTCCTGGCAATGTGTCCTGTGGATGTTCTCAGCTTAGCCCCCAAAAGACACACGAAGAGAGTCCAGCTCTGCTTTTATGAGTCTTCCTTCCTCTCTCCTCTCCTCTCCTCTCCTCTCCTCTCCTCTCCTCTCCTCTCCTCTCCTCTCCTCTCCTCTCCTCTCCTATCTTCTCCTCTCCTCTCTTATCTTCTCCTCTCCTCTCCTGTCTTCTCCTCTCCTCTCCTCTCCTCTCCTCTCCTCTCCTCTCCTCTCCTCTCCTCTCCTCTCCTCTCCTCTCTTATCTTATCCTCTCCTCTCCTCTCCTCTCCTCTCCTCTCCTTTCCTTTCCTCTCCTCTCCTCTCCTCTCTTATCTTCTCCTCTCCTCTCCTCTCCTCTCTTATCTTCTCCTCTCCTCTCCTCTCCTCTCCTCTCCTCTCTTATCTTCTCCTCTCCTCTCCTCTTCTCTCCTCTCCTCTCCTCTCTTATCTTCTCCTCTCCTCTCCTCTCTTATCTTCTCCTCTCCACTCCTCTCCTCTCCTCTCCTCTCCTCTCCTCTCCTATCTTCTCCTCTCCTCTCCTCTCCTCTCCTCTCCTATCTTCTCCTCTCCTCTCCTATCTTCTCCTCTCCTCTCCTCTCCTCTCTTATCTTCTCCTCTCCTCTCCTCTCCTCTCCTCTCCTCTCTTCTCCTCTCCTCTCCTCTCTTATCTTCTCTCCTCTCCTCTCCTTTCTTATCTTCTCCTCTCCTCTCCTCTCCTCTCTTATCTTCTCCTCTCCTCTCCTATCTTCTCCTCTCCTCTCCTATCTTCTCCTCTCCTATCTTCTCCTTTTCTCTCCTATCTTCTCCTCTCCTCTCCTCTCCTCTCCTATCTTCTCTTATCTTCTCCTCTCCTTCCTTCTCCTCTCCTCTCTTCTCAACTCTGCTCTTCTTTTTTATTATCTTTATATGTTGGCTAGAGACAGCCAGAAATCAAGAGGGTAGAGGGAGATAGAGAGAGACAGATAGATACCTGTAGCACTGCTTCACCCCTCATGAAGCTTTCCCCCTGCAGGTGGGGACCGGGGGCTTGAACCTGGGTCTTTGCACATTATAACATGTGCACTCAACCAGGTGTGCCACCACATGGCCCCTCCTCCCCCTTTCTTCCTTCCTTTCTTCCTTCCTCTCTTCCCTCCTCTCTTTCTTTCTTCCTTCCTTCCTTTCTTTTTTTCTCTCTTTCTTTCCTGGGGCTTGGTGCCTGCACTATGAATCTATTGCTCCTGGCAGCCATCTTTTTTTCTCCATTGTTGTTGTGGTGTTGTTGCTGTTATTATTGTTGTTGCTGTTGTTGGATAGGACAGAGAGAAATCGAGAGAGGAGGGGAAGACAGAAAAGGGGAGAGAAAGACAGACACCTGCAGACCTGCTTCACCGCCTGTGAAGCGACTGCCCTGTAAATGGGAAACGGGAGGCTTGAACTGAGATTCATAAGCTGGTCCTTGTGCTTCACTCCATGTGCACTACCCACTGCACTACCATCTGGCCCCCATTTCCTCCCTTCTTCCTTCTCTCCTTTCTTTATCCCTGTCTCTCTCTCTTTTTTTCTTCCCTCTAGTGTTATCACTGTGAATCTGAGTGTTGGCACTATGAATCCACTGCTCCTAGAGGAGAGGTCATTATTTCCATTTTTTTATAGGACAGGACAGAGAAATGGAGAGAGGAGGGGAAGACAGAGAGGGGGAGGGAAAGACAGACACCTGCAGACCTGCTTCACCGTCTGTGAAGCGACTCCCCTGCAGGTGGGGAGCCGGAGGCTTGAACTGGGATCCTTATGCAGGTCCTTACGCTTCATACCATGTGAGTTTAACCTGGTGTGCTACCACCCGGGTTCTTTGTTTCTAGTTTGGTGGCAAGGAGGATTGAACCTGGAACTTTGCAGTAGCTATTTTTCTTACAAAGTCACTTTGGAGGTGGAGCAGGGTGTTTCATGCCAGATAAAAAAGATTTGATTGAAAAGTAGAAGCTTCAGGCAGGCCAGGGCTCATACACACTGGACTCAGCTGGAAACAAACTTTTTGACTAAGAAAGAACCTTGAGCCCAGACAAAGGTGTTGTGGTCACGATGGCCAATTCCATAGTTCAATTACATGAACTATGATGCAGACACAGCTGCCCCTCCATCAGTTAAGGAACTGCCGACAGCCCCAGAGAAGCTCTTGTTAAACCAGAGTGGCTTCAGAACTGGTGTGCTGGAACCAGGCTCATGTATAAAGCCAGGTGCTAGGTGGGTGCTACTGGGAGTTTTTGCAAGGCTGGTTTTGTGGTGTGTTTTGTCCACATTTATTTATTTATTTATTTTGAGTGAGAGAAAGGGAGGGGGGATGAAAGCTTTTTCAATTTCACTGAGTTTCTTGGCTAAGAGTAAACACCTCATTAATTTTAAAGATATCAGCCTACTCACATTATTAATGCAGCCCGAATAATGGAGAGCATTAAAGGAAAATGGGAGGGAGCACACAGGCAAGGTGGAATGTAGCCACCTGCCAAGTGCTCTGGAGAACGCTGCACACGCCATTAGCCACAGTGCGGAGAAAACAAAGCCAGGTGAACAGACACCCCCCCTCGCACCCCCCCACCGCCCCATAACCCCGCTTCTGCCAGGTGAACAGGCACCCCCCTCGCACCCCCCCACCGCCCCATAACCCCGCTTCTGCCAGGTGAACAGGCACCCCCCTCGCACCCCCCCACCGCCCCATAACCCCGCTTCTGCCAGGTGAACAGGCACCCCCCTCGCACCCCCCCACCGCCCCATAACCCTGCTTCTGCCAGGTGAACAGGCACCCCCCTCGTACCCCCCCACCGCCCCATAACCCCGCTTCTGCCAGGTGAACAGGCACCCCCCTCGCACCCCCCCACCGCCCCATAACCCCGCTTCTGCCAGGTGAACAGGCACCCCCCTCGCACCCCCCCACCGCCCCATAACCCCGCTTCTGCCAGGTGAACAGGCACCCCCTCTCGCACCCCCCCACCGCCCCATAACCCCGCTTCTGCCAGGTGAACAGGCACCCCCCTCTCGCACCCCCCCACCGCCCCATAACCCCGCTTCTGCCAGGTGAACAGGCACCCCCCTCTCGCACCCCCCCACCGCCCCATAACCCCGCTTCTGCCAGGTGAACAGGCACCCCCCTCGCACCCCCCCACCGCCCCATAACCCCGCTTCTGCCAGGTGAACAGGCACCCCTCTCGCACCCCCCCACCGCCCCATAACCCCGCTTCTGCCAGGTGAACAGGCACCCCCCTCTCGCACCCCCCCACCGCCCCATAACCCCGCTTCTGCCAGGTGAACAGGCACCCCCTCTCGCACCCCCCCCACCGCCCCATAACCCCGCTTCTGCCACAGGACCGCCACTACTTGTGGTTAGACGTCCTCCATCACCCTAAATATTAATCTGTCTTTTCAACAGCAACAAAAAGCTTTCTACACATGGGCACCATTGAATTTCCTTCCTTAATTTTTTCTTATTCTGCTGTGCCTGGGAATGAACCCAGGACATGGTACATGCATAATGTCACTGCTGAGTGGCCTCCCTGATCCAGAACTTTCTTTTTTTTAATTTTTTGTTATTTAAGAAAGGATTAATTAACAAAACCATAAGGTAGGAGGGGTACAACTCCACACAATTCCCACCACCCAATCTCCATAACCCACCCTCTCCCCTGATAGCTTTCCCATTCTCTATCCCTCTGGGAGCATGGACCCAGGGTCACTGAGGGTTGCAGAAGGTAGAAGGTCTGGCTTCCATAATTGCTGAACATGGGTGTTGACTGGTCGGTCCATACTCCCAGTCTGCCTCTCTCTTTCCCTAGTAGGGTGTGTCTGGGGAAGCGGAGCTCCAGGACACATTGGTGGGGTCTTCAATCCAGGGGCCTGGCCAGTATCCTGGTGGCATCTGGAACCTGGTGATTGAAAAGAGAGTTAACATACGAGGCCAAACAAATTGTTGAGCAATCATGGGCCCAAAGCTTGGAATAGTGGAGAGGAAGTGTTAGGGAGGTACTCACTGCAAACTCTAGTGTACTTCTGCTTTCAGGTATATATTTTGCAGTAGTTTATGGATACGTATGAACATAAGCTCTCTCTCACAGAAACTGGTGTATATCTAGGTTATGGGACTTTGTTAGAAAGTGAACCACCTGAGATGAAATTAGAGTGTACTATAAAAGGAAAGGTCTCACCCGAGTAATGAAGCTGAAAGGTTGTCATTCCACACGTGAAGTCTCTGGACACAGTCTGAGGTGAAGCATGTTGAGGTGGCAATCGCTGCGTTGGTTAGGTTGTGATCGGCGGATGCAATATTATTTGGTAGGGATTGGGAGAGGCATACGGGAAAGTGGGCCCTATCCAAGGGTTCCAGGACTGGGGGAAGTAGGGGCTCTATAGTGGAGATGTGAGGTTCCTGCTGTCTTAGGGTTCAAAAAGACAATGGATAGTTAATGTTATCATCACATTATTTGGTAATTGGGTTAACTTTGAAAAGTCCTTTTGTTATGGTTTGCTGTACAGTATCCAGTATCTTGTATATAGCTGTGCTATTGGATGCTTCTAATCTACTTGGTCTAGGCTTTTGAGAGAGTCCGCATATAAAATACACAGCCTATATATTAAAAAGATTCAGTTTGTGTTTTGAAAAACTTTGAGACATACAATTGATTTTCCCCCTCTCATATTAATTAACTACTGATTTATATGTCTACATTTTTCTAGGAGTGTACATAAACACCATTCCCACCACCAAAAGACTGTGTCCCATCCCTCCCGCCCACTCCCACCCCCCCCCACTGTCCCAGGAAGCTGCATGTCTACCCCTCACCACAGGGTTTTTACTTTGGTGCCCTACTTACAATTTGATCAGGTCCTGCTTTTAGTTTCCCTTTCAGATCTTCTTACTCAACTTCTGTTGATGAGTGGGATCATCCCATACTCATCTTTATCTTTCTGACTTAGTTCACTTAACATAATTCCTTCTAGCTCTGTCCAAGATGGGTCAGAGAAGGTGGGTTCATTGTTCTTGATAGCTGCATAGTATTCCATTGTGTATATATACCACAGCTTTCTCAGCCATTCATCTGTTGTTGGGCACCTGGGTTGCTTCCAGGTTTTAGCTATTATGAATTGTGCTGCTATGAACATAGGAGTACGCACCTCTTTTTGGTTGGGTGTTATGGAGTCCTTGGGGTATAACCCCAGGAGAGGAATTACTGGATCATATGGAAGGTCCATATCTAGCCTTCTGAGAGTTTTCCAGACTGCTCTCCACAGAGGCTGGACCAATTTACATTCCCACCAGCAATGTAAAAGGGTTCCTCTGTCCCCACATCCTCTCCAGCATTTGTTGCTGCTGTCCTTTTTGATGTATGCCATTCTTACAGGAGTGTGGTGGTATCTTAGTGTTGCCTTAATTTGCATTTCTCTGACAATCAGTGACCCAGAGCAGTTTTTCATATGTTTGTTAGCCTTTTGGATCTCCTCTGTAGTGAATGTTTTGTTCATATCCTCTGCCCATTTTTGGATGGGGTCATTTGCTTTTTTGGTGCTAAGTTTGCTGAGCTCTTTATATATTTTGGTGATTAGTTTCTTGTCTGATGTATGGCATGTGAAGATCTTCTCCCATTCTGTGAGGAGTCTCTCTGTTTGTTTAATAGTTTCTTTGGATGTGCAGAAGCTTTTCAATTTGATGTAGTCCCATTGGTTTGTTTCTGCTTTAGTCTTCCTTGCAATTGGGTTTGATTCATCAAAGATGTCCTTGAGGTGTAGGTGGGAAAGTGTTTTACCAATGTTTTCCTCTAAGTATTTGATTGTTTCTGGTCTGACATCTAGGTCTTTGATCCATTTGGAGTTGATTTTTGTTTCTGGTGAGATAAAGTGGTTCAATTTCATTCTTCTGCATGTTACAACCCAGTTTTCCCAGCACCATTTATTGAAGAGAGCCTCCTTTTTCCGTTTAATCCTTTGGGCCCCCTTATCAAAGATTAGATGCCCATAGGTTTGGGCTTTATTTCTGGGCTTTCAATTGTGTTCCACTGGTCTGTGTGCCTATTTTTGTTCCAGTACCATGCTGTTTTGATGATGATGGCTTTATAATATAGTTTAAGGTCTGGGAGTGTGATGCCTCCATTTCTGTTTCTTTTCCTCAAGATGGTTTTGGCAATTCTAGGTGTTTTCAGGTTCCAGATAAATGATTGTAGTGTTTGTTCTATTCTCTTAAAGACGCTTGGTGGAACTTTGATGGGTATTGCAGAACTTTCTTTATTTAAGACAGGAGAGGGGCCAGGTGGTGGAACACCTGGTTAAGAGCACACATTATAGTACTCAAGGACTCAGGTTCAAGTCCCTGCCAGAGGGGGGGAAGTTGAGGTAGGGCTGCAGGTGTCTCTCTGTCTCTTTCCCTCTTTGTCTCTCCCTCCCTTCTCAGTTTCTCTCTGTCTCTACTCAAGAAATAAATAAATAAATAAGAAAGACAGGAGAGAGAGAGAGACCACAGCACAGCTCCACTATCGATGGAGTTTCCCTGCTACAGCCATGGTACCCCCATGTGGCCTCTAAGCTGATACCCTGGGTTTCACGCACAGCAAGGCCTGTGTTCTACCTGTCGAGATATCTCCCAGTCTCCCACTCTTCTTGTGTTGATTTTGGATGGGCAAACTATTGTGTCGTAACATTGCATTACTTTTGGGTACGTCTTAGAATAAGGCAACATCTTGCTATAATGTACTCATCATGTTGAGTTTTAAATGTGATGAACAGAGACATCAAAGGCTGCTGCAGGAGGGAGAGAGGATTCTCCTCCTCCCCACCTCCCTCTCTGGACTTCAGGAAGCATGGCCCCTCTCCTCTGCTCTCCTCACTGATGAGATGCTTCTTCATTTTCAGTGCTCACATAGAAAGGAGCTAGAGGTGGGCCTCTAGAGGGATCTGTTTGGGCTTCTCCTGGATCTAGAATGGGTCCTCCAGCAGGGCTGGCTGTCCCCCAGGCCCTTGGCAACAGAGTTGGGGGAATCCTGAATAGAAGTCACAGATCCTATTGGGTAGAGCAGTCAGTCACAGAAATGCTTTTGGAGTTTTACCTAAGAGGCATCCCGTGCCCATCCCGCTCTCTGCCACTCTCTCTACCCTGCTCTTGCTCCATGCCTCTGCCCATGTTCTCTCAGCCCACCCCAGACTTCCTTGTCTAGTTTAGCAGCAGAGTCGCCTCATGTCCTTGGACTGTCCCTGGCCAGGGATATGAAATTCAGACCTCAGATCCTTGCCAACAGCAGGCATTCCAAAGGCTTGACAGCAAAGGGCCACCTCCTTGGTCTCACCTCAGTACTATGTCTGTCCCGGCTAACCAGCAGGCTTTGGGGACACATAGGGCAGGAGGAGGAACAACTATCTATTTTAAGCAGGTCATCATCCCGACCTGAAGTGCACAACTGCTGTGAACTCCAGATCAAATGCTCTGGGTGCCCTGCTAGTCCAGCTAATGTGCCGTCATGCCCAGTAGTTCTGGGACACCTGTTGTTGTGGCTGCTGATCAGAGCACACTGGGATCCACTGGAGCTAGGCTGCATCCCACAGGGGCCCAGAGCACAGCAACATCTGCATGTGGGCTGGCAGTTGTCTGTGTGTGAGCAGAGGTGGTTTCCAGTGCATTACCAGAGGGGCTGGTTCCCAGAAACAGCAGGACGAGCATTCAGCATCTGTGTGACAGCATTTCATTTTGTTTGACAAAACCCAGAGTAGATATGAGAAGCAGTAAGAGTAGAATGTAAAAGCTCATATTTGAGAAAAAAGGGTGGAAACCTGTGAGAACCCAAGTGAGCCCCCTCTGCAGATGTTCATTGACTGAGTTAAAAGTTCTTTCGGGCTGGAGTTGGGGGGTGCCCATGGGGAGTCACTGGAAAAATTCTGGGGACATTTGGGAAAAATCCTCATTTACCTTTTTAAATTTTATTTATTTATGTATTATTTATATATTGGATAGAGACAGATGGAAATCAAGAGGGAGAGAGATACCTGTAACCCTGCTTCACTGCTTGTGAAGCTTCCCTCCTACAGGTGGTGGCTGGGGGCTGGAACTCTGGTCCTTACACATGGTAACATGAGCAATCAACTTAATGCACCAGCACCCGGCCCCTACCCTCTTTTTTTCTTTTTGAAAAGTAATTTCCCTTGGTAGGTTATCAGGCAGGGGTTTTGCTGCGATGTCTATTGAATGCAGAACTTTATAGACGAAACATCTGAGCTCAGCCAGAGAGAGAATTTAGAACACCCGGGTTGGAGCAGAGGTGGCAGGGCCAGAGTCTGATTGGGTGAGTCCAGACATCTCTGGATGGAGAAGAGGGGGTTCTTCCCAGGGGTCTCCAAGTCATCCTGGAATCATAGACTTTCCACTAGACCAGCCACATTCATGGTCTAAACCCACAAACCTCTTACCCCAGTGTAAGGATTTTAATTAACTGGCAGCAACTTTCCCTGGAAAAACAGGGAGGGTCTTAGGAGAGGAGGAAAACAGGCTTCTGTATGAAGTGGGTGTCTGGGCACCCAAATTCCAGCTCCGTCATGAAGATGGCCATGCAAAACTGAGTACTGGTGGGGTTTACCATCCAGGAGGCAGTTAGAGGCTGACCTTGGGGCCCATTCCATCTCCAAGGAGCTCTCCACACACACATTCTGGATTAGATTGATCTCTTTCATTAACATCAATAGGCTCCAAATACCTTTGTGTACTTATTATTACCTGGCTTTAATGGATAATGAAATTGTGGCATAATATCGCTAACACCTGAAGGGTGTCTAATGGAGAACATGGACTGAAACTAAAGTGCTTTTTCTTCCCTTTCTGTGGGATTTAAAGGCGCCCACTCCTCTAGTCCATTAGAAATGATGGGCTCTAAGTAAGGGCAGTCCTGCAGAGAGCAATGCTTAACTGAGCTAGTGGCAGCCCTAAACTCCCCTCACCCACCCCCTGCTCCCAGACCCCTGCATGTGCAGGGTTTCCTGCTCCTGGTGTGACCCCAAGAGAGGTACTTTCAAATGACTGCAATAGAAGAGCCTGCCTTTGGGCACCTCCCACTTCCAGCCCCCTGGACCTGCTGCCTCATTAACAGACAGACACCAGTGTAACTCAGCCAACAACTTTTGAGCTCTTAACATGTGCCAGGCTTGACGGAAACACCAAGGACACCAACATGGTCCAAAGAGTCTTCCTGACAGAGCCGTAGCCCTAGAACCTGCCCAGGGAGCTAGAATAGCAGGAACCACAAAGGTGGCTCCTGCTGTCCAGCGGGCACCATTCTACAATTGGACATGTTATCCTCACACCTCTGTGATACAGGTCCTCCAAGTATCCACATTTGCAAATGGATGGATTGAGGCACAGACAAGTGACTTAGTCAAGGTTTCAGGGTGATGGTGAAAACTGGGCTTGGACCAGGTCAATCTGGAAACTATGTTTCTGAGTCCTCGTTCTGGTAGCAGACAGCTAATAGGACCCAGTGTGTTCCAGGTCATTCTTTGTCGAACACATGCTGTGCGTTTACTAAGGAGAGCACCTGCCTTCGCTCCCTAGGGCTGTCCTTACAGAGTAGCGCAGGCCAGTGGCCTCCAGACAGTGGAGATGGTTTCCTGTCACAGTCCCTGAAGCTCACAGCCTGAAAGGATGCTGGGTGCTCTGAATAAGAATCTGCACTAGGGCTACTGAACTTTCTTTCTTCCTGGCTTTTGGTAGCTTCTGGTATCCATGGCTTTCTTGGGCTCATATCTGTCCAGTCTCTGCCCCGCAGAGCCACAGGGCATTCTTCTCTGTGTGTCTTTCCTCTTCTGGCAAGGAAGAGTCACAGTGGGCTGTGGGCTATGGCCCCTCCCTGTCCCAGGAAGATTTCATCTTAACTCATTTCATCTATAGTGATGCCAGTTCCAATTAGGTCACACTCAGTGCTTCTGGAAAGAAACTGAGTTCCAGGGTCGGGGGTGGGGGGAGGAGATGTTATTTAGGCCAGTACAGTCCACCACACTGACTACACAAGAACTCACACTCGCTCCGTATGCCAAACCCATTCACCCTGTAGCAACATCCCCACATGCCTTAACCCATCCTGTCAGTAAGAACAAAAATTATCAGTCTTCTATTTTCAAAAAAGTCCCAGACCTGGTCATCTACATAAGGAAGACTTTGGGCATAGTCCACTCTGGGGCAGTCTTCCTCTTTACCTGTAGATGTGTGGAATATGCAACCAGGAGAGTCTGGATCCTCACTTTAGACCTGTGGGTGGGTGAGGAGGACCCCCCCCCCCCTCCTATTAGCCGCTCTAAGTCCAACATTCAGGATGGCACCTGATTCTCCGGTCACACTCCGAATTCTTGGACAGGAGTATCAAGGAATTTTGAGAGGCAAGTGAGATAGTGAAAATAAAACACTTCTGAAGAAACTTGGAGTTTTTTTCTAGGCTGCTCTGGGCTTCTGGAATAGTCTGTAGTCAAGAGGCCCCTAAATCAATTGTAAGGAAACTATGGGTCCATTGTTTGTAAAGCAAAAACTATAGGCTCTACTTAGTCTGTTTTAGGAATGGGGGTATCTTTGGTATATATAGGCAAGGGGACAGATGAGGGAGAACCTCTCTGCTTCTTCCCCAGGCATGGATGTGGGTTTCTGCTTTATGTCACAGCCGTGGCATGCCATTTGTCTCAGCCTAACATTTCCCCCTTCTACCTCCAGTTCCTGTTGATCTCCAGTGAGGAAACGCTCCCCCTAAGAACTGCCTGTATGATCCATGGGACCCAGAGCAAAGCGCAAATACAAGGTCCAAAGTTCAAAAAAAATCACCAAGAATTTCAAAACAGCACTCTAAAAGCATTAAACCAGGTGCTACTGAATGTCAAGGCTCAGTGCTCTCCCGGAGAGGATGACAGATTCATGAGGCAAGAGACTGGTAGGGAGAAAACAAGTTAATTGTCAGATGCTGGTGGCCTGAAGAGATGGCAGAGTCATGTCTCAAAAAACCATCTTGCTTGCAGTCTGGGGTTTATAGAAAGAAGGGATAGTCAGAGAGAGAAAGAAAGGAAGTCCAGTCCCCAGGCTGTCCAGCTGACTTTAGTTACTTGACGAATTAATCACCATGCCAGGAGGTCTGTTCCCTGCAAAACTTTGAGAGATGTCACTATGCGTGCTCTGTGACTGGCTCCTAGCTAAGCAACACAAAGTGAACCAGCCCATTCTTCACCTTCAGTGTCAGGAGGTAAAGAAGGAGGAAGCGTGAGAGCTCATGGGAAAGCAAGATGGAGTTTCTAATGTCTGCTTGTTCTCTACTGTCTGTTCACTTAAACCAAGCCCCAGGTGATTGTGTGGGTCACAGCCCTACAGCCGGGCAGCCTCCCAACCTCTCAGCTCTTGCCACACCTGCTCTGGCACCTCGGGAACATGGGGTCTGACACAGTTGAGAAGTCACACTGCCTGTCTTTGGTTCTGACCCAAATTCCCATTCACACTCAGTGTTAGCATGGACTGGAGAGGAATCATCTCCGCACATGTTGTTTGCACCGGAAATTTATTTAAAGAGCACTACTGACATCTGAGTTGCACCCAGAGTGCTTGCCAAGCAGAGTGCATTGCCTTATTTTTTTTTAAAAAAACTTTATTTAAAAATCTTTTATTTATTGAATAGAAACAGAGAGAAATCAAAAGGGATGGGGAAGATAATAAGGAAGGAAGCTGTGTCACTGCTTCTTCACCAGTTGTGAAGCTTTCCCCTTGCAGGTGGGTTCCAGGGGCTTAAACTTGCGTCCTTCCACATTATGATATGTGTCCAACCAGGTGTGCCACCACCCAGCCCCTACACTGCCTTTTCCCAAAGGGAAACAGCACACTGTGGTGAAGGAAAATACCTCAGCTGAAGCCGCCTCAGCCAGCACAAGCAGCCTCTTAGACGCAAGGAAGCTGCATCCATTCTGACTCCAGACCCTCCCTCTTAGCCAGAGACTTCTTTGTCCTTTGCTTTACTGTGTTAGTCTAACCCTTTGCATCTCCTTCATTAACATCCACTTTGAAGACTCTGGGTGGGTGGGTGGGGGGAGATCCAGTTCTCCCCTCCAGAGACCTCAGTTACCCTCATCTCCACCCCCACCCCAGGTGGACTCTGCCCACTTGCCTCCCTCCCTGCTGCTCCCCTATTCCTGTGAAGTCCTCAGCCCTCACAGTCACAGCATGACGAAGAGGTGCAGGTCGATGACAGTTCATTTAGTTGTTGTTGTTCCTGTTGACTGCGCTTTGGTAGAAATGTATTTTAACCAAATGATTGCACAGCGCAGCGAGTGGCGCTCAGGTTTGGGTATTTGCAGCCAATTATGCTTAATGTGGAAGACAACAGCCAGGCTGCAATCCACTGAGTGGCTCTGACCTCCGAGTTCCTCTGCTGGGCTGCTGTGTGCCCCTAGACCCAAGGGCTGGGCTCCTTCTCTCCAGCAAGTTGATGGGTCCCCTCCCAGCACCCCCTCCCACCCCAGGTCTTCCCCTGGTCACCTCTGCTCCCTTTTGCAGCCTCTGCCATGAATGTTTTGTTTTTTGTTTTTGTTTTTTTACCAGAGCACTTATCAGCTCTAGTTTATGGTGGTGTAGGAGATTGAACCTGGAACTTCGGATCCTCAGGCATGAGAATCTCTTTGCGTAACCATTATGCTATCTTCCCCCACCCCCCATCCCTGCCATGCTTATTCCTAGGTGATTCTATTCCAGAGCAAGAGACAGAGAAAGGAAGAAAAACTCTGAACTCAATTCAGAAGTCTGATCTGATCAAGATCTCTCTCTCTCTCTCTCTCTCTCCCTCTCTCTCCCCCCTTTTAGTTTGCCCTTTTTCATGGTGCCAGGGTCTTGTGCATATGTAATCCCACCACTCCCAGGCTGACTCCCTCCACCCCATTTTTAAAAAATATTTATTTATTCCTTTTTGTTGCCCTTGTTGTTTTATTGTTGTAGTTATTATTGTTGTTATTGATGTCGTCATTGTTGGACAGGACAGAGAGAAATGGAGAGTGGAGAGGAAGACAGAGAGGGGGAGAGAAAGATAGACACCTGCAGACCTGTTTCACTGCCTGTGAAGCAACTCCCCTGCAGGTGGGAAGCCGGGGGCTCGAACTGGGATCCTTACACCAGTCCTTGCACTTTGCGCCGCCTGCGCTTAACCCGCTGCGCTACCGCCTGACTCCCCCTCCACCCCATTTTTAAATTTTAATATATAAAGAGAGGGTGTGGAAGACGGCCTCATTTTCCTTGTCTGTAGAGAGTACTGCCTAGCCCTTAGGGTTTTGGGAGCCTTGCATGAAATAATGCTTATGAAATGCCCAGTTCAATGTCTGACAGACAAGTGGAAAGTTATTATGTTGCTACCATAATAATGGGAAAGTCAGCTCTCTATGAAAGCTTAACGGAGTTCCCCTCTCTTCTAGAGCATGAAGTAATCTCCTATTTCTAAGCTAAATTGAAGACTTCTCAGATGTCAGCACTCCTTAGCTATGGGTTTGCTTAACACGAACCCTTCAGCTCAGCCCCTCTTCTCAGCAGCCTCCCCATGTCCCATGACCAGGTGGTGATTCGCAGACGCCCCCTGGCCTATGTGGTCAGCCTGCTGATTCCCAGCATCTTCCTTATGCTCGTGGACCTGGGGAGCTTCTACCTCCCACCCTCCTGCAGGGCCAGGATTGTGTTTAAGACGAGCGTGCTGGTGGGCTACACCGTCTTCAAGGTCAACATGGCTGATGAGATGCCAAGGAGCGCAGTGAGCACCCCTCTGATTGGTGAGCAGCCCCAAGTTGGTGATATGACATTGGCTGGGAGGCAACCCCGTGGTGAAGCACAGGACTTGTGTGCATGAGGCCCTGGGTTTGATGTCCGGTACTGCCTTTACCATAGTGCTGCCCTGGCTCTCTGTCTCTGTCTCTCTCCCTCTTTATTAAACAACCCCCATTTTTCATTAGTGATTTAATATTTGTTTACATAATTACAAGATAAGGGGCCAGGTGGTGGCACACCTGTACAAGGACCCAGGCTCAAACCCCTGGTCCCCACCTACAGAGGGTAAGCTTCACAGTGGTGCAGATCTCTCTCTCTCTCTCTCTCTCTCCCCGCCCCTATATATATATATATATATATATATATATATATATATCCCTCCACTCTCAATTTCTTTCTGTCTCTATTCAATAATAAATAAATAAATAATTACAAGATAACAGGAGCACAATTCTACACCCTTCCCACCACCAGAGTTCTGTGTCCCCACTCCCTCCATTGGAAACTGCAGTGGTTCTCCCAAGGTCACAGATAAGGGTTGGCTATTATTTCTATAACTCTCTCTCTCTCTCTCTCTCTCTCTCCATATATATATATATATATTACTATTGACTGTAAACCATTAATATATGTAAATTATTTCCCATGGTCCTGCCTTTTCTTCCTTTCTAGATCATACCTATGCTTATTACTACTTCTGAATGCCTTTCCTTTTTCCCCTTCTCTCTCTGGGTCCCTCTGGTCTTCTTCCCCTAATATTTCTCCCTCTCTGGAGGTATGGGCCAGGTTTCTTTATGGGACACAGAAGGTGGGAGTTCTGGCTTCTGTAATTGCTTCTCTGCTGGACATTGGCATTCACAGGTCAGTCCATACCCCCCAGCCTAATAAATAACCCCTTTAAAAAATGGCCTGGCATTGTGGCTGGGGAGATCCCTCACAGGGCGAGCTCAGGTCTGGCATGCATAGAGTGCCAAGTTCAGTCCCCAACTAGTACCTGGTGTGACAGAGCTGAGTGTTACTATGGCTTCTCTAGTAAGAAGACAGGAAGGGGGCCAGGCAGTGGTGCACCCAGTTAAGCACACAGAATACTAAGCACAAGGACCAGTGCAATGATACAGGTTTGAGCCCCCGGTTCCCCACCTGCAGGGGGACACTTCACAAGCAGTGAAGCAGGTCTGCAGGTGTCTCTCTTTCTCTCTCCCTCTCTAGCTCCCCTCCACTCTCAATTTCTATCTAACCTATCCAGTAAAATGTGGATGGGGGAGGCAGAAAAGACACGAGAGGAGGTCAGGTCATGGAAGACAGAGGAGGACTTAGTGGGGCTTGAACTTTTATGTGGAAAATGGAGAAATGTTACACATGTACAAACTATTGTATTTTATCTTACTGTTGACTGTAAACCGTTAATTCCCCAAAAAGAAATTTAAAAAGAAAAGAAACAGAATGACAGGAAGAGAAAAGAAGGGGAAAATGAAGAAGTAAAGAAATATTTAAGGGCAGGGGAGGTAGCATAAAAGGTTATGCAAACAGACTCTCATGCCTGAGGCTCCAAAGTCCCAGGTTTAATCCCCCACACCACCATAAACCAGAGATGGGTAGTGCTCTGGTATTTCTCTCTGTGTGTCTCTCTGTCTCTGCATCTCTCTCAAAAATGAAATATTTTTAAAAATATTTTAAAAGATCTTAAATTGTGAGCTAGAGGGTGAGCTCACCAAGTAGGGTGCCTGTACTGCCCTGCTTGAAGGCTGGGTTCAAGCCCCAGCACCCCATGGAAATTGCTGTCGGTGGGGGGATGCTGTAGTAATGGAGGAAACTTCATCGTTTTTGGTGCCTCTCCCTCTGTCTGTCTCTTGTCTGTCTCTCTATATGAATGAGAAAGTGGATCAGAGTAGTGAAATGGCACATGTACAGGGCCCTGGTGCCACCAAAAATAAAGAAATGAAAGTAGAAAATTTTTTTTGAGGCCAGGAGGTGGCATAGCGCATAAAGCGTTGGACTCTTAAGCATGAGGCTCTACATTTGATCCCTGGGATTATGTACCAGTGATGCTCTGTTTCTCTCCACCCCGACACTTCTCTCTCTCTCTCTCTCTCTCTCTCTCTTTCATAAATAAATAAATCTTAGGGAAAAAATTGAGGAGAGGTGAGAATGTTTTGCTGACACCTATCACAGGGGAAGGAAAGATTGTACACCTATACCGATAACTGTGTTATAAGCCATTAATCCCTAATGAAGAAAGAAAGGGAAAAATCATTTAAAGTGCCCGAGGGAAAAAATTTAAAAGATCTGGATTGTGGGAGGTAGTGCAGTAAGTCAAGTGTTGGACTCTGGGGCATGTGGCCATGGCAGAACATGGCCACCCTTTCAGAGCTTATCTCTCTTCTTGCTGGTGGCCTTTCTGGTCTTTTGAGGTCATACTATGGCCACCCCCCATGACCTTTGCTTGTGTTTCTGCTCCCATTCCCTTTTAATTTTTTTTTTTTTTTTTTGCCTCCAGGGTTATCACTGGGGCTCTGTGCCTGTACCATGAATCCATTGCTCCTGTGGATATTTGTTTTTCAATTTATTCGGACAGTACAGAGAGAAATTGAGAGAGGAGGGGAAGATAGAGAAGAATAGAGAAAGACACCTGCAGACTTGCTTCACCGCTTGTGAAGCGACCTTCCTGCAGGTGGGGAGCCAGTGGTGTGAACCCAGATCCTTGTGTAGATCCTTGCACTTCACACTATGTGCACTTAACCTAGTGCACCACCCACTCACCGGCCCCTTCACTTTTAAATTGTATGTGTGGAACTGGCATCCTGTGTGCCAGAGTGGTATTCTGGTTCTCTCTCTCTCTGTCTCTCTCTCACATAAATCAATCTTTTAGTTTACGAGATCAGGCGTGTTCAGGGTGGTATGGCCGTAGACCATAAATCAATCTTTTAAAAGAGATTTTAAAAACCTGAAGTTGGGGACCAGGCAGTAGCACACCAGGTTAAGCGCAGGTGGCATGAAGCACAAGGACCAGCTCAAGGATCCCAGTTCGAGCCCCCCGGCTCCCCACTTGCAGGGGCATCACTTCACTGGTGGTGAAACAGGTCTGCAGGTGTCTATCTTTCTCTCGTCCTCTCTGTCTTCCTCTCCTCTCTCGATTTCTCTCTGTCCTGTCTGACAACAATGACAGTAATAAAAACAACAACAACAATGAGAAACAATAAGGGCAACAAAAGGAAGAAAATAGCCTCCAGCAGCAGTGGACTCATAGTGCAGGAACCAAGCCCCAGTGATAACCCTGAAGGAAAAAAAAAAATCGGAAGTTGCATTTCCCATGGTGGGCCCGGCGCAAGATCCCATGCAGGGCCTCCAGCTGACCCCACCTCCTCCACCCTTCCTCAGGCATTTTCTTCACCGTCTGCATGGCCCTGCTGCTGCTCAGCTTAGCCATGTCCATCCTGCTGCTCAGCCTCCTCCCCATGGAGCACAGCTGCCGGCAGGCACAGGCCCTCCTGTGCCTTCACGGGGATGCTGACATGGAAACACCTGAACCAAATGCCGGAGCCCAACCCGGTGGGGTCACAGGTTGGTGGAAGCCTCTCTGCCCCAGCCCCCCTCTCTCCCATTTTCTATCACCCTTAGCCCCTGTTCTTGTTGGTCTTCACCAAGAATCACCTGCTTCTTGGCCTCAGGCTGGATGTGACCTTATTTCTCTGGGAGGGGATCTGGGCTTCCAGGGATCCTCTTGCTCTCTCCCAGGAAGCCCTACAGTACCTGGGAGTGTTGGTCCCAGTGACCTGTAGCTTGTTTTATTTGCCAGTTTCAACCAATTACCTGAAATAACTGAGCCCTTGGCTCCAGAAGGGCAGAGTGTCAGGGTGTGTGTGTGTTTGTGTGTTTGTATATACACAGTGTGTGTGTATGTGTGTGTATGGGGGGGGAGGGAGAGAGAGAGAGAGAGAGAGATATCTGGGTCCCAGCTAGGTAGGTTAAGGTTTTGAAGAGTCAGCCTGGTTCTAAAGCCGGAATCCAGGCAGCCTGGCTGACTTAGACACAAATAACCCCAGAGGCTGGACAGTTGCGCACCTGGTTAAGGACCCACAGTACTCAGGGACCTGCGCAAGGATCTGAGTTCAAGTCCCTGGCTCCCCGTCTGCAGGAGGAACACTTCACAAGCAGGTCTGCAGGTGTCTATCTCTCTCTCCCTCTCTACCTCTGCCTCCTCTCTCGATTTCTGTCTGTCCTATCCAATTAAAAAAAAAGTGGCTGCCAGGAACAGATAACCCTGGAGACAAAAATAAATAAATAAATAAATAAATAAATAGAAACAGAGAGCGGGGTAGATAGCATAGTGGTTATGCAAAGAGACTCTCTTGCCTGGGGCTTCAATGTCCCAAGTTCAATCCCACCATAAGCCAGAGCTGAGCAGTACTCTGATAAGAAAAATAAATAAATGAGACAGAGAGAGAGAGAGAGAGAGAGAGAGAAAGGAGGAGGAGGAGGAGGAGGAGGAGAGAATATCCCCTCATGACAGGAGCCCAGACTCCCACTTACCAGCATGGCTGTCCTGTTTTCTGTGGTTCCCTCCAGCATGGCCTTGCCTTCCCTCAGCAGGCAAAACCCCCAGTCTCAGCAATACCTCCTGTCCAGGTTTACCCATCACCCTCTGTGAAGGGCGAGGCCTTAGCTTTAGCCAGAAGGCCAGAGTGGCCTTGGCAACCCCTGGCTAACCCAGGCTATTTTCCTCTCTTGCAGACTCCCCTGTCTGTCCAGAGCACCAGGCCCAGGCAGGGCCCCTGAGCGAAGTCTGGGCCCAGCTCCACCTCATCAGCAGCTCCCTCAGAGCCCGGGAGCAGGCCAAGCAGCAGGAGGTGGCTTGGCAGGCCCTCCTGGAGCGCTTTGACCACCTGCTCTTCCTGGGCTACCTTACTGTGCTGGGGCTCTACACCGTCACCCTGTGCTCCCTCTGGGTGTTGTGGAGCCGTCTGTGAGGACCAGGGGACCGTCCCCTGCACTCTCCCAACACTCAGGCAAAGCTGACACAGTTCTGGGGGGGAGACTGGAGCAGGAAGGGTGGCACAATCCAGTGATAAACCTTTCATTGGGCTCAGACTGCAGAACAGAGGTGACCAAGAGTGGGGGGCAAAGGCTGAGTTACCAGAGTGAAGGTGGCAAGGGGCCCAGGGGACTTTGGTGTCAAAGGATATGAGTCCTTTGGTGGTGGGTGTGGAATAGTATCAGTGTGAAGTGGTATCAAGTTGTCCCTCTAAAATGTGTTTAGTCCTCAAAGCTAAAGCTGCCTCAAAAAATGAGTAACATCAACATTAAATGTTAAGTCAAAAGCTCTCCGTGCCCACTGTCGTCTCCTTCCTTTCGGTTCAGGTTCACAGCTAGTGAGCCACCAGATGACCTGGGAGCAATGTATTCCTGGTGAACGTGGACACATGGTAAGAGGCTGGGGGCTGGGAGATAGTCACCTGGCAGAGCATACAGGGTGCCATGTTCAAGGACCCAGATTTGAGGGGAAGCTTCATCAAGGCAGAATAGTGCTGTGGTGTCTCTCCTCCTTCTCCTTGTCTCTCTTTCTGTCTTTCACACACTGTCTGGAAGAGGGAGAAGAAAAGGTTTCTGAGGGCAGTGAAATCATGCAGGCAAGAAGACCTAGCAAAGCCCTGGCAGGTGAAAATAGAAATAGAAATTAAGTAAGTAAATGCTACAAGGCTGACCATGGGAGGTCAGCCTTCCTCCTTATCCCAGTCTGCTCCTCTGAAGTGACCACATTTGCACATTTTTTTTCTTCTTTCAGAAATTTTAAGTGTGTATAAGTTTTTGTTTTACATTTCAGATAGGCAAAAGGAGAAAAAGAGAGAAATACCACATCCCTACCATTCATGGTGCCCCCATGTGGTGCTGAGGACTCCAACTTGGGTCCTCGAGCATGGTCGAGTATGCACTCCACCAGGTGAGCCATCTTCTGGCCTCCTATGTTATTATGATCATGATTATGATTTTAAAGATAGAGCAAAGCACTGCTCCACCATCCATGGAATTCCCCCTCACTTGGTCTGCATTGCTCTCACGCAGTGCCAGGGGTCAGGCACAGAGCCTCCAGTACACAAGGCAGGCAGTATGCCGCTAGACCACCTCCTCACCCCAACAGAGTGTTTCAGTTCATGAAAGAGTGCACGCAGAACACTGCTCCGCCATACCTGGAGTTCTCTTTGTCTGTGTTGCTCTCGTGTGGTGCTGGGGACTGAACCAGGGCCTGAAGCAGACATGAAAAGCAGGTGCTCCTTCACTGAGTCACTTCCAGTTTTTAAAATTGTTAAGATCACTCCATCTCCCAGTCCTGTCTTAGTCACTTCACTCATTCAACATGAAGACCTTTCCTGAGTGTTAAGTCCTAGACATCATGCTGTATACACCAGAGGAAACAAAATTAATTAATTAGATACAGTTCATTCTTTTTTTTTTTAAGAACACAGTAAAAGTTTTATTTCAAATGCCAGTGTGTTTTATTGGTACTTTAGCAAAGACTGGAAGTCAGTTTTACTTGATTCCTTCTTATGCACAGGGAAGACAACAGTTCATCCTTTGCATGATTTGATTTCTGAGGTCAGTATGTCCCCACCAGAGCGCAAACTCCTACCATAACTCTTGAGGTCGGGGACTTTGTAACCATTCTCCTTGTACTTGTCTGCTCAGGCTGCCATAACAAAATACCACAGACTGGGTTTTGTCCTCAGCCTCCCTTCACAGAAATCTGTTTTCTGTCTAGAAACAGAAAGTGATTTTCTCACAGTTGTGCAGGCTGGAAACTCAACATCAAGACAGATCTCTCCAGAGGCGTGCAGGTGGCTTCTCTTTGGCTTGCAGACGACTGCCTTTCTCATGCATCCTTACCTAGTCTGTCCAGTGTGTGTGTGTGTGTGTGTGTGTGTGTGTGTGTGTGTGTGTGTGTGTGTGTGTGTCTGTGTGTGTCTGTGTTCATGTTTCCTCTTAGAAGGACACCAATTGTACTGAGTTAGGCCACACCCTAATGACCTCATGCAAACTTAATAACCTCTTTGAAGACCCTGTCTCCAAATGTTTCCACATTCTGAAGTAGTGAAGATTAACATGTCAGTATACCAGAACCAGGAGATAGCTCACCATACAGAGTGCAGGCTTTAACATGCACAAACACCCAGGTTCAAGGGCCACAATGTGGGAGCACCTGCATACAGGAAGCTTTACAAGTGGTGGAGCAATGTTGTGGTCTCTCTCTCTCTCTCTGCCATTTGCTTCTCTCTGTGTGTCTGTGTGTGTGTCTCTCTCTTTCCCTCTGTCTCTCATCCTCTACCTTTGGGGAAAAAAAGAGTCTTCTGGGGGCCAGGCAGAAGTACACAAGGGGTGAAGCGCAAGGACTGGCATAGGATCCTGGTTTGAGCTGCCTGGCTCCCACCTGCAGGGGGGTCGCTTCACCAGCCGTGAAGCAAGTCTGTAGGTGTCTATCTTTCTCTCCCCCTCTCTGTCTTCTCCTCCTCTCTCGATTTCTCTCTGTCCTATCCAATAAAAACAGCAACGACAATAATAACAAGGGCAACAAAATGGGAAAAATGGCCTCCAGGAGCAGTGGATTCATAGTGCAGCCACTAAGCCCCAGAAATAACCCTGGAGGATAAAAAAAAAAAAAGGATTCTGCCACTGGGAATAGTCAGATCATGCAGGCACAAAGCCCCAGTAGAAACCTTAGAGGTTTAAAAAAAAAAAAAAAGATTTCAGCATACAAATTTTGAGGATGCACTTCAGTCCACACACTCAAGTGGAACATCTGTAGATTGAGTCAACAGGCAGAAGACCTAGAGAAGAATTGCAGCTTAAGCCTAATACCAGAGGAGTCTGCTGAGGCACTCAGAAGAAGTCATTCTTAAGATTTTCAGTTGAGGGGGTCGGGCGGTGGCACAGTGGGTTAAGTGCACATGGCACAAAGCGCAAGGACCGGCACAGG
Organism: Erinaceus europaeus; assembly: GCF_950295315.1. Taxonomy (NCBI): domain Eukaryota; kingdom Metazoa; phylum Chordata; class Mammalia; order Eulipotyphla; family Erinaceidae; genus Erinaceus; species Erinaceus europaeus. Next base: position 19,293,695 of record NC_080181.1, on the reverse strand, counting down.
GATCCTGGTTTGAGCCCCCCACTCCCCGCCTGCAGGGGAGTTGCTTCACAGGTGGTGAAGCAGGTCTGCAGGTGTCTGTCTTTCTCTCCCCCTCTGTCTTCCCCTCCTCTCTCCATTTCTCTCTGTCCTATCCAACAATGAACAACATCAACAATAACAATAATAACCACAACAAGGCTATAACAACAAGGGCAACAAAGGGGAAAAATGGCCTCCAGGAGCAGTGGATTCATGGTGCAGGCACTGAGCCCCAGAAATGACCCTGGAGGCAAAAAAAAAAAAGATTTTCAGTTGATTAGATGAGGTTGCGCACGCACATACACACAGACACATCAAGAAGAGTCTATTGCCAAAAAAAAAAAAAATAGTCTGTTGTCTTCAAGCTCCACTGATTTCAGTGCTAACCTCCTCTAAAGAAATGTCATCACAAAAGCATCTAGAATAATTTTTTACCTACTATCTGGGTGCTGTGGCCTAACCAGAATTGACACACCAAACCACTACAAGACGCCGAGAGATATGTCACTCAATGAGTATGTTTCTCACCATCCTCAAGGCCAGCACCACACAGGAGCACCAGGGACAGTGGGGGTGTGGGCTCCATGGATGGGGAGCAATGCTAATGTGTCCCTTCTCTCTGTCAGCCAGGCAGAAGGGTCATGGGCTCCTGTCATCTGGAGAACTAATCAACTTCTGGAACACACCTTGCACTAGCCAAATCTTTGTCGATGAGCCTATATCTATGTAGTTCCTGTAGAATTCATCTCCCATAATCCAAGTGTTAGATTTAATTTGAATCCATTTCTTGAATCTTCCTATTAGAGCCTTTAATCTAGTCCATCTGTCCTGATCTCCATCCTCTTACTCCCCAGGGAAGCCTCTTCTTTGAATTGACTCATTATTCTTTTGTTCCTCTGTTTGAGAGCCCTTCCCAAATGGGGTTTACTCCCCACTGTTTACTCCATCACCCCAGGACTCTGTCCCCCTCTCTTCCTCCCCATTACCAGGTGTCCTGCTCACTCTGTTTTGTGGTGTCCTGTGGCTGTGTGTGGGTGTGGGTGTGGGTATATGTGCTGTGCCCAGCAGATCACAAGCTCCCTGAACAAATAGCCTTACTTCTGGCTTTGCCCACACTGGCTTTTTCTCGTGGCCATTCTGCAATAACTAGCCCACTGCAGCTCATCCAGGCTGACAGTCCTCAGCGGACGCATTCCTGGTATGTTTTCCTGGGTCCCAGGAACAGAATCCACCCTTCAGATTCTCAGTCCCTCCCCTGAGGGACTGCAGCCCTCTGAGAGGGTCAGAGGTAACTGGCGGGCTCAGTGTGGGTCACCACTCTCAGTGCTGCCAGCAGAGGACACACAGTTCCAAGCTGTTAAGAACTTTTTTTCCTGCACTTCAATTGCCCTAAAAAACATGTGCCTCCCCAGCAACCCCTCCCCCAATGAAGAGGAATTGAAATTCAAACAGCCTTTACCTGCAGCCTTCCTCTGTCATTAGCTCCCCGTTAGTGCTCAATGCCAATTGCCCATGAAATTCCACTGCTGCTGTTAATGAAATGAGAAGTGTAAGAAGTTTGTGAACAGGAAGTGTCCAGGTAGACTCTCTGCTTCCCTTCTCACTTCTGACTTCCCTCTGCTGGCCACCTGGGCCCCTGCCCACTCAGCTGGCCTCTGAACTGGCCCCAGCCCTCTCCCCAAGCCTCCATGGCTGGGAACCCCCCTGCCCCGCCACCATGAACAGAGCACCCTTCCCAGTTATGTCCTGCCTTTGGCTCCCAGCTCCACCCCTATCTACCAGGGATCCTTCGGCTGACCTCTCAGAGCTTCCACTGGACACCAGGGCTACTTGAACTAGCTCTGCCCATTGCTACAAAATTTAGAAGGATGAAGTGATGCATTTTACAGTACTTTGAAAAGTAAGGAGCCTATTACAAGATAAAAATAAGGGCTGTCAGGAGTCGGGCAGTAGCACAGCAGGTTAAGTGCACATGGCACAAAACGCAAGGACCTGTGTAAGGATCCTGGTTCAAGCCCCCGGCTCCCCACCTACAGGGGAGTCACTTCACAGGTAGTGAGGCAGGTCTGCAGGTGTCCATCTTTCTCTCCCCCTCTGTCTTCCCCTCCTCTCTCCATTTCTCTCTGCGACAACATCAAATAACAACAACAATAATAACTACAACAACAATAAAAAACAAGGGCAATGAAAGGGAAAATAAATAACTAAATATAAAATTTTTTTTAAATAAGGGCTGCCAGCTAGCCACAAATGAATTTTTTTTTTTTTGTCTCCAGGGTTACCTCTAGAGCTTGGTGCCAGCACTATGAATCCACTGTTCCTGGAGGCCATTTTTTCCATTTTTAAAATATTATTATTGGATAGGACAGAGAGAAATTGAGAGAGGAGGGAAAGGTAGAAAGGGGGAGAGAAAGATAAGACACTTGCAGACCTGCTTCACCGCTTGTGAAGCTTCCCCCCCCTGTGGATGGGGAGCCAGGGGCTCAAACTGGGATCCTTGTGCAAGTCCTTTCACTTTGTCCTATGTGCACTTGACTCAGTGCACTACTGCCGGCCCCCTGAATTTCAGTCTTGATTGTTTGTGAAGGAGGTACCACTCCCAGCCACCTCTGACTGAGTCCAGGTAGGAGTGCTGCTTCTCCCCAGAGGTTCTCTCCTTGCTTCAGGCTCCAAAGGCTGGGGCTGAAGCCATCTCATGCCCCCATGTAGGGACTTGGGTTGTAGGTAGGGGGCTGCTCAGGGAACTGCTTGTTCTAGTTCCCACGTTTGCTTCTTCCCTAGAGCACATCTCCAGGTTCAGTGTCTCATTCTTCATGTGGCACCAGGGAGTGACCCCAGGGCCTGGTTCATACGAGGGGAGCCTTCCTGAACCAGTTTTCTTACCCCATGTCCTAGAGAGGGAGAAAAAGAGAGAGAGAATAACAAGGAGAGAGGAGAGACACCATAGCACTGATCCACCATCCACGGAGCTCCCCCTGTTCTGGCCAGCCATGGTGCTCCTAGTGTGGTGCTGAGGCTCAAACCCAGGGCCTCATGTGCTCTGCCAGCTATCTTGTGGCCCTGTTCCAGGTTCCATATGTCCCTCTAAGCAGTGACGCCTGGTTGCTAAGTTGGGCCTTGTGGACCTTCTCAGGGTCCTTCTCTGAATGCCAAATGACTCCTGTCTCTGTATGGAAGCCTGGATCTCAGTCTGAGCCCTAGAGTCAGATCTGCACCCTGAAGCAATGTCATCACTGATCAGTGACTCCATGGGGGCCAGGAAAGAGCTTCCACAGTAGAGCACACACCTTACCATGAGCAGGGTCATAGGGTCTAGCCCCCAGCCACCTCAGGGGAGCACCTGCACTGGGAATAAGATGAGAGGGGGTGGTGAGGGGCCTTTATTTATTGAATACAAAGCTCAGCCCCTCCTAATGTATCAGGATGTCAGGATTCCGGGACTGCCCAGAAAGAAGACAGAGTCACAGTTCAAAAGTGGGGTTCTTCAGCTGTGAGGGGTCCTGTCACCTTCTGTCTTCCAAGACTCAGGGGTAGTTCAGGCTCTCACTGTGGAGTCGCAGCTCCAGCTTTGGGGGCACACTGCTGCCTCAAATGAAGTTAGTTCAGCTCAACCCTGGCGTTCAAGCAGCCCCACTGGGCACCAGAGGACAGGCTCACTTCAGGGGCTGCCTTATGCTCCAGGAAGTGACCTGGAGGCAGCCTCTGGCATGGCCAATGCTGAGGTGACAGAGGTCCCTATCCCCAGGGCATGGCCTTCTCCTCCAGGCCTGGCTCAGAGGACAGGAGCCCGCCTGCCAGGAGGCTGAGCCTCTCGCCTCTGCCAATTCTGTGGCCCAGCTGGGCTCTCTTGTGCTCTGAGCTGGGTGAGACTAGGAAGGGAACCCAGGTTAGCCATAAGGATCCCTCTGTTTGAATGAAAACAGGTGTGGCAGTGAAAATGCACATATACCAGCTCTGGAACTCTGCAAAATAAATAAATAAACAAATAAAAGTTATCCCCTGGCCTGTGGTTAGGTTGTTATTGTTATTTTAAAATTATTTATTTATTTATTTTCCCTTTTGTTGCTCTTGTTGTTTTTTATTGTTGTTTTAGTTATTATTGTTGCTGTTGTTGATGTCGTTGTTGGATAGGACAGAGAGAAATGGAGAGAGGGGGAAGACAGAGAGGGGGAGAGAAAGATAACTGCAGAACTGCTTCACCACTTGTGAATCGACTCCCCTGCAGCTGGGGTAACGGGGGACTCGAACAGGGATCCTTATCCCCGTCCTCGCACTTCGAGCCACGTGTGCTTAACCCGCTGCACTACGCCGGACTCCCAGGTTGCTATTATTATTACTGGATAGAGACATAGAGAAATTGAGAAGGGAGAGGGAGATAGAGAGAGAGAGAGAGACCTGCAGCCCTGCTTCACAGCTCTGAAGCTTTTGCCCTGCAGGCGGGAACCAGGGGCTTGAACCCAGGTCCTTGCCGTAACCAGGTGCGCCACCACCTGGCCCCGGCTTTTTTGTTTTGTTTTTTTCTAGTAAGCTTGATATATATTGTCTTTTTCCTTTTTCCATCTTACTTGTTTTCATGAGAGAACAATCCAGAGTACTGCTCAGCTCTGGTTTATGATGATGCTAGGGATTGAACTTGGGCCCTCTGGGTCTCTGCCATGCAAATATGATACCTGACTGCTGCTTTCTGTTCCCCACCCAAAATCACGGGTTTTAAAGGCAAGGAGTTGTTCCCATGTCTGCATGATGTGGGTGAGTCCCCAGGACAAGACGCTGGTGCCCATGTTCCCTCCAAGAGGGCAGTGCCTCCTCCCCGCGCCTGGGCGGGGTCCTGGCCCTTCTCCTTTGCCTCCCTCTCCTGGTACTGGGTTTGCCACGGTCCAGGCAGGGGCAGGAAGCTGGCAGCCCCAGGGAGGAACGTCCCCGCCCACCGAGAGCTAAGAGCTTCCCAATTAGCTGAGCAGCAGCCAGGCGACTTTTATGGGCGGCCACGCCCCCCCCCACACTCTGGTATCCATAATTGAAATGACCCACGCCACTGATTCGATGAGAGGCTGGAGCAGTTCGGCGAGGGCCCCCCGTGCGTATGCGGCCTGTTGGGGGGTGATGTAGTTAAGTTTGTGCTTCATTTGGCAGAGGCCATAAAGCTGGGATTGCACAGAGACTTTCTGCGGGGTGGCTGAGACTGCTGGGCGGAGGAGGCCTTGCCGCTCCAGGTTGGGGGGGGGGCTTTGCTCCCCCTTTTGTCTGCCTCCTCTACGACCTCGCCCCCACCTAGCGCCAGGCTCCAAAGACCCTCAGATCTAGTGGGATGATGGGCTAGTGACACCCACCAGCCTACCACAACCCCTCCCAGCTGTCACTAAAACCAGACTTCCTCCAGTCATCAGTCAGGGAGGTCTCACCATGCCAAATTCTCAGGCTGGGGCACACGCATCCTTAGAGGGGCTCAGCACTATGCTGTGGGGGTGTCAGAGCCCCTCACTTTTGACAAAGGGTGAGAAATGAACAGAGTATGATTTGGGAAGTGCTGAGGCCGGGGAGGAGGCACAGAGGCTGGACACCAGACTTGCATGAGAGAAACCATGAGTTCTATCTCCAGCTCCACATGAAGCAGGATGTGAGCAGAGCTCCACAGATGGTGGAACAGGGCTTGTGCGCTCTCTCTCCTGTCTGTTTGTATATCTGTCTCTCATCTAGGGAGCTAGCTAGCTGTCCATCCGTCCATCCATCCATCCATCCATCCATGCATCATCAATTCATTCATCCATGTATCTGTCTACGTATTTATCATCTATCATGTACCACCTACCTACCTATCACTCGCACCTACCTGCCTATCTCAACCCATTAGAAAATATAAAAACGGGTAGCAGTAGATAGCATAATGGTTATGCAAAAAGGTTCCAAGGCCCCAGGTTCTATTCCCCCCCCCCCGCACCACCATAAACCAGAGCTGAATAGAGCTCTGGTAAATAAGTAAATAAATAACACATGTAAAATTACTGCCCAGGAAGTGGTGCAGTGGCTAGAACACTGGACTTAGAAGCGTGAAGTCCCAAGTTTGAGCCCAAAATCACATGTGCCAGAGTGAAGCTCTGGTCCCCTCTGTTTCATTCTGTCTCTTTCTCATGTTAACAAGTCAGTCAGAGACAGAGATAGAAAACTGATCCAAGGAGCTGGAGCAGTGGTAGCGCACATATGCAAGGCCCTGCGTTCTATTTCCAGCACCTAAAGACAGGGGAAGAAAAGCTTTATAAAGTGCTGACAATTGAAAGTGACAGCAAGTTTTCTTATTCATCACTCTCCCACCAGCTGCAGATCTCAGTGATCAAACATGGCAATCTGGAGCTGGTGGGTGGTCCACTTGGTAAAATTCACAGGTTACCATGAATAAGGACCCAGGTTTGAGCTGCAAGCCATTACATGGGAACACCAGCAGGGGAATGCCTCCTGAATAGTGAAGTGGCACTACAATTCTCTCTCTCTCTCTGTTAAAAAGAAAAAACAAAGAGGCCACCAGGAGCAGTGGAGTTGTGCAAGCACTGAGCCCAGTGATAACCCTGGCAGAAAAAAAAAAAAAACAACAACTCTATAAACTCCAAAGATGACCTACTCAGAGTGTGGCAGAGTGTGGTCTCCGGGTCCCCAGCATCAGCATCCCTTGGCAACTGGTTTGAAATGCAGAATTGGGGGGGGGGGGCAGGGGATGGCTCATCAGGTAAAGCACATGAATTAGGACCCTAGTTTAAAACTCGGCATCATATGGCAGCACCAGGGATTGGCGCCAAGGGAGTGCTGTGGATGATGGAGCTGTGCCTTTGTGTCTCTCCCCACCTCTTTCTTTTCTTTTTTTCTTTCTTTCTTATTTATTTATTTGTTTATTGCCACCAGGCTTATTGCTGGAGCTTAGTGTTGGCCAGATTTTCTTTCTTTTTTGCCTTTCTATTTTATTTGATAGGACAGAGAGAAATTAAGAGAGGAGAGGGAGATACAGAGGGAGAGAGAAAGACACCTGCAGACCTGCTTCACCGCTCCTGGAGAGCTTCCCCCCTGCAGGTGGGGAGTAGCAGCTTGAACCCAGGCCCTTGAGCACAGTAATGTAAACACTCAACCGGGTGCACCACCACCCGGCCCCCTCCCCAGCTTTTCCCCCACCTCTCAAAATATACATATCAGAAAACTTTGGCCCAGATGGTGATTCAGCAATATTGAGCATACACAAAGTCCTGGGTTCATCCCCTAAAATCCATTAAAAAAAGAAAAAGAATACAGAGCTTTGGGCCCACCTGACCTGCTCAATCAGACTCTGAATGTTACCCAGACCCCAAATGATCCCTACACTGTTCTTGGGACGAGGGGAGGCAAACGAGGGCTCTGGGAGGGGGCTGAGGGCTCTGGGCAGCACAGGCCGCCAGGGCAGCTGGGTCTGCAGCACCTGTCAATCACAGCAGCCCACTCTGCAATCTGCTCTCCCTGTCAGAGCAGCCAGCCCTGTGCAGCTGGGCGCCGGAATTACAGGCTGCGGGCAGATGGCAGAGAGGACTCTGTACAGGGAACGGAACGAGGGAGGAAGGGCCCTTGCACTGCCCTCCCTCTGTCAGCAGGGACAGCCTGCCCTGACTGCCTGCTCCCCCACCCCCAGGCGCATCTATACTAGGCTATGCTCATCCCTGAACCCGGCCCTTTTGGCTGTGAGCTCCTGGCCATCACCAGTGGAGAGGGCTCAGTGACAGTGCCTGTCTCTCTGTCTCTTCTCCAACAGGCATCTCCTTCCTTCTCCCCAGCAGCCCTGTCCTCAGGGCTCACCTGAAGCTGGAGGCTCTGCAGTGACACTTCCTATACCCCCACACCCACCTGGCACAGGGTCAGGGTTATGGTTTCCCTACAGGCAGCCAGCCCGGGCCTCTTTCCACCACCTCCTACCCAAGTGCTGTGGGCAGAGAAGGAAGAATCCCAGGAGACAGGCTCCACCACTGCCACCACTCACTCTCCCACCTCCCAGAGGTGCCAGTGCTGCCTACAGGCGCCACTCAAGTGGAGCCATTGTCCTGTCTTCCGCCCAGGTCCCTGCCCCCCTTCTCAGCCCTGTCCCTGGGGTGGGGGGCGGAAGCTCTCCCTGCCCCTGCCTCACAGAGCCTTGCTGGCTACTCATTGTTCCCATGACCTCATCATGAAATTCCATCCTTCCTTGTGTCCAGGACAGGGGACAACTGGAATGTTTGGTGACAGAGTCCTCTTTTTCCCCATTCTTTTATTTATTATTATTATTGGGTGTTTTTTTTTTACTGCCACCAGGGTTATCGCTGACATCCGGTGCCAGCACTACAAATTCACCACTCCTGGCGGCCATTTTTTTCCTTCTAGTTTTCATTTAATAGGACAGAGAAAAATTGAGAAGGGAGTAGGGAGGAGAGAGGTGAGGGCATGAGAAAGAGAGACTCCTGCAGAGCTGCTTCACCACTTGTAAAGTGTCCCACCTGGAGGTGGGGAGTAAGGGCTCAAACCCAGGTCTTTCTACATGGTATTATGTGCATTCAACTGGGTGTACCACTACCCTTTCCCCCATTTATTTATTTATTTACTTATTATTTTGCCTCCAGGGTTATCACTTCAGCTCAGTGCCTGCATTATGAATCCACTGTTCCTGGCGGGCCATCCTTTTTCCACCGTTGTTATTGTTACTGTTGTTGCTGCTACTGTTGTTGGATAGAACAGAGACAGATTGAGAGAGGAGGGGAAGACAGAGAGGATGAGAGAAAGATAGACACCTGCAGAGCTCTTTCACTGCTTGTGAAGCAGCCCTCCTGCAGGTGGAGAGCCGGGGGCTCGAACCGGGATCCTTGCTCCCTTCTGCACTTCACCACTTAACATGGTGCACTACTTCCCAGCCCCTCTTCTTTTATTTTTAATTGCCACCAGGGTTATTGCTGGGATTCAGTGCCTGCAGGATGACTCCACTGTTCTTGCTGGCCATTTTTTTTTCCTTTTTATATCTTCTTCCTCCCTCCCTCCCTCCCTTTCTCCCTCCCTGCCTTTCTTTTGACAGGACAGAAAGAAGTAGGAGGGAGAGTAAGGGAAAGAGAGACACACCTGCAGCGCTGTTTCAGCACTTGTGAAGCCCTCCACTCGCACACCTGCTCCCCACATGTGGGACTTTTACCCAGTGCACCACGCCCAAGTCGCTTAGGGTCCACTTTCTGATCACCACAGCTGCCACCCTGGGTGCTGGGCCTCAGCGTCCTCATCTGCATGGAGGCAGCAGCGTCATTCAGGATGGTGGAGCTGATCAAATAGCCATTTGTCTCCTACATCCCAGACTGGGCACCCGGGTCCTTCCTGATACATATGGTGGTGCTGGTGTGGCTGGGGAGTGACAAACCCTGAATGCAGAGGGGCCCCAGGGAAAAAGGGAAGTGTGACAGGCCCCCTACACACACCCTTTTCAGTCCCCTGGGGCCTGAAGGATTGAGTAATAAAAGAAGACAGACCAGGCCAGGCGTTTGTGCTGGTGAGAGAGGGTGCCACCCCAGAGGTGGGGTGTGTTTCCAGTTGTCATGGGAACAGAAGACTGACTTAAAACACACCAGTTTATTCCTTTGCAGCTCGGGAGGTCAGAAGTCTGGAAATGGGGTCAAGTCAAGACCCCCTCAGAGGGTCTCAGGGAAGAATGGTTCCTTTGTCCTTTTTAGTGCAGGTGGAGACCGGGGGTTTGAACATGTTAATGCATGTGCTCTACTGGGTGCACTACTGCCTGGCTCCCTGTTGCCCCTTTCTTTCTCCCTCCTCTCCTCCCTCCCTCCCTTGCTTTTCTCTTTCCTTCCCTCCTTCCCTCCATCCTTCCATCCTTCCTTCTCTCCTTCCTTAACTGGGCCTACACACATTTGCAATTCTACTGCTCCAGGTCAACTTTTCTCATTCCTTTTATTTCAGGTGGGGTCTGGAGGACAATGAATACAGACACACACACACACACACAGAGAGAGAGAGAGAGAGAGAGAGAGGGAAGAGAAATTAGAAACACCGCAGCACTGCTCTATGGCTTTTCCATGGGTACTCTCATGTGGCACCAGAGCCTGAGGGAGCTTCAAGCATGATGAAACCATGCCGTGTTGTCCCTCCTCCTCCTCCTCCTCCTCCTCCTCCTTCTCCTTCTTCTTCTCTCTCTCTCTCTCTCCTACTGCCTGGGGGAAAACGTCTTGGCATGAAGTCCCAGAAAGCCCTGGTGGCCGAACAGAAACACGAAAGAAAGGAACAGTACACAAAGTAAGCAGGCTCAGGTGTGCCGGGAGGGCGGGGACAGGTGAGGGTGTTGAGTGGGGAAGTGAGGAAGGCCTCACTGGGCAGGTGAGGGGTAGGCAGAGTTGGAGGAAGTGAGGGGAGTCAGCCAATGAACATTAAAGGGTGCCTGCCAGGGGGAGGAGCTAGGGCCATGATCCAAGGCAGAGTAAGGGGTGGGGGGGGGGATGAAGGACACAGCCAGGGAGCACAGGAGGGACAGGATCCAGATGGGTGAGGGGTCCTCTGTGGAGCTGACCAGCCAGACGCTCAGCAGAAGAGCCAGTCAAGCAGGTCTCCGGGCATCTTGGGAAGTGGGAGCCAGCTCAGCCGTGAGTTGCCCTACCCTGACTGGGCCTTGTTCTCTTTGCTTGTAAGTTGAGAAGCCTGCACCCATTCCTTCCCTCGTGTGTTCATTCCCCAGGCTCCCCACATGCCTAGGAAGGCCCTGCATCCCCAGCTGACAAGGTGAGGTGTTTGCAGTATCTTTGCCCATGATCATGGAGTTCGGCAGATAAACCGGAAACAGAGTCTTGAGCTCACCTACTAGTCTAGTCCAACTCCTGGCTCCCTGATTTTCCCTAAGTCCTGTGAATTGGGATTTGCAGGGTTATGTGCTGGACAAGAGGGAGCAAGTATCAGGGGGCCTGGAGAGGGGTGCACAGAATTTGAACCTACCCCATTGCCAGATTCGTGATTACTGAGCTAGGGGTGGGCTGGGTGGAATGTGAGGCCCTAAGATGGCTGCCTGGCACTGCATTAAAAACAAGGCAAGTGGGCCAGGGAGACAGGATAATGGTTCTGCAAAAAGACTTTAGTGCCTGAGGCTGTGAGATCCCAGGTTCAATCCCCAGCACTACCATAAACCAGAGCTGAGCAGTACTGTGTTCTTTCTCTTTCTCCCTGTATCTCTCCCATAAATACATAAATAAATAAATAAATAAATAAATAAATAATAAATAAATAAATAACGGTGACACACCTGGTTAAGCACACATACACACAAATTACCAAGTGGAAGGACTGGGTTCAAGCCCCTGCTCCCTGCCTACAGGGGTTCTCCTTCACAAGCAATAAAGCAGGTCTGCAGGAGTCTGCCTTTCTCTTCTGCTCTCTCTATATCCCCATCCTCTCTCAAGTTCTCTCTGTACTATCTAATAAAATAGAGAGGAAAAAAATAAGAAAAAATTGGCCTCCAGGAGCAATAGATTCATAGTGCCAGCACTGAGCCCCAGCAACTAGAGGCAAAATAATAATAATAAATAAGACAAGGACTGTCAAAATAGCTCACTCGGGTAGTGCACTGCTCTGCCATCTGCAGGATTCAACTTCTTTTTTTTAAATTTTTTTTTAAGTTTTACTTTATTTATTCCCTTTTGTTGCCCTTGTAGTTTTATTATTGTAGTTATTATTGTTGTTGTCATCATTGTTGGATAGGACAGAGAGAAATGGAGAGAGGAGGGGAAGACAGAGAGGAGGAGAGAAAGATAGACACCTGCAGACCTGCTTCACCGCCTGTGAAGTGACTCCCCTGCAGGTGGGGAGCCAGGGTTCGAACCGGGATCCTTATGCCGGGTCCTTGCGCTTTGCGCCACCTGCGCTTAACCCACTGCGCTACAGCCCGACTCCCCAGGATTCAACTTCTATGGCATCGAAGGAAGCTTCAGTGCCTTGGTCTCTTTTTCTCTCTCTCTGTCCCACAGGCCCACACTCCATGCCCAGGAACAGTGTCCACTTCAGCACATTTTCCTTCCATGGAAAAGGCCCTGGGGGGGGGGGGGGGGCGGGGAGAAGACTCCACCCTCTGAGTGCTGCACTAGCCTGCCGTGACCACCTGCTAGCTCAGAGGCCCTGGACAAGGCACCCAGTGTTCCGGGCTAGTTTTCCATTTGGTCGCTGGAGTAACATCACCCACCTCTGAGTCCTGCTGGGAGTTACAAAGTGAATGTGAAGACAGGTGTAGAAGTTCATGCTAGGGAGTCGGGCTGTAGCGCAGCGGGTTAAGCGCAGGTGGCGCAAAGCACAAGGACCAGCATGAGGATCCCGGTTCGAACCCCGGCTCCCCACCTGCAGGGGCGTCGCTTCACAGGCGGTGAAGCAGGTCTGCAGGTGTCTATCTTTCTCTCCTCCTCTCTGTCTTCCCCTCCTCTCTCCATTTCTCTCTGTCCTATCCAACAACAACAACAACAATAATAACTACAACAATAAAACAACAAGGGCAACAAAAGGGAATAAATAAATAAAATAAATAGATAAAAAAAAAAAAGAAGTTCATGCTAAACCACACAGTGGTTTCAAAGTGTTGTTTTCTCTGTCTCCACTTCCTTTTCTTCTCTCTCTCTCTCTCTCTCTCTCTCTCTCTCACCCACCAAGTTCCCAGAAAGGACCACTGTGTCCTCTCCATCTCTCAGAGGCAGTTGGGAGATGGGACTCATTCTTCTTCAAGATGGACGGAAATGATTCACATTGTACCAAGGGTGATTGAGATTAGACAGCAGAAGAAACTTAATTTTGGAAATCCCAGAGGCACGCACAAGATTTCTTTCCTGAAAATGTCTCAGAAAATACAAATAATAATATATGAAGGCATGAACCTTCCCAGAAGCAAGGGGATGGAAAAAACAAAACAAAAGCAAACAACAACGATGACAACAAAATCCTTTCCAGTTTCATCTCCTTTTCTAAAAATTAAGATTCCAGTTAGGAAGAAACTTCAGCCAACTCATCTTCTGACCCCAAGCCTGGCTCTGGGTTAACCAGATGCACAAGTGCCCCAGAAGCCAGCCCCATCACAGCCTGGCCTCTGCCGTCAGTTCACTGATTCCAGATGCATTTCCCAGACTGACCTTCTAACCTGGAACCCAGCTTGAGATTTAAGTGTGGTGTCTGAGGCCCAGAGGAAAGCTTCCATGGCAAGGAGGTGAATAGGCTAGAATTTGGTGGGAATTTGGAAGAAGGGACGGGAGACCTGTCATCTCACAGGAAAAAGACAAACCCTTGAGGATGGAGCACTCCCTTCCTGCTTGCTCTCTGCGAGACTGGAGTGACACCTCTGTCCTTTTGTGCCACCAGCAGGGGCAGGGGTAGAGAGGGAAGAAAACACGACCCTGCCTACTGGGTCTTTCCTTCCTTCCTTCTTTTTAATACTTTATTTATTAATGAAAGGAATAGGAAGAGAGGAAGAACCAGACATCACTCTGGCACATGAGCTGCCAGGGATTGAACTCGGGACCTCATGCTTGAGAGTCCAACACTTTATCCATTGCACCACCTCCCAGACCACCCTTTTTCTTTTTAACAATTTAATTAGTTTTACAGAAGAGTCCAGAGCACTACTCACTTTTAATTTAATTAATTTAAGTGAGCACTACTCACTTTTAATTTCATTAGTTTTACAGAAGAGTCCAGAGCACTACTCTGGCACGCAGGACTTGATTAACCCTATAGCTTCAATGCTCTAATGCATTGAGCCCTCTCCCAGGTCCTGCTGAGCTATTTCTCTGACCCATAATTCCCTCATGACTTAGGTCATGATGGGTGCCAACTCTAAGGAAAAACAAGCCCCAGGGCCCCCACAATTTGGCAGCTAGAGGATATCCACACAGGCAGAACAATGGGGTCCAGCTGCCCATCTTAAACCCTCCTCGGGTTTTGCTCTGCTGGGGGGTAGGGGGACAAAGTCTGCTTCCCCTCCCCCTTGGTGTGGAGGGTGAAGGGTGGGGGCTCCCACATGGACACATTCAGGGAAGGAGGGGAAGGCAGTGAAGGGGTGACCAGAGAGAGCAGCGCAGACCCCCCAAAGGGGCAGCATGTCCCACTGGGGTTGCTTCACCCCTCCTCCTTGTCTTGTCTCCAGGTGGGAAGTGGGGTAGAAACACCCACCTTGGAGAAGCAAGCTCTTGGTCATCTCAGACTGGAGGGACCAGGTGGAGAGACAGGACCTCACTGCACCCCTTTCTTGCAGGCCCCACCCTGACTGCTTGCAGGGCTAGAGAAATCTCTACCCCAGGTGACAGGAACACATAGCAACCAGATCATCTAGGGTGGCTGCACCCCACCGTCTAGACTAGAGGTGATGATAGCATACTTCCCCAATGCTGCTAGCGCTTCCAGCCCACAGGGAGTGGCCCCAGACCCCATGGCTCCCTGATTCACTATGACACCCCCCCAAACCTGACCTCTGCAGAAACCGATAGAGATAGTAGTGTTTCTGAATCCACTTCCCTAGCAGGAAAGCAGTAAACAGAACAGTCCATTAGGTACTAAGTAAGTATCTTCTTATTTAGGACGCACTTCAGTGAAAGTACCATTAACTAACAGGTTCAGGGATCTGGCCCAGAGGGACTCCTCCCTTTTAGCAAGAGCAGTCACGGCAGAAGTGGGGACTAGAGCCAGGGACCAGTCCTCCTGGGTCCACAGTCAAGAGAGGGCACTGGAACTCAGTGCCATCCGGTGGCTGAGAGTGCAGGCTTTTGAGTCTATGTGACCTCATGGCCCGCCTTCCACTTAACTGCCTGTATGATTCAGCAACGGGTGGCTTGACTTCTCTGTGCTCTTATGTGCCCACCTGCAGTAGGGGACTGAGCAGGTCTTCTTTGTAGGGGATCAAGATAAAATAGAGTCAAGGGCTGATAGCAGGTCTGCAGGTTGCAAGGGCAATGGCATGATGGGATGTGATGGGACATCAAGGAGAGAAAGACCAGGAGGCAGGGCTGGGAGGTGGCCCAAATGCCATAGGGGCTCCATGGCCGCCCGCCTCCCATGGAAGCTCTAGGTGTATGAAGCATTGCTGTGTTCTTGATCTCTCTCTCTCTCCTCCTGCCTTTCTCATTAATAAATATTTATTTTAAAAAGAGAAAAGAATGAATAAAAGAGGAAGGAAGGAAGGAAGGAAGGAAGGAAGGAAGGAAGGAAGGTGCCCAAGGGAAGCTTCACTTCTGGTGAAGTACTGCAAGTCTCTCCTCTTTTCCGCTCTCTATCCCCCTGTCTCTCACCCTCTATCAAAATAGGAGAAAAAAAAAGAGATAATGGATAGCTGCAGGGAGCATTGAAGTTGTGTGCAGGCACCAGGCCCCAGCAACAACCCTAGTGGCAGAAAAGAAGAAGAGGAGGAGGAGGAGGAGGAGGAGGAAGAAGAAGCCTCAGCAGCTGTGGGATATCTACTCAGTGGAATACTTCTCTGCTGTTAAAATAAGCTGACATCAAACACTTTGGAACCAGAAGACTGAAGCCGGAGGTACTATGCTAGATGATATAAGCCGGGAAGTAAAAGATAAGCCCCAGCTGGCTTCATTCATTGTGGGATCTAAGTCACTAAAACAAACAAGCTGGCAAAGCCCAGCAACCCACATGCTCAGACTCAGCAAAAACTCATGGTTTTCAGAGAGAAAGGGGAAGAAGGATGGGAAGAATGGATCAAGGGGGTCCTTTTTGAGGCTGAGACAACTCCGGTGTGTGGGAAGGGGAAGGGAGCCTGACACACACACACAGGCAGGACGCTGCACTGTCTGAATTTCACAGTCTTGTAAATCAATGGCACATCAATAAAATTCATTTAAAACTTCAGGGGCCAGGTGGTGGCTCACCTGGTTGAGCACATGTTTTATAATGCGCAAGGACCTGGGTTTGAGACCCTGGTCCCCACCTACAGAGGGAAAGCTTTGTGAGTGGTGAATTAGTGTTGCCGGTATCTCTCTGTCTCTCTCCCACCTTATTGCCCCCTCCCCCAAATTCCCTCTTGATTTCTGGCTGCCTCTATCCAATAAATAAATATAATAATAATAGTAATGATAAATTTAAAAAATCATTTAGAACTTAAAAAATTTTTTTTGATTATCTTTATTTACTGGATAGAGATAGCCAGAAACTGACAGGGAAGGGGGAGATAGAGAGAGGGAGAGAGATAGAGAGACACCTGAAGCCCTGCTTCACCACTTGTGAAGCTTTGCCCCTGCATGTGGGGACTGGGGGCTCGAACCCGGGTCCTTGCACACTGTAACCTGTGCGCTCAACCAGGTGTGCCACCATCCAGCCCCTAGAACTTTTATTTAAAAAAAAAAAAGTCTGCACTGAGAAGGCAGCCCTCAAACCTCCTCCTGCCCTTCCCTGGTAGGTGAGCATCAGTGGGGCCACACGTCCTTATGGCTGTAGCAAATTTCATAGGTTTATAGGTTTTTTAAAAGGTCAGGCTTTGGGAGGTGGTAAAAGCTTTACAGACAAGTAAAAAGTTGCTGCCAGAGATGGGAAGGCCAGCTGTCAGGGAACGTGCCAGGGCTAGGAGTCTGCAAGATCCATGCGAGCTCATGTCAGCAACCTTCACTCTCAGACTCAGCAAAAACTGAGGTGGTTTTTGGAGGGAAAGGGGAAGAGGGTGGGAAGAATGAATATTGAGAGCAGGGGAGATAGCCTAATGGTTATGCAAATAGGCTCCCAGGCCTGGGGCTCTGAGGTCCCAGGTTCAATCCCCTGTACCACCATAAGCCAGAGCTGAGCTGTTTTATGGTAAAATTTTAAAAAGGGTGGGGCAGGGTAGGTGGTGGCACACCTGATTGAGTGCACATGAAAGGACCTGGGTTCGAGACCCTGGTCCTCACCTGCAGATGGAAAGCTTTGCGAATGGTGAAGCAGGACAGCAGGTCTCTCCCCCCCCCAGCACCCTCTTCCCTCTTGATTTCTGGCTGTCTCTATCCAATACATAAATAAAGATAATTAAAAAAATAAAGATAGTGTTCTGACTCTGCCCAGCCCAGGGGATTGGGCAAGTCCTGGAGGCTATCTGGGGTGAAACCTGGACATGGAAGCAAGAGAAGCATTGGGATGGGGGTAACATACACCTGACCACAGGCTCCCCCCACCCTGGATGCGGAGGGGAGACCCTAGTAGCCCTGCGTGCCTGCCTGCCTAGTCCCAAGCTGGCTGGCAGGCTGCCCCAAGTGTGTCTGCCTCTGCTCACCAAGGAGCCAGCGGTCTGCAGCCTGCCGGGAATCCAATTAGCCGGCTTCTGCTTGTTGCTGTCCTTGGGAGTTCATCCCCACATGGATCCTTATCTTGTTTGAAAGGGGGCAAAAGTGACTCCAAGGTTTCCTCCCAGGCAATTTACACTCCGTGTGCTGGCCAACGTTCCCCCCCCACCACCACCGCCACACCTTCTTTCCCTCTGTATGCCATCACATCCTGAAGGAAACTGTGGGAGGCGGGCTGGGTGACTGGACCTTGCACGGGCCTGCCCAGCGGCCTGGCGGCTCGCCCTCAGAGGCTAATTCTCTAATGTCGAGCTGGGCAGATGTCCTCTCCCTTCCTAATCCAATTGTACAGTCCCAGGCGATCCCCGGGCTCTGGGGGTTGGAAGCCTGGCCCCGGGAGATGGGGTCTCCCATGCTGTCCCCACACCACCATGGGGCTTAGTTAGCATAAGCCCATGGCTCCCACCCCACTCTTCTCTCCTCTTCTGTCTCCCCTTCCTTTTCACCTTCTATTCCCCCTTCCTCTCCCTGTCCTCTTTCCCTTTCATGCTTGTCCTTCTCAGCATCTCTTCTTTCCTTACCTCCCTTTTCTTCATGTTCTGAGGATGTTTTATTTCACCTCCAGACCACATCCTTTCACTCTCTGTTTTTAATATTTATTTTTATGTATTTTATTTATTCATTTATTAGATAGAGACAGAGCGAACCTGAGATAGAAGGTGGAGGTAGAGAGATACCTGCAGTATTGCTCACCATTCCTGAAACTCTCCCTCACTGCAGGTGGGGATGGGATTTAAACCCAGGTCCTTGTGCATAGTAACTTGCACTCAACCAAGTGCCTACCCAGCCCCACACCATCTCTAAGTTCCCCTCTATGCTTCTTTGCTGTGTGTCCTCCATTTTTTTTTCGTTTAAAATATTTATTTATTTACTCCCTTTTGTTGCCCTTGTTTTATTGTTGTAGTTATTATTGTTGTTGTCATTGTTGGATAGGACCGAGAGAAATGGAGAGAGGAGGGGAAGACAGAGAGGGGGAGAGAAAGATAGACACCTGCAGACCTGCTTCACCGCTTGTGAATCGACTCCCCTGAAAGTGGGGAGCTGGGGATTCGAACCGGGATCCTTATGCCAGTCCTTGCACTTTGTGCCACCTGCGCTTAACCTGCTGCACCACCACCCGACTCCCATGTCCTCCATTTTTAAAAAGATTTATATTACATGTTATTTTCCTTTTTTTTTTTTTGTGCTTGCACTACAAATCCATTGCTTCTGGAGGCTATATTTCCCCTTTTGTTGCCCTTGTTGTTTATCCTTGTTGTAGTTATTATTATTGTTATTATTGCTGTCATTATTGTTGGATAGGAGAGAGAAAAATCAAGAGAGGAGGGGAAGACAGAGGGGGAAGAGAAAGAGAGACACCTACAGACCTTCTTCACCGCCTGTGAAGCGACCCCCCCTACAGGGAGGCTTGAGCCGGGACCCTTATGCTGGTCCTTGCAATTCGCACCATGCGTGCTTAACCCGCTGTGCTACTGCCTGCTCCCTACCACCACTTTTTTTTTCCTCAGAGAGAGAGAATCAGAGCATCACTCTGGCACATGTAATGCTGGAGGTTAAACTTGGGGCCTCATGCTTGTGAGTCCAGTGCTTTATCCACTGTGCTGCCTCATAGACTGCAATTTTTATCCTATTTATATTGAAAGGAAGAGAGCACCAGTCTGACATTTTATGCAGCACAGGGGATTGAACCCAGGGCCTCATGCACATTGAGCCACTTCCAGGAGCCCTCCCTTCTGCTACTGTTCATCTTCCTCTGACTCCCACTGTCACAGTGAGTTCAGAGCTAAAGGCCTCCTCCAGCCTTTCTCTCTTCCTCTGTGGAAGGAATGGGCCCCAGGCCACACTGGCCTCAACTTGGAGCAAGCCACAAGGGGCCTCAAGGAACACAGAATGGGGCCCTAGCGGATAGTGGTTAGGGTGTTGGGGCAGGTAGTTAAGTACATGCTTTTTCCTTAATGATGAAGCAGCTATAATGCAAACCCCGAGTGGGTTTGTTTCTGCTAAAAGCTGAACCCTGGTTAATGGTCGCCCCCATCAGTGCCTGGCAGAATGCCCTTCACATAAGCAGCAGGAGAAATCTAGAACTCAGGCAGCTTGCTACGTGGCAAAAGACACGGATCGGGGTGAGTAGGAGCATGAATATCTGTGCAGCACCCCAGAAGCTGGGTGAGGGTGACCTGGGGAATCCAGCCCGCAGCCTGGCTTCTCTTGCCTGGCCAGCCTGAGAAAAAGAGAGAGAGAGAGAGAGAGGAGAAATTAAGTTTAAACAAAGGGGTTAGTAGGATACAAAATCAGATGTATAATCTACAGATGATTCAGTTCATATATATTACAGAACAAGACTATAGAAAAATATATCCTAGGGCTGAGAGGATAACAAAACAATTATGGAAATAAGTTTTCATGGCTGAGTCACCAAAAGGTCCCAGGTTCAATCCTCAGCTCCACCATAAGCAATGCTCTGGTAAAAAAAAAAAAAGGGGGGGGGGGGGACAGTGATGGTAGATCTGGTTGAGAACACTCATATTATAATGCACAAGGACCCAGGTTCAAGCACCCAGTCCCCACCTGCAGGGGGAAAGTTTCACAAATGGTGAAGGTCTCTCTCTCTCTCTCTCTCTTCCTCTCTACCTCCCCCTTCCCTCTCAATATCTGGCTGTCTCTATCAAATAAATAAAGATGTTTAAAACATTTTTTTAGTGGTCTGGGAGGAGGCACAGTGGATAGAGCATCAAATCCTCAAGCATAAGGTCCTGAGTTCAATCCCCAGCAGCACATGTACCAGAGTGATGTCTGGTTCTTCCTCTCTCTCTCTCTCTCTCTCTCCTCCTGTCTTTCTGGTTAATAAATAAATAAAATCTTTAAATTTTTTTCTAAATCAATAGAAACAAAACAGTAATTAAAAAAGTATATATACATATATATGCCAAAAATATTAACAACAGTGATCTCTAAAGAGTATGTACCTACAGATGATTTTGATTTTTTTCATATTTTTCTACAAAGGGAATATATTGCTATTACATTCCTGGTACATGCAGTTAGACTATAGAATATATACATGTGTAGTAAAATCTAAATTGTATCGTGTATGATTACTTTCTTTTCTCCCCCCCCCCAGGGTTACTGCCTGCACCACGAATCCACTACTCTTGGAGGCTATTGTTTCCCCTTTCGTTGCTTTATCGTTGTTGTGGTTATTATTATTGTT
Organism: Erinaceus europaeus; assembly: GCF_950295315.1. Classification (NCBI taxonomy): domain Eukaryota; kingdom Metazoa; phylum Chordata; class Mammalia; order Eulipotyphla; family Erinaceidae; genus Erinaceus; species Erinaceus europaeus. The sequence continues at coordinate 19,273,169 of NC_080181.1, read as the reverse complement.
ATTGCTGTCATTGTTGTTGGATAGGACAGAGAGAAATGGAGAGGGGAGGGGAAGACAGAGAGGGGGAAGAGAAAGATAGACATCTGCAGACCTGCTTCACTGCCTGTGAAGTGACTCCCCTGCAGGTGGGGAGCCCGGGGCTTGTACCAGGATGCTTACACCAGCCTTACGGCTTTGTGACACCTGCGCTACCACCCGACTCCCCTGATTACTTTCTATGTACATATCTACCTTGCTACTAAAATATTTGTTCAGGTTTTTTTTTTTTTTTAATTTTTGCTCCCAGGGTTTTTGTTGGGGCTCCATGCCTGCACATCTCCACTTACCTCAGGTGACTTTTTTTTTTTTTATAGACAAAGAGGGAGACAGACAGAGCATTGCTCCACTACTTATGAAGCTTCTCCTCTGTATGCTGCGCCCATGCAGTGACAGGGGGCTTGAACCCAGGACCTTATGTATACAAAGTGTTCATCTCCCTGTCCCACCCCTGAAATAGCTCAATGTGAAATTTTAGATGAGGCCAAAAGGGGACCCCATCTTCTGTCTGCAGAGAAACTCAGAGACACCTAATTAGTTCAGGGCACCTTGTCACCAGGTGTGAAGTCCCCTGTCCTCCCACCCCAGCCACGCCCAGCCTGTTGCTGTGGAAACACACTTGCTGTGGGACCTCATTGAAGACAGCAGCCTGGGGTAGGCTCTTCCCTTGTTCGGATCCCCACTTGGCTAGGCCACCTGGCTGAAGGGGTGACCTGAGTTTGGGGACATGAAATATGAAATCGTCTGAGGCTCTGCTCTCCAGGGCTTCCTCCACCCCACCTCCTCTGGGGCTCCCTCCCCTCCGCCCTGAAACCTGATCCTGCAGAGAGTTGATTGCAGGCACACTTGGCGGCTTCCCAAGCCGAGGCTTCTTTCTCAGCCTGGGAGGGTGCGAGAGGGTGCGAGAGGGAGCAGGCAGAGGCAGTGGTCAGACGTGCACGAAGGGGCTCCCGCTAAACAGCTCGGCCCCTTCTCACCACCATGCTGCTGTGGGTCCCGCTGCTGGCGCTACTGCTGCCAAAGCCCCTGGCTCAGGGAGGAGGTAAGGGGGTCCCCGGGGTTTCTGGGGTCCCAGGGCGCTCCAGAGCTCCGGAGTGGGTGTGGCTGCTGGAACGCAGGCCTGTGAGCTTGGGAGCCTCTAGTCCTGGTGGAACTGGGAACCTGGGGGCGGGGGCAAGGGTGGATTTAAGCTGGGCTTGGGAAATGGGGGGACAGGTGCTAGAGAGGGGCTCAACCATAAGCAATGCCCTGGCCCTAAATTCATCACAGGACCACCTGAAGCTCATTCTCCCCGACCCCCACCCCAAGCTTGTGGGGAGACTGCCTGGCCCAGAGAGGCAGAGTGATCCCCTCAAAGCCACATAGCCCAGCTGGTGGCAGCAGGGGAGAGGGCAGACCAGAAGCCGCCCTCTGTTCTCAAGGCCTCTGCTCTTGTCAGGGCTCTCTGTGGTCTGGCCTTTCTGCTATTTCTTTTCTTTTCAGTGAGGTAGGGTCTTGTGCTCTACATTTCACTGCTTCTAGGGTATGTTTTTGTCCAGATAGACAGAGATGCAAAGAGAGAGAGGGAGAGAGACACCACAGCACTAGAGTTGGTCTCTGGGCTGCAGTATTTCCTAACTGGTGCCTGGACTTGAACTTGGGCCTCATGCGTGCCAAGGCAGGCACCTGGCTGGGGGTCACCTCACACTCTAGTCATGGGAATGTTTGTCCTTGGGTAGTTTGGGGGCATTTTTTGAGCTGGACACCCTTTCTAATAACTTTCACTCTGAGGCAAGGGACAGACGGGAAGGGAGGAAGTGTGGGGGAAGATGCTGACTATTCTTTCAAATCTTTTCAAAAATGAATTTCACATTGATTTACAGTGTAAGAACTTAGAGTAGAGTCTCACTGTACACATGTGTATCAGCAACTCAGCACACCCACCGCCAAAGTCACCATGTCATCATCATACCATAGAGCCCCCCCCACTACCCCCCACTTCCTCTTCACACACACCCATAACCACCATAGTTTTCAGAATCTTAAGAATCAGTTTGAATATTACTATTTTTTCTGGAAGCCCATTTTTCTTTGTGTGTGTAAGGCTTGTTTTTGTTTGTTTGTGGGTTTTTTGGTTTTGTTTTGTCTTTGTTGTTTTTATAGAGGCAGAAAGAGAGAGAGGGAGAGAGAGAGAGAGGGACCACAGCCCCAAACCTTCCTTCAGTACAGTGGGGACCAGTCCTGAACCTGGTCTATACACATGGCAGAGCTATTTCACTGGACCTGACTAAATGATTTTCTTTCTTTCTTTTTTAAAATTATATTTATTTTTGTTGCCATCAGGGTTACTGTTGGGGCTCAGTGCCTCCATGAAGAATCTACTGCTCCTGGTGGCCATTTTTCCTTCTCCTTCTTTCTTTCTTCTTTTCTCCTTTCTTTTATTTGATAGGACAGAGAGAAATTGACAGGGGGAGGAGGAGATATGGAGAGAGAAAGAGAGACACCTGCAGTATAGCTTTACCACCTGTGAAGCCCCTCCCCCCCCCACACACACACACAGGTGAACTAAAGTTTTGAACCAGAATCCTTTGGCCTGATAACGTGTGTTCTCAGCCGAGTGAACCACCACCTGGCCCCCTGGCTGAACGATTTTGAAGTCTTGTTGTTGTTTGTTTGCTTGTTTTAAAACTAGAAACAGCGAGAGAGTGCAAGAGGCCAGGACACCAAAGCTTCCTCCAGTGCAAGTGGGGGCCTGGCTCGAGCCTAGGCTGTGCACATGGTGAAGCCATGCACTATGCAAGCGAGCTGTTTCACCAGCCCGAATCTGTTTGTTTTAGTCATCTGTCCTCACTGAGGGAGTGAAAGCACGCAGTCTCTGCCCTTCACCCCGTGCCCATTCCACTTGGCATAGTTGCTCCTGTCCCTCCATTTGCCCACAAAGAGTCAGGTCACCTAAAGCTGACTCTGCCCTCTGTTCCTCCCAGCCCGGCGGAGAGAGGCCGTGCAGGCCCGCAACACCCCCCAGCCCTCACTGCAAAGGCTGGCAGCCCACCTCCTGGCCCACTATGAGAAGGGGGTACGGCCTGTGCGGGACTGGAGGAAGCCCACCACTGTGTCCATTGACGTCATAGTCTATGCCATCCTCAATGTGGTGAGTACACATTGAAGGAGAGGTCTTGGGACCCCAGCCCCCCACCCCCGTCCGGGCGGCACATGGGTCACTGTAGAACCCTCATCAGCTATGGGCTGGCACACACACAGGGCTGCCAGTGGCACAGCTGCCCAACCCCCAGAACTGAGCTCACCTATATGGCAGTCACTGTGCACCCCGACATCCTGAAGGCCCTCTACTTCCAGGGGTAATCTCTCTCTGTTAGATGCCTAGGGATCCAGTCTGCCCTGGCCATCTCTAAACTGCTCCTTGACATGGCATGGTTAAGAAATCAGTTCTTCCATGATTCCTGTAGGGAGGGAGCAGCAGCCAGCAGAAGGGGTTCAGAGAGTCACAGGGATGCAAAAGGGAAGTGTTGGGGTGGGGCAGACTGTCCCCCAGAGTTGTCTGCTCACCTCCATGCAAGATGAAATCTCAGTGGTTTAGAATATTTTTTTTTCTTTGCCTCCAGGGTTATTGCTGGGGCTTGGTGCCTGCGCTACAAATCCACTGCTCCTGGAGGCCATTTTTTTTTTTTTTCCATTTTCTATTGGATAGGACGGAGAGAAATTGAGAGAGGAGAAGAAGATAGAGAGGGGGAGAGAAAGATAGACACCTGAAGACCTGCTTCACCGCCTGTGAAGTGAACCCCCACCCCACTGCAAGTGGGGAGCTGGGGGCTCAAACTGGGATCCTTGCTCTTTGTACTATGTGCGCTTAACCCAGTGTGCTACCACCTGACTCCAGTTTAGAATATCTTAAGGACACATCAGAAACTGTTTACTGTGGAAGTTTCCATAAGGGAAATTAAAAGCTGGGAAGGGAGAGAGAGTGATGAATTGTTATGAGGTGTTGAACTTCTTGTCTTCATGCTAGCAGAGATGAATCATAGATAGATTATAGATAAAAAGGTAGATGATAGATAGACTGATAGCTAGATGACGAGCAGACTAACAGTACATAGATAATAGACAAATGATAGATTGACAGATACTACAGAGAGTATACACAGATGATACGTACATATGCATGCACTATTATATGTGTCTTCTATGATTCTACATATATACACATATATGTAAATATATGTAACAAGTCTGCAACATGCATAACATAATAGCAGTTCATAGAGAATATATAAATCAGGGGACTGGGCAGTAACGCAGAGGGTAAAGTGCACATGGTACAAAGCACAAGGACCATTGTAAGGATCCCTTTCAAGCTTCCAGCTCCCCACCCACGGGGGGGGGGGGGTCGTTTCACAGGCAGTGAAGCAGGTCTGCAGGTGTCTATCTTTCTCTCCCCCTCTCTGTCTTCCCGTCCTCTCTCAATTTCTCTCTGTCCTATCCAACAACAATGGCAGCAATAACAACAATAATAATAACAACAAGGATAAGCAACAAGGGCAACAAAAGGGAAAAAATGACCTCCAGGAGCAGTGGATTTGTAGTGTAGGCACCCAGCCCCAGTAATAATCCTAGAGGCAAAAAAAAGGAATATATAAATCATATATGTATAATATTACATGTACCATCTATCATTTCTATAGAAATAGTAAGCTATTTATATATGTGTACATATTTATATTTAATATCTCTGTACATATTTATATTTGCATGCTGGAAGTTAAAAAATAAAAGTCACTGGGGGCCAGGGGTGGCTCACTCAGTTAAGCACAGACACATAGTACTAAGGGCAAGGACCTGCTCAAGGATCCATGTTCAAGCCCCCACTCCCCATCTGCAGGTGGGACACTTCACAAGCAGTGAAGCAGGTCTACAAGTGTCTATTTTTTTCTCTCTCCCTCTCTATCTCCCCCTCTCCTCTCAGTTTCTCTCTGTCCTATCAAACAAAATGGGGGGGAAAGGTAGAAATGGTTACTGGGGGGGGGTTGGGTAGTAGCGCAGCAGGTTAAGTGCACATGGCATGAAGCACAAGGACCGGCATAAGGATCCCGGTTCAAGCCCCCAGCTCCCCACCTGCAGGGGGGTCGTTTCATGGGCAGTGAAGCAGGTCTGCAGCTATCTGTCTTTCTCTCCCTCTTCTCTGTCTCCCCTCCCCTCTCAATTTCTCTCTGTCCTATCCAACAACAACAGCAATGACAACAATAATAATAATGACAACAACAAGGCCAACAAAATGGGAAAAATGGCCTCCAGGAGCAGTGGATTTATGGTGCAGGCACTGAGCCCCAGCAATAACCCTGGAGGGGAAAAAAAAAATGAAATGGTCACTGGGAGCTGTGGATCTGTAGTGCCAGCACCAAGCCCCAGCAACTAGAGGCCAAAAAAAAAAGTCACTTTATTTCCTTCTAGATGAGTTTTAGTAAAGGGCCATGTTTTTTTCTGGCAGGAAGACCCAACTGGTCCCCCCACCACCCTTTTTTTTTTTAATTTTTAAAATTTTTTTTTTATTTAAGAAAGGATTAATTAACAAAACCATAGGGTAGGAGGGGTACAACTCCACACAATTCCCACCGCCCAATCTCCATATCCCACCCCCTCCCCAGTAGCTTTCCCATTCTCTATCCCTCTGGGAGCATGGACCCAGGGTCATTGAGGGTTGCAGAAGGTAGAAGGTCTGGCTTCTGTAATTGCTTCCCCGCTGAACATGGGCGTTGACTGGTCGGTCCATACTCCCAGTCTGCCTCTCTCTTTCCCTAGTAGGGTGGGTCTCTGGGGAAGCTGAGCTCCAGGACACATTGCCCCACCACCCTTTCTCATGCCCCTCCAGCACAGGGTGGCAGGGTCTTTGGGGGCTGGGTGTGCGGTGTTCCTCTTCCTCAAGCCCCTGTGCCCAGAATCTTCTCCTCCACAGGACGAGAAGAACCAGGTTCTGACCACCTACATCTGGTACCGGCAGGTGAGCAGATGCTGGTCCCTAGCTGCCAGGAGGGGGGGTAGTGGAATGAACCTTCCAAACAGGCTAAGGAGACCCCCACTCTGAGCCCTTCATCTTGGGACTAGGGGAGGGAGAAAGCATATGGGGGGTGCATTAGCCATGGCCCTTCTCTGAGGAGGCTATAGATGTCTGGGTGTGGTCACAGGGCCTGGGGTGTCCCCCACACCTGGGAAGACACCAGCCTGGGCACTGAGAGGGTGGCTGGTGGCCTGTCTGAGATGGGGAGGGGGCATGACCAACCCATCCCTACACCCCCAGTTCTGGACAGATGAGTTCCTCCAGTGGAACCCTGAGGACTTTGACAACATTACCAGGCTGTCCATCCCCACGGAGAGCATCTGGGTCCCTGACATTCTCATCAATGAGTTGTAAGTGTGGACACCAGAGGCCGGGAGGCTGGGCAGCAGGTGGTTCAGCAGGTGGTTCCAAGGTCACAGCCTTGGAAAGGTGTCCCACCCGGATTTGTGGGACTGTCTGAAGCTTTGCCCTGGACCCCAATTCCCCTTTGTGTTTTTTTCCCCCCCTCTCCTTTTTATCTTTGGGAAAAAAAGAAGCCACTGAATGTGACCACTCAGGGTTAGAGGAATGGCTGGCTGGGTTTTTTTGTTTAGTTTTTTTTGACTAGTACTACTTTGCTTCCCTCCAACCCCCACTGGGGATTGAACCTGAGAAGTCTATTATTGCCTCAGACATAAAAGTCAGTTCCATAAGCCACTGTGCTCTCTCCCCCCCCCCCTTTTATTAATGTGAACTAGGAAATGAGCCCGGGTCCTTAAGCATGGTAGCATGTATGTTCCACCAAGTCTCTACCTGATCCCCATTTTTGTTTCTCAAGAGGAGGCAGAGAGACAGAGAGGGAGTGAAAGAGACCAAAGCATCCAAGTTTTCCCCAGGCTGAACCTGAGCCATCCACATGGCAAAGCAGGACACTATTGAAGTGAGCTATTTCAACAGCATCCCCCCAACTCTTAATTTTAGAGAGAGAGGGAGAGAGGCAGAGAGAGGAGAGATATCACAGCCTGGATAAAGCATACCTGGAGCCCCTCCCCCCAGAACTGACCCTTCTTCCTGGCCAGTGTGGATGTAGGCAAGTCCCCTGAGATCCCCTACGTGTACGTGCGGCACCACGGCGAGGTCCAGAACTACAAGCCGCTCCAGGTGGTGACGGCCTGCAGCCTCGACATCTACAACTTCCCCTTTGACGTGCAGAACTGTACACTTACCTTCACCAGCTGGCTGCACACCAGTGAGTGGCCTGCGCTTCCGGGAGGTTTGGAAGGGATGCCAAGGACAAGCCCAGCAAGTCTGTCTTTTCTTTTCTTCCCCCCCCATTTTTTTTTTTTTTTTACCAGTACACTTTGATGGATGGGCTGTCATCCTCTGCACTGTGCCTTATGTTTCCCTGTAAGAGTCCACTTCCCTCTCCTGCCCCACACACCAGGACAGTGTGTCCTCTGGTCTCAGTTTACAGCCCAGAAGACTGAGGCTGGAGTGGGGTCATGAGGTTATCACCCACCTCTTGCCCCATCACCCTGGGGCACTAGACTGGTGCCAGCTGGTTTGGCTTCTTCTCCCTCAGTCCAGGACATCAACATCTCACTGTGGCGCCCCCCTGAAAAAGTGGAGTCTGACAAAAGCATCTTCATGAACCAGGGTGAGTGGGAGCTTCTGGGGGTGCTACCCCAGTTCCAGGAGTTCAGCATCGAGAGCAGCAGCTGCTATGCAGAAATGAAGTTCCATGTGAGTGAAATGAGGGGCGGACCTGGAGTGGAATGCTGAAAAAGTCATACCCCTGCGGCCTGTTTTAAAATTGCCACTAGGGTTATCACTAGGTCTTGTTGCCTGCATGATGAATCCACCACTTCCAGTGGCTGGCTCTCTCCCTCTCCTTCTCCCACTTCCATTCTCACTCCCTCTCCCCTCCCTCTCTCCTTCCTTCTTTCTTTTTTGATAGAGACAGAAAGAAATTAAGAAGGAGGTGGAGAGGGCAGGGGTAGATAGCATAATGGTTATGCAAAGAGACTCTCATGCCTGAGGCTCCAAAGTCCCAGGCTCCAAGGTCCCAAAGTCCCCTGCACCACCATAAGCCAGAGCTGAGCAGTGCTCTGGTAAAAAAAAAAAAAAAAAAAAAAGGAAAAAAAAAAAAAGAGGTGGAGAGGGGGGCGGTGGTGGCTCACATAGTATGAAGCATAAGGAACCTGGTTCGAGCCCCTTGCTCCTCACCTATAGGGGGGTCACTTCACAAATGATGAAGCAGGTCTGCAGGTGTCTGTCTTTCTCTACCCTTCTCTATCTTCCCCTCCCCTCCCGTCTCAATGTCTCTCTGTCCTATCCAATAAAAATGGGGTGAAAATGGCCACCAGGAGCAGTGGGTTCATAGTGCAGGCACTGAGCCCCAGCAAAAACCCGGGAGGCAAAAGAAAATAAAGGAGGAGGGGGAGATGGAAGGATAAAGAGAGAGAGATACTTGCAGACTTGATTCACCACTCATGAAGCTTCCCCCCTGCAGGTGGGGACAGGGGCTTAAAGCCTGGTCCTGTGCATGGCAATAAGTCTGCTCTACAGGGTGTGTTAGTGCCTGGCTCCAGGGAGTCTAACATGCTGCCAGTGAGTGAAGCCAGAGACTCAGGAATAAGTGATCCACAGCCTCCACTGTCTTTTTTTTTTTTTTTTTTTTTTTTTTTTTGTGCCTCCAGGGTTATCACTGGGGCTTGGTGCCTGCACTACAAATCCACTGTTCCTGGAGGCTATTTTTTCCCTTTTGTTGCTCTTGTTGTTTATCATTGTTGTTCTTGTTGTTGCTGTTGCTGTCATTGTTGTTAGATAGGACAGAGAGAAATCAAGAGAGGAAGGGAAGATGGGGAGAGAACAGACACCTGCAGACCACCGTGCAGGTGGAGAGCCAGGGGCTTGAACTGGGATTCTTATGGTGGTCCTTGTGCTTCTTGCTGTGTGCTCAACCCGATGCACTACCACTCACCCACCCACCCCTTTTTATTAACTCTCTCTATATATTTCTTGCCACCTAGGTTATCACTGGGGCTCAGTGCCTGCATGATTCCACTGCTCCTGGTAACCTTTTGTTCTTTCTTTCTTTCCTCCTCTTTCTCCTCCTCTTCTTCCTCCTCCTCCTTCCATTCAAAAGGTGAAAGGTAAGGACAGATAGTGAGTGAGAGGGAGAGACAGAGAGAGAATGGGGTAGACCATAGCTCCACCAGTCCACCACTCATGAAACTTTCCATGTGGTGGCTAGGGGGCTAGAGCTTGATAACGAGTATGTGTTCTAGCTAGTGAATCGCCTGCCAAACAAATGCGTGTGTGTGTGTGTGTGTGTGTGTGTGTGTGTGTGTGTGTGTGTGAGAGAGAGAGAGAGAGAGAGAGAGAGCAAAGTACCGATCCACCCATGTGGTACCAGAGATGAAAACCAGGGTCTCAAGCCTGTTGAGGCATGTGCTTTACCTGCTGAGCTATCTCCCAGCCTCAACACCCAGGGAGACTTGAAGAGACATAGCAGAAAACCTGTGTACCCTCGTCCCTCAGTTCCAGAGCCACTCACATCCCAGGGAATGTAAGTGAGCCAGATGGAGACAGTCCGATGCATAGTCCCTTTCTGAAGCTGCTGAGCGCCAGCCCAGAGCAGAGGCAGACTGCATCCCTGTCCTTCTCCGCGCAGTCCAGGCTGCCAGCTTCACCAAGCCGGGTCCAGGTGGGTTAGTGATTCCAGTGCAGGGCAGGCCCTCCGGCTTCCCCTTGAGTGCCTCTCCTGGTCCCAGGTGGTCATCCGTCGGCGGCCTCTGTTCTACGCGGTCAGCCTGTTGCTGCCCAGCATCTTCCTCATGGTCATGGACATCGTGGGCTTCTACCTGCCCCCGGACAGTGGCGAGAGGGTCTCCTTCAAAATCACCCTGCTCCTGGGCTACTCGGTCTTCCTGATTATAGTGTCTGACACACTTCCCGCCACTGCCATTGGCACACCCCTCATTGGTAAGCCTCCCCCTTCCTTCTTGGGGAAGAGCCCAGTATGACCCAGGAGACCGGCCCTCTCCCAGTTTTGATGTGTCCGCCCCCACCCCCGCTGTCCCGCCACGCCCTGGGGCACAGGTGTCTACTTTGTGGTGTGCATGGCGCTGCTGGTCATCAGCCTAGCCGAGACCATCCTTATCGTGCGCCTGGTGCACAAGCAGGACCTGCAGAAGCCCGTGCCCGCCTGGCTGCGATACCTGGTCCTCGACAGGATCGCTCTGCTGCTATGTCTAGGGGAGCAGCCCACTGTCCGCAATCCCCCGGCCACCCCACAGGTCCCCAAGATAGAAGACTGCCGAGGTGAGCAGGACAGGGGAGTGCCACATGCAAGGTTCCTTTATGGCCAAGGGGGGGCATGCCAAATCAGAAGGGGCGGGGCATTTCCCCCAAGGCAGGGCACATCAGGGGTGTGTCAGGTCAGAGTGGGTGTGGCGTGTTAGAAGGGGCGGGGTGTTCCGAAGTGGGTGTGGCATGTCAAGGGCGGGGCATGTCAGGAGGGGCGGGGGAGCGTCTGAGTGGGTGTGGCATGTCCAGAGTGGGGCGTGCCAGGGGTCGGGGCCTTGGGGTGGGTGCCGGCCTGGAACCCAGAGCTTCAGGCGGGCCCTGGCGCTCTAGTTACTCAGTAAGCTCATCACAGCAATCCCTGCAGACCATAAAACGTAGGGGACACGTTCACACAACCCCAGGCCTGCCTCCCTCAGTGCGCCTCTCCCACACACAAACACACTCCTTGCAGACTTGGGGAATCACTGCTGCCCGTTGGTGGCGCCCCAGAACTTGGAGAAGACCCCGAGGGCCCGCGGCAGCCCGGTGCCCCCGCCGCGGGAGGCTTCGCTGGCGGTGCGGGGGCTGCTGCAGGAGCTGGCCGCCATCCGCCACTTCCTTGAGAAGCGCGAGGAGAGCCGCGAGGTGGCACGGGACTGGCTGCGGGTGGGCTCGGTGCTCGACCGCCTGCTCTTCCGCATCTACCTGCTGGCAGTGCTGGCCTACAGCGTCACCCTGGTCACGCTCTGGTCCATCTGGCAGTATTCCTGAAGCGACAACCTGCAGGGGACATGGGAGGCAATCTGCTGTGGGTGGTGGCAGAGAATGCCAGGGAAACACTTTCACCCCCCATCCCCGCCCAGCTTCCAAAAGCCAGTTTCCAAAACCAGTCCAGTTCAGTACAAAAGCCAGGCCTTAACACCCCCACCCCGACCCTCAAAAAACAAAACAAAACAAAACAAAACTCGCAGTATTCAGTATCTTTGCATTTTCTTGGTCTTCCCTCGCCTGCCCACTATGGCTTTAAAAACCCCCACCATCTTAGGTGGGTGGATCCCTCCCCTGCCCCCTCCCACATACTTAACCTCCCCCTGACTCTACTCTAACCTGCTTCTGCCTCAGTTTCCCCACAGGCACCTCCCTACAGGAAGTACTTTGGAATTCAGTTTCTCCCCCTTCACCTTGTCTTTAGACTGAAGGCAGCCAGCTATCTTTCCTGGATGTGGGTCTCTCCAGCATTCCACCTTCTTCTGTGGCCACTGGCCTCCCCTTGCACTACCTCTACCCCCGCCCCATTCTCCTGTCCCTTAGATGGTGGGGGTAGAGGCAGGGCTGGGTGGGGTAATAAAAAACCAGGGCTCCTTCAGCTCCCTTACTGTCAGCTATCAGCAGCTGAGCTGGCAGAAGAATTTTCATGTTACCGGCTGTGGCTCAGTGGATAGTGCTCTTGTCTTATATGTGTGAAGCCTTGGGATTGGTTCTCAGTGCTATGTACCAGAGAAGTACTCAACTATCACTCTCAGTAATAAATCATAAACAAAAACATTATTACATTATTGGTGACAGCTGGCAAAGTGGCTGAGAGGTAGAAGTCAGGATTTGCAAGCCCACGACCGCAGGCTCCATCCCGGACCCCGCATACACCAAAGCAGAAGTCTGGTGTTTCTCTCTCTCTCTTTCTGGTCTCTCACACATGAAATAAAGAAAACAATTTTTGGGGTCAGGTGGTAGCACAGCGGGTTAAGCGCACATGGCATGAAGTGCAAGGACAGGTGTAAGGATCCTGATTCAAGCACCCGGCTCCCCACCTGCAGGGGGGTCGCTTCACAAGTGGTGAAGCAGGTCTGCAGGTGTCTATCTTTCTCTTCCCCTCTGTCTCCCCTCCTCTCTTGATTTCTCTCTGTCCTATCCAACAACAATGACATCAATAACAACAATAACCACAACAACGATAAAACAACAAAGGCAACAAAAGGGAAAAAAATAGCCTCTAGGAGGAGTGGATTCGTAGTGCAGGCACTGAGCCCCAGCAAAAACCCAGGAGGCAAAAATAAATAAAGTTACTGGTGCGAGGGGACAGGGATTTAGCTCAGAGGTAGAGCTCACACCTTGCATGTCAAAGGTGTTGGGTTCAATCTCTGGAAACTCATCCCTACCCCCCATCTCCAAAAACAGCTACCCAACTGGGTAGTGGTGTACCTAGTTGTGCACAATCGTTAAATCATTAAGTCGTTACAATGTGTAAGGATCCAAGTTCAAGCCCCTGGTCCTCACCTGCAGGGTGTTTCCCTCTTCCCTTTCAATTTCAAAGTCCAATAAAAGAATACAAAAGGAAGAGGAGGAGGAGGGGGAAGAATGTGAGAAGGAGGAGGAAGAGAAGGGGAAGAAGCAGCTTCCAGTAGAAATGAGTTTGGGGGGACTCTCCATAGCTTCAGTTGCCAGGTGCTTCCTGGCCCCAAGGAACGGGAAAGGCAACAGATGGGAGAAAGACGTGGCAGCCACAGGCGGATGTGAGGTGTACGGGTCAGGAGTGGGAATGCTGAGCAGTGGGTGGTGGGGAGGATGGGGCTCAGTTCATCTGGGCTGCTGTCTCTCAGTGAGGCTGGGAGCTAGGAGTAAGTTCACCTGGTCAGAGCTTCCAGGAATGGAGACATCAGCACCTTGGCCAGTGCCTGCTGGCTTGGAGTTTGCAGGACTGAGAAAGGCCAGCCTGGCTTTCACCATCTTTGGAAATCTCCACAGCTAGCAGGAGGCAGGAAGGAGGGTCAAGGGCTGGGGATCTAGCAGGCTTCTCAAATCCTGATTCCCTGCCTCAGGTAGCAGGTCTCCGCCCCAGCCCTGGAGCAGACTTCCTGCACCAAATCCCCCAGAGGCTAACTAACCCTGCTCTCCCCTCCTTGACCTGGTTTCAGGCAGCCTGTCTCCTGGGGGCTCGTCACTGGCAGGCTCCAGGGCAAGGACCCACAGCGAATACTCCAGGGGTCCCACATGGAACTCTGACCAGATACCTCCCCTGGACCCTGCTGCTCACACACCCTGGATGGAGACTGGGCAGGGGCTGGAACCTGGAGCCCTGGTGCCTCCTGTGTGAGGGAGCTGAGGGGTTGAAAAGGGGGCCTGCCTGGTTGAGCATGGTTCCCCTCAGCCAGGTTCCCCAGTGTGCAGTGAGACCCCATTAAATGCTGGTTAGCCACGGGCTCTTGTGCCAGCCAGAATCACTTTGGTCTGCTATCCCCACCCAGACATGTACTTTTAAAATGTTAAATATATTGTATTTGTTTTACTTTAATGATATAGAGAAAAAGACAGATTGAGAGAGGAGAGAAAGAGACACTAGAACACTGCTCAGCTCTGACCTATGGTGGTGCTGGGGTTTGAACCTGGGACTTTGGAGTCTCAGCAGGAAAGTCTTTTTACATAACCATTTTGCTGTGTGTGTCCCCCACTACTCCCCGACATTTGTGATTTTAGTATTCACATCCATCCACCTTTCTCTCTTTCTTCTTCCTTTCTTTCTCTCCCTCTTCTTTCTTTCTTTCTTCCCTTCTTTCTTTCTTCAGTGAGGCACCAGGAAGTGAATCTAGAATTTCCCATCTGTGTGATGCCACTGCTATCAATCTCCCAGACTAATTCTTTTATTCTTTTATTTATTGGGGCTTTTATTCTTTTATTTATTGGGGCAGATGCAAGCACTGATCCATCATTCATGGAGCTGCCCAGTGCTGTCATTGATGCTCCCATGTGGGGCTGGGGCTTGAACCCAGGGCCACCCACTTCCCAAGCCCTGTGCTTTCTGGAGGGAGCTAGCTGCTATTGAGTCAGTATCAGCATCTCACAGCAAAGGCAGGCTGCGGCCTCGATCCCACTCACTATTGTGGTCTGTTACTGAGCTGAGGCTGGGCCAAAGGTGTGGGGAGGGATGGCGGCTCACCCTTCCTTTCCCAGGATGCAGCCTGATGCCAGGGACCCAAAGCTGTCCCGCTTCACTGGGATGTGGAAGGACCAGTCACACAGCTGGAGGGCTCTCATGTCTCCGGCCAGGAGCAAGCAAGGTGGAGGGTCGGGTGCTGTGGATGCACGGCTGGTCAGTAAGTGGGTGGCTATTGACAAAGTGTCAGGAGTAGAGAGCTAGTAAGACACTAATCAGCCTATTGATTTCCCATATTCCCACCCAGTCCTCGCCCACAATCAATGGGGCAACAACGCCTCTGGCCAGGCGGCCAATTAACCACCCCCAGAGTGAGCCAGAGTGAGCCACCAGGAACAGCTCCTGCTCCCACATTCTCCTTGGCTCTCCACCTGGTGTCCAGGTTGTGCTGTGCGGGAAGGGAAATTGTGATATACGGACACACACACACACACACTAACTCATGGAGTTCCTTTGTTTTGCTCAAAACTTCCTCACCTGACTGGGACATGAGTCTTGCCCCACCTGTCAGTGCTCCCAGAAGTAACCCCTTCCCTCCTGCAACTATACACGGCCTCTGTCCCTCAGGGTTAGGCACGAAGAGGAGGCAGTGACTATGCTGTGCCTAAGAGTTAGGCCAGGGGCAGGGAGATAGCATAAGGGTTCTGCAAAGAGACTTTCCTGCCTGAGGCTCTGAGGTCCCCGGTTCAATCCCCGGCACCACCATAAACCAGAGCTGAGCAGTGCTTCTGCAGATGCATGACTAGAGAGGCACCCTCTCCTTCAGGAGAGACACATTCTCTTTTAAAGATAAAAATGTATACATAAACTAATTTTTTAAAGTTACACAAAGGTACCGCTTAAAAAAAAAAAAAAAAAAAAAAAGAGCAGCTCTCCAGCTCATGGACACTCTATCCCACCGCCTTATTCATTCCCCAGTCCTGTTTCAGTCTCACTTCCTTCTTCCCACACCCTTCCTTCCAGCGGAGTTAGCCTCTTGCACATGCGCAGTTTCACTACTCCACCTAGCTAGAGACAGGAAGAGAGATGCCACAGCCTTGGAAATTCCTCCCACGTGGTGCCGGAGCTCAAGCCTGGGCCAGGCACCACCTAGCAAGGCAGGCACCCTCCCCAGTGAGCTCTCTCCCTGGCCCCCCAAACCTGCCTTTTCTACTGGAAAGGCCCCTTCCTATCCCCGAAGGGGTGTGACCTGATCCCCTCCATCCCTCTGCCCTGCACCAGGTTAGGGAACCTCCGGGACATGGGGACCTGGGCTCAAGGACCCAAGGGGAAGAGGACACCAAGGATCGGGCCTGGGTTCAGGTAAAATTTCCCTGGGAGAACAGGAGGTGAGGGGTTGGGGGGGGGGAGCTGTCTGGTGGGTGGGTCAGGCAGGAAGCTCAGTGGAGGTGTGGCTCCCCCCTCCCCCGCCCCTCCTTCAGCCCCAAATCAATACATTTCGAATCTAATCTAATAACACAGATTGAACGCGGGATAATGTGTGTGGAGCGGCCAGGCGCTTTGTCTCCGCTTTCAGGCGGCAGCTGGGGCCCATTATCGGGGACAATGCCCCATGCTAATCACTCCCTCTCCCTTCCCAGGCTTGGGGGTGGGGGGTGAGGGCACCAGGGCATCTCCTCCCCGGATCGGAGAGGTGGGAGGAGGTTGAAGAAGTCCAGACCCGCACACCCGCCTTGCCCTGACACCCACTCTGCTGGCTTCCCTGCCCCCCTACTCAGGGCCCCCACCCAGGCCCCCTGACCACAGGGTGGAACCCCACGCCTTGCTGCAAACAGCAGTAATTAGCCATCAGCTGCTGTCTCCGTGGTGAGGAGCTGGGTGGGCTGTGTGGGTTTTATTTTTTCCCCCTTCTTTCTTTTCTCTAACTCGGTCCTCTATAATTTAAACACTCCCATTAAGGCCTGCGATTGGCCAGCTCGATGGTTACAACGTTTAGCCTTGGCTTTAGGGACAGAGAGCACACCAGATTGGAAGCAGAATCCTGCCCCACAACCTCTCTCTCTTCTATCTGGAACCTCATATCTCTTTTTCTTCCCTTCCTTCCTTCCTTCCTTCTTTCTTTCTTTCTTTCTTTTCTTCTTTTTTTTTTTTTTTTTTTAATTATTGCTAGGGCTCTGTGACTGCATGGCAAATCCACTGCTCCTGGCAGACATTTTACTTTATTTTGATAGGCACAAAGAGATTCAGAGGGGAGGGGGAGATAGAGAAGAAGAAGAGAGAGGGATGCCTGCAGCGCTGCTTCACAGCTTATGAAACTTCCCCCCAGCAGGTGGGGACAATGGCCTTGAACCTGGGTCTTTGTGCTTTGTAAAGTGCGCTCAACTGGGTGTGACACCATCCAACCTCATTTCTTTTAGTCAAGTTTTTTTTTTTTTAAATGTGTGATTAATTGTGGTTTAGGCAAACGCTAGAAGAAGAAGAATTGTGGTTTACACAATTCTAAGACTACAGGGTATAATTTCACACTGCAGCCACCCCTGAAGTTCTCTACCCTTCCTGTCCCCATGATAACCACCATAGTTGTGAGTCTTGGCGATTCTTGGAGACAATTTGTTTACTTCTGGTTTCGTTTTTTTTTTTTTTTTTTGCAAGTTCATGTGTTTAAAGCCTCTATAGTCCACATTATGAATGAAACCATCCGGTAGTCATCTTTTAGCTCCTTACTTATTTCACTAAGCATAACTACTTCCAGTTCCATTCATTTTGTCCCTAAGGACACAATGTCATCTTTTTTGATTGCAGAGTAATATTCCATGAAGGATATATCCCATAATTTCTTTCTCCAGGCCTCTGTGTGGTAGACATTTAGGCTGCTTCCACTCTTTCGGGGCCTTATTTCTAAAGAGATCTCTTCCTGTGTTTCCTGTAAAGAGAGCTTTAGAGTTGTGGGTTGGGAGGGGGGCAAGCAAGAGGAGAGAAACTGGATTTGGATCAGGAGAGCTGCAGCTGAGAGGGGCCTAGAGCCCCAGTCTGAGGCCACAGGTCACCCCCACGCCCATTTCACACCCTCTGTGTGGGGGAGGGGGCGATACCAGAGCACCGTGTAGAGCAAGTGAGTGCCCCCCCCCCCCCGTTTGAACTGTGGTCCCCTTCCCAATAGTGGGTGGCACTTGGGGCCTCTTTCTGCCATCTGGAAAATGGAGTGGAGGGGAGGGCGGGTGGTGGTGCACCTGGTTACGTGCACATAGTATGAAGCACAAGGACCCAAGCAAAGATCTGGGTTCAAGCCTCCGCTCCCCACCTGCAGGGGGTCCACTTCACAAGCTGTGAAACAGGTCTGCATCTGTCTTTCTCCCTCTCTATCTCCCCTTCCCCTCTTAATTTCCCTCTGTCCTATCCAATTAAAAAAAAAAATGAAAAAAATGGCTGCCAGGAGCAGTGGATTTGTGGTGCTAGTACTGAGCCCCAGTGAGAACCCTAGAGGCAAAAATAAAATAAAATTCAGGAGTCACGTGGTAGTGCAGCGGGTTAAACGCACAGGGCATGACACTTGAGGACCAGCATAAGGATCCTGGTTCGAGCCCTGGCTCCCCACCTGCAGGGGAGTCGCTTCACAGGCGGTGAAGCAGGTCTGCAGGTGTCTATCTTTCTCTCCCCCTCTCTGTCTTCCCCTCCTCTCTCCATTTCTTTCTGTTCTATCCAAAAAGGACATCAACAACAATAATAATAACTACAACAACAATGAAAAACAACATGGGCAACAAAAGGGAAAATAAATACATACATACATATATATATATATATATATATATATATATATATATATATATAAAATGGGGTGGAGGGCTCCCTACCAGGCTGGACTCAGACCTCTGCATCCAAGCCTTTGTTATCCCCCTCCACTTCTCCCATCGTCACCCTTTCTCCTGTGCACACCCCTAGCCCCTTCACAGAGGTCTCCCCAAATCCCAGCCTCAAGGAGTCCCTAATCTGTTCATTTGCACCTCCTGGGTCCCTATTTGCAAAACGGAGCCAAACTCTGGGCAGGGAGACACACGAGGACTGTGACAACTGGAACTGTGTCCCCCTCCCCCCAACTCTACCTCCACCCTTCAACTCCAAACTCAGAGAGAAGATCTAGCCCCAGGTTCAGAGAGAGGTGTCCATCTGAGGTCCAGGGCAAGGAGAGCACAGTCTTTCTAGATCTTGTCCACAAGGTGGCAGCAGAGTCCAGAAAGTCTGTGGAGGGGCCTTTAGGAAACACTTTCCCCATTTTCCTCCCCACCTGCCCCCTTAAGAGCCTGTGAGTCTCCAGAAGCCTCTGAAGCTCCTTTTCTTGGAGACCCACCTGAGGCTCCTGTTTCAGAGTGTGCGGTGCCCATCCTGTGGCCTGGGCGAAAGCTGGTCTGCAGACTCCTCTGCCAGCAGTTTCCCTGCCTGGTCTGCTCCCCTTCCCCCCCCCAGAAAGAAGCTCAGTGATCACAGCGAATCACCTCTCATGCCAGAACTCCAGTTTCATTCAGCTCTTTCACCGTGTAAAGCAGTGTGGTCCAGGCCCCAGGGTAGGAAGTGGACATCTCTGGGAGGCCCCCATGCTGTCTGCTGCTCCTGTATTTTGGGCAAGTGCTCCACTTTCCTCCTCTGTAAGATCTGTTCTCTTAATAGTGCCCATCATACAGGATTAATGCTAAGGTTTAAAAGTGAAGGGATGGCGAGTCGGGCAGTAGCACAGCAGGTTGAGCTCACGTGGCGCAAAGCACAAGGACCGGCATAAGGATCCTGGTTCGAGCCCCCAGCTCCCCACCTGCAGGGGAGTCGCTTCACACGTGGTGAAGCAGGTCTGCAGGTGTCTGTCTTTTTCTCCCCGTCTTCCCCTCCTGTCTCCCTTTCTCTCTGTCCTATCCAACAACGAATGACATCAACAACAACAATAATAACCATGACAAGGCTACAACAACAAGAGCAACAAAAGGGGGAAAATGGCCTCCAGGAGCAGTGGATTCATGGCGCAGGAACTGAGCCCCAGCAATAACCCTGGAGGCAAAAAAATAAATAAATAAATAAGTGAAGGGATGCAGGGGGCTGGGTGGTGGCGCACCCAGCTAAGCACACCTCTAAATTGGAGTTCCTGCTCCCCACCTGCAGGGATTCTGCTTCAGGATCCGGGAAGCAGGTCTGCAGATTGCAGGTGACCGTCTTTGTCTCCCTCTCTATCTCCCCATCCTCTCTCAGTTTCTCTTTGTCCTATTTAACAAAAATAACAACAACAAAAGGAAGAAATGACCACTAGGAGCGGTGGATTCATAGTGCTGGCCCCAAGTCATGCAATAACCCTGGTAGGATAAATAAATAAATAAGTGAAGGGATGCTAGAAGGGAAAATAAGACCTTACTTTAAAAAAATATTTTATTTATTTTCCCTTTTTGTTGCCCTTGTTGTTTTTATCCTTGTTATTGTTATTGTTGCTATTGATGTTGTTGTTGTTGCCGGATAAGACAGAGAGAAATGGAGAGAGGAGGGGAAGACAGAGAGGGGGAGAGAAAGATAGACACCTGCAGACCTGCTTCACCTCCTATGAAGTGACTCCCCTGCAGGTGGGGAGTGGGGGCTCGAACCGGGATCCTTATGCCGATACTTGAGTTTCATGCCATGTGCGCTTAACGCGCGGTGCTACAGCCTGACCCCCAAGACCTTACTTTTTCTTTTTAGTGTTATTGATTTATTTGATAGACACTGAGAAAGTGAGAAGACAGAGGAGATGGAGAGGCACCTGGAGCACTGCCTCACCTCTCCCCTTTCTCTTCTTACTTTTTTCTTCCTTCTTACTATTTTATTCAATACTTAAAAAAATTCTTTATTGGGGGGTTAATGGTTTACTGTCAGCAGTAAAATATAATAGTTTGTACATGTGTAACATTTCTCAATTATCCACATAACAATTCAACCCCCACTAGGTCTTCCTCTGCCATCATGTTCCAGGACCTGAACCCTCCTCTCCACCCCAGAGTCTTTGACTTTGGTGCAATAGACCTAATACGTTTTTATTTATTGGACCGAGACAGAGAAATTGAGAGGGAAGCAGGAGATGGAGAGGAAGGAAGAGAGAGAGAGAGAGAGAGAGACCCCCTGAAGCACTGCTTGCAAAGCTTCCCCTTGCAGGTGGGGCCCGGAAGCTTGAACCTGGGTCCTTGCACATGGGTAACACATGCAATGTACCCATGCACTACCACCTGGCTCTACAGTTTACCTGTTGATACTCAGCATTTGGTTCACTATTAAAGCCTGTCATCCTCAGTGCCTCTTTCCAATGAGGGGTCTTTGAGAAACCCCTGAGACTCCTCAGCTGAAGAGACTGGCAGTCAACTGTTAGCGGGCCGTTTTACGGTCATGGGTGGCAGCCCCTTTTATTCACTTTGTTCTCAACAGCTAGATCTTTCATGCCTAGTTTTCAGGAAATGTAAAACTTTACAGCGTTTGTGGCGAGGGGCCTTCATACTCAGTAGTTTCCTGCTCCCTCTGCAGACAGAACTCTCCCATAAATAAGAAGTCTTCCATTTGTGTGGGGCTGGCTGTGGCCACAGCTGTCTTACCCGGATGTGACTACCCTTTGTGTCTGATGCTCTGATTAGGGCTGGGCCTGAATCGAATGGGTGAGGGGCCCTGGGCAGAGGACATGATGATAGGGGACCCTGGGTGACTGCTCCCCACTTTCCTTGAGCCTGATCTGAGGTTTGGGCTCCTGTCCCATCCTTAGTGGTGGGAGCGGGAGGTGGGGGGAATGTCCTTCCTGAATGCAGCCAGGGAGATGGACAGCAATCAGCTCAGCCGGGGTTGCCTGAGGTCTAGCACTGGGTTGGGAGAGAGGAGACAGGGCACATCCTGGCTTCAGGAGGCACCAGCTTCTCTGAGCACAAACCCTGGTGCTGGGAAGGAACACGGAGGAACACAGGACCACTGTCCCCAGGTGAATTCTCTGAGTGGGAACTGGTTTCTCTGTCCTTTTAGTAATAATTTTAAAAAGTATTCTTTTGATCATTTGATCAGGGGGTTAATAGTTTACAGTGCAGTTGTTGATACCTGAGTACAGTTTCACATCTCCCCATGATAGGTATCCACAGAACACTCTCACTCCCAGATTAGGCTTTTTGTTGTTGTTGTTGTCTCAAAAAGCTCTCCAGGAACAGTGGATTCATAGTGCAGGCACCGAGCCCCAGCAATAACCCTGGAGACAACAAAAAGAACGTTGGCCTTGGAACAGGAACTAGGGTTACCTGAGCCAGTCTGGGCAGCTGGAGTGGGGGGGCAGAGGGGGGGCTACAGTTTAAAGGAGAAGTCAAGCGACCCAAAAACATTGCTTACCTAGCAGAAGATGACCCTTACCTTGAGCAAAGTTCCTCCACTAGGGTTATTGCTTGGCTTGGTGCCTGCACAATGAATCCACCATTCCTGATGGCCATTTCCCCCCTTTTATTAGGCAAGACAGTAGTTGAAAGAGGGAGGGGGAGATGTGGGAGAGAGAAAGAGAGATACCTACAGCACCTCCCATGAAGCTTCCCACCTGCAAAGTGGGACTAGGGGCTCGAACCTGAGTCCTTGAGCACCGTAATGTGTATGCTCAGTTGGGTGTGTCACTGCCTGGCTTCCCCTCTCTGTCTTCCCTATTTCTCTCAATTTATCTCTATCCTATTCTTTTTTTTTTTTTTTTTTTTTTTTTTGCCTCCTGGGTTATTGCTGGGGCTCAATGCCTGCACTACAAATCTACTGCTCCTGGAGGCTATTGTTCCCCCTTTTTTGCCCTGGTTGTTTTATCATTGTCGTGGTGATTATTATTGTTGCTATTGTTGCTACTGTTGCTGCTGTTGGATAGGGCAAATGCTAGAAGAAGGACAGAGAAAAATCAAGAGAGGAGGGAAAGACAGAGAGGGGGAGGGAAAGACACCTGCAGGCCAGCTTCACTGCTTGTGAAGTGACCCTCCTGCAGGTCGGGAGCCAGGGGTTTGAACCAGGATCCTTGCACTGATCCTTGTGCTTTGTGCCATTTGCACTTAACCTGCTGCCCAACCCCTATCTCTGTCCTATTCTAACAACAGCAGCAGCAACAACAGGCCTCCAGGAACAGTGGATTCATACAGGTTCTGAGCCACAGAGATAATCCTGGAGGCAAAAAAAAAAAAAAAAAAAAAAAAAAGCTTCAGGATCCAGGTATCCAGGTTTGTGACTGGCCCTTCCATTAAAATACTGAGCTCAAGGTGTTGCCTTTTGCTCCCTGCCCTCCATTTTCTGAAGACCTCATAGATTCCCAGGTGCACCCAGCTGGGCATGTGACTTCCGGGTGGAAAGATCTTGGGACATTGATAGAGATCCTACCCGGAGAAGCCAGCTAACGTTGCGAGGAAAAGACACTAGATCTGGAATCAGAATCCTCAGTTTTCAGTCCCTGCCCTGCCTGCCACTCCGTAGCCCTCATCCCAGAAGATAGTGACCCTCACGACCCAACAACAACATCCTTTTGCCCAAAGAATACCCCGTAAGCCACAGACCCAAAGCCCTCCAGGTCATTCTGGTGTGGGGTGAGAAGCTCCAGCTAGGCTGAGAAATAGTTGACTTTGTGAAATCCTGAATTTGAGCCCTGGCCCGCATGGGAACTCCATGGCTACTGGAGCATTGCTATGGTGTCTCTTCCTCATTCTCCTCTCTCTCTGACTTCTCTTTCCCTCCACCTCTCTTTCTTTTCTTTCTTTCTTTCTTTTTTTTTTTTTGCCTCCAGGGTTATTGTGGAGGCTTGGTGCCTGTACTATGAAGCTACTGCTCCTGTTGCCACTTTTTTTTTTCTATTGTTTTGATAGGACAGAGAGAAATTGAGAGGGGAGGGGAAGATAGAGAGGGAGAAAGATACCTGAAGACCTGCTTCTCTGCTTGTAAAGTGACTCTCCTGCAGGTGGGGAGCTGGGGGCTCAAACCAGGAGCCTTGTGGGTCCTTGCGCTTTGTATTAGGACTTGTGCATTTAAGCTGGTGTGCCACTGCTTGCCTCCCTCCCCCGCAACTCTCTATAAAAGGACACAGCCAGCCCCCAGAGGCTGCTCAATGGTGGCATCGATTTTGTACAAGGCCATTGAAGTGAACCAGCATTCCTGACATCATCTTGCTTTCCAGATGTGTGTTTTTCCTGATGTTAAAGAAAGCCAGTTGCGTGACCCTCTGGGGAAAAAAAAGCACTCAGGTATGATTTGATAATTCTATCTCAAAGGATTTGGTGTTCTGTTGGTATGCTTCTAAAACCTCTTCTGTTTCATTGGTTTAATCCCTCCTGCTTCACACTGTATTCTATTTACATAACCACTGTTAATTAAGCACTGCCCTGCCTGCAGGGCATTGGTTTAATCCCCAGTGGTTCATGATGTATTTTTGCTCTGCCCCCTCTCGTAGCACACCCTGATTTTCACCAATATCTTTTCACTCCACACTCTCTACGTCACATCCTGCTTACATCCTACTTGGCCAGTATATGTATAAGGACAGGATTGTGATGGTGGTGTTAGTTTAGTTTAGTTTAGTTTAGTTTAGTTTAGCTTGGCTTAGATTGTGCTGCATTCCGCATGAATAAAGACTGATCTGTGTACCACTCAGCCATGAGTCCCTGGTCTTCTGTCTCCTGTCAGTGAAGCTAGTCCGACAGTGTTCGTTTTTCTGGGTCACCAGGGTTATCGCTGGGACTCCATGCCTACACAATTCCTATGTTCCTAGCAGACTGCTTCTATTTATTTCCAGATAGTGGGTGAGAAGTACACAGAGAGAAAAAGAGACTCCACAGCATGGCTCCACCACTCATGAAGCTGTTCCCATCAGGTACTCCTGTGTGGTAGCTGGGGGGAGGGCTTGGACCCAGGTCCTCCCATTTGACTGTAAGGTGAGCCACCTCCCAGCCCCCTTGGAGTTTTACAGAACAGAAGACTTCTTTTTAGAAAAAAATTTTTTTTTATATTTATTTATCCCCGTTTGTTCTCCTTGTTGTTTTTTTATTGTTGTAGTTATTATTGTTGTTATAGATGTCATTGTTGGATAGGACAGAGAGAAATGGAGAGAGGAGGGGAAGACAGAGAGGGGGAGAGAAAGATAGACACCTGCAGACCTGCTTCACCATGTGTGAAGCGACTCCCCTGCAGGTGGGGAGCCAGGGGCTCGAACTGGGATCCTTGTGCCAGTCCTTGTGCTTTGCGCCACGTGCACTTAACCCGCTGTGCTACTGCCTGACTCCCAGAACAGAAGACTTCTAGGGCTCCTTCCTCTTGGCAGCACCCTTCCAGCCGGACAGACAGTTCTGTCACAGAATCCTCTACATGAGCCAGAAGACTATGTGTGACTGGATCCCTTCTCCCACACCGTCACATTGCATATTATTATTATTACCACCAGGGTTATCGCTGGAGCTCAGTGCTGGCAGTATGACTCCATTCCCCCCTCCCTTTTTTTCTTTCTATTTTGTTTGATAGTTCAGAGAGAAATTGAGGGGGGGAGGGAGAGATAGAGAGGGAAAACGAGAGACACCTGCAGACTTGCTTCGCCGTTTGTAAACCACCCCCTGTACTGTGGGGTAGTGGGAGCTCAGCTCCTGGTCCTTGCACAGGGTACTATGTGTGCTCAACTGAGTGTGCTCCCGCTGCCCCTTCCCCCACCCCCACCAATGACCTTTATAAATCTTCAACCCCAGCCTCCGCATATCTCAAAGCTTGACTAGAACCTGGTTAAATCTGTTTTTCTTGCACTGACCCTTGCCATACAGTTAACTTTCTGAGGGGTAAGAAATTCGGACCTTTGATTTGATACTAGCCCTGCTTCATTTCACACACACACACACACACACACACACACACACACACACACGCACGCACGCGCGCGCGCGCATTGTCTGGTGCCATTTTCCATGTCTGAAGTGAATTTTTTTTTTTTTTTAACTAGAGCACTATTTAGTTCTGGTTTATGGTGGTGCTGGGGATTGAACCTGGGACTTTGGATCCTCAGGCATGACAGTCTCTTTGCATAACCATTGTGCTCTCTACCCCATGCACTGCGAACTTTCTTCATATATAACATGGGGAGGAAAATATGTTTTGTGAGATTATCAGAAACGTGGCCGCAGTCTGAAAGCATCTGGCACCACACCTTGTCACACTGTCACCTGGAAGGTGCCTTTCAAGGGTTGTTGTATTGGTAGGCTGAGGGTCAGGGGAGACCTCAAGTTGTGAATTCCAGGAGGAGGTCTGTCTCTCCTGCACCTCCCCACCCCTGTTCTGAGGTATAGCCATGAGGCCCAGAGTTGAATTTCAGCTAGTGCTATCTTTGTTGGCCTGGAATCATTGGTCCTTTGATTCTGGGGACATATGACAGCCTTGCCCTGCTCTCTGCTGCTAATCCAAAGTAGGCATGATCATTTTTCTGGAACATCCCTTAAGGGTTGCCCCTGGCCTTCAAGAGACCATCTCAATCATTAAGGGCAAACATAAGGACAGCAAGAAGGACAAATCCTCTGTAGCACAGCACAGGGCTGGAGGAACAGACCTTGTAAGAGAAGATTCCCCTGAGCCATCGCTGTGGAGTTGGCTAACTTAGTCAGGGGCTGTTGGACAGACAGGCCTTTAGATCTTTAGAAGTCTTCTGTTGGCTTGTCTTTCACACATGTATTCTCTCTGGGGCTGCCTCCCTCCGTGCTTGATGAGTCCATGAGAGGGAAACAGGAGGAACCTTCTGGTGATGGGCAGTTTTGCTACCCGTAGGCTGCCTAGCTCTTAAATTAAGGGGGCAAGTTTGCTCAGAACCCATGCCATGGGTTATGGGTTAAGGTCTCTTTGCACTTCCTGCACGACAAAAACAAGTTTTCTTTTCTTTTTCTTTTTCTTTTTTTTTTTTTTTTTCTTTTTTACCAGAGCACTGCTCAGTTCTGGTTCATGGTGGTGCATGGAATTAAACCTGGGATTTTGGAGCCTCAGGCATGGGAGTCTGTTTGCATAACCATTATGCTATCTACCCCTGCCTCCAAAACAAGTTTTCTTAAGCATCTCAGAAACTCAAAGGGAGCAGGACTGAATCCTGTCTGCACAAAACCCTTCCTGTGGAGGCTAAAGTTGACAGCCTGACTTTCTGTGAAGCACTTGCCATTAGCTCCCCTGGAAATGTCTGTGGGTACCAGCCCCCAATTTGGACACAATGGGAAAAGACTAGGGACTCTGTGTGGTGACTTTGGGTCTATGCCTGGAGCACTTGAATCCGTTCCTCTATGACACCAACACTTCCACACTGCCTCTTGTGTGGCCCATGATCACAGGATGGCGGTGCCCCCAGGCCCTGCTGAGACAGACAATCCTCCAGACTGCCTGCAGGAAGAAGTGTTTGGGTGCTTTTGTCTGTGCCCTTCCTCTGCTTTCTGCATGTTTGTGCCTCTCTCTTCCCCATCTTGCTAAGAAACCAAATTAATTCCACTGTCATGTAGCTAGTAGTATCAGTGTGAACATCCTGGTTTTGATCACTGGGCAGTGGTTATGTACAGTGTGAACAAGGGAACCTGGGTGAGTGTCATGTAGGATTTCTCTGCACTGCTTTTTTCAGCATTTTTGTAAGTCTAAAATCAGTTCAAAATATGACATGAAACAGTCTCAGGGCTAGAAGATGGCTCACCCACTACAGTGCATATTTTGTCAGGTGAGATGACATGGATTTGAGCCCCTGGTCGCTTACATGGGAGCATTTGACAGGAGAAGCTTCACTAGCGGTTGAGCAGTGCTGTGGTGTCTCTCTATATCTCTGTCTCCCTCCCCATCTCTGTAAGTCACTCTTGATCTAAGAAAAGAAGAAGTCTCCTGGGAGTGGAGGAATCATGCAGGCTTGGAGTCCCAGTGATAATCCTGGTGATAGGAACAACAAAAAAGGATTTCAGGGAGTCGGGTGGTAGCAGCCGGTTAAGCGCAGGTGGGGCAAAGCACAAGGACCGGTGTAAGGATCAGTGCCTGCACTGTGGGTCCACTGCTCCTGGAGGCTATTTTCTCCCTTTTGTTGCTCTTGTTGTTGTTGCTGTCATTGTTGCTGGATAGGACAGAAAGAAATGTAGAGAGGAGGGGAAGACAGAGGGGGAGAGAAAGATAGACACTGGGAGTCCGGCGGTAGCGCAGCGGGTTAAGTGCATGTAGCGCAAAGTGCAAGGACCAGCATAATGATCCCGGTTTGAACCCCCGGCTCCCCACCTGCAGGGGAGTCGTTTCACAGGCAGTGAAGCAGGTTTGCAGGTGTCTGTCTTTCTCTCCCCCTCTCTGTCTTCCCCTCCTCTCTCCATTTCTCTCTGTCCTATCCAACAACGAGATCAGTAACAACAGTAATAATAACTACAACAATAAAACAAGGGCAACAAAAAAAGGGAATAGATAAATATAAAAAAGTAAAAAAAAAAGAAAAAAAAAAGGACACCTACAGACCTGCTTCACTGCTTGTGAAGCGACCCCCCCTACAGGTGGGGAGCCGGGACTTGAACTGGCATCCTTGAGCCGATGCTTGCCATGTGTGCTGGGATGCATTGGATCGACCTTCTCGTGGTGCATCCGGTGAGTACCCATTCATTGGGGAAACTGATGATCCTTCCTAGCCGACTGAATCCACATGGATCCCAGTCACTTTCAAAGCCAGCAACAAGCAGCTCCTGACAGCTTTCAACCTGACCTGTTGACTGGCTACGGAAGAAGGGCAAACGCTAGAAGAAGAAGCCATGTGTGCTTACCCGGCTGAGCCACCGCCCAGCCCGCTCCGCTGGTGGATTCTTTCTGAGGGTTTCTTTTCCCATCTCTGTTTCTAGCTCTGCCTTTCTATAATCTCTTCAGCATCTCTTTGCCCTTTTCGTTCATTTCCTTTTCTCAGTCTCTGTCCCTCATTTTTCTCTCCCACCAAAATCTGTTCTCCACATACTCTCAGGTTGCTCCTCCTTGAAGGAGCAAGACACTTTGCTCAACTTTGAACATGTCTCTTAATGTACTTAGGATAAAAACAAAGAGAAATTTAAAAGGAAGAGGGAGCAGAGAAGGAGAGACACCTGCAGACCTTCCCCCTTACATGTGGGGGGACCAAGGGTGTTGAACCCAGGTCCTTGCACATGGTAACATCTGTGCTTAACTTAGCACGCCACCATGTGCCCCCCACGCCCCCGCCCCGAGCGGGTTTCTAGTCTCTTCCCACAACCTCC
The DNA here is from genome assembly GCF_950295315.1 of Erinaceus europaeus. Taxonomy (NCBI): domain Eukaryota; kingdom Metazoa; phylum Chordata; class Mammalia; order Eulipotyphla; family Erinaceidae; genus Erinaceus; species Erinaceus europaeus. Next base: position 19,244,728 of record NC_080181.1, on the reverse strand, counting down.
TGCACCCCTGCCTACGTCCCAGCTTTCCGGTCACCACCACCAGGACGGCGCACAGTCCTCCGGCCATTTCCCATGCTGCCTCTCTGAACTTCCGGCTTCCGGTGCGTGCAGGGGCCCCACATCCGGCGCGTGCCCCCAGCAGCCGCAGCTCGGCGACCTGGCTGAAGGATGACCGCGGGGTCCGCATGTGCTGTGGAAATATGTCCAGCCAGGCTGCCTCCTCCAAGACCAGCCCGGCTTCTCCAGTTTCCGACCGGTGGCAGGACGAGATCACCCTGGGCCCCAGCAGCGGCCTTCTGTCTCCTGCGGCCGTAAGGTCAGTTCTAGGTGCAAAAGAAGGGAGGTGAGAAAAAGAGAGAGACTTTTATTCATTTCTTAGTCTGCAGAAGAGGAGAAGGGCGGGGACTCATGCACTTTCACCACTGTGCTCGGAGGGCTTGGTGACTGCTGTGCAGAATCCAGGAGGGAGATGTGTGTGTACGGACCAGGCTGGGGCCATCCCGCCACGCCCGCAGGGCCACCGCCAGCAGCCCCGCGCTGAGCTCAATGCAGACCCTGCAAAGCTCATGGACCCCCAGCAGGGCCGAAATCGCCTCCTCGCAGCTCCTAACCACCCTTCCTCCATCATTTAAGTGTCACTATGCCAAGCAGACCTGAACGTGGCAGTTAAGGGGCTGAGGGAGTGTAAATGTTTGTAGGTTCGCATCCATCAATCATTAGCCTGTCCCCTCCCCCCCCCAGTAGAGGTGGGTCAGGCAGTTCACTTCCAGCAAAGCAGGTCTCTCTGAAAAAGAGACACAAGGTGATATCTGTTGGGAATGAACACACACACACACACACACACACACACACACACGTCAGAAGTCTGGGCTCCTGAAAGTGGCAAAGGATCTATCTGCAGGAGCTGGACAGCGGCTGCTACACAAAAGGGGGTCATGGTGTTTTATTTCTCTTTTTCTGTGGTGCCAGGACTGAACCCAGGGCTTCATACATGCAAAGTGTGCATGCTATCCATTGCTGTACCTCCGTGCCATTTTAGATGGGGTGCCCTTTGAGAAGGTGGCATTTGGATATAAGCATGCAGGAGCTGCGGTGAGGGAGATAGCTCAGCTGGTAGAGCGCAGGACTTTGGTGCCTGAGGAGCCTGGTTTGATACACAGAGCGGTACTCACTCAGCCTCATCTCTTTCTCTGTCTTATTCATGTGAAACTCTCTACAGCTCACACGAAATAAATACATTAAGACAACAACAAGAACACACTGCTCAGCTCTGGCTAACAATGGTGCTGGGGTCTCTGTAAGTCTTAGACACGAAAGTCTTTTATGTAAACCATTGTGTCATCTTCCTGGCTTAGATATAGCATCATAATCATCATCATCATCTTCTTTTCCTCTTCCTCTTCTTTTTCTTTTTTCACTTCTTTGTGTAGGGGGGTGAGGGGTGGCTGGGGGGTGGGGTGGAGTTGTCAACACCAGGGCTTCCCTGCTCCAAGATGACTTTTTCAGATAGAAAAGTTGCAGGTGGGGCAGGAAAGAGAAGCCACAGCACTGTAGCTTTCTCCAGCATGGTGGGGCCAGGTTGGAACCTGGGTGTGGCAAAGCAGATGCGCTATCCTGGTGGCTATTCAAGCCAGTCCCAAATAAATCCTAAAAAAAAACTTGCAGGAAGTGAAAGCAGACCATGCAGTTCTCCTTAGTGTCCGTGGAAGCGTCTGGCACAGACTTTCAGGTTGTTTGCTGAGTAGCTGGGTGACTGGAGAAGCAAAGATGTGGTTTGTCCATCTCCTCAGGCTGGGATCCAGGGCTCCTGGCCACTACCCCAGGTTCCAGGTCTGCAGCTGTGCAGAATCTTCATGATGGGTGACTCGAGACCCTTCCAGCTGGAGCAGGAGCACCCAAGCCTCCATCCTCACGCAGAGAACCCTCCCAGTGTGGAGGGTGGCAAACTTGCATGGGCTGCCTTGGGAGCGACAAATGAGCCCGTGCAGATGGCGCCGAGATAAACGGCACCATCTCTTGACTGTAGTGGTGCAGTCGTAATTTCCCGGTGACATTTATTAGGTGGCGTCCCCTTTCATTTGGGAGCTGCGATAGGTAGCTGGTGCTCGGAGCCGCTTCACTAAGGTGGAGCTGGAACCCCAGGCCTCTTGGGAGATGGCCCTGCACTGTCTCTTCCCCCCTCCTGATGATCTGTGGCCTGACAACATGACTTGGGTGCTGGAATAGTCATCCCTTTGCAGGAAAGAGGAGCTGGCATCTTTGTCAGCGTCTCCCGCTGCGGCATATCCACAGAGAGCTCCATCAAATAATTATCTCCCTTTTGATTTAGTCTGCTCCTTTCCACTCGATGTGCATCTCGATGAAGTAGCCGGCGGTCTCCCGTGGAAAGCTGGGCCTGCTGCTGGGAAGCGTGTCTGTGTACAGTGTTAAATCCTCGCTGCTGGCTTTTCCGTCTCTGCACGCGCAGGCTTTTGGGTGCCAGTGCGCACCCCCTCCCACTTGCTGTGGGGAGAGGGCGAGCCTGGGGAAGCCCACCCAGGAACCCCCTCGTCAGCCCATGACCTTGACGAGGCAGTACACCCTCTCCCTAAGGTCTCCTGCCTCTCCATCCAGGTTCACCAGATAGAGCTCCCTCCTTTGCCATGGGGGGGTCCTGGCCCAGCATTCCCTGCTTCTCAGAATCTAGAGGAAGTTGGAGGTGGTGGCAGGGAGCCTTGCTTGTGGCCTACAGTACTGGAGAGTCTTAGCTTCCTCACTTTCTCTGAAGGCTTCAGCACAGAGCTCAGTGAGCTGCTGGCCCCCAGTAGGAGGTACTCACGCTGAGCTGCTCTTTGCACACGGTGTCCTGTGACCTTTGTGCCCATGTGAACGTGCTTGTTGAATGCACACCTTTGCAGGGCTCCTCAGGACCCCTCCAGCTGCCTCTTCTCAGAGCCAGAAACCTTCTGGGCCTCATGGCCCCTGCGTTTGGAAGATGTGAACTTGAAGCATGCCTGGCCTTTTGCTTTGCTTTGATCTGTTTATCTTCCTAGGGCTCAGACTAGACTTAAAGGGAGAAGACACCAGTGTTGTAGAGCCCAGCCGCCCACCTAACACTGTCCTTCTGAGCACCCACAAGCGCATCCTCTTGGCCTGGCCTCCAGCATTCATATGTCAGTGTGCAAATGCAGACTTAACAAAAGGAGGGAGATGGCTCCAGGTGTGCATCTACCTAAACAGCAAAGGGTCATGGGAAGTGGCCTCCCAACAACCTTGCAGGGCCCTGGACTGGAAAGCCCTCCCTGGCCCCTGTGTCTCGCCTGCAGTCTAAACAGCATCTCCTGGCTTCAGGGGAGGAGCAGTCACTTCTCTCTGGTCTGCAGCCGAGGGAGGAGGTTAGAATGTAGCTGAGGGCAGCGCGTGGACTCCCCCAGGGTGCTTGTCTCCACCCCATTCTGCCACAGACCCTGTGCCGATCTGAATGCTTGATCCAGTCAGGGACAGGTCTGTGCTCCTGGACCAGAGGCTGGGGCTTTGGTCCCTGAAACTTTTTTTTTTCTCCAGGGTTATTGCTGGGCTCAGTGCCTGCACCATGAATCCACCGCTCCTGGAGGCCATTTTTCCCCCTTTTGTTGCCCTTGTTGTTGTTACTATTATTACCATTGTTGTTCGTTGTTGTACCGTTGATGTTCGTTGTTGGATAGGACAGAGAGAAATGGAGAGAGGAGGGGAAGACAGAGAGGGGGAGAGAAAGATAGACACCTGCAGACCTGCTTCACCACCTGTGAAGCGACACCCCTACAGGTGGGGAGCTGGGGGCTCGAACTGGGATCCTTATGCCGGTCCTTGCACTTTGTGCCACATGCGCTTAAACCACTGCGCCACCGCCCGACCCCCCCTGAAATTTTTTTTCTTTTCTAAATTTTTTAAATTTATTTATTTAGTTTCCCTTTTGTTGCCCTTGTTTTTTATTGTTGTAGTTATTGTTGTTGTTATTGATGTCGTCATTGTTAGGACAGAGAGAAATGACGAGAGGAGAGGAAGACGGGGAAAGAAAGACAGATACCTGCAGATCTTCAGTGGCTGTGAAGCGACTCCCCTGCAGGTGGGGAGCCGGGGGCTCAAACTGGGATCCTTACACCTGTCCTTGCGCTTCCTTGTGCTTCACGCCACATGTGCTTAACCTGCTGCACTACACCTGACTCCCGCAACTTTCTTCTTAAAGAGTGACTATCTTCTGTCGTCTAGCTATCTGCCACCTATCACCTATTATCTGTCCATTATCTCCTATACATCTATCTTCTGTCATCTGTCACCTCTCATCTGTCTCTCATCTATCTGTCATCTATCACCTGTTATCTGCATATCCATCTAGCCACTGTCCATCACCTGCCTGTTACCTGCTGTGTATTGTCTGTCTACAATCTGTCATCCGTTTTCTGTCTGCCACTGGTCTGTCATCTGTCTCTGCCGGAGAATGTATCCAGGCTCTCCTACTCAGCACCTCTGAGCAACCTCTTCAGTTTATTTTTGTCATTGTTTTTAGTGAGGAGAGAGGGAGGAGAGAGACTTCATGTCATAACTCCACCATCCGTACAGCATCCCAGGTGCCATCCATGGGGCTCCCAGGTGGTGGTGGGGGCATGAACCCAGCCAGGGTCCTGTGCATGGGAAAGCGCATGCTCTGCTTAGTGAGCCTGAGCCAGGCCCTGAGGATGATGGACTGATTCAGTGACAGAGAGAGACCAGTGGGGCTGGTGCCAGCACTAACCAGAACTCACTGCACGTGCAGGCGGTGAACTCTCCCTTCTCAGTGCTCTCTCATGAGCTACATCAGTGTTCTGTGAAAACTCCCCTGTTGCTTCTGAAAGGGTCCCGTGGCCCTCAGCCTTCCCCTGCACACCAGGGGCAAAGCCTCCGGGTATTGAACCACGAATTGCAGCGTCTTTGTGGGATAAGGGCAGGCGGCTGAGAGGTGTCCTGGATCAGCACCCCAAAGGGAGGGAGAGAGAGCCTTAGCCAGAGGCAGACGAGATCTCCCCAGCACTCTTGCTTTGCCAGCTCTAAGAGACATTCCAAGACCAGTGTCCACCTCCATCCTGGCAGGGCAGAGGGCGAGCGGGACTCCTCGCGGTCTCTAAAGAAGAAAGGGCAGTAGGAAGAAGTGCCCGTGCCCGCTCCCCTGCTCCTCCCTGGTGCACGTGGGGCACTGCGCTCGCCCAGGGAACCTTCTAGACATCCTCAAAGTGCATCGACAACTGTTCAGCATTTGCATTTTACACAGTGCAAGGTTATTTGCCTGCCACGACGCGATCTTCTCTAGTTAATAACCTTGACTTATAGAATAATTGCAGCTATGACTCTGTTCCCTCTCCCTGCCTGGGGTGCTGGCTGCTGGGACCCCCTGTCCTCTTTGGAGACCCACTGCACTCCTGTCCCCAAAGGAAGGGGCCCCTGACTCTTTGCTTAGGCCGTCCGCCAGCACCTTCTGCCCCCCCTTCTTAGAACTCTTAAGACCCCTGACCTGGACCCTCGTATGTCCCATTTCCTTTTTCTTTGCCACCATGTTGTCACTCTCTGAATCGGCACAGTTCCACTGCTCCTGGCAGGTGTGTCTCACTAGCTCTTTCAAAATATGTATTATATGCTTTTTTTTTTTTTTTTTTTTTTTTTTTTTGTCATTGCCGGGTCTTCATCATTACAGGCTGACTCTTTCAGAATGAAACATGGAAGGGCCGGGTGGTGACACTCAAATGAGCCCTGGGTCCCCATCTGCAGGGGGAAGCTTCATGGGCAGGGAAGCAGTGCTGCAGTTGTCTCTCTGTCTCTGTCTCTCTACCATTCTGCTCCTCTTGATTTCTTTCTGTCTTTACCCAGTCAATAGATACATATAAATTAAATGGGGGGAGGGGAAACACCACGGCACCAAGGCTTCCTCCAGTGCCATGGAGAGTGGGCTCAAACCTAGGCTGTGTGCATGACGGTTTTTAGATAGGGGGTAAGAGAGGGAGGGAGAGGAGAGACACTATAATACTGCTCTGCCACTCATGAAGCCTCCCCCATGCAGACACTCCCATGGTATGGCTAGGACTCCAACCCAATCCTTGTGCATGGTAAGGTGTGCACTCTACCAGGTAAGCTATCTCCTGACTCACTATTTTCTTTCTTCCTTCTTCCTTTCTTTCTCTGTTCCTCTTCCTTTCTTCCTCCCTTCTTTTAGATATATATATATATATTTAATATTTATTTATTTTCTTTTTGTTGCCCTTGTTTTTATTGTTGTTGTAGTTATTATTGCTGTTGATGTTGTTCGTTGTTGGATAGGACAGAGAGAAATGGAGAGAGGAGGGGAAGACAGAGAGGGGGAGAGAAAGATAGACACCTGCAGACCTGCTTCACCGCCTGTGAAGCGACTCCCCTGCAGGTGGGGAGCCGGGGGCTCGAACCCGGATTCTTACACAGGTCCTTGCGCTTTGCGCCACGTGCTTAATCTGCTGCGCTACCGCCTGACTCCCTTTCTTTTTAATTTTTTAAATTATGTTTATTTATTTATTGGCTAGGGACAGCCAGAAAGCAAAAGGGAAGAGGGTAATAGATACAGACACACCTGCAGTACTGCTTCACTACTCGCAGAGCTATCCCCCTACAAGTGGGGACCGGGGATTCGAACCCACGTCCTTGAACATTGTGACATGTGCACCAACACCCGGCCCCTTCTTCCTTCCTCTCTTCCTTTCTTCCTTTTAATATTTACTTATTATGAGAGAGGGAGAGAGAGGCCAGAGCACTGCTCAGCTCTGGAACAAGGCAATGGCATCTACGGAGACTTTGAGACCCAGGCATTTCCGATGGTGCTCTGACAGGCTGCACTCTCTCCCCAGTCCTCTGGCTCTTCCTCAGGGAGCCTCACCCCTCCTGCCTCTCTTGAATCCTGAGCCTCAAGTAGAAAGGGGCCAAGCCTTGCTTCCCTCCCCTCTCGGGGGAGCCCTTCCCTGCATGGGTTAACTGTGTGGCTGAAATTGATTGTGATTTTAGTAACTCGGTATAATCACAGTCTACCAGCAGGTTGCTTTTTCAGCAGGAGGGTTCGGAATTATTTTCTGGAGTTTGCAATATAGAACTTAAATTAAGCCTCAGAAGTCAGGGGAGCTCCGCCGCATCCCTAATGTGGTGCTAAATTCTCAGCAGCACAGTCTCCGGATTAAAGCCTTTGCCGACAATTAGGTTCATTAACTATCACAATCCCTTATTTATGCCTCCTCGTGCCATATGGCTTCCCAGCGCAAGGATGGCGCCCGCGCCTCCGCCAGACCATTTGGCATCATAAAAATGTTCACAAATAATATTACGGCTCTCGGGGGCACGGGGCCTCGCTGGGTTCCGGGCCTGAGCGGCGGGAGAGAATATGAAAACATTTTTCTTCTATGGAGAAATAAAAAAGGAAAAAAAGAGAAAAAAGTTCCTTAAGACGGAAGTCTTCCCAGAGCGCAGCGTCATGCGGGGTTTGTTTACTCTGCGAATGGTGGTGTCAATATCCGCCCACGACTGTCTTCCTCACCAGCCCCCCTCACATCAGCTTCATCTTTTCAGCTCTAACTTCTCTGCTTCCAAGTTCTAGGGGTGCACTGCTCCTGGACCCAGCCAGGGGCCCAGCCCACCCTGCCCTTGCCTCTGGGGTCCCAGGGCCCCCTTAACTGTGAGTCGTGTGTGCAGTCAACAGATCTGCTGCCTGGCCTGGCAGGTCTTCCCACTATGGGGGAGAGGAGGAAGAGAGTTCTTGGGGGGGGGAGCAGCAGGAAGAGAGGACCCCACATGGTGGGGAGGTACAGTCTGAGAATGCCCCCTCTAGAGAACAGAACATGTCCCTGCTTCTTCTCTGGGTGTGCATGTGCAGGAGGCAAGCATAGAAACTTAATAGAGGGAGTCCAGCGGTAACTTAGTGGGTAAAGCGCTCGTGGTGCAAAGCACAGGGACTGGCGTAAGGATCCCGGTTTGAGCCTCTGGCTCCCCACCTGCAGGGGAGTCTCTTCACAGGCGGTGAAGCAGGTCTGCAGGTGTCTGTCTTTCTCTCCCCCTCTCTGTCTTCCCCTCCTCTCGCCATTTCTCTCTGTCCTATCTAACAACGACATCAACAACAACAAAAATAACTATAACAACAATGAAAAACAAGGGCAACAAAAGGGAAAATAAATAAATAAAATACCTTTAAAAAATAAAATTATTAGAGGGGAGTTCTGATGGGTTTTCAGGGGGCTCAGAGCTGAGCAGGTGGGTGCCAGCTAGCCCTCAGTCCTTAGAGCAGCCCTGGGCCCGAGGGGGGAGGTGCTACAGTGGTCTCATTGCACAGATGAGCACCAGGAGTCTGCAGTTGGCAGATGGCATTGCTAGGGGTGGAAACGTGGGGTCTACCACACTCCCCCACCCTGTGAGGGGCTCCCCTTACTATTCCCCATGATCTCCCTTTGAATGGAAGTCCTCATGGGCAGGAAGGATTCCAATGCAGGCTCTGGAGAGGGACACCCCTCACTCAGATTTCCCTCCTCTCAAACTAAACATTTCAAAAAAAGAAGATTTACTTTGGGGAGTGTCTGGAAGGTAGCTCACCTGGTAGAATGCACACTTTACTGTGATTGAGGACCTGGTTCAAGCCACTTGCCACCACTTGGAAATACCATGCCCTGGGGGAACCTCATGAACCACAGAGCAGTGTCCCTTGTCTCTCCCTTCCCTCCCTCCCTCCTTCTTCCCTCTCTCCTTCTGTGTCTCCTCTCTCTCTCTCTTTCAACTTAAGGAGTGGTGCCCATTAAAAGCAGTGGGTCCTGCCAGCACCAAATAAATAGATAAAACTAATTTTTGTGTAAGAAAGACTGTATATAACACCACTAAGCTCTCACATTTGGTGGTGCTGGAAATTGAACCTGGGACCTATAGGGGCCTTAGGAATGCAAGTCCTATGCTCTACTGTTGAGCTATCTGTCTAGTCCTCAAATTAAACAAACCCCACTCAGAGTCAATAAGTGGAATGTACCTGCTCTCTTAGACCGGGGTGGGGATACTGTCACATGTAATTGATGAACAACACTTGAACTCAATCAACATCTAGTTCTTTCCCCCAGCACTGCCATTACCGGCTGTTGAGCCTTGTTAGGTCTTAATGTCCCCCTCAGTGATGTGGGCTCATGACAGTGGTATGAAGTGAGTTGGTCTCTCCAAGCAGCACAGAGCCCTATGTCAGCCGGGTTCTCCAGAGCCATGGTCCTCCCTGCCCAGCACGGTGGGCACAGCTGATGGAGGCCTGGTTGGAGTCCTAGATGAGAAGGCCAGGCTGGACGAGACCTCAGAGATAGCCAGAGAAGGTGGTGATGCTGCTGTCACAGCCCCACCGCCTGGAAGGAGCCAAAATAGGTCTCTCACCTGGGCCGCTGTTCCTGGTCTCGTTGCCCTGGGAAGATCAGAGAGGAAGGAAACTGAGCGAGAAAGAGGAATTTGTTTATCGAAATAAACAAACTCCACTAACTGTCAGTTACACGTCAAGTGCAGAAAGGACAGAGCCCATCGACAGACTGGGTGGGTGAGGCTCTGCCAGGGGCTGCCCATGTGCTCAGGCAGCTGGGCTTGGGGCCCCTGAAGAGAGAGGGGACTCTGAAGGCGGGGAACAGTATCCAGGACGCATGTGCAGGGCAGCTGCTTCATTGCTGATGCAGATAAGCAGCTTCTCTCCTCCGGAGGCACTAGTTTGAGGGCTGCGAAACAGTTCACCTGGTGGAGTGCACATGTTAGCATGTTCAGGGATCTGAGTTCAAGGCCCTGACTCCTACATGGGAGCACCTGTATGGAGGATGCTTGGTGAGTGGTGGAACAGAACGGTGGTGTCTCTCCTCTTTCTGTCTGTCACCTTCTATGAATAACAATAACCGTAATAGTCTGATAGGAACATTGGAATCATACAGATGTAAAGCCCTAGCAAAAACCCTGGTGGCAAAGAAGAGGCACTTGCAGGGTCAGGCGGCAGGATGACCAGTTGACTGCTTATTTTAACATGTGCAGAGACCCAGGTTCAAGCCCCCAGTCCCCAACTGCAAGGGGGAAGCTTCACAAGAATGAAACAGTGCTGAGATAGCTCCCTTTCTCTCCCTCCCTCCTTTCCTCTCTCTTCTCAATTTCTCTGTGCCTCTATCCTTCTTGTCCATCTGCCAGGAGTAGTGGTGGATTCGTCATGCAGGCACTTCTTCTAGCGTTTGCTCTTCTTCCGTAGCCAGTCAACAGCATCAGGTTGAAAGCTGTCAGGAGCTGCTTGTTGCTGCCTTTGAAAGTGACTGGGATCCATGTGGATTCAGTCGGCTAGGAAGGATCATCAGTTTCCCCAATGAATGGGTACTCACGGGATGCACCACGAGAAGGTCGATCCAATGCATCCCCAGCGATAAACTGGCGGCAGTTAGTTAACACAAAACAGGCTTGCTTGCTTGCCTTCCTGTCAGTCTTTCCCTGTAAGCTGTGGTGCCCGGTTTGTTGCCTGTGCTACTCTGAAGCTGGGCCCTCCGGGAGGTGGCTCCTAGAAGAAGGGTGCTGTGCCTGGGTCCATGGGTGTGTGCAGTGTGTGTGTGTCCCCAGACGCATGGGCAGACTCTTCCTGAGCCGTCACATCCCCACTGGCCACCCTCCAGCTCCCCACTAACCAAAGGCGTGGCTTCGTCGTGTTTCCTCACACCTCTGACCTCATGTCCTCCATTTGTGAAGGGGGATGGTGAAAGAGCAGGCCTCAGAGCATCGCTGTGATTAAACAACACATGGAGACCATTATCCTGCCATGCGCACTTAATAGATACCATCAGTGACCATCGAGTCAGCGAGGTAGCCCACTTAGTGTGCTGCTTTGCCCTGTGTGCAACCAAGCCTGGCCCCCGCCACACTGGGGGAAACGTTGGTGTCATGGTCTCTTTCTGCTTCTAGAACAATAGTGATAATAAATACTATTATTGCAGCCCTTGGTAGTAGGGATTGCCATCACACAGCCTTCCAGCGGCCTTGGCATCTCTCTGTTCTAGATGCCTCGCTGCCTCTGAACTTTCTCATCTAGTGTGCATTACCATCTGTCCCACAGAGAGTTGCTTCTCCGTTTTGCAAAAGGGAAGATGAAGATTCAGAGAGAACCCACTCCTGGACGCCCAGGCTTCTGGGTACCACCTTTGACCCCTAGGCAAGTGTTCCTTCTGCTCTGCGTGCTGCCGGTCTGCTCCCCGGGAGATGGCGGACTGGGGGTGCAGAGTTCCACTTCCACAGAGGCATCTGGACAGCAGACAGGGAGGATCAGGGGTGGGCTTGCCAGGACCGTGCCCTCCAGCCCAGCCATGCAGGAAGGACAAGAGTGTCAGGGAGTCCACTTACCAGTCGCTGGGGCCACAAGGGGCAGGAAGTGGTTTCAGGGACACTTGACAGAGGCCAGAGGGAAGTGGGCAGTTTGAATCCCAGGCAGCTGCTGGGAATTCATTTTCATTGTGCGGGTGCTGGCTCTTCTTGGCTCCAGCTGACTCCATCAAGGGCCTGATGGAGGGCTGAGCCCAGCCCAGGCCGGATCTGCTATGCCTGCTGCTGCTGCCACACCTTTTCTGTCTTTCTCCCTTAATGGGGTCCCAGGGCTTCACGTATGCTTCCTGGAGGCTTCCTGGGGCCAGTTTCTCACCCTGTATATTACTTATATAAAGTCAGAGAAACGGGAACCAGGTGGTGGTGCACCTGGTTAAGCACACAAGGACCGGCACAAAGATCTGGGTTCGAGCCCAGAAGCAGTGAAGCAGGTCAGCCAGCAGGTGTCTGTTTTTCTCTCTCCCTCTCTACGTCCCCTCCTCTCTTAATATCTCTCTGTTGGCCTGGAGCCTCAGCAATCACTCTGGAGGCAAATAATAATAATAATAATTAAAAAGAGTGTGAGAGAGGGAGGGGGAGAGCCCACAGCACAGTTCCACCATCCATGGAGCTGCCCTGTGTTGCCAGGGATCAACCCCACATGTAAGGCACATGTCTTACTGAGTGCATTATCTCTCCACTCCTCTTCTGGCTTTTTGTCAGTGTAGACTGAAGTAAGACAAGCAAACTTGGCCAGGAGTAAAGGCATGAGCTGTTTGGATGGAGGGAAGAGGCTGGACACTACCTCCCCTGACCCTCAAGGATAATAGAGATGGTCTGGGAATCTTGGCTTCTGGAGTCTGTGCCGAGGTTCAGCAGACTACTCAGCTCATTTCCCAGTCAGCCAGCCACAGGGACAACAGGACCCCCATCCACCAGGCTCAGACACTGTTGGTGTGCAAAGCCTGGTTAACTCAGGAGCACATCTGGCAAACTCAGTTATTGTGAGAACTTCACAAGTACAGGCGCAGGGGCCAGGAGGCGGGTCCCCTGGTAGAGTACACATGTTACCGTGCACAAGAACCTGGGCTTGAGCCACTGCCACCCCGTGGAGGCAGCATGTAAAGCAAAAGCTTCCTGCAAGTGGCGGATTAGTGCTGTGGTGTTTCTCCGTTCTCTACCTCTGTCTCTCTTTCTCTCTCTCTTAAAAACAGAAAAGTAGGGGCAAGATGGTGGCATACCTGATTGACCACACATTTTTTTTTCTTAAAATATTTATTTTATTTATTTATTCCCTTTTGTTGCCCTTGTTGTTTTTTTGTTGTAGTTATTATTGTTGTTGTCGTTGTTGGATAGGACAGAGAGAAATGGAGAGAGGAGGGGAAGACAGAGAGGAGGAGAGAAAGATAGACACCTGCAGACCTGCTTCACCGCCTGTGAAGCGACTCCCCTGCAGGTGGGGAGCCGGGGTTCGAACCGGGATCCTTATGCCGGTCCTTGTGCTTTGCGCCACCTGCGCTTAACCCGCTGCGCTACAGCCCAACTCCCACATTTTTTTTTTTAACCAGAGCACTGCTCAACTCTGGATTATGGTGTGGTGCAGGGGATTGAACCTGGGACTTTGGAGCCCCAGGCTTGAGAATCTCTTTTGCATAGCTATTATGTTCTCTCCCCCACCCAAGCACACATATAGTGTGCATTGATCCAGGTTCGAGCTTCCATTCCCCACCTGCAGAAGGGAGGCTTCACAAGTGGTAAAGGAGTACTGCAGGTGTTTCTCTCTCTCTCTCTCTCTCTCTCTCTCTCTCTCTCCTTATCTCCAACTCCTTTCTTGATTTCTCTGCCTCTATCCAATATATATATATAGTCTACTGGGGAAGGTAGGATAATGCAAGCCTGAAGCTCCAGAGAAATCTGGCAGAAAAACAAAACAAAAAGCTAACACATATGGATTCCCTCATTGGAGATTCAGACTTGGTGAAGATGGACACACAGCTGATCAAACCTCAGCAGGTGGAGGCAAGTTCTTGCTTCCCTGCCTGCCAGTGTCCTGGTCAGTTCTACCTTGTGACCACTAGAGGTCAGTAAGGCCTGAAGGAACTATCTCAGAGGCTGGGCAGTGCCTGACCCCTGGTGCTAGTGTTGCCTGGATAGTTTTCTCACTGCAGTGGCCTCTGGAGGAAGGTTTAGGCTGAGAGAGAGTCAACACTGTGAGGGGTCTGAAGCGGCTTGCTAGCTGGATCCATGCCCCTGAGCACACAAAATCAATTTCATTTAACAAGATTTTTAAAAAATATTTTGTTTATTTTTTATTTATTGGATAGAGACAGAGAGAAATTGAGAGTGAGATAGAGAGGGAAAGAGACAGAAAGATACCTACAGCCCTGCTTCACCACTCATGAAGCCCCCTGCCCCCCGCAGGTGGAGACCAGGAGACCGGGGGATTGAACCTGGGTCTATAGTGTATACACTCAACTAGGTGCGCCACTGTCTGGCCCTCTTACAAGATTTTTTTAAAAAACATCTCTGATGAAAACCTTCCAGTCTCGGCTTCCCCACCCGGAGTCTGCACCAGCATTTTCCCCAAGATCACTGTCCACTCCAGGTGGGTGGGCACCCTCTCAAAGTCTTAACGGGAACCTCCACCAACTTAGAAAGAATTTGGGGCCAGGAAGTAGCTCACCCAGCAGAGTGCACGCTCATGTGTGAGGACCCGTGTTTAAGCTCTCGGCACCTCATGGGAGCACCATGCAGACACCCAAGGAGGCCTCATGAATGGAAGAGCAGTGCTGTGCTATCTCTCCTCTCTCTCCCCCTTCCCCCCACCTCTCTCATCCCTACCTGCAATGAAAGGAGAAATATCTTGCCTCGTTCTGTAGGCTGAACCAATGTTTGGGTCACAAGGGTTGTGTACTTGTACTTGTTTTTGCTGGAAAAGAACAAAGCAAAGTTCCTCTACTTTGGCTGAGACGTGGCGCACGTGACCTCCCTGAGACCCATTTCCAGATGAGAGCATGAAAGCGAACCAGTTTTTCAGTCTGTATCACCTCCAAGAAGAATGACACGGGGGTGGGGTTGGGCTCACCAAGTAGAGTGCACATGTTACCATGCTTGACGGCCCAAGTTCAAGTCCCAGGTGACCATGTGAGAGCACCTTCTAGGGGAAGCATCATGAGTAGAGGAGCAGTGCTGTGGAGACTTCTCTCTCTCTCCCTTTCTTTTCTTTCTTTCTTCTTCCTTTTTTTTTTTTTTTTTTGCCTCCAGGGTTATTGTTGGTGCTCAGTGCCTGTACTGCTCCTGGAGGCTATTTTTTTCCCCTTTGTTTGCCCTTGTTTATCATCATCATTGTTATTATTGTTGTTGCTGCTGTTATTGTTGTTGGATAGGACAGAGAGAAATGGAGAGAGGAGGGGAAGACAGAGAAGAGGAGAGAAAAATGGACACCTGCAGACCTGCTTCACCGCTTGTGAAGCGACCCCCCTGCAGCCGGGGAACCTGGGGCTCAAACCAGTTTCCCTGCACCAGTCCTTGTGCTTTATGCTATGTGCACTTAACCTGCTGCACTACTGCCCGACCCCCATCTCTCCCCCTTTCTCTCTCTCTGTTTCACCCTACATCCTTGGTGAGGCAGGTCTGCAGGTGTCTCTCTTTTTCTTTCTTTTAAAAAGATTTTATTTGGGGATGGGTGGTAGCACAGTGGGTTAAGTGCCCATGGCGCAAAATGCAAGGACAGCATAAGGATCCTGGTTTGAGCCCCCGGCTCCCCACCTGCATGGGGGTCACTTCACAAGTGGTGAAGCAGGTCTGCAGGTGTCTTATCTTTCTCTCCCCTTTCTTTTTCTTCCCCTCTTCTCTCCATTTCTCTCTGTCCTATCCAACAACAACGATAGTTGTAGTAACAACAACAATGATAATAATAATAATGATAAACAACAAGGGCAACAAAAGGGAAAAAAATAGCCTCCAGGAGCAGTGGATTCATAGTGCAGGCAATGAGCTCCAGCAATAACACTGGAGGAAAAAAAAGATTTTATTTATTAATGAGAAAGGTAGGTGGAGGGAGAGAGAGAATGAGAACCAGACATCACTCTGGTACATGTGCTTCTGGGGATTGAACTCAGGACCTCATGCTTAAGAATCCAGTGCTTTATCCACTGCACCATCTCCTGGACCACAGTATCTCCCTTTTCCTCCCCCCCCCCCCGCCTCCCTCTGCCCTGTCAAATAAAACAGAAAGAATATATCCACTGGGAGCAGGAGATTCATAGTGCTGGCACTGAGGTCCAGCAATAACCCTGTTGACAAAGAAAAAAAATTAATGAGAGAGATAAAGAAAGAAAGGAAGATAGAGACTATAGGAGAGTACTGCTCAGCTCTGGATTATGGTGGTGCTGAGGATTGAACCTGGGACCTCAGAGTCTTAGATAGGAAAGACTTCTCCATAACCACTATGCTATCTCCTCAGCCCAAGAAAACACATTACTAACAGACATCTTGGGTGATTCAGAATGCTGCTAGAGGTTCAGAACACTCCTTTCCTCAGCACCCCTAAACTTCTAGCTGGGTTTCCCAGTCCAGGGAATTCCATGACTTGCTTCCTTCACCTCCAGTGAGAGCAGTCTTAAAGAAACTTGATAGCTCTCAGCACCACTCTTTCTCCTCATCCTCTTCCTCCTCCGCTAT
The DNA here is from genome assembly GCF_950295315.1 of Erinaceus europaeus. Lineage (NCBI taxonomy): Eukaryota > Metazoa > Chordata > Mammalia > Eulipotyphla > Erinaceidae > Erinaceus > Erinaceus europaeus. The sequence goes on along the minus strand of NC_080181.1, from coordinate 19,228,720 downwards.
GCTACTCCTTTCTTTGGGTTCCCTGACCATTTCCTGCAAGGAGGTGGGGGCTGGAAAAATATCCCAGGCCCCTAGGACAGTGATGGAGAGGGATCTGCAAACCAGAGCTAGAGTTCTTGTGGATGTGGGTGGGGTCCAGAGTTTGGGCTTTCACCGACAAAGGGACCAAAGAAGCCAGAGGAAAGGAGAGAGGGTCTGAGAGTTTAGCCTGCAGCCAGGCCCCCACCCAACCATAGCTGCCCCCATCACACCCTCTTCATCATCAGGCCAGAGCCCACAGCCATCCTCCCTTGTCACAGCGACACTGTCAAAAGGGCTGCTCTCCAGGGAGTCATTTTATGAGCCCAACTAGATTAGGAAGGAAAAACTGTACTAAAATAGCTTTGATTACTGAGTCATCACTCCATTGTAAACATTAGACTAGACACCTTAATTCTCCACTTCTCTCTCTCTCCCTCCCTCCCTCCCTTCCTTCCTCCCTCCTCCCATCATCAGTGGCCTGGGAGACTATGCAGTGAGTAGAATGACCATCAAACACGAGATCCCAAGTTCAATTCCCCAGCATTGCAAATACCAGAATATCATTCTGATTCTTGTTCTTTCTGTTCCTGTCTCTTTCTTGTTAATGAAAATGAATAATTTCCTAAGACCTTACACCAGGATTGACAGGGTGTCACAAATGTACGTCATTCTCTCCCTCTTATGGATGGAACTATAGAAATGACTTTTCCAGGACACACACCCGTGAGGCAGTGGCAGGGAGAGAACCTACACCTCGGTCTATCTGGCAAAGCTTCAGAGTTCAGCCTCAGAATTAAAGGTGAATCCTTGCCATCCTCCTCTGCCCAGAGCTGTTTTGTAATGAGTCATTCTCAAAAAAAAAAAAAAAAGGAGCCAGGACCAACTCGGTCCCGGAACTACTTAACATCAGAAAAATTGCAGGGAGGAATTGACAGAGCTGGACTGTTTGAAGAGTCCAGATTCAAGAGCCAGGAGGTTGACTCACTGAGCAGTGCTTACAACACATGGCGCCCGATACCGATGATGGTCAATGAAGGATGCGTGCTCATCCTGAGAGGCTGGGGGCACTGCTACCTAAGGGACAGACTAGAGGGGCCCCAAATGTTCCTCCCCTCCCAATCTGGGCCTCCCCATCCATCAACCCTGCCACCTCTCCAGATCACTACAACAGATTTGATTTTCAACAAATCGAAGGTCAGCTTCAGTCCCGCATCTAGCAAGTCCATCTGTACTGTTTGTCCCTCTGTCACACTGAGTTAGGGTCTGCATGCTGATTTCTTATGCACGGTGATGATGCACACCTTGGGGACTGCAGGGCAGTGAAGGGACAACTTTTCTGACATGGCTTCTCTAGTCACCAAGAAAGCAAAAGATCCTGGGACTTAAAAAAAAAAAAAAAGAAGAAGATCCTGGGACTTGCCTTGCTGTGGCGTTCAATTCATTACCGTGACCAGGAATTGAACCTGCGGCATCTCTGATTTTTAAAAATCATTTTTATATTAGTTTTTGAAGGGTTAATGGTTTCTAGTATAGTTGTTGACACCAGGAGGATACAATTTCTCATCTCCCCAAGATATGTTAGGTGTCTGTCTACAAAACCCCCAAGCCCCAATATAGACCCTTTTCCACCATCATGCTCCAGAACCCCAGTGTCCCTGCTCCTGGACCCCCACCCTGGTCTCCTTTCCCAGAGTCCTTTGCTTTGGAGCAAGACACCGCACCCAGTCCAAGTTTTACTTTGTGTGAGGTCATCTAGTATTCATCCTTCTCTGTTAAGTTTTCTCAGTTATGATTCCTTCAAGCTGCATCCAAGATGAGATGAAGCAGATAACTTTTTCATCTTTAATAGCTGAGTAGTTGTGATAAGAACCATTCATTTTTATTTAATTTTTAAAAATTTATTTATTTCCCCTTTTTGTTGCCCTTGTTTTTTATTGTTGTTGTAGTTATTACTGTTGTTGTTATTGATGTTGTCATTGTTAGATAAGACAGAAGGAAATGGGGAGAGGTGGGGAAGACAGAGAGGGGGAGACTCCGATAACACCACCTGCAGACCTTCTTCCTTGCTCATGAAACTTACCCCTGCAGAGGGCAGCTAGGGGCAGGAACCCAGGTTCCTGTGCATGGTAATGTGTGTGTTCAACCACCCTACCCCAGTGAGAACTTATATATATATATTTTTTTGCCTACAGGGTTAAAGCAGGGACTCAGTGCCTGCACTACCAGTCCACTGCTGCTAGAGCCATCCTTTCTCCATTGTTGTTGTTGTTGTTGTTAGATAGGACAGAGAGAAATGGAGAGAGGAGGGGAAGACAGAGAGGGGAGAGAAAGACAGACACCTGCAGACCTGCTTTACCACTTGTGAAGCGACCCACCTGTGGATGAGGAACCGGGGCCTGGAACCAGGATCCTTGCACTGGTCCCTGTGTTTTGTACTATGTATGTTTAACCTGGTGTGCTACTTCCTGGCTCCCGGTGAGAGAACCTTTTTTTTTTAATGTTTGTTTATTTTCCCTTTTGTTGCCCTTGTTATTTTATTGTTGTAGTTACTATTGTTGTTATTGATGTCATCGTTGTTGGATAGGACAGAGAGAAATGGAGAGAGAAGGGAAAGATAGAGGGGGAGAGAAAGACAAGACACCTGCAGACCTGCTTCACTGCTTGTGAAGCGACTCCCTTGCAGGTAGGGAGCCAGAGGCTCAAACCGGGATCCTTCCACTGGTCCTTGTGCTTCGTGCTGTGTGCGCTTAACCCACTGAGCTACCACCCAGCCCCCAAGAACCATTTTTAAAGAGGTGGTTAGTACTCAGATGATGATGATGATGACTGAGATTGCCATGAGGTTCAACAAGAAAAGACAGGAAAGCCGCGTAGCACCCGGACTGTGTGGCAGGCTCTCAGAAGCCAGGGGAGCGTCCTCATTTACTGTGGTTATCATTACAGTAATGACTAGCAGCCAGCAGGCATGCACAGCCTGTCTTCTCTAAGTCTTTCCCACCCCACCTTGCACATAAATTTCCTTTCCAGGAATGAAGATCTCAAATCTCAGCTCCTGAGGGAAACCGGGCCAAAATGTCAGTCTGACTTTGGCTTGGTTCTCAAGAGCACGCAGAGATGGGGGAAGGCAGACACAGAAAGAAGGGAAAACAGTGGGTGAGCAGGGAGGGAGCCAGGCTAAAGGTCAGGCCTGCTGAGCCAGCTGCGGTGAAGCTGCAAATGGGACCCACACCCAGCCCTGGCAACTTGGGACAACCTCATGCCAAAGGGTAAAGTCTGTAGATGGCCCCGAACACTTGGGACCTGGTTCCATGTCACTGCCAGCAGCTAGGACCCAAAGTTCCCGCCCCCGAGAAGTACAAGCAAATCAGTTCACAAGTGGGTTCACACTTAGACTCACTAGAACTTAGGATGGCAGGATGGGGATAGATAGCAAAATGGTTCTGCAAAGAGACTCTCATGCCTCAGGCTCTGAGATTCCAGGTTCAATTCAGTCATAAGCCAGAGCTGAGCCGGGCCCGGGGGAGAAAAGAGCAAAACTTAGAATCTCTGTGCTGCAGTCGGTGCCAGCCGACAAGTGGAACCGAGACCTGGAGAGGGCGTGAGGATGAAGAAAAGACAGACATACAAAAGATGGGACGGGACAGGAGGGCCAACAGTCCAATGACTGAGACCACCAGTTTATTTTCTCACAGTCCTTTTATAACACACACAGCAAGAAGCTTAATTATGCTGGCTCTGCATAAGGTTTCTCAAAACATAATCCAGGTTCATAAGTAAAGTACAGTTTCTCAAAACATAAGCAAGATACAGTTGGGGCAAAAGTTCATGTAGTTAGACAATTATAATTTCCCAGGGAGTCTGCAAAGTGTTTATCTTTTCTAGGGAGTCTGCAAAATGTTTATCTTACTTTCAGTTCCCTTTGATCTATACCTTCAATTCTTTTTGATCCAATTAGGAGAAAATGTGAGGAGCTTTGCAGAAAGGCTGCTTTGCAGGCCTTTTGCTCATAAGCCCAGGGGCCTTGCTTTACAAGGGACCTGCAGCTCCCGACATGCTGCCCACTCCCAGGCTGAGTCCCCAGAGTCAGCTGCCACCCCAGCTTCTCTATGAATGGATTGTGGGTGAGGAGCCCCAGGAGCTGTAGGCTGACTGGCAGGTGCCATCCCTCTAACCAGCACTGGCCTCCTCCATGGCTACCTCCCGGGGCCCCACGGCGAGCTGTCTCTATGTCAGCTTTGCTTCAGCTGTGTCATCTAGAGTGCAGATGACCTGGTGGCTTTGACCCAAATGAGCAGGGAAGGGGCCTCAGGTAGAGGGCACAGCCTGTGCAGAGCCACGGTGCATGGCGGTGCTCAGGAGGCCGAGATGAGGTGCCTAGACGAGCAAGTGAAGCAGGCCTTGGAAACATAGCAGGTGCCTCCGTTGCCTTCCTCCTCTTCCTCCTGAATGCTGGATGCAAGGAGAGACAACAGAGGGTTGTCAGTATGGGAGTGACAGGGCTTTGGGACAAAGGCTGCCCATGACTACTTGGAGGGAGGCTGCCAAGACGTGGCCAGGGGCATCTTAGTGAAGCTGCCCATGTCCTCTCCATGCTGTCTGCCTTTGAGTCACTGGAGTGACCCTTCTCGCTAGAGAAGCAGAGTGTGACATGAGCTAAACAGACAGCAGGCTTGCAGAGAGCTCCATTGAGCTGGGCCTGGACTCGCTGAGGCAAGCGTGAGGCTCAAGGGCAAAATTCACTGAGCTCTACAGTCAGGGAGGTGCCTCAGCCGGTAGAGCACAGGACTTGCATGTGAGAGGCCCTGGGCTTGATTCCTAGCTCTGTACAGGCCAGAATGGTGTGTTGGCTTCCTTCTCCCACCCCCCTTTTGTGCGCATGTGCATGCACACACACACACATATACACACACACATATATTTTTTAAATAAGTTAATTAAAAAACTCACTAGGAGCTGGAGAGATAGTTCATCAGTAGAGTGCGTGCCTTGCCACGTATGTGACCCTGGCACCACATGGAATGTGCTTTTGCACCAGGGGACAGTCTGGTACTGTGGTCACTCTTCTAATGAAATCATGCACACACACAAGGCCTAACTTCTGTGAATAAGAACAGTGTTGAGTTTTTTTTTTTTTTTTTTTTTTTTTTTTGCCTCCAGGGTTATTGCTGGGACTCGGTGCTGCACCAGGAATCCACTGCTATTGGAAGCTATTTTTTTCCTTTTTGTTTCCCTTGTTGTGGTTGTTATTGTTGTTATTGCTATTGTTGTTGTTATTGATGTTGCTTTTTTGGGTAGGACAGAGAGAAATGGAGAGAGGAGGGGAAGACAGAGAGGGGGAGAGAAAGATAGACACCTACAGACCTGCTTCACCACTTGTGAAGCGACTCCCCTGCAGGTGGGGAGCTGGGGGCTTGAACTGGGATCCTTGTGCTTTGTGCCATGTACGCTTAACCCGCTGTGCTATCGCCCGAATCCCCAGTGTTGGGTTCTTACCCTTAGAGCTGTGGATTGATCCCCTAGGGGGTGATGCCTTCTTGAGCTCCTCTCTCCTGGATCTCCTCTGCCTCATGCAGTCCTGCCTGTGCGGGGTCTGTACATGGTCAGGTAGTGATGGCTCCATAGTGTGAAGGGGTGGGGCTGGAGAGCCAGTAAGCTGTGCTTCTCTGCAGAAAGTTCTGCAAAGCCAGGAGCAGTGACTGCCAGCAAGACTGTCAAAATCCCAGAGCTCTCTACTTCTTTTTAAAGATGTATTTACTTTTTTGGGTCCTGGAGACAGCTCACCTGGTAGAGGGTATGGTTTACCAACTGCAAGGACCTGGGTCTGAGCCCCAGCACACACAGGAGCACCTGAACATGGGAACCACCACAGGCGGTGGAGCAGTGCTGTGGTGTCTCTGTTTCCCCTCTCTGCCTCTCACTCTAAATGGTAACGGCCAAAGAGAGAGAGAGAGAAAGACTGAGGAGAGACACCACAGCTCATGAGGTACCACCCCTGCAGGTGCTCCTGTGTGGCAACCCCGGCAGGACTTGAACCTGGGTCCTTGATCCTGGGCTCTGTCTACCAGGAGAGCCACCTGCTGGCCTCAGGTGGAGCACATATTTCTGAGTCGCCTGCCCCAGGCCAGCCTTGAGACTTGGATACATCAGTGGAGTGCCCTCAACCAGCTTCTATTAACCTGGGGGGGGGGGGCAGGCGGGGGTAGTTACCCACCTGAGCAGCTGGCAGGAAATACACACCAGCCCAGGAAACCAAGGAAACAATTTCTGGTTGTAACAAGTATTATGAAAACAAGCTGAGCAGAGGCCGGGAGGAGGCAGGAGGCAGTTGGGAGGATCTCCCTGGGGCCAGTGCTGTTGGAGTGGCCATATTAGCGGGGGAGACAAATCTATTTCCTCAGAGAAGCAGAGATGGGTAGGCAGCAGCCAGTGTAAAGGCTTTGGGGTGTGTGCCCATCTCACGACTCCCCCTCCCCCTTTGCTTTTGCTACCTGCTTTGGTGAAAGTGTCTGATTTTTTTTTTTTTTTTTGAATAAGGAGAAAATTGTGTTTCCAGACTTAATTCAAGGTAGCTCATAGTTGTCTGAGTCTCCACCAAGGACACTGTATGTGGGTCACAGCCATACCCTCCTTAAAGTACAGTTGCCACAGGCCCTCCCTCTCCCTCCCCCTTCCTCTATGACCTGGCCATGCTCCACCACTGACACTCCTTTCCTTCCTGGAACCACAGCAGAAGCACCTTTACCATTTCTTGCCCAAGCTGAAGCTCTGCTGGCTCCCTTCCCTGCCTCTGCTTCACTTGCTCCTGAGAAGAGCTGTAAGACCTCCCAACACCTGGGTTCCCTCATAATGGGAAGCAAAGCTAAGCACAAGAGAGCCCTCTTTTTCTTGAAGCACACCCACCTTGGCTCCTCTCTAACCTAAGCAGGCACTAGCTCTGAGTGTGTGTGTCTGAGTCCATGTCTACTAGGGAACCACAGGGTTTGATGATAAAAGCAGATTCTGTATTTTCATGTTAGCCATGAGAGACCCGAGGCTTCCAGGAGGGGGTGTCACTTGCTCAAGATCAGACAGTAAGGCAGGGCCAGGTATTGGGGTTCTTCTCAGAGAACTAGGCCAGGCCTTTGAATCCCTCAGAGACATTTTCCATGTGGTAGGCCCATTTTACAGAGAACATCAGGGCAGAGAGGTTAGGCGACTTGTCCAGGGTTACATAGAAAGTGTTTGAGCTAGTCTTGATCCCAAGTCTTCTAGCAGGAAATCAAGTGTTATTCGAATGTCACTGCACACTATCCGGTCTGTCTCACAGCAAACCATACAATACACATTCTAGAACATTTCAAAGAGATATTGGGGGGGGGCTACTACTCTATGATTTTCTTTCTTATTGAAGGTATTCACTAGGTGGTAAATTCAACAGAAGAAAAATTCTTTCTCTGTAAAGAAAGGATGTTGAGAGCCGGACGGCATCACACCTGGTTAAACACACATGGCGCGAAGGGCCAGCAAGGATCCTAGTTCGAGACCCCGGCTCCCTACCTGCGGGGGGGGGGGGGGTTGCTTTACAAGCAGTGAAGCAGGCCTGCAGGTTTCTGTCTTTCTCTCGTCCTCTCTGTCTTTCCCTCCTCTCTTGATTTCTCTCTGTCCTATCCAACAACAACAACAGCTATAACAACAATAATAACAATGGCAACAAAATGGGAAAAATGACCAGCAGGAACAGTGGATTTGTAGTGCAGGCACTAAGCCTCAGCGATAACCCTGAAGGCAAAAAAAGAAAAAAAAAAAGATTTTGTCTTTCTATGAAAAGAGCTTCCATATAGTCAAATGTTGGTACAGCTTCTCTCTTTCTTTCCTCCTTCCTTTCTTTTTTGCCATTAGAGTTATCAATAGGGCTCAGTGTCTGCCTGATGACACCACCACTCCCGCTTGTCATTCGTTATTCCTCTCCTCTCTCTCTCTCTCTCTTTCCTGCTCCACCCCTCATGAAGCTTCTTCCCTGTAGGTAGAGATCTGAGGCTTGACCCTGGGGCTTCTCTGTTGGTAACATGTACACTCTATCCAACCCCATTGAAAATATAAAGAATGAAATGGAAACATACAGGGGGCTGGGCAGTGGCTCAGTGGGTTAAACGCATATAGTTTGAAGCACAAGGACCTACAGAGGGATCCCAGTTCAAGCCCCCGGCTCCCCCCCTTTCAGGGGGGTGGTCACCGATTCACAAGTGCTGAAGCAGGTCTGCAGGTGTCTGTCTTTCTCTGTCACTATCTTCTATTCCCCTCTCAATTATTCTCTGTCCTATAAAAAAAAAAATCAAGAAAATAGCCACAGGAGCAGTGGATTTGTAGTGCAGGCACCGAGCTCCAGCAGTAACCTAGGAGGCAAAGAAAAAAAAAAAAAAAAGGAAACATACACCTATGTCTGGGAAGACAGATAAATCTCTCAATGTGTATATTAGTGGCTTCTCCCAGTCACATGGCGAAAGATGATAATACACTTCCGACTCCGCGGCTGTTACTGAAGGCCTAGGAGACCCCAGAGAATCCTCCTTGAGGCTGTCCAATCCCAATAGTCTGTGACCTGAAATGTTACAACCTGGCGTCACCACACTCTGCTGTTTGTGCTGAAACTCAAGTCTTTCCTGTTCAGGCAAGATCTCCCATGATCGGAGAAGACTCTGGAGAGATGGATGTTAGGTGCTGTGAAGGTGATGCCACAGGTTGGCCAGCAGCGACAGTGCACTCAGTGACACCCACATAACAGCCTCCAAATGGGCTCTGGTCTCCCACACCCCTTTCCTGCCTCTAACCTGCCATATGGTCTTGGGAACATTGGGCCGCCTCTCTTTGTCTGCTTCCTTCCTTCCTTTCTTTTTAAAAAATATTTATTTATTCATTCCCTTTTGTTGTCCCTGGTTTTTATTATTTTTTATAAAAATTTTATTTATTGATTGATGAGAAAGATAGGAGGAGAGGGAGAAAGAACCAGACATCGCTCTGGTACATGTACTGCTGGGGCTTGAACTCAGGACCTCACGCTTGAGAGTCAAGGCTTATCCACTGCGCCACTTCCCAGACCACCCTTGTTGTTTTATTGTTGTAGCTATTATTGTTGTTGGATAGGACAGAGAGAAATGGGAAGACAGAGAGGGGGAGAGAAAGACAGACACTTGCAGACCTGCCTCACCGATTGTGAAGCGACTCTCCTGCAGGGGGGAGCAGGGGGCTCGAACCGGGATCCTTAAGCTGGTCCTTGCGCTTTGCGCCACCTGCGCTTAAGCTGCTGCGCTACTGCCCGACTCCCATCTGCTACCTTTCTTGTAAGATGGTGTGATTGGGACCATGTTTAGTCTCTTCAGATTTTAAGAATCTATCACGAGGGCTGGGTGGTAGTGCACACCTTATTACCGTGTTTGAAAACTCAGGGTTCTAGCCCTCACTCCCCACCTGCAGGGGGGAACTTCATGAGCCTCGAAGCAGGCTTCTTTTTTCTCTCTCTCCCACTTGATTTCTCTTCCTCTTATAAGAATGGGGGATGGGGAGTTTAAAAAAATGGCTGCCGGGAATGGTAGATTTATCGTGCAGGCACCAAGCCCCCGACAACCCTGGTAGGGAGAAGAAAAAAAAAGAATCAGGCATGTTGGGTGGAGGGCAGATAGCATAATGGTTATACAAACAGACTCTCATGCCTGAAGCATACTATATTTATTAAAGTATAACTACATTGGGCCCAGGGTGTGCATGGTGAGTGCTTTGCTCTGTGTGTCCCAGGTTCAAACCCTTCTTCTAGCGTTTGCCCTTCTTCCGTAGCCAGTCAACAGCGTCAGGTTGAAAGCTGTCAGGAGCTGCTTGTTGCTGGCTTTGAAAGTGACTGGGATCCATGTGGATTCAGTCGGCTAGGAAGGATCATCAGTTTCCCCAATGAATGGGTACTCACGGGATGCACCACGAGAAGGTCGATCCAGTGCGTCCCAGGGTTCAGAGCACCAGGGGAAGCTCTGTTGTCTATCTGTCTGTCTATCTCAATGCAAGGGGCCCAGGAACAGTGAATTGGCTTGCAGGAGGTCAAAGTGCTGCAAAACAAAATACCAAGTAACTAGCTTGCCTCCCAGCCCTGCCTAATGGACATGAGTGAACTCCTCACTTGGAGGTAAAAGTAACAGCTTTGTCAGACTACCTGTTTTTCCCAGGAGCCCTCCCTCTCTTGAACCCTGAGGGCACAGGGCGTGACCAAAAAGATGGAAATATCCAATTGCCATACAATAGACTCTGCAAGGACTTCCTTCTAGCACCTGGGCTGTGAGATTTCCTGCAATATTACCCCAGTTCTGCTAAATTGCTACTCCTCCATAAGCCACTGTACAGCTGCCCTCAGGCGAGAGGCTGGAACTTTGTTTCTCTCCCTCTGAATGAAGAAGGCACTGTGACCACAGGGGACACTTAGTAGTAGACACACTCTTCTCTCAAGAAAGCTGGAAGGCACCATAGCCCTTAAAAATCCTGAGGATCATAAACCCCTTCACCCCAATCCCTCTTCACCACCCAAGAATCTTCTAAGAATGGCTTGGCAGCTGGAAAGCTAGGCCGTTTACAAATCTCATTCAGTCCACCCCCTTTCTTTTTAATGGATGGAAGAGTAGGCTCTGCCTCTGGGAACAGAAACTGAGCCAAAGAGGAAGAAGTCCAGGTAAGGTGGTATCTCCTAGCCTACTCTTTGGAGTCTGGGAGCTGGTGCTCCCTTTTGTCAGCTGGGTGGCCACAGGACGGTTGCTGTAAAATGGGAATGCTCTGCCGTGTGTACAGCTGCGGTTTGAGCCTAGCCCCTATTGCGTTGAAGGAAGTTTGGAAGCCTCTTCAAGTCTCTGCCTCTCTGTATCAATCTAAAAAGAAAAAAAAATGGAGGACATGAATTTGATTTAAGTCATGAAATCAATTTCCACTCTCCAGAAACCACAGAGTTTGTCATGCGGTTGACAGGGTCCTTTCCAAGAGCCTGTGTGGAGAAGTTTAATCAGATTCTCTAGAGGAGAGACAAGACTTGGGTTTGGTCACCTTTAATCAGAGGCAGGTCTGGAAGGTACTTGTCCACTTAGATGCCCAGGTCCCCCCCACCCCCCGCTAGTCTATTTGTATTTTGAAAAATGAACAAGTTTAAAAAATGAGGCTGGGTGGAGGTTCACTGGGTTGAATGCACAAATTACCAGGTGTGAGGACCTGGGTTTAAGCCTCGAATCCCTCCCATTGTGCCTGTAGAGTGAGGGAAGCTTTGTGAGCAGTGGGGCAGCACTTCGGCGGTGTCTCTCCTCCTTTCTCCCTGTCTCTTACTAGCTATCAAATCAAAACAAAAAAACAAATGAGCCCTAGAGATAACTTAATGGCAAACACACACATACACACAAATACAAAACAAGTATCTTGCAAAAGGAAAGGCACGAAAAGAATAGTAGAAACACCTGTTCTTGCAATGGCGGTGGGTCTTAGATTGTAACTTCTGGGACAATAATCTGTTCTGCACACGCGATGGTCTTCTCCCCTCAGTACAGAGCGCAGATATGCTTGGACTTTTTTTTTTAATTTCTTTATTGGGGAATTAATTTTTACAGTCGACAGTAAATACAATAGTTTGTACATGCATAACATTTCTCAGTTGTCCATATAACAATACAACCCCCACTAGGTCCTCTGTCATCCTTCTTGGACCTGTAGTTCCCCCCCCCCCCAGGCCCCAGAGTCTTTTATTTTGGTGCAATATGCCAGTTCCAGTTCAGGTTCTACTTGTGTTTTCTCTCTCTCTTTTTTTTTTCTTTTTCTTTTATTTGATAGGACATGGTGCAATACGCCAGTTCCAGTTCAGGTTCTACTTGTGTTTTTTCTTTTTTTTCTTTTTTTCTTTTATTTGATAGGACAGAGAAGTTGAGAGAGGAGAGAGATCTCAAGAGAGGGAGAGAGATAGAGGGGCCAGGCGGTGGCACACTTGGTTAAGTGCACACACTACAGTATGAAAGGACTTGGGTTTGAGCCTCTGGTCCCCACCTGCAGGAGGAAAGCTTCAGGAGTGCTGAAGCAGGGCTGGCTGCAGGTGTTTCTCTGTCTCTTTCCCCTCTCCCTTCTCAATTTATCTGCCTAATAAATCTATCTAATAAATAAATAAATTATTAAGAGAGAGACCTGCAGACTTGCTTCATTGTTTGTAAAGTGTCCCTCCTGCAGGTGGGGAGCTGGGACTTCAACCTGATCTTCATGCATGGTAACCTCTGGGCTCAGGTGGGTGCACTACTGCCCGGTCCCCTTATTTACTTTTATTTTTTAAGCTAACGTCCCTTTTTATTGTTATATGGCTGTTTCTTTTTCTCCTATTTTTAAGTTTGGTTTATTTCTTTTTTAAAAATTATTTATTTACTATTGGGTAGAGACAGAAAAATTGAAAGGGGAGAGAGTAGGAGAGCGAGTCCTGCAGTCCTGCTTCACCACTCCTGAAGCTTTCCTCCTGTGGGTAGGGACCAGGGACTTGAACTTGCACGCTTGTGCACGGTAATGTGTGTGCTTTACCAGATGTACCACTGCCTGGCTCCCTAGGTTTATTTCATCTGATAGGACGGGAATTAAGAGAGGAATGGGGTGCAGGGGTGGGGGAGAAAGACACTAGCAGCACTGCTTAACTGCTCATGAAGTTACCCCTTGAAGGTGGGGACTGGGAGCTTGAACCTGGGTCACTGTCATTATAATGTGTGCAATCAACCAGATGTATGCCACTGCCCCTCTTTTATTTACTTCACATGAGAGACAGAGAAAGAGTGAGAGAGGAGAGAGAGAGAGAGAGAAGGATAGAAGCCAGAGCACTGTTCTGACACAGGCACCATGAATCAAACTGGGAGCCTCAGCCCTACAAGCCCTGCAGGGCACCTGCTCTGACAGGCTGGGGCATCATGCGTCCTGGCCAGGCCGAGGTGAGCATAAGTGAGCACACCAGGCAGGGGTGGGGGTGGGGGGCTCTTCTGTGGACCCCTGGTCTCTGGAGCGTGATCCTAAAGGCTAATACTAATCACGACAGGCAGCCCATCGCTGCCTCCCTGTCTGGCTGAGAGGTTTACAACTTAAAACTCACGGCAGAGGGAGAAATTGGCTCAATCACTTGGAGTAATGGTACATGGAGAGCCAGTTGGGCATGACTGCTACTTAACTCAAGGAAATCGGGCTGCTGTGCTGAGCCCATGCTCACTAATAAACACGTCATGCTATGAGGTTTGGGTGGGTGGGGGGAAGAATTGAATGCTATCCCCTGAACTCCTCACCTTGCTCACTTGGCCTGTCTGCTTGCTCCCCCCTCCCCCCCGCATGAACTAAGTGGGATCAGGCTGGGACGGGGTAGGACCCCAGTGCACAGAGCTGGGGGTTTGGCCATCAGCAGAGTTCACTTTTCACATTTGATTATTTATTTGTAATTTTAAAGACTTACTTGGGGGGGGGTGGCATACCTGGTTAAGTGCACACATTACAGTGTGCAAGGACCCAGGTTCAAGCCTTTGGTCCCCACCTGCAGGGGAAAAGCTTCACCAGTGGTGAAGCAGGTCTGCAGGTATCTATCTCTTTCCCTCTCTATCTCCCCCTCCCTTCTCAATTTCTCTGTTTCTATCCAGTAATAAATTATTTTTTCCAAAAAGACTTATTTAGGTGAGCCAGGTGGTTACACAGCTAGTTAAGTGAGTGTGCCTATAGTGCGCAAGGGCCTGGATTCAAGCCCCTGGCCGCCACCTGCAGGGGGAAAGCTTCACATGTGAAACAGGGCTGCAGGTGTCTTTCTGTATCCTTCTGTCTATCTCTGCCCTCTTAATATCTCTCTGTCTCTGTTCAATAATAAAAGATCTAAAAATAAACAAAAACCAAAAAAAGTTCTTTTAAAAAAATTTATACCCTTTTGCTGCCCTTGATATTGTTGTAGTTATTATTGTTGTTGTTGATGTTGTTGTTGTTGTTGTTGGATAGGACAGAGAGAACTAGAGAGAGGAGGGGAAGACAGAGATGTTGTTGTTGTTGGATAGGACAGAGAGAACTAGAGAGAGGAGGGGAAGACAGAGAGGGGGAGAGAAAAAGACACCTGCAGACCTGCTTCACTGCTTGTGAAGCGACTCCCCTGCAGGTGGGGAGCCGGGGGCTCAAACTGGGACCCTTAGGCCAGTCCTTGTGCTTTGTGCCACCTACTCTTAACCCGCTGTGCTACTGCCCGACTCCCACAAAAAAGTTCTTTAAAAAGTCATTCCTGAGAAAGAAAGGTTAAAGAAAGGGGACTGAGCAGTAGCGTACCAGGTTCAGCGCACAAGGCGCAAAGCACAAGGACTGGCCTAAGGATCTCAGTTTGAGCCCCCGGCTCCCGTTGCTTCACAAGCAGTGAAGCAGGTCTGCAGGTGTCTATATTTCTCTCCCCTTCTCTATCTTCCCTTCCTCTCTCAATTTCTCTCTGTCCTGTCCAACAACAACTACAGTAACAACAACAAGGGCAACAAAATGGGGAAAAAATGGCCTCCAGGAGCAGTGGATTGAAGTAAAATAAAATAAAATAAAATGTCAATTTATTTGTTTATTTTTAGATAGAGGCAGAGAGAGTGTGCAAGAGCTCTCAGCACTGAAACTTCCTTCAAGGAGGCAGGGGATGAGTTCTAACCTGGGCCGCACACACGGCAAAGCCATGCACTATGGAATTGAGCTATTTCACCCGCTGAGTAATGTTAGGGACAGATCATTCATCATGAATTTGCATTTAACTGGATATTCTGTGTTTTATTTTGTGTTACCAAAGCACTGCTCAGCTCTGGTGTATGGGGATCCTGGGGCTTGAACCTCAGGCCTCAGAGCCTCAGGCTTGAAAGTTCTTTGCATACTCCGGCTCCCCAGCCCTTGTCCTGCCTTCTGTCTGACAACCCTAGGGAGAATTCAGAAGTTGTTAATTTGTTAATCAGAGCCCACAATTATTTATACTAAGATGTTCTTACTAAGCAGGTAGCTCCTCTTGATCCCATATTCTTTTCTAGGGCTGGTGGGAAGCCCGTAGCTCCAAAGAATTCTGCCCTAAGTATTGGGAGACAAAGTGTTCCCTCCTCTGATGGATTCCTGTAACACTTGGTGAGGTCCTGTATGCATGCACTCCGCCAGCTCACTCCCTAACTAGGGTTTATTGGGATCCATTTGGCAGGGTTGTGCACTAGGCTTTGAGGGCTGGGAGTGGGAACACGACGTGGAACAAGCCCCAGACCTTGTCTTCTGGGAACTCACAACGGAGGGGGTGGTCGGGACGCTCATAACTCAGCGCCACATGAGGGAGACAGCTGTCAGCACTATGACAGATGTGCAGACAAGTGCTGCAGACCTTACAGAGGAGGGAGACATTCTGACTGGAGGTTGGTGGGGTGGAGATTACACCCAGCACCCAACAAATGGCTTCCCGGAGAGACAAATGAACTTGCCTGGGCAAGGGGGACGGATGCAGGTGGCGTGTCTGGCCTGGCGCCCTCGGCACCTGGCCCACAGGGCGCCCTCTCCTCCCACCCACTCAGCTCTGAAGGGAGAAAACACTGGACTTCTTCTCCAGGGAAAACCCCGAAGGTGAGCTTCCCATTGTGTCTGGAAAATTCATACTGATTTTGCATTCCACGCCGCAGGATGCCCACACGTGTTTTGCTGTAATAGTTTAAATGGAACTGGCTTAAGTTGCCTATCACCGAGACTGGTTCATCTTGTGGCTGTGTATGCTGACATGTCACTTTTTTTGTTTTTTCTTTTCTGCCACCAGGGCCCTCTGCGGCTTTGTTGCCTGCATGACTCCACTGCTTCTGCTGGTCTCCTCTCTTTCTTTCTTACTTCCTTTTTTCTCATGTTTTTTTTTTTTTAATATATATATATTTATTTTCCCTTTTGTTGCCCTTGTTGTTTTTATTATTGTTGTAATTATTGTTGTTGTTATTGATGTCCTCGTTGTTGGATAGGACAGAGAGAAATGGAGAGAGGAGGGGAAGACAGAGAGGGGGAGAGAAAGAGAGATACCTGCAGACCTGCTTCACTGCCTCTGAAGCAACTCCCCTGCATGTGGGGAGCCGGGGGCTCAAACCGGGATCCTTCCGCTGGTCCTTGCACTTTGTGCCATGTGCGCTTAACCCACTGCGCTACCGCCAGTCTCCCTCCTTTTTCCTTCTATTCTCTAGGTAGAGAGTGAGAGGCAGAGAAGAGATAGATAGGTAGGTAGATAGACAGAGGTTTGAAAAGACAGATATGCTGTGATACCACTCCATTGCTGGTGAAGCTTACCCCTAGTAGATGCTCCCATGTGGTGGTGGCCTGGGGCTCAAAACCCCAGTCCTCTTGTACAGTACATATGCTGTACTAGGTAAGCCACCACCTGGATCCCCAAATCACGTTAAAAATATTTGGGGGGGTAGTGGTTCAGAGGGTAGATAGCATAATGGTTATGCACACAGACTCATGCCTGAGGCTCCGAAGTCCCAGGTTCAAGCCCTTGCACCACTATAAGCCAGAGCTGAACAGTGCGCTGGTAAAATAAAATTAAAATTAAATAAAAAAGAAAACTGTTGGGGAGCGGGGCTGGGTGGTGACACACCAGGTTAAGCTCACATAGTAAGAAGTGCAAGGACCTGTGCAGGGATTCCGGTTTGAGTAAGCTCTAGCAATAACCCTGGAGGCCAAAAATGTATTTATTATTATCTTTATTGATTTATTGGATAGAGACAGCCAGAAATTGAGCACTGGAGGGAGAGGGGAAGAGAAACAGAGACAACTGCAACACTGCTTCACCACTTACAAAGCTTTCCCCCTGTAGGTGTGTGTGTGGGGGGGGGGGCTTGAACCTAGGTCCTTGAACATTGTAACGTGTTCACTCATCTGGTACCCAAATCACATTTTTTTTTTAACCAGAGCATTGCTCAGCTCTGGCTTATGGTGGTGTGGGGGGCGGGTGGTGGAGGGTTTGAACCTGGGACTTTGGAGTCTCAGGCATGAGAATCTTTTTGCATAACCATTATGCTATCTACCCCTACCCCAAATTACATTTTTAAAAAATCTTGATTTATTCCCTTTTGTTGCCCTTGTTGTTTTATTGTTATAGTTATTATTGTTATTGATGTCATTGTTAGATAGGACAGAGAGAAATCAAGAGAGGAAGGGAAGACAGAGGGGGAGAGAAAGACACCTGCAGACCTGCTTCACCGCTTGTGAAGCGACTCCCCTACAGGTGGGGAGCTGGGGGCTCAAACCAGGATCCTTAAGCCAGTCCCTGCGCTTTGCACCACTGGCACTTAACCTGCTGCCCTACTGCCTGACTCCTCCAAATTACATTTTTTTAAATAGTGTGTGAACCCTGGGTCTTGTGATTGTACAATACTGCAATTGTCATTATTATTATCTACCAGGGTTATTTGCTCAAGGTCATTTTTCCTTTCTTTTTATTTGACAAGATAGAGAAATTGAAAGGGGGGTAGGAGGTAGAGGTGAGATAAAGAGAGACACCTGAGGACTGAGTGATGGCTCACCTGGTTGAGTGCACATGTTACAGTGCAAAAGAACCCAGGTTCAAGTCCCCGGTCTCACCTGCAGGGGGAAAGCTTCATGAGTGGTGAAACAGGGCTACAGGCATCTCTCTATCTCCCCTCCCCTCTCAATTTCTGGTTGTCTCTATCCAATAAATAAATAAAGATTAAAAAAAAAAAAGACAAGAGACACCTGCAACCCTGCTTCACTTCTTGTAAAGTTTCCCCCTTTCAGGTGGTGTCTGGGGGCTTGAACCTGGGTCCTTGCGCACTATAATGTGTGTGTTCTGACTGGACCCCTTACACCCATATCATACTTTCTTTCTTTCTTTTTTTTTTTTTTTTTTTGTTTAACTGAGGAGGGGTAATGGGGAGAGTTAGTTCACGGTCTTAATGATTGTACGACACTGAAATTTGTCATTTTTATTTTTTGAGGGAGAGGAGGAGAGAGACCACAATACTACTGCGCCATATTTAGTGCTCCACTGTGGTGCTGGGGCTCACACCCAAGGCCTGTGCTCCACTGGGTGAGGTGTTTCCTAGCCCTTGACGGACGACTTGTCCTTGAGGGGTACCTGCTTCAGAAATGGGATGCTGAGTGAACACAGCTCCAGTGCAGGCTTCCCTTCTCTTGCCCCTTGCCTTTGCTCTTTGTCAGGAGGAGGGCACCATTCAGCTTGAAGGACTGTGAGACAGGCTCCGAGCTTTGTGAGCTGATAGAACAGACCTGTGGGTGTGGCCTCAATTTAGAGTGAGATGCAGCCTGGATTGCTGTGTCCTCCTGCGACCCCAGGACCTGCAGAGAACTCTAGCCCTCCTGCAGCAAACTGTAACCTCCTAGCAAAGGGAGGTGGGAACTAGTTAACATCCATATTGTTATGATAGAAATTTTGGTATGGGAGTCCATACCAAATGGACAGAACAGCGGGTTAAGTGCACATGGTGCAAAGCTCAAGGACCTAAGGATCCTGGCCTAAGGATCCTGGCCTAAGGATCCTGGTTCCAGACCCTGGCTCCCCACCTGCAGGTGAGGAGGAGGGGCCGCTTCACAGGTGGTCTTCCTTTACCCTCTCTGTCTCCCCTTCCCCTCTCTTCCCCTCCTCTCTCGGGTTCTCTCTGTCCTATCCAATGGTAACAGTAATAACAACATCAAGGGCAACAAAAAATGGAAAAAATGGCCTTCAGGAGCAGTGGATTTGTAGTGCAGGCACCAAGCCCCAGCAATAACCCTGGAGGCAAAAAGAAAAAAAAAAAAGAAACTTTGGTGCTGATTTTTTTTTTTTTTTTTTTAGGGAGTTCTGTGGAGTGCAGCGGGTTGAGTGCAGGTGTCACAAAGTGCAAGGACCAGCTTAAGGATCCCGTTTTGAGATCCTGGCTCCCCACCTGCAGGGGAGTGGCTTCACAAGCAGTGAAGCAGGTCTGCAGGTGTCTATCTTTCTCTTCCCCCTCTCTGCCTTCCCCTCCTCTCTTTATTTCTCTCTGTCCTATCTAATAACGATGACATCAACAACAATAATAACTACAACAGTAAAACAATAAGAGCAACAAAAGGGAATAAATAAATAAAAATTTTTACAAAGATTGTTTTAAATTCACACCTGTTAACAAGTGGTGAGAAAGGAATTCTCATTTACTTTAATCTGAATATCTATGGGTGTTTACTGTAATTTACATATGTATTAGTGTTTACTGTCATTTGAGAGAGTCCATTGGGAGAGAACAATAGTTAACCATTGTGGTCCAGGAGGTGGCGCAGTGGATAAAACATTGGATTCTCAATCATGAGGTCCCAAGTTCTAGCCACGGCAGCACATGTACTAGAGGGGGAGAGAAAAATAGACGCCTGCAGACCTGCTTCACGGATTGCAAAGTGACACCACCCCCACCCCAACCCCCACCCCCGCAGGTAGAGAGCCAGGGGCTCAAACTGGGTCAGTCAGTCTTGAGTCAGTCCTTGCAGGCTGCACTATGTGCGCTTAACCCGGTGCGCTACCACTAGGCCCCCCCTTTTTTATTATTATCTTTATTGGATAGAAACAGTCAGAAATTGAGAGGAAGGGGGAGATAGAGAGGGAAAGAAACAGATAGATACCTAAAGCACTGCTTCACCATTTGTGAAGCTTTCCCCCTGCAGGTGGGGGCTGGGAGCTTGAACCTGGGTCCTTGTGAACCGCTGTTCCTTGTGCTTTGTGCCATATGTGCTTAACTGGCTGTGCTACCCTCCGGCCCCTGGCTTTCTTTGTCTTTTAAATTATTTTTATTTGTTTATTTATTTTTACCAGAGCATTGCTCTGCTCTGGCTTTTGGTGGTAGTGGTGGTGGGGGGTGAACCTGGGACTTTAGAATCTCAGACATGAGGGTCTCTTTGCATAACTATTATGCTATTTACCACTCCTCCTTTTTATTTATTTATTATTTATTTTTTTGCTTCTAGGGTTATCTCTGGGGCTCAGTGGCTGCACTACAGTCCACTGCTCCTGGAGGCTGTTTTCCCCATTTTTGTTGCCCTTGTTATTTCTGTTGTTGTTGAATAGGAAAGAGAGAAATCAAGAGAGGAGGGGAAGACAGAAGTGGGGAGAGAAAGACACCTGCAGACCTGCTTCACTGCTTGTGAAGCAACTTCCCTGGAGTCGAGGGCTTGAACTGGGATCTTGAGGCTTTGTACCATGTGCACTTAACCCTGTGCGCTACCACCGGGCCCCTGCCCCCCCCCCTTTTAAAATAAAATTGTATCTTTTTTTCTCTCCTTACTAACAGTTGTGTGTTACTATTTTTTTTTTAAAAAAGAACATACTATTCTCCAATTTTTTTCAAACAACATGCAGAACATTCTGCACCTCAAGAGTTAAACAGTTGACCAGTTCAAGTGAAAAAGCAGGTGGTCCAGGAGGTGGTGCGAAGGATAAAGCACTGAACTCTCAAGCATGGGGTCCTGAGTTCAGTACCCAGCAGAACATGTACCAGAGTGATATCTGGTTTTTTCTCTCTCTTCCTACCTTTCTAATAAATAAATAAATAACCTTAAAAAAAAAAAGATGAGGCCAGGCAGTGGCGCACCTGGCTAAGTGCACACATTACAGTGCACAAGAAGCCAGGTTCAAGCCCCTGGTCCCCACCTGTAGGGGGGAAGCTTCACTAGTGGTGAAGCAGGGCTGCAGGTTTCTCTCTGTCTTTCTCTCTTTCTATCTCCCCCACCCTCTCAATTTCTCTCTGTCTCTATGCAATAATAAATTAAAAAATATTTTTAAAAAATTAAAGATCACACAGTGTTACCTATATTTTCTCTTTCCGGTTGTAGGTGAGTAGAATGCCAGGTCTTAACAAAATGACTTGAAGCCCTTATTTTTTTTTTCTTTAATTTATTAGTGTTTTATTTATTAGATAGAGAAATTGTGAGGGGAGGGGGAGATAGAGAGGGAAAGAGACAGAGAGACACCTACAGCCTTGCTTTTCCACTCGTGAAGCTTTCCCCCTGCAGGTGGGGACCAGGGGCTTGAACCTGGATCCTTGTACACTGTAATGTGTATGCTTAACCAGGTGTGCCACCATCTGGCCCCGGAGCCCTTATTTCTGATGAGGATTTGAGGGTTGCTGTGGAGCCTGGAGCCTGGAGATTTAGCTGTGGGACCCCATTTCCAGCGATGGGAGCCTTAAAGGTTCATTTTACATGCTCCACCATAGGAGAATTGCTCCTCTGGGTAGATTTCAGTTTTGAAATAGAGGCTGCTTTGCTCTGAACAAAGCAGTCTTACTTATTTATTTATTTTGGAAACACCCCAGTGTTGGCCCCGGGCCGGTGCTGGTGCTTATGTGGATCCAAAAAGGGAGAAAATGACTCTCTCTTAAGTGCAGATGCCCCTTTCAAACACAACAGAACATGCCCCAGAGCTGGCAGCGACAATTGCCATGTGCCCCCCTTCCCCCCCCACAGCTTTGTTAGGAACTCCATAAAACCTGGCACGAGGTTTGCGACATCCAGCAAAATGGTGGGCCTCTCCCATAATTCCCTGAGCCCCCCTGCCAGTCATTAAGGGGCCTCTCTTATTAAGCATCTCTTTTTCTAAATGGCTGCATCATCTGGCCCCAGTGTACATCAAATCCCATTATAATTATAAACACACTTCCCGGGAAGCAGACTTCAGCCACACGGCCTACCCCTCAGGGCATCTTTGCACTAATAACAGCTCAGATTTGCTCTTGGAGTTGACGGCATTAGGTCCCCGCCATTTGCAATATGCCAGGGACAGGGAGGGGAGGAAAAAGCTCAAGTTTGATGACCTTTGGGGGGAGGGTCACAGTGACCCATGGCCTCAGGGGCAAAAAGAAATTGAAAAAAAAGAATCCGAAAAGAATATATTATTAAAATAAATAATGATACAACAGCTGTTGTTAAGGAAAACAAAGGTAAATTTTTATTTAAAAGAAAGGAGAAAAGCATTGGCCAGTGGGGGAAAAGGAGATAAACGTCTCAAATCTTTTCCCCCTACCCTCCTTGTTTTCCTTCATCATGTAGTTTTTCTCTTCTTCTTGTCTATGGGTAAGACTTCAGGTTCTCAGATGTAAAGTGAAGCTAGGGTTTTTGGTTTGTTTTTTGCCTCCAGGGTTATTGCTGCGGTTGGGTGTCTGCACTAGGAATCCACTGCTCCTGGAGGCCATTTCTTCTCCACTTTTGTTGCCCTTGTTTCTGTTATTATTGTTATTGCTGCCGTTTGTTGGAAAGGATGGAAAGAAATTGAGAGAGAAGGGGAAGACAGAGGGGGAGAGGAAGACAGACATCTGCAGACCTGCTTCACTGCTTGTGAAATGACCCCCTGCAGGTGGGGAGCTGGGGGCTGGAACTGGGATCCTTACGCCAGTCCTTGCACTTTGCACTTAGCACTTTGCTGTCATGTGTGCTTAACCCGCTGTGCTATTGCTGGACCCCTGGAGGCAGGGCTTTTAATGGTTGACTATTGTTCTCTTCTGATGGATATTCACACCACATTAAACAGCAATACATATTTAAATTAGTAAATATCACAGCTACTCAGACTATAGTAGATAATCCTTTCCCACCACTAAATGCTAACAAGTGTAAATTAAAATCTTTTTCTTTTTTAAAAAAATTTATTAAGTGATTTCATAATGACTAACTAGATTGTAAGATAACAGGTGTACAATTCTATATACTTCTCACCACCAGAGTTCCGTATCCCATCCCCTTCATTGGAAACTTCCCTATTCTTTATCCCTCTGGGAGTATGGACCAAAATTCTTTATGGGGTGCAGAAGGTGGGAGGTCTGTCTTCTGTAATTGCTTCTCCACTGGGCATGGGTGTTGACATGGGTGTTGATCCATACCCCCAGCCTGTTTCTGTCTTTCCCTAGTGGGGCGGGGCTCTGGGGAGGTGAGACTTTAGGACACCTTGGTGAGATTGTCTGCCCAGGGAAGTCAGGATGGCGTTATGGTAGTGTCTGCAACTTAGTGGCTGAAAGGTGGTAAGATATAAAGTAGGATAAATTCTTTAATAAACAGGAACCCAAAGATAGAGGTATAGAGCAGATAAATTAGGGGTCTTTGTGTGGGAAGAAGCTAGGAAGAAATCTATTTTAGGTATGTTTCATGTGGTCCATGACTTTAGTAATTTTTGCTTGAGCCTAATAGCTAACACGCAGATGGATTAAAAATATTGTCTGGGGGTAGTCGGGCAGTAGCACAGCGGGTTAAGCACACATGGCGCAAAGTGCAAGTACCGGCGTAAGGATCCGGGTTCGAGCCCCTGGCTCCCCACCTGCAGGGGAGTTGCTTCACAGGTGGTGAAGCAGGTCTGCAGGTGTCTGTCTTTCTCTCTCCTTCTCTGTCTTCCCCTCCTCTCTCCATTTCTCTCTGTCCTATCCAACAACAACGACAGCAATAATTAAAAAAAAAACCAAGGGCAACAACAGGGAAAATAAATAAATATATATAAAAAAATATTGTTTGGGAAGACAGTGTCAGAGTTGAGAATAGCCAGAAAGCTAGTTTAGGGCAGAGGGTAGTTCCCAAACATGAGGAAAGTATTAATACCACTGTAAAAATCTTTTTTTTTTTTTTTCTATCGTAACAATTTGAATGGGGACCGGGTGATGGTGCACCTGGTTAAGTATATACATTACAGTGTGCAAGAACATAAGTTCAAGCCCGTGGTCCCCACTGTCAGGGGAAGAGATTCATGAGTGGTGAAGTGTTGCAGGTGTTTCTCTGTCTCACTTCCTCTCTACCTCCCTCCCCCCTCTCAATTTCTCTGTCTTTATCCACTAATAAATAAATACTATTTAAAAATATATAAATGCAACAAGGGCAACAAAAGGGAATAAATAAAAATTAAAAAATTAAAAATATATATATATATATATAAATGATGGGCTGGGTGGTGACACACCTGGTTGAGCACACGTATTACAACGTGCAAGGACCCAGGTTCAAGCCCCCAGTCCCCACCAGCAGGAGGAAAGCTTTGTGAGTGGTGAAGTAGTGCTGCAGGTGTCTGTCTTTCTCTCTTCCTCTCTGTCACCCTCTTGATTTCTGGCTGTCTCTATCCAATAAATAAATATAATAATAATTATAATAATTATATATATATATATATATATATATATATAAATGTTAACTATTAGTAGTTTCCATCGCCCCATCTCTTTGTTCAGTCATGCTGGGCTAGCGTGGGGGTGCCCCTTCTCAGGCGTGTACTCTCTGGGTTGGAGAGATCATGACCGGAGCCAGCCTGGGCTGCTACTCACTCAGGGGCGTGAGAGAGATGACCCAGGAACAGAGCTGGTGGTGGCGAGGCGATTCAATTCTTTATTGATCAGAGAGCCAAGGATTTTAAGAGTCAGACCTGTAAGTGGCAGGTCAAAACGGAAATGGCTTGACATGGTTTGGAAAGGGGCGGAGAAAGGGAAAAGGCCTGGGAAAGGTAGGAACTTCCTTAGCAACTGTTGCGAGGGGTTAACTGGTAGGATTAATAATACCCTGCAGGCAGGGAGGGTCTTGAGAGTAGAAAGAAGATAGATCAAAGGAATGGAATGGGTGGGGATCTTTCAGGCAAAACAGTGATTATGTAGATAATAAGGGAGCAGGCCATAGTATCAGGAATGCAGGGTGCTTTGTGAGGCAGGGAGCCTGATAAGAGGAGGCAAACCTTGGGGGGTTGTGTCCCTCCTTGCTGGACCTCTCAGTAGAGAGAGGGACTGACAGGATGGATGTCCCCTCAAGTCAAGCCCTGCCAAGCTCAACCACATCCTCACAATTTCCCTACACAGTCACAGTATCAGCTCCATTCCTCCTTTCTGTTTTTGGCAAGCCAGACTCTTGCTATACACAGGAGGGCAAGGACAGGCCTACTACTGGGAAGAGAAGTCTTGCTGTGTAAAGACCACTCTCCTCATGTGTGTGTACAATCAGTACTCATCACAGAAGCCTTTTTTTTTAATTTAATTTTTTTTTTATTTTTATTTTTTCCCCTCCAGGGTTGTTGCTGGGCTTGCTGCTTGCACCACGAATCCACCGCTCCTGGAGGCCATTTTTTGTTTTCTCCCTTTTGTTGCCCTTGTTGTTGTAGCCTCGTTGTGGCTATTATTATTGCCATTGTTGATGTCGTTCGTTGTTGGATAGGACAGAGAGAAATGGAGAGAGGAGGGGAAGACAGAGAGGGGGAGAGAAAGATAGACACCTGCAGACCTGCCTCACCGCCCGTGAAGCGACTCCCCTGCAGGTGGGGAGCCGGGGCTCGAACCGGGATCCTTACGCCGGTCCCTGCGCTTTGCGCCACATGCGCTTAACCCACTGCGCCACCGCCCGACCCCCCACAGAAGCCTTTGACCTAATTGGCTTTCCAAGTTTCTACTAACCGCAGCCCACCTGTCACCTGGTCCTTTCCCCTTCTGAGTCTTCTTCTGAGTGACCATCTAAGGACGTGATGGGAAAAAATTAATTTTAAAATGGGGGTGGGTGGGTGGGAGCGCAGTGGGCTGGGCGTACATGGCACAGAAGAGCGCACTGCTTTGCTGTGTGTGACCTCCTCCTCACTGGAAGAAGGGCTGATACTGTGGTTTTGTTCTTGCTCCCCTTCTGCTCATCAATTTCAGTCTTTCTATCTGTAAAAGTTGGCCGGGAATCATGAAGTCCTGGAGATGACCAAAACAAAAACCACACATATAAAAAATAACACACACACACACACACACACACACACACATTTGGGTAGGCAAAATAGCTTACCTGAATAATGCATTTGCTTTGCTATGTGGACGGCACAGGCTTAATTCAAGTCCAGCCCCCACCACTTTTGAAGAAGATTCAATAATGTGCTTTTCCCCTTCTCTCTCTCTCTCTCCTCTCCCCTCTTAACACTCAGGGTTATCTTTAGGGCTCTGGACCTACATCATTCCTCTGCGACTTGGAAGACTCTTTATTTTATTTTTTCTACTTTTTATTTATTTATTCTCCCTTTTCTTGCCCTTTTTTATTGTTGTAGTTAACTATTGTTGTTGTTATTGACATCATCATTGTTGGCTAGGACAGAGAGAAATGGAGAGAGGAGGGGAAGACAGAGAGGGGGAATTCGCTTGTTAAGTGACTCCCCTACAGGTGGGGAGCCAGGGGCTCGAACTGGAATCCTTACACCGGTCCTTGTGCTTTGTGCCCTTTTTTTTTTTTTCTTTTGTTCTTTTTGTTTTTTGTTTTTTAACCAGAGAACTTTTCAGCTCTGGTTTATGGTGGTGCAGGGGATTGAACCTGAGACTTTGGAGCCTCGGACATGAGAGTCTCTTTGCATAACCATTATGCTGTGGAAGACTCTTTTTATTATCTTGATTTATTTATTGGATAGACACAGCCAGAAATTGAGAGGGAAAGGGATGGTAGTGAGGGAGAGAGATGCCTGCAGCCCTGCTTCACTGCTCCCAAAGCTTTCTCCCTGCAGGTGGGGACCGGGGAATTGAACCCAGGTCCTTGAGCACTGCTATGTGTTCGCTCTACCAGATGTGACACTGCCAGCCCCAACCATCTCTCTATCTCTCTATAAGAGGGAGTGACAGAGACAGAGAAAGAGACCCACTTCACAGCAGGCACGTGCTCCCATGTGGTGGCCAGGAGCATGAACCCAGACCCTTGTGCATGGTAGAGTGTGTGCTTGAGCATGTGAGCCATGTCCTGGCTGTCACTGCTGTCTCTCTCTGAATGTCAGCCTGGAGGAGTGAAACCCTGGCACTGACAAAAAAGAAAGAAAGAAAATAAAGAAAGCAAACACTGAGGGCAAATTCGTCTCCCCTCAATTCCTGCTAGCACATCAACCTCCCAAGTACACGTCTGTGGTGATGAGCTGTTGTAAAACCCTTGGCTCCGGAGGACATGTGGTGTGCTGTGTTTCCCCCAAGAGTCCTTGACCGGCTGCCAGTGCTTGTGACAGCCAGGACTTCCTCCAGGGCAACCTGGAGTTCTCAGTTGTGGAGGAAACAGCTTGTTTTCTTTCAGAGGGGCTTCCCAGCCTGCACCCTCTCTCCCTAACACTGCTTCCTTCCCCACTCCACAGGGCTTAGGGGGGATGCCAAGCAGCTCTCTCTTCCCCACAGAGGTGGGGGGGGGGTATTTATCCTGATTAGAAAAGTTTACTTTCAAAGTGTAGATCTCCGTCCAGGTGGTGGTACACCTGTTTAAGTGCACGTTACTATGTTTGTGCAAGGGGCCAGGTTCGAGCCCCATCTGCAGGGGGAACACTTCACAAGAGGTGAAGCAGGTCTTCAGGTGTCTTTCTTTATCTCTCCCTCCTCTCTCAGTTTCTGTCTGCCCTATCTAATAAAAATTAGAACAAAAAAAGAAAAAACAAGAAAAATGGTCACCAGGAGTAGTGAGTTGAGTGTCAGTAAAAGCCTTCATGGCAAAAACAAACAAAACTGGGGGCTAGGCGGTAACACAGTGGGTTAAGTGCACATGGCATGAAGCACAAGGACTGGCTTAAGGATCTCTGTTTGAACTCCCGGCTCCCCACCTGTGTGTGTGTGGGGGGTCACTTCACAAGCGGTGAAGCAGGTCTGCAGGTGTCTGTCTTTCTCTCCCCCTCTCCCCTCCTCTTTGATTTCTCTCTGTCCTTTCCAACAACAACAGCAATAACAACAACAATTAACAACAAGGGCAACAGTGGGAAAAACAGCCTCCAGGAGCAGGGGATTCATGGTGCAGGCACGGAGCCCCAGCAATAACCTTGGAGGGGGAAAACAAAATGTAAATCTTTGTTCTAGCTAAGGAGTATGACAGAGTGAGTCTCAGCATGCCATTAATGATCAGGATCCCCCAGACTGCACAGAACCTGGAGAGCCTGGGGGGTCTGTTCAGTGGGAGTTTTCTTGTAGTTGAAGACTACCGCCTCAACTTTGCTGAGAGCAGGGAAGAGATGAACTGTGCAGAGATTGGGGGCTGGGGGGTTTTCTGTGCTCACACTGGGGGTCTGACTGCATGGAGAGCTGGTTAACCCTAAACTTGGACAGTTGCTGCAGAGACCTGGCTTCTGAGATGACAAGAATAAAAAGTCCGTTTCCCCCCCCACACACCCCCCCGAGTGGAATCTATTAGGTCGTAAGCTTTGCAGTGGGAATGCTCTGAGTGAAAGTCTTAGATTGGGGCTGGAATAAATAGCAATTCAGCCTGAGGATGGAAGGCACTTAACCACCCAGCCTCAGTTTCATCAGAAACTGGGGGAAGCAGTGGTACATCCCCACCAGTCAGGTGAAGAGAATTAAATAAAGTGATACAGGTTCAACCAGGGAGGTGGCACAGTGGTTAGACCACTAGATTTATAAGCATGAGGTTCTCAGTTCAGTCTGTGGCTTTGCATGTGCCACAGTAATGCTCCGATATTCTCTATCATAAAGAAAGAGATCTTTTAGGGTGGGGGTAGATAGCATAACAGCTATGCAAAGAGACTTTCATGTCTGAAGCTTCAAGGTTCCAGGTTCAGTTCCCCCACACCACCACAAGCCAGAGCTAAGCCAGTGCTCTGGTTTTAAAAAAAAAAAGATATCTTTCGGGGGGGTTGGGCGGTAGTGCACATAGTGTTAAGCGCTAGGACTGGCACAGCTGTCCCAGTTTGACCCCCCCCCCTGTTCCCCACCTACGGGGGGAGGTCACTTCACAAGCGGTGAGGCAGGTCTGCAGGTGTCTATCTTTCCTTCCCCCTCTGTCTTCCGCTCCTCTCTCAATTTCTCCCTGTCCTATCCAACAATAACAACAGCAGTAACAACAAGGGCAACAAAATGGGAAGAATGGCCTCCAGGAGCAATGGATTCATAGTGCAGGCACCGGAGCCCCAGCAATAACCCTGGGGGCAAAAAAGAAAGAAAGAAAAGATCCTTTTTTAAAAAAAAAATGGGGCCAGGTGGTAGTACAGCAGGTTAAGCACACATGCCCCCCCCAAAAAAAATTACTGTATAGAAACAAAAAAATTGAGAGGGAGGGGCAGAGAGAGAGGGAGAGACACCTGGAGCCTGCTCCACTGCTTGTGAAGCTTCTCCCCAGTAGGTGGGGAGCTGCGACTTGAACCCTGGTCCTTGTGCATCATAACATCTGTGCTCAACCAGGTGTGCCACCACCTGACCCCCAAAAATAGATATTTAAAAAAAATGGTGCAGCTAATGCATTAAGATTCATAGTACTTAGAAAGAGTTAATCTCCCCACTGCCTCCTTCCTATGAGATCCCTTCCAGCTGATATACTCCCTCCCACCCTCTAGTGGCCCTGTGGCAGCCCCCCCCCCCCACTAAGCTCTGAAAGGCTACTCTGATGGGAATGTAAGAATAAAGAAGGAGACTAAAGAGTGAGAAGATTCAGCAATGGAATTCCATCCAGAGGTCAATGAACTCCACCCCCCACACCCCATCAGAGTCTTTCTCCTCCTCCTCCTCCTCCTCCTCCTCCTCCTCCTCCTCCTCCTCCTCCTCCTTTTTACTATTTTATTGCCATCAAGGGTTACTGCCAGGGATCAGTGCCTTCATGACAAACCTACCACTTCTGGCAGTGATCCCCCTCCCCTTTAAAAAATAGACAGAAACAAAGTAGAAATGGGAGAAGGAAGGGAGAGAGAGAGAGAGCGACACCTGCAACCCTGCTTCACTGCTTGTGAAACCTCCCCCTGCAGGTGGGGGGGGGACTGGGAGCTTGAACCCCAGGTCCTTGTACACGGTAATGTGCTCTCTACCTGGTGTGCCACTGTCCCGTCCCTAGTGCTTATTTTCTTTCTTTTTAAAAATTTTAAATATTTATTTATTTATTCCCTTTTTTGTTGCCCTTGTTTTATTGTTGTAGTTATTATTATTGTTATTATTGATGTCATCATTGTTGGATAGGACAGAGAGAAATCGAGAGAGGAGGGGAAGACAGAGAGGGGAAGAAAGACACCTACAGACCTGCTTCACTGCCTGTGAAGCGACTCCCCTGCAGGTGGGGAGCCGAGGCTTGAACCCGGATCCTTAAGCTGGTCCTTGTGCTTTGCGCCACCTGCACTTAATCCACTGTGCTACCGCCCGACTCCCCCTAGTGCTTATTTTCAATATTCATCAGAACTGATATACCAGCTTCTTTCCCTGACCATACCTGTCAAGTGAAAAACAATCACTGTGAATGCACGAATTTTCCTCTTGTAATTTTCCATCCGGCTTGCTTTTAGGGGCTACCATATGAAATCTCTGAACCGGGAATCCCCACCCACCTTCTGGGGACCCAAGGATATAGCTCTGGTCACAAATGGTGCCAGCTTTGGTGGGGAAGCTGCTGTCGCTTTATCTGGACCCAATAAACCTTATCAAACTGCTGTGCAGCCAGCCTTGGGCGCTAAGTAGAAGTGCTTGGAGCTGGGTGCTGGCACTCAGCCCACAGCCTCGTCTGCCTTCCTTCTTTCTGTTACCTTCTCCACCTCTTAAATCCAGCATTAATCTCTCTTTAACACTTACTAACAAGGGCTGGGCTTTTTTTATGGGTAGAGTTTATGAAGCAAAGGAGATTTTCACAGAGTGACTATGGCATGGTGGAGGGGGTCCGGGGCAGAGACTGTTTGCAGAGCTGCTCTCTGTCTGATTTCAAGATTACTAGGAGGTTGGGAAGGGCTTAGTTGTGTGCTCTGCCTCTGAACTGGGGAAGGCTGGCAGGTGGAAGTAGGCAGCTTAGGCACTAGCCTCTACAGGAGCCAGTGGGGTAGAAACTCAACAAGTTTAAAACTTTATTAATGGGTGAAAAAGGGGCTGGTCTTTGAGTGACAGAGATGCAAGATTGCTCAGAGAATTTATGAAAACAGAATATACAGCCTTAAAATAGAATTTGGACCGTAATACCCAGAAGCACCCCCCCCCCATGTAAGATTTGTAACAAAATTTAATATGAATGGAGTGGTGGACCCAAGAGACATACCAGTGTTAGCAAAATGGCAGAATTCATATAGTTTCAAAGTTGACCTGCAAGAGCTTCGACATCTAATGATATCTAAAGAAAATATGAAACTGGGGGTTTGGGCGGTAGCACAACAGGTTAAAGCTTAAGCATGTGGTGTGAAGTGCACAAAGTGGTGTAAGGGTCCTGGTTCCAGGGTGTCGCTTCACAAGCGATAAAGCAGGTCTGCAGGTGTCTCTCTTTCTCTCCCCCTCTGTCTTCCCTTCCTCTCTCGATTTCTCTCTGTCCTATCCAACAACAATAGTAATGACAACAATTAAAATAAATACAACAAGGACAACAAAAATGGGGAAAAATGGCCTTTTTGCAGGCACTAAGCCCCAACGATAACCCTGGAGGCAAAAAAGAAAAGAAAAGAAAAGAAAGAAAGAAAGAAAATATGGTAGAAAGAAAGAAAATATGGTGGTCCAGGAGGTGGCGCAATGATAAAGCTTTCGACTCTCAAGCATGAGGTCCTGAGTTCAATCCCTGGCAGCACGTGTGCCAGAGTGATGTCTGATTCTTTCTCTCTCCTCCTATCATATTCATTTATAAATAAAGAAAATATGTAAAAAATATGAAACTCCCTTAGCCACCTGAAGGACAGTGTTAATAGCAGTTAATCAAAAAGAAAAGCCACAATACCTACCACATTCCCCCCTGCTCAATTTAAGCAGTCTTCATTTTCCACAGTAGTCAGTTTTCTGTTTTGTAGACCTCAAAGTACTGGAAAGGAAGCCCCCATTCAAAAGCACTTTACCTAAAGATACTGTACATGATACTAATTTTTTGTCTATTTGAAATATATAAATTGTGCTATGACAAAAAAAAATTAATGAAAGGAGAGAGAGCCAGCACATCACTGTGGCACATATAAGGCCCCCGGCTCCCCACCTGCAGGGAGGGGTCACTTCACAAGAAGTGCAGGTCTGCAGGTGTCTCTCTTTCTCTCCCCCTCTGTCTCCCCTCCATTTCTCTCTGTACTGTCCAACAACTATAATGACAACAACCAGGGCCACAAGGGTAACAAAATTGGGAAAGAATGGCCTCCAGGAGCAGTAGGTTCATACTGACTCAGGACCCCATGCTCTTAGGTCTGATGGTTTCAGCCACTGCATCACCTTCTGGTTCATACCATGTTCAATGATCTCAGTCTCTTTCTCTCTCTCTCTCTGTCTCTCTCCCTCTCTCTCTCTGTATTCTACCAGAGCACTGATCAGCTCTGGTTTATGGTGGTTGGGGGATTGAACATGGAGCTGGAGCTTTGTAGCCTCAGGCATTAGAGTCTCTTTGCATAACTACTATTATACTGTCTACCCCACCTCTCTCTCCCTCCCTCTCTCTCTCTCTCTCCCTGGAGAAACATTTTTTGGTGGTGGTGGGGGGGGCTTTTCTGTTCTTATATCCCTCCCTTCCTTGCAGACCAGTTCTTAACTTTCACTCCCCCTTTCCTTTCAATCCTAGAGACAGAGAGGGAGAGACAGGAGAGACAGCAAAACACTCTCCACCGCTTGGAAAGTATACCCTTGTTCATGCTCCCATGTGCTGGTGGTGGGGGATCAAACCCAGGTCTTTGTACATGGTAAACTGTGGTCTACCAGGTGAACTATCTCGATCTTCTTTCTGAGTTTAGTTAATTAATTACTTTTTATTTATTATTGGATAGACAGAAATTTGAGAGGGGAAAAGGAGGTAGGGAGGAAGAGAGACAGAGAGACACCTGCAGCTCTACTTCAGCACTGGTGAAGCTTTCTCCCTGCAGGTGGGGACCAGGGGCTTGAACCTGGGCCCTTGTGTACTGTAGTGTGTGTGCACTTAAACAGGTGTGCCACTGCCTGGCCCTATTAATTAATTTTTACAGCTTGCTTCTTTTTATTATGTAGTTTTCTTTTTATGAATTTTATTTTTACCAGAGCACTACTCAGCTCTGGTTTATAGTGGTATGGGGACTGAACCTGGGACCTTAGAGTCTCAGGCATGAAAGTCTCTTTGCATAACCATTATGCTATCTCTCCCACCCTGGAGTAGTATTCTGTTTTGTGCACATAGCAGTTTGTGTCCCCATTCTTCTGTTTGTGGATATTTGAGTTGTTTGCACTCTCTGGCTATTGTCAATAAAGCTGCTGTGAACATTTGTGTACCAGTCTCTTTGAGGCTGTATGTTTTTCTTTCTCTTGAATAAATGCTTAGGAGTGGTGTGGTGGGTCATAGGAGAGGTATACGGGTACAAGTTGGCAAGAAGCTACCAACCTTTACCATTTTATATTCCCGTTGACAAGGCACGACTATTTCTTCAGCTTTCTTTACTTCCTTTTCTTCCCTGAGCTGGCAAAACACCTCACTCACTTGGATAGCATGCTGCTTTACCATGCATGTGATCCATGTTGGAGCCTGGCACATTAAAGGAATGTGGTCCTCCCCACATCATCCTGACAAAGGGAAAAAAAAAACTTTTCTCCCCACAGGCAGCCGGTGTGACTCTAGCTAGATAAAAGGTCTTAAATAGGGATCATTCCTTGTTGATCAAAATGAATGGGGGTGAGGGTGGAATTGGGGGGTGGTTTTTTTTTAATTTAAATTTATTCCCTTTTGTTGCCCTTGTTGTTTTATTGTTGTAGTTA
The DNA here is from genome assembly GCF_950295315.1 of Erinaceus europaeus. Taxonomy (NCBI): domain Eukaryota; kingdom Metazoa; phylum Chordata; class Mammalia; order Eulipotyphla; family Erinaceidae; genus Erinaceus; species Erinaceus europaeus. Next base: position 19,195,118 of record NC_080181.1, on the reverse strand, counting down.
TTATTGGTGTTATCGTTGTTAGGACAGAGAGAAATGGAGAGAGGAGGGGAAGGGGGGGGGACCCCGAAAGACACCTGCAGACCTGCTTCACAAGGCTTGTGGAGCAACTCCCCTACAGATGGGGAGCCAGGGGCTCGAACCAGGATCCTTATGCTGGCCCTTGTGCTTTGTGCCATCTGTGCTTAACTCCCTGCACTACCACCGGACTCTGGGGGTGGGGTGGGGTGGGGTGGTGGTGGTGATTTTCCTGGGCTTGGCCGGAGGTGGCTGCACACTTGTATCTCCTAACTTGACTCTTTTCCTTCCCCCTCCAGGTTCACTTCTCTGCTGTCTCCTCTCTCTCAAGCCTGCAGTTTGGACTGTTTTCCCAGAGAACCAAGCTTGATGAAACCCTGACATCAACTGTGAGCCCGAACCAGCTCTGCCATGTAAGCTCCACGGGGTGGCCTTCCCCTGCCAGAGGCACATTTCTGCCACTAGTTGGCTCCTGCCACTTCCCTGGACGCTCCAAACCTCGGGCCCTCACTCAGCCGCAACTACACCTGAAACTTGTGGGGGAAATTGCTCACTGCCAGGGACAGCGGCCTGGTTGCGCGTGGCTAAGGCCCTGTGACCTCGGGGGCTGACTGTCCTGAGGCCCCGCGGTGGCGCTGTCCACCCCTGTTCCCCGGACTTCAGTGGGTCGCCAGAGTCAAGGAGATTCCACATTTGCTTCCACTTCTCCGCAGACGCAGGGGAGAGAGGGGGGTGTGTGTGTGTGTGTTCTCATCCAGAGGAGGCTGCTCTGGGGGTGGGGTGGGGGTGCAGCTCCTTCAAGCCCCCCCCCCCCAAGCAGCGCTGAGCAGGGTGCAGGCAGGGCTCAGGATGCTTTTCCCATCGGGTTCCCCGTGGGGCAAAGCTCACGTCTGAAGAGATGCTCGCTCGAGACTGGGAGGGAGACTGGTTTCCTGTGGTCCTCGGCCTCCCCCCGGGTGGTGGGGCAGCCACAGCCCTGGAGTAAGGGGGGGTGTCACCCCTAGACGGCAGACCCCGCGGGCTCAGATTCTCCCGGGCTCTGGGACCCGCGCCTGGAGGCTGAGCGCACGCGAACACCACGGCCCGCAGGCCCGGGAGGTCTGGGCGCGCCCCCTCCCGCAACCCAAAGTCGGGGTTCTGGGGTTGCCGTCCCGCAGCCAGGAGAGGAGGTGAAAGGCGAGGGGACGCGCACGGCTTCGGGGCACACGTCTGCAGCGGGAGGGGGGCGGCGGTGGTGGCAAAACTCCGCGGCCGGAGCGGCAGGGGGAGCCCAGCCCTCGCCCGGCGGAGACGGAGAGGCCGGGCTGTCTGAGGGGGGCCGCGCTCGCCCCTCCGCCATCGCGGGCTCGTTCCCTCCCCGCCGGCCGCAGCTCCATGTCAGGCGGAGCCCGGAGCGCGGCGCGGGGAGGGCGGGCGCGCAGGGGTGGGGCGGGCTGAGCGGGCCGGCGCGGGAGGGGGAGGGAAGGGGGTGGCTGTGGGCAGGGAGCCGGGCTCGGCCGCCAGCACTAAAGATGGAGAAGCGCCGGGGCCTCGCAGGGGAGGGGGCTCGGCGTTGACGTGGGACGCGGCGGAGGCGCCGCAGCCGGTGGTGATTTGCTAACCTCGCAGCAGAGAGGAGTTGAGGGCGATGAGAGCGGGCACTGCGAACTGCCGGGCGCCGCCGCCTCCGTGAGCCGAGAGCAACAGTTCCCCGGCAGCACCCTCCCCGGCGCAGGCACACCCCCCCAGGCGCGCACGCCCTCCGCACGGCGCCCTGCTCGGCCGCGGTGAGTTGGGGGCCGGGGAGGGGCGCGGCGCCCCGGGGCCGGCGAGGTCTGGGGAGCGCGCTCGCTCCGGTCACCCAGCGGCGGGGCCGCTGCCTCGTTCCAGCCGGTTCGCTCCTTCCCGCGGCGGCCGCCGCCGCCGGCTGGAGACCCGCGACCCGGGAGCCCCGCTGTCAGCCCGGGCTTAGCAGCCTTCCGAACCCCCAGCTCCGGGGCACGGTCGGGTCGAGAGGTGGCGGGCCGCGGGCGATCGAGAAGCTTTGTGCCGCCGGGAGGCGGTGGGTGCTCATATGTATGCGGACTGGGGAGCAGGCGCGGGTTGTGGCTTGTGTTTATCCGCGGGCTAGCTGGGGAGCGGGACTGGGGGCTCGGAGGAGTGCATCTGGGGGCGCGGAACTGGAACTCGCCTGGGTTTTCTCTTTGGAAAAAAAAAGCCAGCGTGGTGGGTTCCCCCCACCTTGATTGGTCTTGATCCCCCTCTTTTTTTTTGGGGGGGGGAGGGATGGCCGTGACGAGGCTCCGGAGGGTCTCCGGGTCTCGCTTGGCGAGACCGGTCGGTGTTCCGGGGCTCTCCGGGCGCTCAGGGTGCTCCGGCTGTGCACCTGATGCGCCGGGACGCCTTTGCCACCCGCGCGCCGGCCGCCCCTCAGCCCCGCACGCGCTCCGGGTTCGCAGGGGCCGGGCAGCCCGGGGACCCTCCAGGATGCACAGACGCGCCCGCACTGACTCCCGGCCGGCTCCCCGGGACGCTTGCGGCTGACTGGGCCCCCGAGCCCGGTCGCCCCCCAACCTCGCCACTCTGCTATCCCGGGGTCACGTCCCGGGGTCGGCCAGGCAGGGCTGGCAGCCCGCTTCTCGCCGCCGCTCCCACGACTCGCAGCTGGGCTTTTGTGCTCGCCCTTCGCCGCGGGTCGGGTCCGCCTCTCCGCCGCTCTCATCTGCCCGGCTTCTCGCTTCTTTGCCGGCTCCCTTTCGTTTTCCTTCCTCTGTAGCGCGGCGCCTTTTTTCTTTTCTTCTCTCTCTCTCTCTTTCCTGGCTAGCTCTCGGGAAAAGTTGCTTTCCTAAGTTTGCTGAAGTCGGCTCCAAGTCTTGGTGGGAGAGGCTGGGAGCTGGATTGTGTGAGTGCGTGGTGGATCCCTGGAGCTCCGGCGGGGGAGCTCCGCCTTTCACCGCCAACCAGTTGGGTGCTGGGGCCGATCATGGGCGCCAAGCTGCTCCAGTGCGTGTGTGCGTGTGTGTGTGTGTGTGTGTGTGTGTGTGTGTGTGTATAGAGGAGGTGCCAGTTGATCTGGTGAGGGCACCTTGATTTCCCTCCGGTCTCAAATGCTTGGGGGAAGCATTTCAGCTTGTCCAGCCTGTCCTCTTTCCCCCGGGTTCACCAACACCCCGGAGAAGTCTGCAGGGAAACTCAGGGTGGCGAGATTTGGGTGAAACGCTGGATGGCCTCATCCCCTACCCCAGGGTGGGCAGCAAAAAGAGGCTTGCTCTGCTGACCTGTTAACCCTTTCTGTGTGGAATTTGTGCCTCTAGTTAATGAGGCTCATTTCGGAGGTGAAGGCAAGCGGTGTTGGAAGAGTGAGAGAGAGAGCTCTTTGCCAAGGCACCACGCCATGGTCACTTCTCTGTCGTGCTGGTCACAGCCAAGCAGAGACCACCAGGAGCCTGGCCCCCTGAGGTCTTACCAACACTTTGGAGATGGGCTTGGGAGTCCTGGCCAGTTTACTGACCCAGAGCAGCACTGTGGGAGGGAGAGGCCTTTGTCAGCTTCTTCCCTGCACACTGGCTTTAACTCACGCCAGAGCTGCCCATGCTGTGTCACTCCAGCTTCTGGGAGCCCAGCAGCTGTTGCACCTGGTCCCTGTTTGTCCCTTGGCATCTCTGGAGCCAGCTTGTGCTGGGTTAACAGTGGTGGACACACTCTCCATAGATCTCATAAGCTCCCCAGCTACATTCTGTAGATTATGCTTGTGTCTGAGGGTGTGTAATTGCTACCTCTTATGTAATGGTGCACATGTGTTGAGTCCCTCTCTGGTGGCCACCTGTACATACATGCATTGTGCAGTTAGGCTTACACATGCCGTAACTTTGAGGCACCTGTGGGTATGAATGACCCCAGCTAGTGTGGGATTAGGAGTGTGTGTGTATATGTTCCTGCTAGAGGCAGTGATCAGAGCCTTTGCAGCCCTAAGAGGAGTAAAAGCCAGAGGTCCAGGAAGGCACTTTCTGCAAGTCCTATGCTTTCCCTGCCCAGCCCCCCTGGCTGCCTCTCAGAGGATAGAGCTGAAGGCCCAGGGCCAGGACTTTGGGCCAGGACTGCAGGCTGCTAGTCCCAGCTGGGCTTGGCTTTGCTCTTTGGAGCTCCCACAGTCGGGCAGAATTTAGAAATAAAAGTTTTGAAGTGAAGTTTTGAAGTTTTGAAGCCTATATTGGGTGGGGGTGGAGGGGTTGAGAGTAAAGCTGAGAGAGACCAGTGTTGGAGCGAGAAGAGTAAATTCTTACTGAGTTAAGGGGTCTCTTCATAGTGAGTGGGGGAGTTCAGGCATAAGGAAAGCCTAGGGCTCACAGAACTGTGCTGTGATTTCCCTTTCACTTCATTTGGGAGATGTCAGAATCTCAAATTGGGCAGAACCTTCTCTTTGCTCTCACCGCTGTTGGGCCTATAAGAGCTGAGACCTGGAGGCTTCTGAGAACCACCCATTTCTCCATGAAAATCTCTAAAATGCAGTCCAGATGGGGTAGCAGGTAGAGTTCAGCTGATCCCCAGCATCGCATGTGCCTGTGATATTCTGTTATTTTTCTTTCTCTTCACTCTGTATAATTAGTGAGTCTTTTTATTTTTTAAGATAGGTTATTAAAAAAATACTTTATTTAAACGAGATACACACACACACACCCACCCACACACACACACACACACACACACACACACACACACAGAGAGAGACAACACAGAGACAGACCAGAGCATTGCTTAGCTCTGGTTTGTGGTTGTGCTGGAGGGTTGAACCTGAGCCTTTGGCATGGAAGTCTTTTGCATAATCATTTTGTGATCTCCCCGGCCCAGTAACTTTAACAAAAAATCTTGTAAGACTTGGTTGCTGGGCAGGGGTAGATAGCATTAATAGTTATGCAAAGAAACTCTCATGCCTGAGGCTCTGAAGTCCCAGGTTCAATCTCCTGCACCACCATAAGCCAGAGCTGAGCAGTGCTCTGGTAAAAAAAAAAAAAAAAAAAAAAAGAAAGAAAGACTTGGTTGCTGGGGGACAGTAGAACACAGGACTTGCATGTCTGAAGCTCTAGGTTCGATTCCCAGTGGCCCCATGGACCTGAGTGGTGCTCTGGCTTCTCTCTCTCATTTTGCTTAAATGATAACATAAATCTTGGGGGAAAAAAGATCTCAAGGTTTTTTTGGCTGGGGCCATGAAGAAGTAGTAGCATTTGAATCCTTACTTTTAGTGATGCTCATCTAGCCTTTGCTCTCTCTTTGACCCTTCCTCTCTAGTCCTCTCTGTTGGCTGAGGAAATCTGCCCTGCCCAGCCCTACCCCACACCACAGAGCCCACAAGGTAAGGGGAGCCTGATGCCTGAACCCCAGGGAGCACCATGGATCTAACGAAGATGGGCATGATCCAGCTGCAGAACCCCAGCCACCCCACGGGGCTGCTGTGCAAGGCCAACCAGATGCGGCTGGCAGGGACGCTGTGCGACGTGGTCATCATGGTGGACAGCCAGGAGTTCCACGCCCACCGGACCGTGCTGGCCTGTACCAGCAAGATGTTTGAGATCCTCTTCCACCGCAACAGCCAGCACTACACCCTAGACTTCCTGTCCCCCAAGACTTTCCAGCAGATCCTGGAGTACGCCTACACGGCCACGCTGCAGGCCAAGGCTGAGGACCTGGACGACTTGCTGTATGCAGCTGAGATCCTGGAGATCGAGTACCTGGAGGAGCAGTGCCTGAAGATCCTGGAGACCATCCAGGCCTCTGACGACAACGACGCCATGGAGGCCCCCCTGGGAGACGGCAGTGGTGGGGCTGAGGAGGAAGAGGACCGCAAGGCCCGCTACCTCAAGAACATCTTCATCTCGAAGCATTCCAGCGAGGAGAGCGGCTACGCCAGCCTGGCACCGCCCAGCTTGCCTGGGCCACTGGTGGACCAGAGCCCGTCTGTCTCCAGCTCTTTTGGCCTTGCCACCATGAGCCCCACCAAGGCTGCGGTGGACAGCCTGATGACCATCGGCCAGTCTCTCCTGCAGGGCACCCTGCAGCAGCCCGTGGGCCCAGAGGAGCCTGGCCTGGCGGGGGGCGGGCGGCACCCAGGGCTGGTGGAGGTGAAGACAGAGATGATGCAGGTGGATGAAGCACCCAACCAGGACAGCTCCGGGGCGGCCGAGCCCAGCCTCTCGGGCGGGCTGGGGGACAAGGTGGAGGAGAGGGGCAAGGAGGGGCCGGGGACACCCACCCGGGGCAGCGTGATCACCAGTGCACGGGAGCTGCACTATGCCCGAGAGGAGAATGCCGAGCAGCTGCTGGCCCCTGCTGAGACCGGCCAGGGCCCCCCTGGCCGCCTGGAGCCCCCCACACCCTCGGTTGAGAAGCCCCTGGGCGTGTACTCGGTGCTGCCCAACCACAAGGCTGAGGCGGTGCTGGGTGTGCCTACCGCCGTGAGCTCCGGTCTGCATGTGCAGCCAGCCCTGGCTGTGTCCATGGACTTCAGCAGCTACGGGGGGCTGCTGCCCCAGGGCTTCATCCAGCGGGAGCTGTTCACCAAGCTGGGCGAGCTGGCTGTGGGCATGAAGTCAGAGAGCCGGGCCCTGGGGGAGCAGTGCAGCGTGTGTGGTGTGGAGCTACCAGACAATGAGGCTGTAGAGCAGCACAGGTGAGCCGCTTGTGTGTGTGTGTGTGTGTGTGTGTGTGTGTGTGCGCGTGCGCGCGCGCACTGGGGGTTGAGGGTGCCTGAATCCCCTGTTCACTTTGCTGTCTGTAAATAATAATAATAAAAAAATTCCTATATCTTTCCAAGTTCTGGATGGGGAAGGACTTCACTTTCAGTGTGTGGAGAGGGGCCCTGGGGGATATTTTCTAAAGCCTGGAGAAGGGAAGGGCTTGCAAAATAACCCACTTGGATATCCCAGTATTGTTTTGCCATGTGCACAGCCCAGCTTCGAGCCTGGCCCCAACCCAGTGAAGGTAACGTCGGTGCTGCGGTCTCCTTCTCTGTCTTTGCCTCTCCGCCTTCTGTCTCTACCTAAAAAGAAAACAAAAACTAAAGTAGAACATGGAGAACTTACCGGCCCAGTTTTCCTTTTCTTTTCTATTCTTGTCTTTTCTTTTTCTTGGTGTTGGGGCCCCATGCATGCATTACTTCATGGTCCTGAGCTGCTTTTGCATTCGGATAGAGAGGCAGAGAGCGAGCATGCCAGAGAGGAAGACCCCCCCCCCCCATCGGTAGCACTTCCCATATAAAATGCCAAAACTTGAACCTGGGTCTACTGCCTGGCATGGCCCAGGTGCTGCTTTTTTGAAAAAAAAAAATCATTTATCTAGTAATTCACATGTGTGAGAGAAAGAGAATCAAAGCATCATTCTAGCACATACGATGGTGAGGTTTGAACTTGGGAGTCCAACTCTGTAGACTCTGTAGCCGCTGTGCCACCTCCCAGAATGCATTATTATTATTTTGGTCAGTATCAAGGCTTTCGTGGTTCTGGACTGATTTTTTTCCCCCAGTATAATAAAGGAGGGGGTGGGTGACACTAGGACACCAAAGTGTCTTCCAACATGGTAGGGGTCAGGTTCAAACTTGAGTTTGGTGCCTGTGAAAGCAAGCACACTGACCAGGTGAGCTATCCGCCCTTAGTAGACACCTTCTCTCTTTGTATTTGGCCTCTCAAGTGCTTTTTCTGCTGTTGGGCCTGCCCTCCTCTGCTCAGGGGGGATGATCAAGTGAAGGGAGAAGAAGAAGGGGGATTGTGGGTGAAGGTGAAGGTCTATTGGGCTGGGGCTAGCCAGGTTCCGGGGTTCCGGTGCCCGGGATCCCTTGCACTGGTGTCTGCACAGGGAGACTGGGAGGGGCTAGCTTCTGCCTGGCTGGGAGCAGCTGCAGTTGGGCACGTCATTCTCCGGGAACATTCATCACCCAGAACGTGGCGTCCTCCATTCCTGCAAACACGCTTAGAGGGAGCTGATTTAAATTCACAGGGGAAAGAGGGGAGTGAGCGTCAGTGTGTCAGCCTGTGGAGCCGGACTTTCATCCCATCCCTGCTCACGTTGAATTAAAGGCCACTCCAGGCTGGCGCCAGCTCCTCTCTGCCTTCTGTTGCCTTCTCTGGGAAACAAGCATCTCACGGAGCTCTTAGAGGCAGGTGTCTGGCTCAGTGCTCAGTGCTCAGTGTGTCACACAGAGTCACGTTTGAGCCTCCATGGTAGGTGAGCTGCTTTCGTGAAGGGAGCCCTTCAGACCCTTCCCCAGGGCCCCAGCGATAGTGAGGGGTAGAACTGGAACAACAGGGAGGCCTTTGTAGCAGGATATGGTCCCAGCTGCTACAGCCCAGACCTTGTGTGCCTAAGCCCCCCTGCCCCATCTTTGGTGCCACATGGACTCAAGTGGTGCATTTGCTTCTCTTTTTATCTCTCTTAAGTTACTGACAAACACTCTTGTCTCAGATGAGATAAATCTTTAAGGGGGGGGGGGTCAGGGTTCTGTGCATTGCCTGTCAGAGCTACTGAGGGTGTGGGTAGCAGGCTGCAGGCTTGCCTTTGACCTCACGTCTAGCCTAACCATCCCCTGTCCTCTTACCCTTGCTTCCTGGGTCAGAGGACAGTGTCAAATTGAGTTTTTCTCTGTCTGTCTGTCTGTCTCTCTTTTTTTTTTTTTTTAATTTTTGCTGCCAGGATTATTGCCTGCACTATGAATCCACTGCTCCTGGAGGTCATTTGTTCCATTTTTTAAAAAATTTTATTGGATATGACAGAGAAATTGAGAGGAGGAAATAGAGAGGAGAAGGAGATAGAGAAGGGGAGAGAAAGATAGACACCTGCAGACCTGCTTCACTGCGTGTGAAGCCACCCCTCTGTGGGTGGGGAGCCGGGGGCCTTGAACTGGAACCCGTGTGCCAGTCCTTGAGGTTCGTATTATATGCACTTAACCTGGTGTGCCACCTCCAGACCCCCCCCCCCACCCCAAATTGAGTTTCTCTTGTCAGTTGTGTGAGCTCTCTCCAGTTCCCTCCCCTCTTGCTTGTGGTTTTGATGATCACGAGTGATTCTGTGTATCTGCACCCCTCGCTGTTCTCCCCACTTGGGTGGGGGAGGGTCAGCTGATCACCTTACTCAGGCCGGAAGCAGCTCCGAGACTTACCTTGTGGAAAGTGCCACTAAGCTAAAAGTAGCCAATTTTTTTTTTCCCAGTGGGTGCAAAATACAACCACAATGAAGGTGTGTCTTCTTAGTTCTCCTATAGTTCGAAAATAGACCCAGGTTGTGTCTGTTTGTGCTCAGACTTTCCTACGGAGGAAACCCCCTCCCCAAACTGACCAGAGAGAGTTGTAGCATCCTCTCTGGATGTGAACTGTCTCAGTTCTGTGATGGGGAGGGGGGCCTAGTGGAAAGTAAGTTATTTTCTAGGTCTTGTTGGGTCTTGCTTTCATCTTGTTCCCTGAGAGGGTTACATAAGATAGCTTTCTCACAGGACTTGTGGGGGGAGAGGGTCCCATTCTGTGGAGCTCTGGTTCCTTTGGGGGACTCTGTTATATTCCACAAAGTATGGGTAATGAGAGCTGGGTGTTGATGTGTGTTTTTAGAGCCTTGTCTTACTACTATTATCATCATCATCATCATCATCATCATTATTTGCCTCCAAGGTTATCGCTGGGGTTTGGTGCTGGCACTACAAATCCCCTGCTCCTGGCAGCCATATTCTTTCCATTTTTATTGGATAGGACAGAGAGAAATTGAGAGAGGAGGAGGAGGTAGGGAGAGAGAAAGGTAGACACCTGCAGATATGCTTCACCGCTTGTGAAGCTCCCCCCCTGCAGGTGGGGAGCTGGGGGCTTGAACTGGGATCCTTTCACAGGTCCTTGAGCTTTGTACTATATGCGCTTAACCTGATGTGCCACCGTCTGACTCTGTTTTAAGTTATTTTCTAGATAGCAATGGAAAGGGAGGGAGAGAGGGAGTGGGGGGGGAGGGAGAGAAAGAGAGGGAGGGAGGGAGAGAGAGGCACTACAGCACTGAAGCTACCTCCAATGTGGTGGGAATTGTTCTTGAATCTGAGTCGTGCATATGGTAAAGCAGTGCACTCTTCAGGTGAGTTATTTTGCCAGCCCTATTTATTTATTTAATTATTTAATTATTATTAATATTTGATTGTCATCAGGATTAGCTGGGGTCCTGTGCTGGCATGATGAACCCACCGCTCCTGGTGGCCATCCCCCTCCCGCTTATTTTTCTTTCAACTTTATTTGATGGGACATAGAGAAATGGAGAAGGGGATGGGGCGATAGTGTGAGAGAAGGAGAGACAGCAGCAGACCTGCTTCACTACTTGTGAAGTGTCCCCCTTGCAGGTGGGGAGCAGGGTCACACACTCGGGTCCTTGTGCACGGTGACTTGTGCACTTACCAGTTGTACCACTGCCCACTCCCCTCCCTGTTTGTTTGTTTGTTTGTTTATCATTGCGGCTCTGGGTGATGAACCAAGGGCCTCATGCTTGTGCAATACTGCTCATTGGTTTTCCCAGGTCAACTTTTAAAAGACTGACTACTTAGAGGTGCGACAGGGTCCTGCCCCAGGAGCCATGGAGCCCTCTTTAGTGCTGTTCGTGGTGCTCCCAGGTGATGCTGGGAATTGAACCCTTGGCTCTTTATACTGCGCTCGCTGTGTGAGCTTTCCCTCCTGAACTAGCTCCTGACCCTTGTCTTAATCTTTTCAAAATGGGTCTGGTCATCAGGGCCTGGTGCTGAATGAATGGGGCACCACCCAGAAGCTGTGATGGCTCGTTGTGCATCACCCCCACCCGTGTGAGCTCCAGCCTGTGTTATCTGCAGCGCCGCCTTCCTGGGGCACAGCAGCTGGGCAGAGAATGCCTCATCCTTGGGAGCTTGTGATGGGAGGCACAGCCTGGGGCCCTCGGCTTCGTGCTGTGGGCCGCTGACTTGGAGAATGCTCTTGACTGTGGGAAGTTGGCTTCTGTGGCTGGAGAGCAGAGACAGGGCAGGGCTCGGGGTGGGAAGGTGTGTGTGTATGTGTGTGTGTGTGTGTGTGTGTGTGTGTGTTCCTGTTCCTGTGTCTAAATGACAGGAAGGAAGCAGTGGGGAAACACATTCCTGCATGGACCTTGACTTCAGACCAGATGCACTTTGTGGGGTTACCTTCCTCTCTTTGCCTGAGCTCCTGGGTTGAGGTGCTGTCCCTGTTTCTTGCTGCCTCCTGTTCCTCTTCACACATGGCTACTACCGTGTGGTCCAGAGGGCAAGACAACTGTCAGCAGGAGCCTGTGATGCAGGACTAGGTCGGCGGTGAACAGGGCCATAATTTTGTACTTTTCCACCTACTTACTTTTTTAAAAAAATTATTTATTATTATTTTTTTACTTTTTTTTTTTCAATTTAAAGATTTTATTAACACAAGCTAGAGAGGGATGAGAGAACCAGAGCCTCACTGTAGCACATGAGATGCCAGGGATTGAACCTGGACCTCAGGCTTCCAAGTTTAGTGCCCTGTTCACTCTACCACTGTCTGCCCCCCCCCCTTATGCTACTGGAGTCTTTGCTGGGACTCATTGTCTGTACCAACTTCACTACTCCGTGTGTGTGTGTGTGTGTGTGTGTGTGTGTGCCAATACACACACACACACACACACACACGCACACACACGCTTCATTCTTTTTCGGTAGAGGAAGAGAAAGACAGACAGAATGGGAGACACCTGTAGCACTGTTCTACCATTCATGAAGCTTCTCTTCTGCAGATGGGGACCAGGGGCTCGAACATGTGTCCTTGTGGGGGTTAATGGGTGTTCTTCCAGATGAGCTGCCACTTGGCCCCCTCTCCCTTCTCTACCTTTCCTAAATTTTTTTTTTTTTTTTTGCCTCCGGAGTTACCACTGGGGCTCGGTGCCTGCACTACAAATCCATTGCTCCTGGAGGCCGTTTTTCCCATTTTGTTGCCCTTCTTGTTGTGCTTGTTATAGTTGTTATTGTTATTGTTGTCATAGCTATTGTTGTTGGATAGGACAGAGAAGTCGAGAGAGGAGGGGAAGACAGAGAAGAGGAAATGTTACCTTTGGTGACTTTTTAGGCTTAACTTTTTTTTTTCTTTTCCTAATTTTAGAATTCGAGAGCCAGGGAGACACAGAGAAGGAGAGGGAGCATATGTGCAAGGCACTGCTCTGACATCTTTGGACTTCTCCCCTTGCTGCTCCTATGTGGTGCCAGGGCTCAGACTCAGAACCTTATGCATTTGGGGGTGGGTGGCCTATTGTTGCACCATCTTGCAGGTCCCTTATTTCGTTTTGTAAAAATATGTGTTTATTTTTGAATGTTTACTTTTTTCTTTTGAATAGAAACAGGGAAGTCAAGGGGGAAGTAGGAAAAAAAAAAAAAGAGAGACGCCTAGAGCAGTGAAGCTTCCCGCTTGCAGCTGGGCATCTGGGGCTTGAACCTGGGTCCCTGAACATGGTAACAGATGTGCCACCATTTGCAGGGCCCTGCTCCCATTGTGCTCCTGAAGCAGTAATCTTTGTTAAAAATTAGGTACCAGTAGTAGCACCTGATTTCCTTTTGGGGGAGAGAAAGGGAAGGAAAACCTGTTCAGGATGTAGGGAGGGGACATTGTTCTAGAATCCTATCACTAGGGTTCCCTCTGAGTTGATCCCAAGCTGGCTCTCATGCGGTGGGGGCGGGGGTGGGTACAGCAGGCAGGCAGAGTGACAATGAGTGAGCTGTGGCCCCTGCAGGACACAGAGATGTCAGAGCAATGTCACACCTGGTCGTGAATTGTGGGAAAGCCCTAGCAAAGGTGAAGCTTAGCTCAGCCAGCTGGGCCTACTTCACCCAGTGGATCTAGAAGGAAGTCAGAACAATCCAGAAGGCCTGAAAGATGGGACTCTCTCCTGGGTGAGTGTGTGTGTGTGTCTGTGAGGGGGACCCTACAGAGGACAGTGGCAGAGGCAGGAGGCATCTGGAGGAGTGAATGCTTCTTCAGCCTCAAGTTTCTGCTCTGGCTTTTTCTGAACGGCTCGAGCTGTTCTGCATGCACCTAGTCTGGATCTGATCTCTTTAGAGATCCCAGTTCAACTAACTGACCTGTATGTACCTTTTCTTGTTTCTTGTTTTTGTTTTTGTTTTTAAACCAGAGCACTGCTCATCTCTGGCTTCTGGTAATATAGGGGATTGAACCTGGGACTTTGGAGCCTCGGGCATGAGATTCTGTTTGCATAACCATTATGCTATCTACCCTCCACCTCACAAGTAACTTTTCATTGTGAATTGTCACCTATGAGATAAGAAAACTGGGGACAGCTCAGTTACTCCAGGTGTAAACTCAGGCCTGGGCTAGAGCCCTCAGCCTCCCTGGCTCACACAGCCTGGTCTGAAGGCGTTTCTCAATGTGACGCTGTTTAGTTGGAGTGGGGTCTGGTGTCCCAGGAACTTGTAGATCTTCTGCAGACCAGTTTAGGGGCAGGGTGGTGGCACACCTCGTTGAGTGCACATGCTACAATGTGCAAAGGACCTGGGTTGAAACCCCCGGTTCCCACCTGCAAGGGGGAAGCTTCATGGGGCTTAAGTGTTTATGTGTTTCTCTTTCTCCCTTTCTATCCCCTCTTCATCTAAATTTCTCTACTGTCTCTATAAAGTAAATACATAAGTAAATAAATACCATTTGCTACAAGGTGGACCAGTTGCAGTGTGTATCCTGCACCCTTAGATGGGAGAGGGAGAGGCACCAAGGCCTCACAGCCTCCCCCAGTGGAGCCAGGCTCTCACCCTGGGCCTGTGTATAGCAGGGCACGTGCCTTATTGCTTGGACTCTGGACTGCTTCTTGAAGGGCTTCTCAGAAATCACCAGGAATGGTCTCAGCTGCTTCCCTGGACCCGTGAGTACAACCCTTCCAGAAACTTCTGAGGGCCTTCTCCAGCATAGAGGGGCTGCATAGCTTGAATGCCTGGGGCCCGGCTGCCAGCCCTTTGCCCTAGTCTTTCTCGGGTGGCCTGCTGCTGCTGCTCTGGAGTTTTCAGAGGGTCATGAGTTGTTGACCTCGGTATAGGTCACTTTGGGGGGAAGTGAGAGGTTAGCCTGATCTCCTGGGCCTCTTTTATCACTGAGCAAGCTTGAGATGCCTCTGAGGGCAAACCCTGTCCTGCTTGCAAGAGACCAAGCTGTGGATGAGGGGCGATGGCAGCAGTTTAATTAGGCCTCTGATCCATCGCTCTACTTTCTTCCTCTCCAAAATGACTGCCTTGTAGGCTCACGGCCTCCCCGGACAGACGGGTGGACAAGCGAGTAGACAGTTGGAGTACAGGCCCATCCTCCACTCCTCCTTCCCCCGTCATTCTGAAGTCTGGAAAGCTCCGAGAGCCTAAGGGTTTGGTGTGAGTTGGCAGCCAACTCATGTAGCGGCAAAACCTGATCTGAACTGCTGTGAGGCTATATTTATCCCTCCTCCTCTGAATATTCATATGTTTGGCTGCAGAAATATTAATGTGTTTGATTACAGAGTGCGCTTCCCCAGACACCTCTGGGACTGGCAGACACTCTGGGCCCTGAGCGACGATCCTAGAATCTGAGCAGTTGGGGTCGGTGAAGCCTCCGAGGGTTTGGGTGAGGAGCTGCAGGCCATGGTCAAGCCCAGTTTCACTGACCAGGAAAAGGGGCCCTGGAGCCAGGAAGCGACTTGCCCAAAGTCACGTAGCAGAGGCGGGATGGAGTCAGGAGGCCAGCGTGCCTTCTAATTCACGGTCCTGGGTCCTCTGAGCCTCACCATATAAGAACATGGGCACTGCCGTGCTGGGTCAGTGCCATCTAACCTAGTCTGGGCTGCCAGCACCTCCCCTAACACAGCACCACTGGAGGCTCCAGCTATCTTCCTTGACGTCAATTCCTAAAGGTCAGGTGGAACCCAGCTTCCCTTCGTTGCTATTTATGGCTGTTCTGTCATTCACAGATTTACCCCAATCCTTTCTGAATCCACTGCTATTTCCAGGAAGTGTCTTTTTTCTTTCTTTCTTCCTTTTTTTTGGGGGCGGGGGAGTGAAGTTTATAACCCCCTGGACCTCTGGTCTTCTGGAGAGGTCATTGACTGTGGGGCTGGGTGGGCAGGAGGCTTTGTGGTGGGATGTCCTGCTGTCCCAGAAGCTGGGGCTCTGGACTCAGCTCCAGTTTATTGATTGATGTTTTTTTTTTTTTTTCTTTTTTTCCCTATGCCGTCATTGTTAGGCTTTTAAAGTTAAATCTTCTCTCAACCATCAGGGCCTTTGTTTGTAAAACCAGGCACTTGGTTGAGCTGTTTGAGCTGTTGACTTGTTTATAAATGTTCTTTCTTTTAAATTAAAATATTTATCACATTTATTTTGATAGAGACAGAGAACATGAGAAGGGAGGAGATGAAAGAGAGAGAGAACTGCAGCATTGCTTTACCACTTGCAAAGCTTCTCCCTGCAGGTGGGGTCCAGGATCTTGAGGCCAGGTGCTTGGGCATTGCAACATGTGTGTCCTACGGCCTGGCCCCTAAAGTTCTTCTTCTTCTTTTTTTTTTTTTTTAATTTAGAGAATATTTACCAAGGGGAGCTGGGTGGTAGCACATCAGGTTAAGTGCGCATGGTGTAAAGTGCAAGAGCCAGAGTAAGGATCCTGGTTCGAGCCCCCAGCTCCCCACCTGCAGGGGGTTGCTTCACAAGTGGTGAAGCAGATCTGCAGGTGTCTTTCTCTCCTCTTCTCTGTCTTCCCCTCCTCTCTCAATTTCTCTCTGTCCTATCCAACAACAACAGCAGCAGCTATGACGACAATAATAATAACAACTGCAATAAGTGCAACAATAAGGGCAACAAAATGGGAAAAATGGCCTCCAGGAGCAGTGGATTCTTAGTGCAAGCACTGAGCCCCAGCGATAACCCTGGAGGCAAAAAAAAAAATTACCTATTAATGATAGATGAGAGAGAACTAAGCATGCAGTGTTGGGGACCGAACTCTGGACCTCACACCTGCAAGCCCATCCATCACTCTAGTTACTGTGCTACTCCCCGGACTTAGAAGTACTCATTTCACTCTGTTTGCACCCACTTCTGTCCTGGAGTCCCTCTGGTTAGTTGGACTTTGCTGTTTGGGTCACGATTGGCAGGAAGCCAGTCCAAATTGGGGGTCAGTGTGATAGGATTCTGTCGGCTCTGACTTTGCTTTTGAACACGGGCCCTGAGTCATCTGGAACTGAGACTGAAGCCTTGGAAGTGTTGAAAATGATTTCTTTATCTCCACTGGAGGAGAGTTACTGGCTTTTTCATCTCAGTGTGAAGTTCCATTTGAACTTGCTGTCACTGTTGGATGGAGCTGCTGATTGGTATGGGGGAAGGGGAGAGAAACTTATAGATCAGGGCCTGGAGGATGGTGCATAGGGTTGAACACACCCGTTACCATGCGTAAGGACCCAGGTTTAGGTCTTCAGTCCCCAGCTGTAGGGGGGAAGCTTCCTGAGTGGTGGAGCAGTGCTACCGGCGTCTTTCTCTGTTGACCTGTCTCCTCCTTCCCTCTCAACTTTTCTTGTCTGATAACAGTAAACATTAAGAAAGAGCAAATATCAAAAATGGCCACTGAAAACAGTGGAGTCATGCATGCACTGAGCCCTAATGATAACCCTGGTGGAAAAAAAAAAAAGAAAAAAAATGAAGTTAGTTCAGTGATACTTTTTCCGTCTGCTTGTTCTGCGAAGACTACTTATGAATCTCGAAGTAATGATTGTCCCACACTGTTAAAATCAGGTTTCATCCATAACTCTTTATTTAGCTCATTCAAGAGAGAAAAGTTTCTAATCGCTTCAAATACTAATACTAAGAAGCAATTTTAAACTAAGTCCAGTGGAAAACCCAAGTGTGAGACTTCCTGAGTCTTGCTAAATGAGTACTGGCATGTGTCACTGCATTCTTTGGAAGGTTCTTGAATTTTCCCCGAAAACTAAAGGTTTCCTTCCTTCAGTTCTGTTTCAGCTGTTAGGTGAAAGCACTACCTCCCCGGCAGTGGTTTTGGTAGACAGAAAGATTCCCCAGGGCATGCCCGCCTCCCACTCTTGCCTCTGATTTGTGTCTTACCCGCAGGGAGCAAAATGAAATGTCGGAGTCGGGATTGGATCTTACCACTTGTAGCTGTGTGGCTTTGGGAATAATAACAGTACCATCACATTATTATATAATATCAACCAGGTGAACTATTGCCAGGATAACTTCAAATATAAAGCGTGAGGAACAGTGTCATGGAGCGCGTGGGGTGGGTTCCAGGTAGGCTGCTGCGATTACACTGCTGTGGCCACTGTGACGTGGGGACCCCATGTCTGTTCTGGCCCAGGTGGGTGGGCTCTGTGCTATGGAGGAGGGGCTTCTATGGAACCTCCCCTTACTTGCACCCCCCACCCCAAAGTGCTGGGTGCTTCTGAGCATAGACTCAGCAGAGGAATGCACATCAGGTTCTGTGCTAAGTATATTCTAGAAGTTGCCTATTAGCTTTTTTTTTTTTTCCTTCTTTTTCTTTTTTTGTTACCAAGGTTATCACTGACGCCTGCATGACTTCACCACTCATGGTGGCCATGTTCTCCTTTCTCTTTTTTTCTGTATTTATTTATTTATTTTTGCCTCCAGAGTTGTTGCTGGGGCTCGGTGTCTGCACTACAAATTCACTGCTCCTGGAGGCCATTTTTTTCCACTTTTGTTGCCCGTGTTGTTGTTGTTGTTATTATTATTTTTATTATTGCCATTGCTGCTGTTGTTGTTGGATAGGACAGAGAGAAATCAAGAGAAGAGGGGAAGACAGAGAGGGGGAGAGAAAGACACCTGCAGACCTGCTTCACCACTTGTGAAGTGACCCCCCTCTCTAGGTGGGGATCCGGGACCTTGAACCTGGACCTTAACGCCGGTCCTTGCGTTTCATGCCATGCGTGCTTATCTCGCTGCGCCACCACCCAGCCCTCTTTCTGTTTTGATAGAGGGTGAAAGATAGAGAGAGGGAGGGATAGAAGGAGAGATACCTGCAGCACTGCTCTACCCCTCGTGAAGCTATCCCATGCATGTGGGGGCTTAAACTTGGTTTTCACATGTGGTAACATGTGCTCTAAACATGTGCTCTATCAGTTTGCCATCAGCAGGTTTGTGGACTCCTCCCCAGTCCCCTTTATCATTGTACAACTGAACAGCCTTCCCAGCCCTCCATTTATATTTTTCTAGAGAGAAAGGCAGGAGAGACACCAGAGTACCACTCCACCATCCTGAGAGCTCTTTCTGGTGCTGTCCATGGTGCTGTCGCTCCAGCCCAGAGGCTCCCTCCGGGAAGACATGAACCATCTCCCAGTGCCAGGGTATGAGTTTGATTCCCTGCTGAGGAGAGGGACCCTGATTTGCTTAATAGTAAGGCAGTAAAGGGGGTGTCAGGGTTTGTGCCTAGGTCTTCTGACTCTGAGTCCATTGTTCTTTCTGTCTGTCTAGCTAGGGTCTCCAGCCCCTGGTGGAGCCAGAGAGGGAGTGGGAGGACAGAGAGGACCAGCCTTGTATTCCCAGCAGCTGGTGTTCAGGAGACCCATGACTACTGGCTTAGTCGTCCTCGTTTCCCCTGATGACCTGAGAGCAGGACAGCAGTAGAACTGCTTTGTGCAAAGAAGGACCCAGGCCTGTGAGGGCTGGAGCCACGGGGACCAGGAGTGTGTTCTCCTCTCCCGTCTACCTCCTGACTTGGGGAGACTGGCTCCCAGCACTTGAGGCCTTTTGTGCCTTAAAAAATAAGAATCAAAAACAGAAAAAGGGAGAGGAAAAAAAGAAACCCATTTATAAAAATAAAAATCCCATGCTGTTAATTTCGTGCCAGCATAATCAAAAGCCCCCCACCCCATTCTACTGTTTCTCCTTAAAAGCCCCAGTGTCCTTATTATGCTGGCTCAGTCTGGAAAGAACTGTGGTTGGGTTTTTGCCTATGCGAGGCTTATCTATGCAGCTGCAGGGGTGTCAGTGTGGAAACTTCAGTGGGAGCTTCACAGAATCCTGCTTCTTTCTCTGCTTCTTTCTCTGTACTTAGAGCACTTTGACACTGTCTGTAGCATTTGAATTTCCTCCCCCCCCCTTTCTCCCTCCCTCCCTTTTCTTTCTGTTTTTGATAGACAGCGAGAGACAGAACTAGGGAGAGAGAGAGAGCGAGAGACGTTTGTAGGCCTGTTCCACTGCTCATAAATACCTCCTCCCTTGTGGGTGGGAACTAGGGGCTTGAACCTGGGCACTTGCACCTGGTAGCATGCACCCTTCCAGGCATGCCATCACGCTGCCCCAGGCTCTACAGTTCTTCAGCAGGGACAGATTGTATTCAGCGGGGCAGTAGGAAGTCTTCAAGTTAGGGATAAGAAAGAACTTTCTGGAACAGTGGGTTATGACTGACCAAACTGGTATATTTGCTCAGTCACAGGGATTTTGATGGTGAGGAGCTTTTGGGCCAGCTGGGGCTGTGTGTATTTTAATATTTATTCATTCATTTATTTTTAAACTTAGAGATTGCCCTTCTTTAAAAGCATCTAGATGCCCCAGAAATAGTAAGAAAGGACATAGTTATACATGCAGCTAAGTGGCCCCAACCAGGCATGATGAGGAGACAGACCTTCCCCTCTCAGCTTGGGTCACTGTTTTTTGTTTTTGTTTTTTCTTTTTTTGGTGGAATGTCATGGGGTGAGGGGGGGAGGGCACAAAGATGACCATTAAGGAGCTTGGGTTTGGGCTTGACCTGTTGGAACCACCAGGCTCCTCTCCCTTGAAGTGAGCCCCCCAATAAAGCCAAACATATTAGACAAGGTAATGCAGTGGGGCCTCTCTTCCCTGTGGGCCGCCTACACCCATCTTGTCTTGTGACCCCAGTTGACCACGGGAGACCCAGGCACTACCATGGGCCTGGGTCTCTTAAGTGGATTAGTGGGGCATTGTGCTCTCAAAGGCAGGTTAGATGCCGCCGGTGGTGTGGGCTCTACTGCGGGGACCCCCACCCCTCTTCCCAGCAGCCCCCTCCCCGGCCCTGCGGCCCTGCTTGATTGCTTCCAGAGTTGGGGATCCGGCTTAGCAGGCTCTGGTTTCTCGCCAGTGTCCCTTATTAGTCGCACCTGGCGTCATAACCCGCTAATGGGAACCAGTGCTTGGCTCCTGCGTGGCCGGTGACAAGTCGCCCTGTCAGCTGCGCGAGGAAGTCCCCATTAGCTTTATGGCCAGGAGGACTTGTCCACCTCAGGAAATGAACTCTGCCGCGCAGGGTGCAGGGTGCTGGGGGCCACCGCCCTGACCCTGGCGGCACTGGGAAATGCCCCCCCATCCCTCTGCTTCTCGTCACTTGGGCAGAGGGCACTGCTGTGGTATGTCGCCGCGCCCTTGAACTCCTTGATTTATACGGTGAGGGCAGGCGGCTTAACCATTTCCATGCCCATATGACTGTGTGGTGATGGGGTGTTTTGAGGATCTGGGCGAGAGGAGGCCCTGGAGACGGGGTGGTCTCCAGGAAGGGTGCCTGCTTTTATTCACATTCTTGTGGGGTGCTGCATTTTTCTGGGGGTGTGGGCCAGGGGTGTGGGGGGGGGCTGGGACTGGTTGTGTACACAGTTGAACCTGGGCTTGAATTCTTCCTTCCCTGGCTTCTTAGATGCTTCTTGGCTGTGACAAGACACCATCATCTGTCCCCCCCACCCCATTTCCTGGTCCCCAACATGACATCCATAGCCTGAAGTCATTGGATGATGCTTGTGGAGTACTGATCTGGGTCAGGCTTGGGCTGTGGGCTCAGACTGATTTACTTATTTATTTGGCATCAAGGTTATTAGTGGATTTTTTTTTTTTTTTACTTATAACAGAGGTTGAGAAAGAGGGAGAGAGACAGAGAGGAGAGATACCTGCAGCACTGCTCCACCAATCTAGAAGTTTCCCCCTGTGGGTGGGGACTGGGACCATGAACCTCTGGGGGGGGGGTCCTCATCCATGGTAACCCATGGCGTGCTCTGCCAGGTGTGCCACCATCCTGCCCTGGTGTGGGTTCAGGTTCTAACATTTGAAAAGCTGAGCACATTTCTTTCTTTCTTTTCTTTTTTTTCCCTCTCTCTCATCCTTCGACAGATGTTTGAAAAACAAGAACAAAAAAAAAAAAAAGGAAAACAATAGAACGGGATAGATTTTTCGTCCCATTCCATAAAGTGAGATACATTTTCCTCTCCATCGTAGCCTAGACTCTGAAATGAAAGGCCACTTGACGTCCTCCTCCTCCTCCCCCACCTCTCCCTCCTCCCTCTGCTCCTCCTCCAGGGAGGTTTCTAAATGGGTCTCTGGCAGAGAACAGCAGTATTTGACCTCATTCTTGAGGGCAACTTTTGCCTGACTTTTGGAGAAGAGATGTTTGTGAGTTGTTTAGGCACCTGGCAGTGTTCCTTTTGCTGCTACTGTTGAGGCCACTCTTGCAAAGCCTCCCCCCCCCCCCCGCCACCTCCCATGACAGAAGGAGCAACTAACTGCACTTGAGGGGAGTAGGGGAAGTGTAATAGAGCCTGATCCCCAGGGGTCGGCCATTGGGGGTGGAGATGACCCCTCTAATCTGCCTTGCTTTCTCTGGTATTTATGGCATTGCTGACAGTTTGGGGGGGGGGAGTAAAAATCAGTTCTTAACAGAGTGAAGAAGGGGTTTGAATGCAAAGATAAAGGTGGTTAGGTGTGTTTAGGCGACTGGACTTGGGGTTCTGCAGAGTGTGTAGTTGTCAGGGCTGGCCTCTCCTCCTTTCCCTCCTCTCTGTGCAAAACCACACAGTTCTGTAAAAAGGCTGTCCTGTTCTCCCCGGGCAGGTGAACGGTGCTCAGAGGCATGGCAACAGCTTTCCTCGAGCAAGAGAAATCGTGACAATGGGCCCCTAAGTGCTAAATTCAGGATCCACTTAACATTTGTGAGGCTCCCTTCCTGCACCCGACCCCCAGCCCTCTTGGCAGGAGGGAGAAGGAGAAAGATGGTACTTAAGCCCAGGGATGCCACTGCTAAATCCAGTGACTGTTCAAACCCTCTTCCCCTCTTGAAACTGCATGTGCTCGGGGCTGAACTTATCAGCACCGCGGCCCTGTTGGCCCATGTGCCTGGCCCTTTGCCTCAATTTCCAGCACAATGGTCTGCATTGGCCGTTGGCCCTCTTCCCCCCCTCCCATCCACACCTCCACCCCCCATAATTATCTGCTGTTTTACTTTTTTGTGTGTGACAGCTCTAAGAGTGGAGTTTTTTTTTTTTTTTCCTTCTTCTTTTTTCTTGAGCTGAGGAGCTGCTAAATATTCCCCAGCAGCCAGAGAATCAAGGGTGGGGGTTGGAGCACCAGGCCGAGCCTTGGCATTGGCCTGTTGCAAAAGTGAAAAATATTTCTGTTTGCAGTTAATTTTAGTGGCAGGCCGATCATGTTAACTGGATGTAATTGCTTCCAGATATGGCCGAGGGTTTTGTGTGTTGAGATGAAGGGTCTGGTAAGTGCTTACTTCCTGTGTAAATTAGCCTGTTCCATTCAGTGTTTCATTCTGGCCAGCCTGGCTTCTGTCATTCTCTCTGCCTCTTTCCCCATCAGCCCCCTGCCTCTCAGCCTGCTGGTGTGAGAAACTGCTGCTAGCTTTGTCCCCTCCCAGAAAGAGTGTGATTTTTTTTTTTTTTTTTTTTTTTTGTCACTTGCAGCTGTTCACCTCTTGGTTCTTGGTTTGGGAGTTTGCCTGTCAGATAACGAGAAGGTTTTGCATGCAGCAAGGCAGCCCAGAAGAGCTGCTACCCTCTGTGCCTGGGCAGCTCTGCAGAACTCAGCAGCTCCCAGGGTGCGGGGGCATGGTTGATGTCTGCGAACCCAGAACTCCAGGTTCTGTGGACCTCTTCCTAGCTCACACTCTAGAGAATATCTTCTGTTTATTTTCTTGTCACCAGAGTTATTACTGGTGTCTGTACAGTGAATCACCTCTACCCCTGATGTCCATTTTTACTTTCTTTAAAATTTTTTTAAATCTTTATTTATTGGATAGAGACAGCCAGAATTCGAGAGGAAAGGGGATGATAGAGAGGGAGAGAGACATAGACATCTGCAGCACTGTTTAACTGTTGATGAAGCTTCACTGCAGCTGAGGAATGGGGATTTGAACCCTTACCTTGTACATTGAACTGAATGTACCACCACCCGGCCCCAGTAGGTCTGAAATCTTGGAGTAGAGACATAGCTGAGGTGTGGGGAAGAAACTCGGGCTCTTGGAAAGCAGTCACAGCAACCAGACCTGAAGTCTCTGCCCTTCTCTGCAAAGTAGATCTGAACCTTCCCGCCTGCCCCCCCCATCCCCACCCCAAGACAGAGAACAGGCCTCCCACAAAGCTCCTCTTCCAAGGTCCAGGGGGTTCCCAGGGTTTCAAGGCTGGAAAATGCAAAGCATTCAGATTCATGCCTTCAAATTCCAGCTCTGCCCAGTGGCCTGCCCCCATAGCGTCAGCACTATTTGCATAAGAGGTTGCTGTTTATCTTCCTGTATCAGCTCCGCCTGATAACCCCTGTGGTCTGTTTAACAATCTACATGGGCCAGATCACTTGATAAAGGCCACTTTTTCCCAATATGCAGAGATAAACTATGGGGGTCGGGGTGGGCGGGGTATGTCGGCCAGGAGGGACCAAGTGGGTGGCAGGGGCCCTCTCTGAGGTCAGGGTGCAGGTGTGTGAGGCTGCTGATGGCAGAGAGCAGGTAGCTTGTCACTCCCGACCGCTGTGTTTATCAGGCGGGTTTATCAGCTTCCTGCCCTCACCGCCTTCTCCCCTCCCGCGTGTGGACACTGACTTGAGATTCTTCTGCTCACCCAAGAGGAGCAGGGTGTGGGCAGTGTGGGCCTTTTAGGGGCCTGTCTTCCTCCTGCTTAGCCTGCCTTCCTATCCTTCCCACTGGTTGCTGGCTCAGTGACTTGTGCTGACTTCAAATTAGCTAACTGGATGTGTGGCCCTGTTCCCCTACCCTCAGAGCAGAGGGCCTGGGTGGGGACACAGTAGGGTGGAACAGAAACTTCTGACCCGTTCCCTGGTCAATAAGCTGTCCTGGAATCAAACAAAGAGGTTCAGGCTGACTGCTGGGGCTGGGGAGCCAACTGATAGCTTTGTTTTGATGGCCTTGTGGTGTTTGCACATGGCTGTAAGGGTGCTGGCAGAGCAGGGGTGAGCGCTGGGACAGGCTGCCAGGAAGTTGAACCAGCACAAAGTCCAGGAGATGCCAAGATAGTGAAATGCAGCCTAGGAATGGGGGTGGGGGTGGGGGCATATCCTCTAAGAAAGGACCTTCGTGGGGGAAGGGGAAGGGAAGGTGGTGTGTTCTAAGGACAAAGTGGAGCGATCAGGCACACATACAGGCAAACCCAGGCTCCTGGTGTACTGTGTGCCTCGAACAAGGTACTTAGTCTTTCTGAAGCCCTGGTTCCTTGAACAGTAGAACGGGAGACTAATATTCACACACTCACTCAAATTCTCTCCCCCAACCCCCTCTCATTTTCCCTCCCTAGGGAGAGAGAACCAGAGTATCATTGGCACATGTGATGCTGGGGGTTGAACCTGGGACCTCATGCTTGAGAGTCCAATGCTTTATTCACTGTACCACCTCCTCAGGCTACATTTGGGTAAGATTGGCATAAAGTGCTGGGCTCAGTGAGGGGGATCTTATAAATAGGAGCTAACAAGCTATAGAACTGACCTATGGTTTTTGACCCAGGAGAGAAGCTGTGAAAGGTATCAGTCAACTCTTGTTTGGGGGCACTGCTAAGTCTATGATAGAATTTATTGTTGTTATTATCATTATCTTCTGCTACTAGATTTTTTTTTTTGGACTGGGACATATGATTTCACTATTTCTGGTGCCCCCGCCCTTTTTAAATAAGTTAGAAGGGAGAGAGATACTGAGATAAGGAGAGACACTACAGCATGGCTCTGCTTCTTATGCAACCTCCTCTGTGAGAGCACTCCTGTGTGGTGGCTGGAAGCTCTTGAGCATGGTAAAACGTGCTCTCTACTGGCCGAGCTAGCCCCTGGTTCTTTTTTTTTTTTTTTTAATTTTTTTTATTTAAGAAAGGATTAATTAACAAAACCATAGGGTAGGAGGGGTACAACTCCACACAATTCCCACCGCCCAATCTCCATATCCCACCCCCTCCCCAGTAGCTTTCCCATTCTCTATCCCTCTGGGAGCATGGACCCAGGGTCATTGAGGGTTGCAGAAGGTAGAAGGTCTGGCTTCTGTAATTGCTTCCCCGCTGAACATGGGCGTTGACTGGTCGGTCCATACTCCCAGTCTGCCTCTCTCTTTCCCTAGTAGGGTGGGTCTCTGGGGAAGCTGAGCTCCAGGACACATTGGTGGGGTCTTCAATCCAGGGAAGCCTGGCTAGCATCCTGATGGCATCTGGAACCTGGTGACTGAAAAGAGAGTTAACATACAAAGCCAAACAAATTGTTGAGCAATCATGGACCCAAAGCTTGGAATAGTGCTAGCCCCTGGTTCTGTTAGAATTTGATTTGTTTTCGGGGGCTCGAGCCGTAGCGCAGTGGGTTAAGCGCACATGGTGCAAAGTGCAAAGACCGGCGTAAGGATCCCGGATTGAGCCCCCGGCTCCCCGCCTGCAGGGGAGTCGCTTCACAAGCAGTGAAGCAGGTCTGCAGGTGTCTTATCTTTCTCTCCCCCTCTCTGTCTTCTCCTCCCCTCTGGATTTCTATCTGTCCTGTCCAACAACAATGGCAACAATATGACAGCAACAACAACAATAATAGCAACAACAACAATGATAAACAACAAGGGCAACAAAAGGGAAAAAATGGCCTCCAGGAGCAGTGGATTCATAGTGTAGGCACCGAGCCCCAGTGATAACTAGAGACAAAAAAAAAATTATTTTGATTTATTTTCAAAATAATTACTTAGTGATTCATGAGGCAGAAAAAGGTAGAGGGAGAGAACCAGAGCATTACACCAACATATATAGTGCTCGGGCTTGAACTTGGTACCTCACACATGTGGGCTCTGTTTTCCACAACTGAGCCAGCTTCCAGGCCACCTCCATTGAGGACAGTACCAGCACCATGCCAGTAGGCAACAGCTGGAATAATGTTAGGTGGGTAGCATGAATGGTTACGGATGCAAAGGTCTAAGAAGTCTAAAAGAAGCCTCTCGGGCTTCTGTGTGGTCACCCTTAGCCTATGGTGGGCCACAGCCTTTTGTATCTTGAAACTCTTTCAGAATCTTCTCATCTGCCCACCCCACACACTCCTGCCTTAGCCTTCAGGAGGGTGGGTTTGACATTGGGAAATGGTCAAAAGCATTTGATGACAGAGCTGGTGACTCTAGTGAGTGATGACACTGGGTGGCTGGGGCCTGTCTGGGAAGAGAGGTTCTGGAAAGACCATGGAGGGAGAGCTGAGGTGTGTGTGTGTGTGTGTGTGTGTGTGTGTGTGTGTGTGTGTGTGTGTGTGTGTGTGTGTGTGTGTGTGTGTGTTGGCATTCTTCCTTTGGTGGGAGGTGGACAGAGCCCAGGGCTACAACAGCTTTCCAGCCTCTTTGGATGGAGCTGCCTCCCACTGTTCCAGCCTAGGGCTGGGTTGTCTGATTGCTGTCATGTTTCTGCATTTGTGATTTGGCCTTCTGTGAGTTGGGGCTCCCCAGAGGCACTGGTGGTGTTAAAAAAAAATCCAAACCAACATCAGGATGTTGTTTGGAGTCAGAAGGGATGGATTGTTTTCCTGACAGACTCCTGAGGAGCAGGGCCTGTGTGGCCTGAGTGAGAATCCTGACAGGATTCTTGGGAAGATTCTGCAAGGTCAGAGGAGCTCAGTGCTAAAAGCCTTGCCTGGCACCTGACACCCTGTCAGTGTGTTACCCCTCCCCCCCCCCCCTGTTCCCTAGCAGTGTCACTTGCCAGGAACACCTGGTGCCCTGGGGCTGGGAGGAGGGGAGAATGTTTGCCTTTCCTCTGAGAGTCACCTGGGTCTGGCTGTCCAGGGGTCTGTCTCTTGTCTGTCTATCTCTCTCTCCCCCCTCTATTATTTATAGTAAACATACTATATTGGGGTGTAAAGAGGAAGGATGAGTCATCCCCATTGAAACCATTGATGACATAAATAAAAGCAAAATGCTTACTCTGTTTTGCACCATCTTTGAGGCCAGGTTGTGCTAATTTGAACGCTCCCAGACTGGATCTGTGAAAGTATTATACATACAAGGGGGGTGGGGCGGTTTGAGGTTGAACTCACGGGAAGTAATTTATTGGAAATCCATTTTGGTAGCTATGTGTCCTCCCTTTCATGGACTTCAGAGCTGAATGCAGGTCGGCCTTGCCACACTGCCTGATGTGGGGAGGTGTGTGTGTGTGTGTGTGTGTGTGTGTGTGTGTGTGTGTGTGTGGTGCTGGCCTAGCCACTAACTCAGGCTGGCTTACTTGGTTTTCAAGGCAGTGTGTCTGAGCGCCCCCCACCTTCTGCCTTCTTATGGCCACCTGTTGAAGAAGGCATTGAAAGTCCCTGCTGACTTTGCCGGTGTAAGTTCTCAAGGGGACCAATGACTCCAGACTGTCATATCCTTAAAATCGCTCACTTGTCTCCATGTGCTCACTTAGGGCAGGCCAAGTGGTGGCGAGCCATAGAGGCCCTGTGATTTGCCCCAAGCCACTCAGGAAGCTAGGAGCAAAGCCAGGAGTAAGAATGCCTGTCTCTTATTTCCAACTGATTTTTTTAAAGCATATTTATTTATTTATTTATGCCTCCAAGACTATCACTGGGGCTCGGTGCCTGCACTACAAATCTACTGTTCCTGGCTGTTGTTGTTGTTGGATAGGACAGAGAGAAATTGAGAGAGGAGAGGAAGACAGAGTGGGGAGAGAAAGACATCTGCAGGGGGCCAGACGGTAATGCAGTAGGTTAAGCATACATGGTGCAAAGTGCAAGGATCAGCTTAAATATCCCAGTTTGAGCCCCCAGCTCCCCACTTGCAGGGGGGTCGCTTTACAAGCAGTGAAGGAGGTCTGCAGGTGTCTGTCTTTCTCGCCCCCTCTCTGTCTTCCCCTCCTTTCTTGATTTGTCTCTGTCCTATCCAACAAGAATAGCAAAGGCAACAATAACAGTAACAACAAGGGCAACAAAATGGGAAAAATGGCCTCCAGGAGCAGTGGATTCATAGTGCAGGCACCGAGCCCCAGCAATAACCTTGGAGGCAAAAAACTGATTTTGTTTATTTGGGGAGGGGAGTACTGGGTATACATGCTCAGGCCTCAGGCCTACAACTCCTGCACTCTACCTTTCAAGACTGAATGTGTGACCCCTTTGGTAGAAAGCAGTGCACCTCTGAATCCCCCTATGTGAAACGCTTCTGAGTACCTGCCAGCACCATCCCCTCACACATAGCAGTGCCAACACACACACCGTAAGGATCTCAACTGCTCTGCGCAAAGCACGCCCTCTCCATCGGCAAGCGCCAAGTCTGACTGTCTCTCAGCTCAAAGCCCGGAGCAGAGCAGACTGTGCAAATCTAGAGGACTCAAGATAGACACCGCTTGTGAAGTGACTCCCCTTACAGCTGGGGAATCGGGATCCTTATGCCAGTCATTGTGCTGGTCCGTGCACTTTGTGCCTTGCACGGCGCTTAAGCCACTGTGTACTGCCTGGCCACCAATTTTTTTTTATTGTTGTAGCTATTGTTGTTATTGATGTTGTCATTGTTGGATAGGACAGAGAAAAATGGAGAGTGGAGGGGAAGACAGAGAGGGGGGAGAGAAAGACAGACACCTGCAGACCTGCTTCACGGCCTGTGAAGTGACTCCCCTGCAGGTGGGGAGCCGGGAACTCGAACCAGGATCCTTACACTGGTCCTTGCGCTTTGCGCCACGTGCGCCTAACCTGCTGTGCTACTGCAGACTCCCAAGAACCCAATTATTATTTTTTTGCTTCCAGGATTATCACTGGGGCTCAGTGCCTGCATGAGGAATTTAGTTTTCCCTTCCAGTGGGCATTTTTCCATTTTCTTTATCTTCTTTAGTTGATAGGATAGAAAGAAATTGAGAGAAGACACAGACACACACACACACACACACACACAGACACACACACACACAGACACACACACCTGTAGCACTGCTCCACCACTTCTGAAGCTTGCCCCCTGCAAATGGGGACTGGAGGCTTGAGCCTAGATGCTTGCACATCGTAATGTGTACTCAACTGGCTAGGCCACCACCTGGCCCCAGAATCAATGCCTAAGAAACACTGAGCATTTCTTGAATGCTGGGCCCTGGGAAATCTGTGATGAGGAGGAGCCATGGAGCCTCTGTGAGGCTTTCTGAAAGGAGGAGCAAGGTGCCCAGCCTGTAGCTGTATGGAAACAGGAGAAGAACCAAGACTTGGCTGGTGTGCTCAGTGCCAGGATTTTGGAAGCAGTGGCCTCACTGGGCTAGAACGAGGTTGGTTTAATGCTGAAATGGAAGTTCGGCTGTGCCAGGCCCAGGAGGGGGAGGAGCCGGCCTGGATGGAACGGTCGTGCTACTGCTTGCAAACCCTGTGATCCTTGCCCCGTGCCTACAGTGACACGAGAGGTGGTTTTGCATCCCTAAGCAAGTCCTGAGCATGGCAGAGGATGTGATGAATGCCTCCTGCAGTGCCTGAAGCAAGCTGTGCCCTGGAGAAATGCAACTGCTGTCAGTTGGTCTTTTCCCACTTGACTTGGGAGCAGTCTGGAGCCTTGGAAGGTGTTTGAGAAGGAGCGTGGCAGTCAGAGCTCTCGCCTTTGATACTTCATCCTCTGAGCTTGGATTCAGCTGTTGCCTGTTCCTCGTTTCCACCCAGGAGTCACTCTGGGGCTGGAGAGGTGGCTCAGCAGTAAAGTGCATACCTGCATACGTGAGGTCCAGGGTTCAATCTCTGGCGTGGCATAAGATAGAGCGATGCTCAGGTCTCACTCATAAAAAAAAAAAGAAATTCCCCACCTGCAGGAGGAAAGCTTTGTGAGTGGTGAAGTGGGGCTGCAGGTGTCTTTCTGTCTCTTTTCCTCTCTGTCTCCCCCTCCCTCTCAATTTCTGACTTTATCTATTCCAATAATTAAATAAAGATAATACAAAAATAAAAATAAAAAACATTGAGGGGGTCTGGCAGTAGCGCAGCAGGTTAAGCGCACGTGGTGCAAAGCACAAGGACCGGCGGAAGGATCCCAGTTTGAGCCCCTGGCTCCCCACCTGCAGGGGAGTCGCTTCACAGGCAGTGAAGCAGGTCTACAGGTGTCTATCTTTCTCTCCCCCTCTCTGTCTTCCCCTCCTCTCTCCATTTCTCTCTGTCCTATCCAACAACAAACGACATCAACATCAACAATAACAATGATAACCACAACAAGGCTACAATAACAAGGGCAACAAAAGGGGAAAAAAAATGGCCTCCAGGAGCAGTGGATTCATGGTGGGCACTGAGCCCCAGCAATAACCCCAGAGGCAAAAAAAAATAGGGGATGTGGGATTGAGGGAGATAACACAATGGTTTTGCAAAATGACTGTCGTGCATAAGGCTCCAAAGTCTCAGCTTCAACTCCCTGCACTATCATGAGTGAGAGCTGAGCAGTGCTGTGGTAAAATAGACCCATATGAGGGTGTGGGTAGTGGCGTGCACAGTAGAGCACACAAGTTAACCATGTGCTAGGAGCCATGTGCAAGCTGCAGATCCCCACCTGCGGGGAAAGCTTCATGAGTGGTAAAGCAGTGCTACATTTCTCTCTCTCTCTCTTGCTTTCGAATCCCCCTTCCCTCTCAATTCCTGTCTGTCTGATTCAGTAAAAGAAAGAAAAGAGAAAAAGAAATAAAAGGAACTTTGGGTATGTGTGATCAGCAGCCCCTCTTCCTTCATCTGGCACCCTGCATGTGATGGAGAGGGGGTAGAACGCACCAGATGACTCTCACTGTTGCCTCCTGTCCATGGGTCGGGGGGGGGGGGCTTGCAAGCCACCGGAGCAGAGGAAGTGACACACAGTGGGCAGCAGCGGGCTGTTAGCCGTGGCTGTCTCTGTTAGTAGCAGCCTGGCCACCAGGTTAACCGTCCAGCCATGTCCTGATAGCTGCAGGGCGCCCGCTATCTCCCAGCCGGCTGCCCGCTGTGGTTGTAGCACTACGCAATGCCTTCAAACCCACGGTGGCCCAGGGAGATAAGGCCACGTTGTGTAACCAGGGGCCGGGGCTGTTTGCCGCGGTGGCTCCTGGCCCCTGGGTAACTGCTAACCTCAACGGAGGAGCAGAGGGCCCTGGCTTGGAAAGGCCGTTCGGGGCCCCTCGCCGGCTCCACTGATGCCTTTTTGTGGTTGGATAAAGGAAGCTCGTGTAGGCCGCCCCCAGCAGACTGGGGGGGGGGGGTGCTTGGGTGATAGCTGTTTGCTTTGTTGTGTTTTTCTTCTTTCTTGGCCTTTCTGGAAAAGAAAAAAATAAACAGGCTAGGGGGAGGGTGAGCTGAAAGGGAACAGTTTTGCTTGTCGCCTGTGCCCTTCATCCCAAATGATTTGAAGCAGTTCCTAAAAGCTGGGGAAAGTTCAGCAGGATCTTGAGATCTTCTCCACCTTCCTTTGACACCTCCCTCCCACCCCGGTCCCCTGAGTTGCCTGAATCAGGCTGAATTGGTTTGGGGGGGGGGGGCTTGTTCTGACAACATTGAGGCCATGCTAATGGCTGGGTCCAGGGAGCCTTGGTTGAATATCTCAAGTTCTCTTGCTTTGCTCTTTTTTTTTTTTTTTTTTCTTCCCAATCTAGATGGGGAAAAATGGAGAGGGAAGGAGGGAGGGTAGGTGGGAGAAAGGGAGAGAGGGCCTATAACCGGGTCTTGCGTATGATAATGTGTGCTCAGCTTGATGTGCCACTCAGCCCCGTGTCTAAGGCTCTGCCTGTCTTCTTCCTTTCTTCCGTCTTTCCCGGCCATCTGCTACCTTCTGAAGATGCCTAGGTGAGCCAGAGTGCTGTGCCCTCCACCCTCTAAAGAGATGGGCCCCAGGTTTCTGGAGTGGCCTGTTCTTTCATGATGAACAGTGGCTGGGAGGGACTTCTAGGGCAGCCTCCAGTCGATGCTACACTTCCCCGAGCTGCCTATTCCATTTCCAGAGAGTTCCTTTATTTATTTATTTATTTTTCCCTTTTGTTGCCCTTGTTGTTTAACATTGTTGTGGTTATTGATGCCATTGTTGTTGGATAGGACAGAGAGAAATGGAGAGAGGAGGGGAAGACAGAGGGGGAGAGAAAGATAGACACCTGCAGACCTGCTTTACTGCCTGTGAAGCGACTCCCCTGCAGGTGGGGAGCCGGGGGCTCGAACCGGGATCCTTACGCTGGTCCTTGTGCTTTGCGCCACGTGCGCTTAACCCACTGCGCCACCGCCCGACTCCCCTTCCAGAGACTTCTTAACGCAACCCACCCTCCTCTGCAGAGTCACGGAGACTCAGTCACTGAGCCCCCTGCCCAGCTTCCAGGTTTGTGAATATTATTTCCCCATGTGCTCCGATCGATCACAGTGTGGTGATTAACAGCAGTGACGTGGGGTGGGGGTGGTGGTGGTGAAGCAGTCTGGAGAAGAGGCAGACTTACCTCCTCTGTGAAAGACATGGTGCTCCCGAGTGACTCTCTCCCATCATTTCTGCAGGATACACTTGGGGGCGGGGGTGGGGGTGGGGTGGGTTCATTTTTCTTGGCTGTGTGATTACTCCCAGAGACTACATACAGATTTGGAGCAGGACAGGAAGCAGGAGGGGTGGTGGCGGCAAGAATTGAGGCATAAGAGACGGCCTGTCTTTGAACATCAACAGCTGGTGGAGAGGGTCGTTTGTAGGCTGGGGCTCTCTCTTTCTGCCCACTGCGGAGGTCTGGCCCGGGGATGGGCCAGGGAAGGAAGGCGGTGATGGAGAAGATTCTGGAGGCAGTGGTTTATATTGATTGGAGCTTATCTGGCCCCTTTAGCCAGAGGCTGCTCTTCCCTCAAAGTGTCTAACTAGCTGTAACCGAAGGCAGTGGAGGAATGTTTATCATCTACTCCTTTGCATTTGTTAGGCCCAGGGAATTTATTATTAGAGGGACAGGAGGAGAGAGGGGGGGGCTGTGGAACCGACATAGAGGTCTGTGGCCAGGCTGTGTGAGTCCAGGTGGTGTCCAAGGAGCCTGGTGAGAGGTGGGTTGTATAGAAAGGAGGCACTGAGGTCAGATCTGGGAGTGACACCTCAGAGCCCTATGCTGTTCAGGCAGGCTCACTGGCCCTTCTCAGAAGAGGATCCCCCAAAATCTGAGGGGCAGGTATCAGTGTCCTGGACTATCTGGGTTTAAGAGAGAGATTAATAAGGGGGCGGGCAGTGGTGTACCCGGTTAAGCACCCATAGTACTACGTGCAAGGAGCCATCAGAGTTTGAGCCCCTGGCTTGCTACCTGCAGGGAGATACTTCACAAGCATGGAAGCAGGTCTGCTGGTCTTTCTCTCTCCCTCTCTCTCTCCCTCTCTTCCCTGCATCTTCCCCTCCTCTCTCAGTATCTCTCTGTCTCTATCCAATAAAATGGAAAAAATGGCCTGCCAGGAGCAGAGGATTCATAATGCTAGTACTGAGCCCCAGTGATAGCTCGGGGGGTGGGGAGGGAGAGAGAGAGAAAAAAAAAACTAGAGCAGTGCTCAGCTCTGACATGAGGTGGCTTCAGGGATTGAACCTGAAGCCTCTAGGACCTCAGTCATGCAAGTCCGTGTTCTGACAGGCTGAGCTATCTCCATAGCCCATCATCTATGAGTTTGAACCAGCATGTTTAAGGGTCTCACTCAGGTTTTTCCATCCCAGCCCAGGACACACACGCATACCTCAAACCAAAGGCAACTGGATTTATCTCCATGCTGAGGACCCTAGTGCCTTCTCTCCAGTTCTAGCTGTTCTAGTCCCTTTAAACAGTGACTGTTGAGAGTCTGTAAAATAGCTCACTTGAATAATGTGCATGACCCAGGTTCGAGCATGGCCCCCATCACGTTGGAGGAAATTTGAGTGCTGTGGAGTCTTTCACTCCTTCTCTAGCTGACTCTTTGTCTCTGTCGAAGAAGAAGAAGAAGAAGAAAAATAGATCATAAAGACTCACTAATGGATTGACACCTGTAGTTTGAAGACACACCCCAGAACAGCAAGGACTTAGCCATGGGTTTCCATTCAGAAAGCATCTACCGGGGCCGGGCAGTGGCACACCTTGCTGACTGTACACATCCCATGCTTTGGGACTTGAGTTTGAGCCCCTGTCCCCACCTGCAGGGGAGAAACTTCATAAGTAGTGAAGCCGGTCTGTAGGTGTCTTCTCTTTCTCTCTCCTTCTCTATCTCTATCTCTCTCTCTCCTCTGAATTTCTGTCTGTCCTATCCAATAAAAGAAAGAAGGAAAAAAATAACAGGCATCTCCTGAGTCCCTGCTGTGTTCTAGGGTTGCGGAGATGTGCACACATTCCCTTGAGCTCATAGTAAGTGACATGGGGAATAGCTCAGTGGGTAGAGTGTAGGACTTGCATGCTAAGGTCCTATGCCTCACTGAGCAGTGCTTTGGCTTTTGTTTTGATCTTGTCCCTCCTCTAACAAAGTAAATCCTAAAAAAGTGTCTTAGCGAAACAGAGATGACATGTATAATTACATAGAACACACATGTATGTTTCTGAGTGCCTGTGTATCAGACTCAGCTATCATGTAAGAGGTATTTGGAGAACACAGGAATGGAAGCGAATACTTCTGGTTGAAACCTCAGGAGGGCTTCATGGAGGAGGTAGCATCTGGCCAGTCCATGGACAATGCCTAGGCTTAGATGAGGGGAGCTGAGAGCTGCTATTTCTGGCTAGAAGTGAGCAGGATTATAAGTGTCTGCATGTGGTGGGGGGGCCCAGACCCAGGGCTAGGTGTGAGGTTGACAGGAATGTAGCACATGATGTAGATTGGGGGTGGAAGTGCACCACTCTGGGTGTTTGCACCCCTCGGTTGGCCAGGATTGAATAGCCACCTGCGGAAGAAGATGGAGCAGGATTTTGGGGGAGGGTTGGGGGGGCAAGCAGTCACTCAGAATCCTCAGCCTGAGGTTGTCATCAGCTATCTTTGAGTATTTGGGGTGTCAGGAAACTCTGGGGACAGCACAGCTTGGTTTTCTGAAAGTCTCCCCTAGCCCGACTCCTACCCACAGCCCCCACCCTGTTTTGAGGGGAGGGTGAGCTTCCCTGCAGAGCCCACTGCCCTGAGCACTGTGTGGGGACATTAGACTTGGTGTACCTGCACCCCACCCTGGAGACGTTGGGTCCCTTCCGGAAGGGTAGGGTTTGGGCCTTTGAGCACTCACACGCACACACTGTTTCTCGCTGTAGCTTCCCTGGCCTGCTTAGGGCTTAGCATTGGGGACGTGCGGTCACCTCAGGGCACTGGGCCTTCCTGTAGCTCCGT
Organism: Erinaceus europaeus; assembly: GCF_950295315.1. Taxonomy (NCBI): domain Eukaryota; kingdom Metazoa; phylum Chordata; class Mammalia; order Eulipotyphla; family Erinaceidae; genus Erinaceus; species Erinaceus europaeus. The sequence goes on along the minus strand of NC_080181.1, from coordinate 19,159,690 downwards.
GCCGTGCGCCACCCCACCCTCTAACTCTGCCACTTTCCCAGCAAGCCATTGTGAGGAGCTTCTGTGAGGTGGGCGCATGGGTTTATCCACCCTTTTCCCCTGCACTCCCTGGCTCTTGTCTGAGTGCACAAGCACGAGTCACTCACTTAGCAGCTACTGCATACTAAGCACTTGATGTGCATGGATACATGAGGTGGGTACAAGTGAGAAGGCTTCCATCCTGGTTGCCTTTTTTTTTTTTTTTTTTTTGCCACCCGGGTTTACACTGGGACTTCGCCTGTATGATTCCAGTGGTCTCAGTGAACTTGCGGGCAAACGCTAGAAGAAGTGAACTTGCGAAGCTTCCTCTGTGCAGTTGTTCCCAGGTGGGGACCAGGAATTCAATCCCATTTCCTCACTGTGGTAAAGTGAGTACTTTAGTAGGGGGACTATCTCCCATCTCCCTCAAACTTGATTTAAAAGAAATAGATTGGTTTACATGATTGAAAGATGTCAGGAATATAGTTTCATGCGGACATACTTATTTGGTAGATACAGAGAAATTGAGAGGAAGGTAGAGATAGAGACACATGGGGGGCTGGGCAGAGGCGTGGCGAGTTAAGTGCCCATGGTGCAAAGTGCAAGGACCAGTGTAAGGATCTCGGTTCAAGCACCCAGCTCCCTACCTGCAGGGGGGGGGGGTCACTTTGCAAGCATTGAAGTGGGTCTTTCCTCCATCTTTCCCATATCTCTTGATTTCTCTCTGTCCTATCTAACAACAACAACAGCTATAACAACAATAACAACCACAACAAGGGCAACAAAATGGGAAAAATGGCTTCCAGGAGCAGTGGATTCATAGTGCTGGCACCAAGCCCCAGTGACAACCCTGGAGGCTGAGAGAGACAGAGACCTGCAGTGCTGCTTCACTGCTTCTGAAGCTTCCCCCCTAAAGGTAGGGAAGGGGACTTGAACCCAGGTCCTTGTGCATGTTAACTGGTTTGCTCAACCAGGTGTACGATGGCTCAGTCCCGTCATAAGTATGTTTGTGGGTGAATCTGAAACTCACTACACCCACCAACCGAAGTTCCTGTGCCATCACCCCAGATTGCTTCTAGTTTGGACCCTGGGGTCACTTGTACTGGAAGCTCCTCTGTCCTCTGCCATCTGGGCTCCAGTAGCCTGACCATTGGCAACTGTCCTTTCAGAGTGCACCTGGGACCTTGGAGCTCCCGAAAGCCATGCACCTGCCTGGACTCAGGTATTGCCCCTAGCTTCCCTGCGTTTCCGGCAGCTTTCTCCCAAGAGGCAGTGTAGCCCACAGGGGGAGCGCTACAGGCTCAGGATCCAGGTTTGAATCCCAAACTGAACCCTGTTTGGGCAGTGAACACACTGGCCTCCTGATCAGTTGGTTCCTTCTCTTCCAGGGGAGATGTCTGTGCTTATTGTCAAACCCTGTCCCGTTAGGTCTTCCCTACACAGAGGATTCTGCCTTCCCTCTGCTCCATCTCCATTCTCCGTCTCGGCATTCTCTTGGGTTCCACCGTCACTTCTCCCTGAGTGAGAAGCTCTTGGCTTCTGTCTTTTCTGTGCCCCCATCCTCCTTCCCTGCTGTGTGTGGGTCACACCAGAGCCAGTGGCCCCACTGTGGGCTTGCCAGAGTGCTGCTCACTCCCTGCAGGGCCCCGATCCTGTGACAGCCATGAGCTGGCTTGCAGATAGGAGCTTGGGCTGTTTCTCCTCTGTCCTCTCCCAGAGACCTGGCCGGTGACCCCAGAAGTGTGAACATTCTGGGCATGTCATCAGCACTCCATTCGGAGGTGTGGGGCCCTATCTCTGATGGGGCCCTCCAGGAGGGTGGGCAGCCAGGCCTAGGGCAGGAAGTGGCTGATTGTGGGGCACTCGCTCACTATGGAGAATGTCAAAGAGTGTCCCCTTCAATCTGGATGGGGTTGCAGGCCACTGAATAGCTGAATTTCTGATGTCAGACGAGAAGAAGCTGTTCTCATGCCTGGCTTATGGATGAGTGATGTAGGCCATACTGACAGAGCCTCTTCCTGGCCATTTTGGGGGGAGGTGCCATGTATTCTTCTCAGTTGGGCATATGGCTGGGGGGAGACACATTCCCTCCTTGTCCCTGAGGTTCCGGAGCCTGAGAAGAGCAGGAACACAGCCCTTGCTTCACTTCCAGGAGCCCAAGTCTGGGAGAATGATGATGGGAAGGTAGCCTGGTGACCTTGTGAGCCTCTTGAGTGCAGGCCTTGCCTGATTAATCTGGGTGGCTGCTGGTGACATGAGAAGCACAGGAGGAATGCCTGGTCCAGCCATAGAGCTCCTGGTTCCACAAGCTGTGGGTGGTGAGAGTTTGGGCAGGCCTGTTGTGGCGAGAGCATTCTAATCCAAGGCTCAGAGATAGGCCTGTTGTTGGTCCCTCCATCCTGGGAAACTCAGTTTCAGACTTCAGAAACACCTCTCCTTCTCTCTTATCTGCTGTGTAGGCAGGCTTTGGGCTGTCGGGGAGGGAGTTTGAGACCTACTTTTGCCTTTTGGGGCAGGGTCGTGGGTGTATCCTGCCAGGGTCCCCTGCTTTCTCAGAAGATACTCAGATCCCTGCCAACCTCTCCTGTGGTTTCTCCTTATTTCCTTGAAGCCTCTGACCTGTGGACAGTTGAAGAAAGAGGTACTTGGCCCTGGGGTTTCTGCTATTGTTTTTCTCCTCCAAGTCCCAGAGTTTATCCTCTCCACCGCCCAGGGTGACTCTGGCAGAAGTCCCGGCAGGTGTACCAGGCAGGTTAAGCACCCTGCACCCTATATCCAGTGAGGACTTTGACTCTGGTCAGAATTATAAGACCAAGGCTCTGGTTTGATAAGCTCTGATTTATCTCTCTCTCTCTCTTTCTCTCTGGCTCATATATCCCTTTCTTCTCCTACATAATAAATAAAATAAATCTCTGAAAAAGGAACCTGATGTTAAAGGGCTTTGTCTGTAGCCTCCTGTCTCTCCCGGCCACTCCCTAGAACCTGAGCAAATCGCTGGCAGAAGTGAGCACGAGTGGCTTGGGCTGTGTGTGCCAGCTTTTGGGGGAGGGATGTCAGAGCGGATGGAGGCCAGGCCTACGTTTGCTCTGTCTGTGTGGGTGCGTGCACTTGCTGGCTCTGTGCTTCCTTGTAACCTCTCTGCCCCCTCTTCCCTTCCTTGTATGCTCTTTTCATGCCTGCCTGTGCCGTGGCTCCTCTGGGCTCCTCCAGCGCTGGGACGGTGTCCTGTGCTGAGCCCCTGGAAGCAGCCAGCCCACTGTCGTCCTCCTTGTTTCTTTTTTTTTATTATTATTTTTTAATTTATAAAAAGGAAACATTGACAAAACCATAGGATAAGAGGGGTACAGCTTCGCACAGTTCCCACCACCAGAACTTTGTATCCCATCCCCTCCCCTGATAGCTTTCCGATTCTTTTTTTTAATCCTTTTTTTTTAAATTTATTTTTTATTTAAGAAAGGATAAATTAACACCTCCTTGTTTCTGTCGGGTTGGCTGGACAAAAGGAACAAAACCAGATGGCTTCCCCACCTCCTCTCCTAAGCTGGTCAGGTTGTAGTATTCTGGGATGATTCTCCTGCATCCATCCACTTCTGCTCCCCTCCCTTTTCCCCCTCAATTAAATTAAATTAAATTAATTTATTTATTCTTAACTGACACCAGGGTTATCTCTGGGATTTGGCGTCAGCAGTATGAATCCACTGTTCCTAGCAGCCATTAGATAGGACAGAGAGAAATTGATGTGGCGGGGACGGAGAGAGAGGGAGAAAGGGAGACACCTGCAGACCTGCTTCGCCACTTGTGAACCCAGAACTTGTGTGTGTTTAACTGAGTGTGCCACCGCTCTCCTGCTCTCCTCCTTTCCCTTAAAAAAAAACTATACATCCAGTATTTTCTTTTCTTAATTTTTGTGGTGCTACACAAGTTTGATGTCATCATTCTGCTGTTGTTTTTTTTGTTTGTTGTTGTTGTTTTCCATTCAGACAGAGACAGGGTGGGAGAAACACCCAAGCTTCTTCCAATACCAAAGCACCTCTCACACAGTCCTGGGGCCTCGAACCTGGCCACACACCACATGATAGGACAACACGCCTACCTCAGTGAGCTATCTGTCCCCCCACCACTACCCCCCAATTGAGCTGGAACAGACTGTGACAGAGTGTTGGCTGAAGATGTGCCTTGTGATGCTTCCCTGTATGTGGGAATTGGGAAGTCAGCTAACAAACACCTGGTCACAGAGTGTTTTTCTCTTGCTGAGAACAGGGTTCAAATCTCTGTTCCCTACAGACATTTAAGCAGCCCCCCCACCCCCGCCCACCCCATGCTTCAGAGTCAGTTGGGACTGACCAGGCCCATAGCCCTGTCTTCACTCATACCTCCAAACCAGTGGGACACACCTCCTTTTGTCCTCCTGTCTGGAGGGCCTTGTGCGGCCTAGCTGACCAGCAGCCCTTTGGGGAGAGAGTCTCAGGGGCTGGGGCCATGGGGGCAGGCCGGCCGGGTCCTTTTTATTTGCAGTGCTCTCTTTCAGGGCCCCAGAGAAACGGGAGCCCCGTGAAAGGGCACTGTGTTTGTGCATTCAGGCCTTCCAGGGCGGGTCACAAAGGCTGGGGGCGTCCGGAGCCCTGAAGGGGCTTTTTGTCACTGGCCGTTTGGCCTGGTTTGGCCTGGGGTGGAAGAGAGGGCGCTCCTTGGAGCTAGTTCTGTGTGAGGTCAGGAAGGGGAGTGGGGGTCAGGGCCCTCATCCTCCCCCTCCCCCACTTTCTCCTTACAGGAGCTCTGCTTGGGGGCAAAGAGGAGAGGTTGCCCAACCTCCTCCCTTCCCCCCTCCTCCCCTCCCCTTGTTCTTAGAGCTTCCGGTTCCACATGTGTGTCTCTGAGCCTTGCTTAGCCCATCTCAAAAATGGGTGTGTGACACAAGGGTTAGGGTAGGTGGTGTTCAGTGTTGGCTTGTGCAGGGCTCCTTCTTTCCTTCTTTTCCAGCTGACCAGGAAGCCCCCTCCCCCTGATCCGCTTGTGGGAGGGTGACCTTATGCAGTGGCCCAGGGCTGCCTTCCACCATTCTCTGTTGGGGTTCTTTGTCCTTGACCTCACTGGTCTGCATTAGAAGTTTTGTAGGGAGGGGACCCAATGGTGGTGCACATGTTACCCTGAACAAGGACCCCGGTTCAAGCCCCCAGGCCCCACCTGCAGGGGGTAGCTTCGCAAGCAATGAAGCGGTGCTACAGAAATCTATTTCCCTCTCTATCTTCCATTCTCCACCTCTGTCCTATTATGGAAAAACGTGGTGGGGGGCGGGGAGAAAGAAGAGTTTTTAGGGAAACGGAGATTTCTAGAAGACTATTCAAAAGATGAAAGTTTAAGATCTTAGAACGTTTGAAAGCACCCAGATGCCAACCACACCACACCCCAGATTGCCCTCTGAGAGGAGATGAAAGCCCCACACCTGCTCTGTGTCAGTAGTCTTCTTTTCTCTCTTCTCCTGCTGGGGCATTTTGTGCCTGTGTGATTCTACCAATCCTGATGGACGCCCCCCCCCCCCCCCCCCGCCCCGGATCAGTAGAAAATAGAGGGAGAGTCAAGAGACTGCAGCATTGCTCTCTACCCACCACTCAAGAACCTTTCTCTGTGCCCAGTGCTCCCATGCAGTGGCCCATGGCTCAAACCCAGATGTTCATGCATGGTCAAATGTGTACCTCTACCCTGTAAGCTATCGCTTGTCCCCGGTGGTGGTCATTTCTGGTACTCCCAGCCATGGACTCTGGTGCTGGTCCCTGATTCCCAGTACCGTGTCCCAGTGGATACACCTTGAAGCAGACACCAGGGCTACGGCTCAGTGACACAGAACGACAAGAGTCCAGCCCCACTAGGGAGCTTGTAGAAGCCCAGGGTGTTTGGCGCGGCAGGACATGAACATCTCATGGAGGGGGGTTGCTGTCCCCCAGCCTGAAAGAGAGTTCAGTCATCCTCCCAGCATTTGGGTCTGGCAACACTTACCATGGCTGCTCCTCAGGGGGACCCCCCCCTCTTGTTCCTGCCCAGTTTCTGCAGAGGAGGCTAACAGACAGTGGGGCAGGAGAAAGGGGGAAGGAACCTGAGAGGAGGAGCAGAGCCGGTGGCCAGAATAAGACCAATAGAGCACTGGCTTGACAGGTAGTAAGAGCTGCAGACCCTCAGCTCCCCCCACCCACCCACCCACCCATTCAGCTGGAAGCAGATCCTAGAACACAGCTGGAAAGCCATGTGGAGGGCCTGGTTTCTCTCAAGAGCTGACACGTATGAAAGATCTTTTCTGCCTCTTTACCCGTTTGTTTTCCGAGTGGTTTTTAGAGAGAGCATTGCTCAGTTTCCTTGGGCCAGTGGATTCCTTACAAGGTCTGGTGCTGGTCACTTACAGACCTTCGAGCCTTTTTTTTTTTTTTTTTCCTTTCTGTGTTCATGTGTTTGGAACAGTGATGATGTCACTGACGCAGATTGTAAACCCTTCTTTGGTTAAGCTCCTCATATAGACCTTTAAAGGTGTGTGTGTGTGTGTGTGTGTGTGTGTGCGTGTGCGTGTGCGTGTGCGTGTGTGTGTGTGTGTATTTGGACTTTTCTCCTTTTTGTGTGTGGATCAGAGAATGAAAGAGCAGTGCACTGAACCTTCCTTTAATGCTGTGGGGGCTGGGCTCCAGCCTGAGTTGTTCACAGAGCAAAGCCGCGCACAAGGGTGTCCAAGCAGGCCATTCATTGGTCCTGGACTTTTCAATAAAACAAAACCATGAGTCCAAGGAAAGCCTGAGCAATTGGCTCAGTCCAGTGTTGGGGTGTTGGACCCCTTTATGTGGGAAGGTTTACTCTTCTTGGTGAGGCTGTGGGTCACCCCTGTGGCTGTTGGGATGGCACCCAGCTTCGGGGTTTGGCAGGGGGCTTGGGCGTGCAGATTGTGGGGACTTCAGGACATGGCTGCATGGATCCGCGTGTCCTAGTGTGAGTGCACATGGTGGGGGGAAGACACCAATTCTCATGGGAGGATGTGGCTTTCAGCAGTCCCGGACGCGATGAGCTAGATGGGGCTGGACTTCACACCTGCATATGCATTGGCTGACTCTTCAGCCGGGGGAGTGGACAGGAATGAAAGCTGTTGGGAGAGATGTCTTGAGCCTCTGAGTGCCTAGGGATGGGGGCTGGAGTTGCCAGAGGCCCATGGGGCTGGGCTCCACTGCTCCATGAGCCCACTACTGGGGCGCCAGCACTCCTTGCGCCTGGCTGGAGGCTGTGGGGCCTTGCCTCCAGAAAGCCTCCTGCATGTTCTGCTATCCCCCCAAGCTGCCAGCAACGTCAGATGGTGCTTACAGCAATCTTGGAGCGTCTCTTGTGACCAAGGCCAAGAAACAAAGCAACACGAAGGGGTGGGAATGGTAAGGAATGAGGTGCAGCCTTTGGTCCTTTGAGTTGGGCAGTCACAGCGGCTAACACAAGTGATGTCTCCTGTCTGTGGACATCTGAGGAAGGGCAGTGGAGCCTTTTGCTGGAACACTAGTGCTCCCTCTTCTGTCTACCTTTGCTCACCCCAGCAGGGTCTTTGGTAATAGCTGCTTGACCTGGCCCGCAGGGAGGGCTGGGTCCCCTGTCTCCAGGTCCCTTGAGCCCCAGCAAGCCCGGACCCTGTGTTGACAAGACTGTGAGATGCCCACAGTCTGTAGGCCAAGGCCTATGATTCATTTCCATTTAACTAATTATTATTCTTCCTCCAGTAGATTTGAAATCTATTTAACTTTTCAGGATCCCGCAGCCTTGGAAATGTTTCAAGTGTAGTCTTCCTGATAGGTTACCTTTTCTCTCCCTGTAGGCTATAATTAGTGTCCTTTTACACAAAATTGGCTTAGAATTGGATTTGGAGAAGATAAGAATCAAATTACCAGTATTTATCTTGTAAATTCTAAAAGATCTACTTAAGACACACTGTATTAAAAAAAAAAAAGAAGAGAAGAAAGAAAGGAGTTGAACAGAGAAGTTTATTCGATGAAGAAGTGAATTCCTCATAGCCAGGGCATCCCAGGGATTAAAAGCTGCATTAAAGCTGCAGATGCTCTTGGCAGGGGGTGGGGTGGAGTGGGGCTGGGGGGGGCACCTTAGATTGGTTTTTTCCCTTGTCTCAGTTTTTATCTACCGTTGATCCACTGCAGTAAGTGGCCTTGACTTCGGATGGTTGAGTACTGGTAGGGACTTGGCTGACATGAAAGTTGGAGTATTTGGGGAAGACACCTCAAAACATGGCTATCTTAAGGAGAGAGAAAGACCTACATTTCTTGCCTTGACATTTTAAGTCACTGGGCAGTGGGGAGACGGGGAGTCAGATCCCTGTAGTCACCACTGTTGGCAGGTTCTGAAATGTCAGCCTGTCCAGTTCCCCCAGAAAGTGGACTCAAAAAACAAACAAGACTGATTTTCTTTTTGTTCACAATGTTGGCTCAGAGAAGAACCAGGCAGTAATGGCTGAGACAGATGGTGAAGTCGTTCAGCCACCTACCCCTATCCACAGGTACTCTTGGGGTCCCCTGCAAACTCTCACACTCATCAAACCGGAAGTGAGAGGTTGGGCCACAGCCCCGGCAATGGTAGGGTCGGCCCCTCACAGATACCCTGTGACCACAGACCCCAGCAATGCTGTGGATGTTGGTTTTCTGACCTAGTTTTGACTTCTTGTCCTTTTCTTCCTTGGGGGAGGAGGTGAGGCTGGGTAACGGTGTTGCATGTGTTGGATGTCAAAGTGTGGATGAAGGATCCATGTCTTTTATTTTAACATTTTGAAAAATGTTGTTTGTGTAGCAGGAGGAGACTGTAAATGGGTGTGGGCCCACAGTCCCGTGGAGGAGGGGGATGACCAGTCGTGGAGGGTGTGGTCATTGACACTGATTCTGAGGAGATAAGAAACTGTTCACATATGACAAGAGCTGTCCTAAAAAAAAAAAATCACCATTTCCTCAACAGTGATAGATAATTACAAAGTAGCTCGCATGTACGAACTATTGTATTTACTGTTGAATGTAAAACATTAATTCCCCAATAAAGAAATTTAAAAAAATTAAAAAAAACAAAGCAGCTCAGAGCATGACTTCATAAAATAGCAATATATATATATGTATGTATACACACACAGACACACAGACACACACACACACACGACCTCTTTTCTTTGTTCCTCCAGAACGTGCAAGATTCTAGTATTCCTGAGAGACCTGACTTTTTTTCCTTTTCTCCCCCCCCCCTTTTTTCCCAGAGAGAAAGTGAAAGACAGAGAGACCAAGAGACAGAAATAAAAAGAGAAGCAACCACAGCACTGTTTGGCCACTCCTGAAGCTTTCTCTGTGCATGGTGCTTCTATATGGTGGGTGAGGGCTTGAGCCCAGGTCCTTATCCATGACTCAGTGTGCACTCCACTGGGTGAGCTATCTCCCAACCTCCTATGTTTATATGTTTGAGAGGAAGAGAGAGACACCAAGACCAGATACTGCTCAGCTCTGTCATATATTGGTGCTAGGGATTGAATCTGAGCCTTCTCTCAGGCATGGAAGTCCCAAGACTACCTCTGAGCTATCTCCCCATAGTCCTTAAAAGGAACAAAACAAATCAGAAAAGTATTTTGCATGCTGTTCCACCTCTGGATATGTAAACCCATGGCCCAGAGCAGAATTATGCCTAGTAACAAAGCATGGGTGGAAGCACCCCACATGTTCATTGTTGGAGGAATGGATGGGTAAAGATGCTGGCTGGGAACACAAGTAGAATGTAGCTTTAAAAATCAATAATGGGAGCTGGGCAGTGGTGCGGCGGGTTAAGTGCATACCATGCAAAGCACAAAGGCCAGCATAAGAATCCCGGTTCAAGCCCCCCTGCTCCCCACCTGCAGGGGGTTCACTTCACAGGCGGTGAAGCAGGTCTGCAGGTGTCTATCTTTCTCTACCCCTCTCTGTCCTCCTCTCCTCTCTCCATTTCTCTCTGTCCTATCCAACAACAATGACATCAATAACAGCAACAATAATAATAGCAACGATAAAACAACAAGGGCAACAAAAGGAAAAAAAAAATAGTCTCTAAGAGCAGTGGATTCATAGTGTAGGCACCAAGCCCCAGTGATAACCCTGAAGGAAAAAAAAAAATGATGTTCTGTCCTAGACACCTGCCTTCCACATGGCTGCATCTTGAATGCTTCACAATACCATGTGGCCCCATGTGAAAGTATCTGCTGGTAGGAAGCACAGCCATGGGGACAGAAAGTAGGGTAAGGTTTTCAGGGCAGGGTTGAGGGAGGATTGGGGGAGCCAGTCTAATGGGTTTCGAGTTGCAACTTGGGGTGGTGACACATGTGAACGTGGAGTGGTGAACATTTGCAGGATGGTCTGAACTTAAGCTGAGGATGTTGAAAACAGGCAGTTGACAGTATGTCTCTTTCGTTATAAGTAGAAACTAAAATAAAGGCTGGCAAAAAGCTTCCTTGGATCATTTGCCTGCTTTGCCATCCCAGCTTGGAGCCTGGTCCCCACTGTACTAGAGAAAACTCTGGGTCTGTGACTTCTTCCCCCTTCTCTCTGTCTGTCTCTGCCTCTCTCTCTTCCACTCTGAAAGAGTCAACCTAGAGCAGCAAAGCCCTAGCTAATGGCCAAACTTTTTTTTTTTCATGCTAATTAGGAATCCTGGCATTTGAGGCCAAAATATTTTTTGGAAAAATACTCAGAACATCATACTGTTAAGCCCCTAGTTATCAAAGCATCAAAGACCGCATGCCATGTATACATAGTTGAGAGACTCAGCCTCCCGACCCCACCCTTGAGCCCTCACTATTGTTAGGAGCTAAATAAGAGTTTCAGTAGATGCTGTCTCTCACGTTGTCTGATTACATGTGGGGAGCTTGTGCTTTTATTACTCCTTGCATTGTTTTTCTGCCCCCCCCCCTTTAAAAAAAAATTCTTGGAGACTTTCTCTAGTGGACTTCTTTCCAAAGGGGAAGAAATAGGAAGGAAAAGAAAAATCTTTGCAATGAATCCTTTTTCCTACTTAAATACTTGGCAAATGTCCGTGGCTTCACAACCCTAGAGGCTTCATGTGGGGAAGGAAGTCCCATCTAAGCTTGCGGAATTGCTGAAAGCTGAGGAAGAGCTGTGTTTTCTGGTTCTTTCCCCCACGGGGTCAGGTTTGAGTGGCTGGGGGCTCCCCGCTGTGTGTGACTTTTTGCACCCCTGCCCCACCCCCTTCACAGCCAGTGGTCACAGAGGGAGCCAGAGATTTTGATGAGTCCTTGGAGCAGCAACTTTTGTACTCTCCCTCCCTTCCTCTTACTTCAGTGACAGAAAAAAAAGAAGAAGAAGAAAATAAAAGAAAAGAAAAAGAAAGAAAAAAATCTAAAAACGCCCTAGGAAATTCAAATCGAGGATACATGCCCACATAAGTCAGCGTCACAGGATGGAAATACATGTTCTGGAAATGGAAGGTTCCCCCACACCTTAGTGTTACCACAGCCGGCAGCCTCGTCCTGGGCCTCTGAGGGCTTAAGGGCCAGCACTGAATGAAGGTGGGGCCCCATACCCCTGTATATATAGCGCTAGGCGTGTGGGCGCTCGTCTGGAAAAAACTTCGTCCTGGCATTTCTCGGTTTATTTTAAACCCACAACCTTTAACGCCAGACACACACACACACAAGCTTCTTTCCCACTTAATGTAACTATACATTGATTGCTTTTAATTAGTGTTGGAGCTTTTTGGGTGCTTTGCAGCTTGGGCTATGTAAAAGAAAGAAAAAAAATATGACTTGGATTAAAAATAAAAATAAAAATAAAAGAAGGCAAAGCAGACTCCTGATGCTACCAGGCATCTTCAGAAAGCCAGCACGGGAGCTCTGTCGTCCTCACCTCCCTGTCCTCTTTTATTTTTACCTCGAACCCAGAGGCCTCAAGGACAGCCTGGCTGAGTCTTTCTGAGCCCACGGCAGTAGATGGAGGCAGGCAGGTTCTTTGGCGTGTGCCGGCAGGGAGGTGGCATCCATGTGTACCCAGCAGCAGGGTTAAGCTAGGGTTCCATGGCATGCCCAGCACTAATGAAGATCAACATTGCCCCAGCGGTGGGGTGATCTCCGTGAAGGGCTGGAGGGGGACAGGGTCCTAGCCTTTCAAAGCCTGCAGGCACTCCCGATCATTTGCCATTCCCAACCTTTGAGTTCTCCCTCTTTACATCCACCCCGCCACCACTCTCTGGAAGCCTCTCTGCCACAGCCGCCCAGTTCTCCAGCAAAGATCCCCCCCCCCCAACTCCTCTCCTGCAGTAAATTACATATTAAAGCAGCCTGGTAACTGAGCACTGGTTGCTGTGAGATAAGGGCTAGCGAATCAATATGTTTGCCATGTGGCTGCTTGTTTATGACACCTGCCTCGAAGAACAGTTGAGCAATGTTCTGTTTGTGAAGGCTGCATTTCAGAAGCTTGTAGCCTCCTAAAACAACCACGCTCTGGCCGAGGGAGAGAGCGAGAGCAGAGAGTGAGCAAGAGAGAGAGAGAAAGGTGCAGCCGCAGATATCGATTTTGGTTTGCTAAGTATGGAATTGCGCTTCTCAACTGTGGGTTCACAGTCCATGGTTTTTCTGCTTTCTTCTCCCCCCCTCAAGGAGGGTAGGTAGAAGCTCAGATCCTCTGAGTGTATCTCTCGGGCGTTCGGCTTGTAATGCTTATGATGTGGTTGGTGGAAAGAAGCACACGGCGTACAAATAGCAGATATGAGTGTTGTTCAGATTCATCTGTTCTCCAGGTTACCTGGCTCTCCCCACTTCTCTTCCGCCCAATCTCTCAGGCTTCGTTAGTCTGTGCCTTTCTAAAAATTAAAGATAAAAGCAACGAGAAGCAGAGCATATGGCGGCCGGTGAACAGACGTTTGGAGTCACCAGTGGGGTTTTATTTTAACCAGTGAACAAGACCATTGTCTTCTGACTCAGATTACTAGGTGAGTCAGAGGTGCGAGGAGCTGTGCATCTCTGACCCCAGTGAGAAGAGTGCCTGTGTGCGTGCATGCATGCGTGCGTGTGTGTGTGTTGCGTGTGTGTGTTGCGTGTGTGTGTGTGTATGTGTGTGTGTGTATGTGTGTGTGTGTGTTGTGTGCCCCCGTGAGCTGGGGGGTGGGAAGCTGGAAGGAGGCCGCAGCTTTGGGGAGAGTCGGGAGATAGCCTGCAGCCTTCTGGCTGGGCCTTGCATTTTGGAAGGAGCAGCATCACGCAACTTCTCCTTTGCTCAAGGGACTTGGCAGCACACAATCTGTTCCCAAGCACCCGAGAATATTCTGGTGCATTTAGATGTGGGTGTTGTCCATTGCTTGAGGGTGCCCAAAGCTCACCTCGTGTTCCTGCACCTTTCTCCCTGCACGATTGTAGCCACCTCATCCTGATGTGTTTTCTGACTTCACCATAAACCATCAGTTCTACCGCAAAGTGAGCTAAATATTTAAAAAAAGGAACCTGGAGATCCCTGGCAGAGTGCCTTACAGGCAGCCAGGACTCCTGACACAGGAGACATGATCTCTTAATGACACTAATCTATTCTGAGGCCTGATTGTTGTTTGTTTGGGTATTTTTTTAAAACCAGGATTGCCAGGTTCTTCGTAATCAATAGTGGCAAAATGTCACTTTGCTTTGCTTCCCACATGATGCGAAGTGGCTTATCCAGTCACCCCTCTCTGTTTGGGTTCAGCCCAAGGTGACACTTGGAATCACATGGAGGTGGCTTGGGAAGAGGGAGTATGTCTCTACCTGTCCCAACCTGGGGACACTGAGGCCACCTCTGCAGCTGATTGACAGCCCCGCGATCCCAAGATTCAAGCCAGAAAAGTTCCCTTCCCAGCATTCCCCCATCTTCAGTGACATGTTAGGTCTGGCAGCTTATGTTTTTTAAAAAAATATTTTATTTACTTTTCATTAATGAGAGAGATAGGAGAGAGAAAAAGGATCAGAGCATCACTCTGGAACACATGCTGTTGGGGATCAAACTTAGGACCTCATGCTTGAGAGTTGAATGCCTTATCCATGGCACCCCTTGAACCTCAATAATTGACTTATGTTGAAGAGGTTAGTGAAAGTCTTATTTTAAAAAAATTTTTTAAAAATATTAACTTAGAGGGGCTGGGTGGTAGTGCAGTGGGTTAAGCGCACATGGCATGAAGCGCAAGGACCAGCTTAAGGATCATGGTTCGAGCCTCCGGCTCCCCACCTGCAGGGGAGTCACTTCACAAGTGGTGAAGCAGGTCTGTAGGTGTCTTATCTTTCTCTCCCCCTCAGTCTGCTTCCCCTCCTCTCTCAGTCTCTCTCTGTCCTATCCAACAACATCAGTAATAACAACAACAATGGTAAACAGCAAGGGCAACAAAAGGGGGAAAAATAGCCTCCAGGAGCAGTGGATTCATAGTGCAGGCACTGAGCCCCAGCGATAACCCTGGAGGCAAAAAAAAAAAAATTAATTTACTTTACAAGAGAGAGGCCAGAGCACTATTCCAGTGTACATGGTGAGAGAACCCAGACTCGGGGCCTCACACATGCACGTCTTGAGCGCTAGCCCTGAGCCGCTGGTCAGTTTGATCCTTAGAAGTTTTATATCTTTCCTACATTTATCTATTTATTTATTTTACTTTTTAAAATTTTATTTATTTATTTATTATTCCCTTTTGTTGCCCTTATTGTTTTTTGTTGTTGTAGTTATTATTGATGTCGTTGTTGGATAGGACAGAGAAAAATGGAGAGAGGAGGGGAAGCCAGAGAGGGGGAGAGAAAGATAGACACTTGCAGACCTGCTTCACCGCTTGTGTAGTGACTCCCCTGCAGGTGGGGAGCCAGGGACTTGAACCGGGATCCTTACACCGGTCCTTGCGTTTTGTGCCACATGCGCTTAACCCTACCGCCCGACTCCCTGCACTTATTTATTATTGGATAGAGACGGAGAGAAGTTGAAGGGGGGAGGTTAAGAAGGAGAGAGATAGAGAGAGACCTGCAGCACTGATTTCACTACTTGTGAAGCTTCCCCCTGCAGGTGGGGACCAGGAGCTAGGACCTGGGCTTTTGCGCGCTGAAATGTGTGTGATCTATGCCACTGGACCCCAGTCCCAGAAGTTTTGTAGTCTCAATCTCTCAGGCTATCAGAAGTTTCTAAAGCAAGACAGGCTTAGCCAAGTGTCTTAGCCTACTTCTGAGGGAAGTGTAGTGGGAGAGCAGCGTGTGGGTTTGGGCTTGTTGACAAGCCGGCTTCTTTCCGTTTGGGTTTATTTAGCCACTGATAAGCCACGATGAAGCTCAGTGAGAACCTTTCTTGTTATCTTAAGTTTAGTTTTCCGCGTGACGTCTTTTCTTCCCTTCTTTCTTTTCCGTCAGGGTTCTCGCAGTGCTTTAGTACCTGCACAGTTCCACTGCTCCAGGTGGCTAATTTTTCCCTTATCCTTAATTTTTAAAAAATATTTTATTGGGGGATTAATGATTTACACTCGACAGTAAATACAATAGTCTGTACATGCATAACATCTCCCACTTCCCCACATAACAATACAACCCCCACTGGGTCCTCCGCCATCCTGTCCCAGGACCCGAACCCTCCCTGCCACCCACCCCGGACGGAGTCTTTTTACTTTAGTGCAATACACTAATTCCATTTCAAGTTCTGCTTAGTGTTTTCTCTCTTGATCTTGTTTTCCAACTTCTGCCTGTGGTTGGGATCATCCCATATTCATCCTTCTGTTTCTGACTTATTTCACTGAACATGATTTCGTCAAGCTCCATCCAAGATGAGCTGAAAATGGTGAAACCACCATTTTAAATAGCTGAGCCTTATCCTTAATTTTTGACAGATTGGTTGGTGACAGGCAGAGAGAGAGATAGGGAGGGAGGAGGAGGAGGGAGAAAAATACTTGCAACTCCTGAAGCTTCTCCCCCGGGTTATGGGCTCAAACCTGGATCCTTGCACATTAGGTAATGTGTGCACTCTACCAGGTGGATCACCACCTGGCTTCTCTGTGAGTGTTGTTCTCATCAAGCGGTGCTGAGAACCAGGTGACTCTGGCTTGGCTGATAGACTGTTATAAAGCAGTGATCATTGCGAACTTAGGAGTGAGGCCGGCTGGTAAGTGACCCCAGAGTTGTGATTAATGAGGCGAGAGGCCCTTGGGTTAACACCTTTGGGGGCAAGAGGGACACTTCAAGCCAGGAACGCTGCTAATCTATCTAGCTCCCCCCCCCCAACCCCCGCTCCTTCATTTTTGGACAATTCTCTTCTGGAAAGGGACTGAGAATAATGACTCAGTTACAGCCCCACCCTTCCTCTCTTCACCTCAGCGCTGGTGTTCTCGGGTGCTGCAGAAACCTGTTTTCCCAAGACAGATTAATTTGTCAGTCTAGCTAGAAGCACTGGAGAGGTTTAATCAAAACTCTGTGGCTACAGAGAACTACCTGGGTGTCAAGAACCTAAACTTGGGGGTCAAGGTTGACCTAGCTGGAGGGCTTGGTGGCTTGTAAAGTCGTGCCTTGAACGGGCCATTCACACATCCCAGGGCTCCTGTATAAGAACAGTATCACCTAACTTAGAAGACCACCATGGGAAGCAGATGCCAGAGCTGTGTGACAGTGCCGGCCGCCCTTGTCATTCCCGCCTGCCGCATTCCTTGAGTCTTCTTCCCTTTCTCCAGAGCGCAAGGACCTACCTGCACTCTGCTTCTCTAACGCCCCTACTTTTGACAGAGGTGAACTCTCGTTTTTGGATGCACTGTGATGGTGGGGATAAAGCAGTAGGTGGCACCCCCGTGGGGAGGGGTTAGGTGGAGTTTAATTAGTGCCCTTTTGTATATTTCTGTTATTTCCACATATATTTATTATTACTTGATTTCCACCAGGGTTGTTGGTGGGGCTCAGTGATTGCACCATAAATCCACTGCTACTGGTGGCCTTCCCCCACGCCCACTTTTTTAGACAGGGATTGAGAGACGTCGAGAGGGAAGGGGAGATAAAGAGAGAGATACCTGCAGCTCTGCTTCCATGCTTGTGAAACTTCCCTCCTGCAAGTGGGGGCTGAGGGCTTGAACCCAGGTCCTTGTGTATTGTCATCTGTATGCTCTACTTTCTGTGTCACTGCCTGGTCCCCTTCAGTTACCCTTCCTTCCTTCCTTCCTTCCTTCCTGCCTTCCTTTTTTGTTAATTCATTATTTATTTATTTTTTAATAGGAAGATTTTCTATTTAAAAAATTTTAAATTTATTTTCCCTTTTGTTGCCCTGGCTTTTTTATTGCTGTTGTAATTATTGTTGATGTTATTGATGCCGTCATTGTTAGATAGGACAGAGAGAAATGGAGAGAGATGGGGAAGACAGGGGGAGAGAAAGACAGACACCTGCAGACCTGCTTCACCGCCTGTGAAGTGACTCCCCTACAGGTGGGGAGCGGGGGGCTCGAAATGGGATCCTTACGCCAGTCCTTGCGCTTACCCCTATGTGCGCTTAACCCACTGCACTACCGCCCAACTCCCTATGTATTTATTTTTTAAAGGTAGACACAGAGAGGGAGAAAGGCAGAAGGAGTGAAACCATAGCTCTGCAGCATCCTTCAGTGGGAGTCTGTTTCAAACCTGGGTTGTGCACATGGCAGAACAGTGACATTCAGTCTCCCTGATACATACAGTTAGGGGCTGCTCTGCACCCTAGGGGAGCCAAGGCCCAAGGTCATCACTGGTCCCTTGAGTCTTTGGCCGCAGCAGTGGAGACCTCTTTCTACTGTATGGCAGTGGCGGGGAGGGGGTTCTCTGTCCAGCTCTTCTGTGGATCTTGTCTCAGTGGGTGGGGCATGGCACCAATTACACCAGTACCGGTTATGCTGTTCTCATCCCCAAACACATTTGGGGGTCTTACCCTTGTTTGTGATTTCCTTTTCCTGGGGGGGAAAAAACCTGAACAAAACCTCCTGGGAAGATTTTCTCCTTGTGGTTCTAAGGCAGCAGCAGCAGCCAGACTTGAATCTCGCCAGGGTCTGAGGCTGCTGAACAAACGGCGCTCTTCAGATCGTGCGTGCTTGGCTTCTCACACACTGCCCGCCCCAGGGATCCTGGGTGAATTTTTCACTCTGGGGCTTTCAGGAGAAAGGTTTGTCATTTGTCATCATGCTCTTCATCCATCACAGCTGCAGTGCCGGTGGTTGGAGCCTAAAGGCTAGTATCACTTGTTCACGTTTTTCTTTTTCTCCCAGGTAAGTCAGTCCTGCCCTCCCCACCCCTCTCGCTGAGAACAGAGCTGATTAAGAACTGCTTGGCCATGCCTTCTGCCTGGCTTGGCATATAGACAAAGAGGGGTGTGCCTGTGTCCCTGAGGTGTGGCCGAGGAAGGAGACAGGCAGCCATGCAATGCTTTCTGGGTGCTGGCAGAATGGGCTCGGGCCGGGGAACCCCCAGCAGCTCTAGAACGACCAGAAAAGCAGGCCAGTGTCACAGCTTTTCCAGGCAGCTTGCTCCCTTCTGGGGCCCAACGCCCTTGATGTTCGCCAACTGCTGTCATCAATGCCAATCTCACACTTACCATCACCTCCAGTGCCTACCGAATGTTAGGCAGTGGAACAGTGCTGCAGGTGTCTCTCCTCTTTGTGTCTCTCCCCCCACCTCCCATTTACTCCTCCCCTCTCTCCTCCCCTACTGCCTTTCACCCTCTATCAAAAAAGGGAAAGAAAAAAAAAAAAAAGCCACCCAGAGCAGTGGAGCTGTGTAGGCTCCTAGCCAGTACTTGGTGGCAGTGGGGGCCGGGGGCCAGCTAATCCTTTTATTTTGTGAGTATGACCATTTTTACCAATCAGGCACATCTTGGAGCCCTTTCATGCTTCTATGTCTTTTTTCCTCTTTGCTGGTGGGAACATCCAGAGACCTTATTTGAAGGGGCAGGCAGCAGTGTATCAGTGATGCTGGTCAGGGAAGTAGCCCTTGCTAACACAGAAAATTCTCCCCTCTTGTCTCTGCACTAAGGATAGCAACCAGGGCCTCATGCATTAATAACTACTGTGATCGACCTCCCCTTCACATGTTTCCCTCTTTTTTTTTTTTTTTTGTGGAGGGGATTGGGAAGAATTGTGTGTGTGTGTGTGTGTGTGTGTGTGTGTGTGTGTGTGTGTGTGTGTGATAACCATAACACCACTGCAGGATGCATAGAGCTCCCCCTGATGCTGTCCATGGTGCTGCATGTGGTGTCAGTGCTCCATCCACCCCAGGGCCCTGCTGTTGTGCATGGTCCTGTGCATGCTCTACCAGGTGAGCTGTCGCCCAGCCCTCATCATTACTTTATCACTGAACTTTTTAAAAGATTGTTAAAATTTATTTATTTATTCCCTTTTGTTGCCCTTGTTGTTTTATTGTTGTAGTTATTATTGCTGCTGTTACTGATGTCGTCATTGTTGGATAGGACAGAGAGAAATGGAGAGAGGAGGGGAAGACGGAGAGGGGAGAGAAAGACAGACACCTGCAGACCTGCTTCACCGCCTGTGAAGTGACTCCCCTGCAGGTGGGGGGCCGGGGGCTCGAACCAGGATCCCTACGCCCGTCCTTACGCTCTGTGCCACATGCGCTTAACCCACTGCACTCCCTCAGCTTTGAACTTGACCACCGTTTTTTGGGGTTAAAATGTAGAGATGGAGTGAGCCTGCAGGTCATGGCAGACATTCTCCTGCCCTTGGTCCTTTGTGGTGGGAAGGAGGGGAAGAAAAGACTGTGGTAGGAGTCAGATAATAACGGGAGCTCAGGAGACAGACACCTGCCTTTACCCCTTAGCCTGAGGCAAAGCCTCCTCTAAGTCAGCGTGGATCAGAGCACCCGGGGACAGTGGCAGTGAGGGTTGCCAAGTATTCTGCTCAAACACTCTCTTGTGTTTGTTTTCTTTCTTTTCTTTCTTTCTTCTTCTTCTTCTTTTTTTTTTTTTTTTCTCATTTCTTTTTTGGTGCGGACCATCTGCCGCTTGTTGTTTTCTAACTCAGGGGCAGAGAAGCCTCTGCTTGTTTTTTGGTGACCACATGTGACAGGTGGGGGGGGATCTTTCTTTTCTCCGGTCTCTCTGAACTCTCCAGAAAGGAGCGGAGGTGGGGGGGGGGGGCTATCTCAGGGGGTTCAGTCCTCACTGCTGCCCTCATACCGTTGGTGGCACACCCTCTGCCCCCTCGGCCGACTCCCTGCTTCTGTACACAGGATGTTTTTCTCTCATGCTTATCAGATGCTGCCTGAGATGCTGGGCAGAGATAGAGCTAACGTTTCACCCATCCTGAATTCCTTTCCTGAGTCGGGGCCTAAGAGCAGCTTAACCGCAGAGCGGAGGGGAGGGAAGGGAGGGCTTGGCCATCTCAAAGGGAGGGCTGGGCGCCAGTGCTGGGGTACACAAAGGAGTTCGTCTCCGTGGCTTATTTCACACCCCTCCCCGACACCAGTGTGTGGGTTTGGAGGCCTCGGAATCAAAGAGAAATCCAATCCAGCGAGCCATCCTTCCTTGTATGGGGGCCAAATCATCGAGGAGGAGGGAGTTATTCTTGTCTCTTTCTTCTCCCTTGTCTCACTGTCTGTCTTCTTTTCCTCTGGGGTCAGCGTTTTTGGCCAGTGGCACTGAGTTTGAGCTCCTGTGCCCCCCGGGCAAGAGAGCAGAGAAGGAGTGCCAGCTGCCCCTACCGGCACAGTGGTCACTCCTGTCTGTGCTGCTTCACGGGTCCTGGAGAGGTGTGGGCTTCCTGTTCACCCCCATGCTGCGGTTTCAGGGAAAACTGGGAGCTGAGCATGTGCTTTTCTCCAGTTCCCCTAATATTAGACCCAACTTTGAAAGCAGAAAGGAATAAAGGCTGGCTAGGGAGGGGTTGAATTTAGCCTGCAAAGTAAATGCCAAGCATGTGCTAGCTTGTGGTTGTGCCCTCCTCACTGGGCAAATAGCCAGGGCCACAAGCTTTCCTCTTTTTGTCCAGGTCTGCCCACAGCCTCCCCCCTTGGCCTTTGCTTCCCCCTTAGCCCCTTTTCCATACCAGCCAGGGAAGAGGACAGAACCTGGAAAGCGCCAGCAGCCAGCATGGCCCCTGGATGGTCCTGGATTATGGGGTGGAGGGTAAGTGGAGACAGGAGAATGGGTTAGTGCTGTGGGGGGCTTGCAGACCTTCTCCACAATCTGTGTGGGAGAGTGAGATGCAGTGAAGGAGGCTAGACTGGGCCTCCGGGTAGCCCAGCCAGGACAGGAGAGAACTTGTGACTGGAGATCCCGGAGCGGCCCATGTGGGCTGCAGCCTGCCCAGCCTCCAAGACAGAGCATATCTTTCTAGCTTCTGCTTCCTGTCTCCATTCCGGGGAGTGGGCATCGACCAAGTCACGCTTTTTCTTGATGGTGCAGAAAGCAAGGTGGTGCCTCTTATCGTTGGGACATTTTTGTGGGTCACTGGTATAATCTCGATCATTCTGAGTGGGCAAGATTAAGTTGATCTGAGCACCTGAATGCAAGTCACTGCTTCCCCCGAGATCTGTTACCAGATGTGACATTTTCTGACCTATCCTTCCAAGCAAACTAGCAACTGTGCCTAGAGAAAAGGCGTTTGTCAAAATGTAGACCAGCCAGTCTTTAAGTCCTTCCAGATTAATCTTAGTTTGTCTTTGCAACACGTGTCGTGTTCTGAATCTTGGAACAAGCAGAGGCTGACCAGATAGCCCCAAGTTCTTTTTTGTTGTTGTTGTTGCCTTCAGCATTATCACTGGGGCTCGGTGCCTGCACCACTAATCCACTGCTCCTGGAAGCCATCCCCCCCCCATTTTCTTGCCCTTGTTGTTGTCGTTATTATTGCCATTGATGTTGTTGTTGTTGGATAGGACAGAGAGAAATTGAGAGAGGAGAGGAGACAGAAGGGGAGAGAAAGACACCTGCAGACCTGCTTCACCGCCTGTGATGCAACTCCCCTGCACGTGGGGAGCTGGGGGCATGAACTGGGATCCTTACGCTGGTCCTTGCGCTTCACACCCTGTGCGCTTAACCTGCTGCGCTACTGCCTGACCCCTAGCCCCAGATTCTTGAATTGAATCTCTTCAGTGAAACCCTGGGCATAGCTATCTCTCTTTCTCTCTTCTCTCTCTCTTTTCCTTCATTTTCTTTGTTTGTTTCTTTCTCTCTCTCTCTCTCTCTCTCTTCCTTTCTTGTGGAGGTGACAAAAAAGAGGTAGAGTATTTGTTTTTGCAGAAATCGGACCTCTCTCTGGGGTCTCTTGTTTATACACAGCACTGAAACAAGGCGCCCCCCCTTTCCCCTCTATCTCAACAGTCTCCTAGGTAAACTTAGAGCGAAGACAAATACTTCCCAAACTGTCACCACGGGTGCCATAAAAGAGACATTTGGACAGAGGTGTCTGGGAGGCCCCTGTCTCTGCTCTGTGTTCATGACGGCGGGCTGGGGCAGCCCTGATCACCGGGGGAAGGCAGCTTTTCTTCATTTAGCTTTTAATTGCTTCCTTTCACTTTTATGTATAAAAGATTGTCCATTTAATTAACTCAAGAATGCAATTTCAAAAACACTAATGCTTTACACATGATGGCTTTTAAAATAAAAGTAGCGCTCTAATATTGCATAATGTCTTCCTACTCCCCCCCCCCCCAATCCTGAGCCCCCCACCCACCCACAGTCTGTGCTAACCTCTGGCGGTGGAGGGTGTGAGGAGGAAAACGTCAGCCGTGGCGGTGTGTCCGCCTGCATTTCCCACTGAGCAGGTGGTGGCATGGCGACTACTCGTTTCTCAAGAGGTTCTTCTGCCTTCTGTGGAGTGAGGCTGCCTGTTCCCATTTCCTCTTTTGGAGTCCCAAGGCCTCTATTCCTGTCATGGCTTTTGTTCTTAAAATATTTATTTTATTTATTGACGTATGAGAGAGTTTCACATGACAGAGAGAAATCAGAGCACCACTGTGGAACACACAGTGCCGGGGAGTGAACCGAGGAGCTCAGGTCTTTCAGGTCCAGTGCTCTAGCAGCTAAGCCAGCTCCCCACTGCTATCACTACCTCTCCGAAGAGCATCATCATGGTGATTGGGGTAGAATGCACAACTTGGCATGTCTGAGGCTCCTGGTTCGATCCTGGGCACCGCATATATCAGAGCGGTGCTCTCTGGCTTCTCGTGAGATAAATAAATCAAGTCTTAAAAAAAAAATTTTTTTTTAAGTGGAAAAAGCAGCAGAATGATGTAGTCTATGGGCAAATGGGTGGGAACGTAATATCTTTACTGTCTGCACTGGATTGTGTCAGTTAACCTGAGGCCTGATGACCTATTTCATCACCTTCCCCCTTTTCCGTCTGAAAAGAGATCTGGATCCCTCTCGTTCTCCCTCCTGCCTTTGTCACCCCCTCCCCAAATGAGGGGAGCTCTCCATCAGTGCCTCTGATGGTCTTTTTCCAATGGAGGATCCTCAGATGACACAATTCAAAACTTCTCACCAGCTGTCACAGCCTGGTCCACGGAAGCTGGGGAGTTTTGGAAGCCCAGCTGTTTTCTAGGTGCCAGTTTGAGCTTCAGTCACGGGGGCTGGGGATGGGCTAGGAGTAAACCCAGAAGGAGCCAGCCTTGATGTCTGGCATAGTCTTCCCGATCAGGAATTGGGGCCCCTGGGGACCCCTTTGATTTCATTGCTGTGATACAAGAGAGGAGCCCCAGGGGTCAGTGGCTTGGCTGAGGAGATGGGACATGGTGCCTTGTATGGCCTGAGCGCTCACTCCAGGTTCTCTTGGACTTTCGCTGCTGGGCTATGATGTAAGTTCCTGAAAGGCTGAAGCTTGAACCCTGTTGCTTGCATGTGTCTCTCCTGCTAGAGAAAGCTCATATCACTGGTCATCTGCCATCCATGACTCCACGTGTCCACAGCCTCACCTGTTCAGATCTTCAGTGCTCGTTCTGCTCAGGTCTTCTTCCCCGGGACCCTCAGAGTAAGCAGACCTAACCCCTCCACCAAGGGTTTCACTCTCCATGGAGCCACGTGGGCCATTTGTCAGGTGTGTTCTTCCTCCTCTTCGAGTTTTTTTCCAGAGACCGTGATACTGGAACCTTCCCCAGAGGTCACAGAGGGGCTGGTGAAATAGTTCACCCAAGATAGTTCACCACCCAAGTTGAAGCCTGGCCTCCATCGTACTGGAGGAAGCTTTGGTGCCGTGGTCTCTTTACCCCTCTCTGTGCCTCTCATTTTCTATCTGAAAAAGTTGGCCTGCACGGTGGTTATGGATCAACCTGCCAATGCACACGTCCAGTAGAGAAGCAGTTACAGAAGCCAAAACGCCCACCTTCTGCACCCCATAAAGAATTTTGGTCCATCTCTCGCATCTCCAGAGCTCTGGTCCACTAGGGAAAGATAGAAACAGGTTGGGGGTGTGGATCGACCTGCCAATGCCCATGCTCAGTGGAGAAGCAGCTACAGAAGCCAGACCTCCTGCCTTCTGCTCCCCATAAACAACCTCGATCCATACTCCCAGCGGGGGAGAAGTGATAGGATGAAGATAAGAGGACTCTGCACTACAGCTCCATCAGCACCCAGAGAGAGAGAAGGAAAAGGAGAGGGATATATGGAGGTAGTTATGATGTCATGAATGGCTTAGAGGGGTACAGAGGATTGAATCAGAAAAAGAAGTGGATAACTATGAATAAATGCGGACAGATAGTTATAGAAATGATGGTTGGCCCATGTCTACAACCTTAGGGGAAATGTGGATTGCAGTTTGGAGACTGAAGATTCAGAACTCAGGTGGGATAGTGTAGATTCAAATCCCTGTCGACATGTAATTCTGTAATATAAAAGTAAAAATTAAGAATTTTTGTCCATACTCCCAGTGGGGGAGAAATGTTAGGAGAAGGTGATCAGAGGGCTCTGAACTCTACTTCCATCAGGATCCAGAGAGAGAGAAGAGGAAAAAAGGAAGGACATTCAGAAGTAGCGATAAGTGTAGGTGTGACTTAGAAAGGGAGAGAAGGCAGGACCATAGGAAAAAAAGGGGGGGCAAATATATATAAATGTAGATAGTTATAGAAATAATAGTCAGTCAACCCGTATCTGTGATCTTTGGAGAACTACTGCAGTTTCCAGTGGAGGGAATGGGGATGCAGAACTTGAATGGTGAGGAATTATACACCTGTTATTTCATACTTTTGTAAGTCCATATTAAATCAGTAATAAGAATGGGGGAAATAAAAGGTTTGCCTGGAGCAGTAAAGCCCCTGTGACAGTGAGGGGAGGGAGGAGAAAGAGATGAAAACTCCCACTTTGAAAGAGCAGTTATATAGTTGCTAGCAGTGATGAAGAGATTTCTTTCCTGCAGTGGAGTCGGGAGCCCTGACAGTTTCCTCAGTGTATGTGGGGGTGGGGAGAGGGCAGGGGCATGCATGGAGGCAGATGGCAGATCTGTAGAGGGAGAGAGGGAGCTCCCCAGTCTGAAAGTCATCATTAGGCTCTTCATGTTGCTTTTAACGTGAGTACCTCTTTCCACTCACCAGCAGAAGCCCAAGGTGGGGACAGGCACATGCAGCATTTGGTGCTGGCTTTTAGCTGCCATCCCAGAGGCAGTGGCCCTGCCAAACGCCTCCCTGGGAGTTGCTTCCTCTCCGCTGCCTGTATGTTCAGCAGATCAGCCCTGCTTCTCCTGGGTGCTAGTGGGGCTGGATGCTTTCAGTGCGACTTGGTAAGATCTGACGACTCACTGTGTCAGGTCTGAGTCGTTGACATTTTTTTTTTCCCCATGGAAACAAAGGAAAACTGTTGTAGTTGCTTCTTTGCTTTACACCAACCATCTTGAACTCTTGCAAGATGTCGCAGGAGCTCTCTGTCTCCAGAAATGGGTGCCCTGTGTCCTTGTTCCTATCACATGTGGGTGACTTGGCCTCAGGTACCCATGTCTGGCACTGAGCAGCTGAGGCCAGCGTGTGGGGCTTGGCAGCTGTGTAGCACGACGCCTTTCTTTGGCCAGATTTTTGTCCTTTTTCGGGGAGAGCTCTTCCAGTGAGCCCAGAGGGCACTGAGAATGTTGTGGGCGCTTTGGGACTAGGTCTGTTTGTCCAGACTGCCTTGTACTGGGCCCCATTTTCCCCTCCCATCTTTACAAGCAGGATGATTGGTTTGTACTTAGGCAGCACTCATTGTGGGAGGGTTTGAATGCCGCTCACAATGGAACCTGACGGGGACCATACTGTTTGGTCCTTCTTTCCTTCCTTTCCTTTCTCTCCTCCCTCCCTCCCTCCCTCCCTCCCTCTCCTTCCTTCCTTCCTTCCTTCCTTCCTTCCTTCCTTCCTTCCTTCCTTCATCCCTGCTTCATTCATTGAATTGTTTAAAAGTGTGTGTGTGTGTGTGTGTGTGTGTGTGAGAGAGAGAGAGAGAGAGAGAGAGAGGCAGGCAACAGCCACAGCTGGTCTTTTGGTGCCAGCTTTTGCTCTGAGACCCCAGGCCCTAACAAAAGGGAGCCGCTCAGTGTACAAAATATTTGCAGCATATTGCAAAGTGACTCCTGGGTCATGGGGCTCTGGGACTACAATGCCCACTACATCTAGCATCTTACAGAAGCTTTTTTCTTGGCTTTTCTCCTCTCACCCCCACCCAAAAAAAAAAAAAAAAACCCCAATAAACAAAAGTGCCCAGTGTGAAGCTTGACCTGCCTCTATTATTGCAGAAGCGGACACTGTTTGCTAGAGTGGAACTGGTGTCCTTTCCTCACTCCTCTTTCTGTGGAGCTCCTCAGTGAATTTATTTTCTTTTATTTGTTTTGCCACCAAGATCTTCAGTGGCGCCTGCATGATTCCACTGCTCTGGGTAGATGCTTTTAATCATTATTATTATTTCAGGGACAGAGAGGGAGAGGAGAGGAAGAAAGAGAAAAGGGACAGAGAGTGACCACAGCATGGCCCCCACTGCTTGTGAAACTTCTCCTGTGCAGGTACTCCCATGTGGTGGCCCAGGGCTCGAACTCAGGCCCTCCCTGCCATGGTATGATGTACACTCCATCTAGTCAGCTATCTCCTGGCTCCAAGGAGCTCTTTAAAAAAATGTGTGTATGTGTGTGTGTGGGGGGGTCAGGCAGTAGCTCAGCGGGTTAAGTGCATGTGGTGCAAAGCACAAGGACCGGCATAAGGATCCTGGTTCGAGCCCCCCACCCCCTGCCTACAGGGGAGTCGCTTCACAGGCGGTGAAGCAGGTTTGCAGGTGTCTGTCTTTCCCGCTTTCTGTCTTTCCCTCCTCTCTCCACTTCTCTCTGACCTATCCAACAACGAACGACATCAACAATAACAGTAATAATCACACCAAGGTTACAACAAGGGCAACAAAAGGGGGAAAAATGACATCCAGGAGCGGTGGATTCATGGTGCAGGCACTGAGCTCCAGCAATAACCCTGGAGGCAAAAGAAAAAAGGTTATTTTAAAGATCGATTGATCTGAGACAGAGTGAAAAAAAAGATTTTTTAAAGGGATTTTTAAAATATTTCTTTTTAGAGAAAGAAAAATTGAGGAGGAGGGAGGGAGAGATACCTGCAGGTGGGGACCAGGGGCTTGAACCTGGGTCCTAGTGCAGTGATGTGAGCACTTAACCAGGTGCGCCACCACCTGGCCCCGAGAAGAAAGAGTTTCTCAGGAGGGAGGGAAGCTAGAGCTGTTCCAGAACATGTGACGCCAGGAGCCAACCTCAGTCACAAGTGTCCCGTGCGCTCTCCCAGGAGAGCTATTTCCCAGGAGCTCCGAGGAGTTCTTGTTAACACCGGCGTGAATATTCAAGCTCCTCTTGCTTTTCTCCAATCCCCCTTCTCTACAAAACTGTTTATTTATGTATGCATATATTTATTTATTGCCACTAGGGTTACTGTTAGGGCTTGGTGTCTGGGGCTTAGTGCCAGCTCTATGAACAAACCCACTGCTCCCATCAGCCATTCCCCCCCCCCCTTTTTTTAATACTAGATTGGACAGATAAAAATTTAGAGGGGTGGGGGAAATAGAGAGGGGAAAAGAGAGACACCTGAGAAGTGTGAAGCCCTCAGCTATTCAGCCGCAGGCCTTTAAGTTGGCTGGCTGTGACTAGGTGCCAGGTTTGTCTGACAGCTGAGCCTGTGCTCTGAACATCTTCTGGGGCTTTCTCATGGCTGTTGGGCTGGACCGACCGCCCTGGCAGTGCTGACTACGCTGATGGTGCCCCGGGGTAGACCAGAGCTCCCATGGGGGTTTTCCAGACTGCCCTGATGTGTGCTTCCTGTGTGTGCTTCTCCAGTGACTCCATCCCGTTTGTCCTAACCCAGGGCAGGCTTAATTGAGCCTGTGGGCAGGGGGTTCCAGAGGGACAGGTGGAGGAAGGGACTCCTTCACCTGAGCCTCTCAGTGGTCCATTGGAACATGGGGCCTCTATCTCTAGGAGCTCAGTCTGGCTGCCTAACCGATTGCATGGCTGGGAGCATGCTGGACCCCCAGAATCATAGCTGGCCTGCAGGGAGAGAGCGAGCTTGGGTCTTTGTGCATCAGCATGTGACACCCTTAGCTTAGCCAGGCCCTTGGCTGGACTGACAGTGTCCACAGTCTTCCCTGGTATATTGGCTCCTTAAAACCGGGTCCTGACCCCCAGGGCACTGGGGCTACTCACTTCTGTGGAGAGACCTGGAGGTCGCTGGCCTTCCCCAGCCTTGATGAAGTTGGGAGACCAGCGAGGCCCAGATGTTTCACATAGTTTTTTTCCATTGCCCTGATCCGGAATGTGTTCCCTCAGGACGGGTTATGGCCTGGAAGTGAGCCTAATGTAAACATCCTTGCTGAGGCCAGTCTTCTAATTGAATAGAGATGGTTTGGGGATGTGCAAGCTGGGGGGAAGGGGAGTGGGGGAAGAGGCTTAGCAATTGAGTTCAGAGACCAGGCTGGGTTGGGGGGTGGGGGTGGGGTGGGTGCTGTCTTCCTGGGGTGCCCCATAGATATAGGACAAGAGCTGGTTTCCAGGAGCATTGTCTCCGGGGACTCAGTTAGCTTAAGCAGTATGCTCTTTTGAGGAGAAACAACTGCAGTTGTGGCGGGGTTGAACATCTGGGCAGAGCAGTGAGGGGAAACCGAGGTGTTAGAAGAGCTAGGATGGAGTGTGGTGGTTACATGGAGGCTTTTGTTCTGGGGATGCTGGGGGGGAGGCTGCTAAGTCTAGCACTTGGAAAACCTTCAACTTCCTATTCAGAACCACTCCTTTCATTTGCTCTGTACCCCCTTATTTCCCCTTATTTATTTAAAATGGTTTCTCTGTGTCAGCAACTGTACAGTAAACCATCTCTCTCTCTCTCTCACACACACACACACACACACACACCACCACCACCACCACCACCACCACCACCAGTAAAGTGAAAAAATAATAAAGTAAACACAAAGAAAGAAAGAAGTAGGGGAGGGGGAGAAGGAGAGAGTATATACTTGACACAGCTCTGCTCTGTTCTGCCACAAGGTGATGCTGAAGATTGAACCCATGGCCTCTGGGGCCATAGACATGCAACTTGCTGCTCTAGCAGGCTGAGCTATCTCTTCCGCCCTCTGTTTTTCAAGACAGTGCTGGAGAATGGACACTACGTATCATGCATATACTCTGCTTGACTCAATTTTCAGGTAGTCACCGTCCAATTTTCTTTTAATTTAATTTTAATACGTGTATTTATGAGAGAGAGAGAGAGAAGCACCTCACCATCCATGGAATTTCACTTGTCTTTTTTCTTTTTTAAGACTTTCATGCTTGGCACTCCAAAGTCTTTTTTTTATTATTATTACATAGAGACAGAGAGAAATTGAGAGGGGAGGGTGAGGTAGAGAGGGAGGGAGAGAGACACTTGCAACCCTGCTTCACCACTTGTGAAATTTTCACCCTGCAGGTGGGGACCAGGCGCTTGAACCCGGGTCCTTGCATACTGTAATGTGTGCACTTGTCTTTTATTGCTCTCATGTGGTAAGGAGGCTCAAACACAGGGCCTCAGGGTAGAGGGCAGACTCTCATACTGCTATGCCCCCCTCTGTCTTCCCATTGCTGTTTTTTTTTTTTTTTTTAATTTCTCC
Organism: Erinaceus europaeus; assembly: GCF_950295315.1. Lineage (NCBI taxonomy): Eukaryota > Metazoa > Chordata > Mammalia > Eulipotyphla > Erinaceidae > Erinaceus > Erinaceus europaeus. The sequence continues at coordinate 19,129,634 of NC_080181.1, read as the reverse complement.
CCCTTTTGTTGCCCTTGTTTTATTGTTATTGTAGTTATTATTATCATTGTTGTTATTGATGCTGTCATTGTTGGATAGGATAGAGAGAAATCAAGAGAGGAGGGGAAGATGGGGGGGAGAGAAAGACACCTGCAGACCTGCTTCACTGCCTGTGAATGGAACTCCCTGCTGGTGGGGAGCCGAGGGCTCTAACTGGCTTCCTTATGCCCGTCCTTGTGCTTTGCGCCACGTGCGCTTAACCCGCTGCACTACCACCTCCCATTGCTGTGTTTTGCGGACATCTGACTCACAGAGGAGGGAGGGGTGAAGAATGTGAGAGGGTTATGTGTGTGTGTGTGTGTTTCTTGAGGGGGACACCCCATATTACAGAGACTGTATCCTTCTTACTGTGCCCCCTCCCCCCTTTTCCTTTCTCTTTGAGGGTCCACACCCTGAAGTGGCTACTGTCATAAGACAGTCATCTGCAGCAACTTGTGCAAAGACCTTGCCCGTCAGTAATCTGGGGTCCCCAGGGGAGCCTTCCCCATGAGTGAGCAGGTGTCGGTGTCCACCAGTGCCATTCTAGCTCCAGGCACAGCTCTGTCCCTGCAGGTTCTAGGAATAAGGGCCAGGCAACAAGCAGCCAACAGGAATGGGCAGAGGAGTCACCTTGTGACTTTTGGGGGACTCACTGCTTGAGTGGGCCTAGGCGAGGGATAATGTGGACAGTGTCCTTCGCCTTCAGGACACGGGCACTAATCTTACCATGATGGAGCTGAGCTGATTTGATGGCTTAGAATTTTGAAATTGCTGGAAACCCAACGAGGTTAATGTGAAATATTTACTTAATAAAAGGCCTCATTACCTGACGCTGAAGGCTAGAAGGGGGGAAGGAGAGCCCCGGGAATGCACCCGAGCTTTCAGAATTGAAGTTGGGCTCAAGTTTTCTTGGGGAAAAAAACTGAATTCTGTGATCTCGTTTTTACACATGCTGTGCTTAAATATTAACACCAATTGAGCAAATTGCCTTTTAACTGCCTTTATTTGCTTTCATTAACAGTATAATTTAAAAGCTCCAGAATTTGCATGGAACCTGTTGTGCATGTTGGGGGGGAGAACTATTCATAAATTAATTAATCGTGAGAACATTATCTTTAGGGAAGGTCACAGAATGTGAGGAGCGTGGGTTCTGAAAAGTAGTGACATGTTTTTGTTTGTTTGTTTGTTTGTTTTTTCTTCTTTTTGGGGACTTGGTGTACTTTTGGCTCCAGGATCTGGATGTGAGTGAGTGAGTGAGTAAATGTAATAACTTGGCTAGAAGAAGGAAAATTTTAAGGACGGGACATGTTTTAAGTTAAGTTGAGTGAACCTAATTAAATTACACTGTAGTTGCCAGAGAGCTAAAGGCAATACAACACCATTGGTATTTAAGCTCAAGTTTCAAAATTAAAAGCAACTTATGTAATGGGCAGTGCTCCTTAATTGTTTGTCTCTTCCCACCCCCACCCCCACCCCCCCCAACTCCTTTCTCTCTCTGTCTTGTACTTCCACATCCTGGGGTGAGATAGGGGGGAGAGAGAGAGAGAGAGATAGAGATCAGTTAGTGCTGGCTTCCCAAGATCATTTAGCTCCCGTAGGCGACATGAGCTGTATCGTCCTGTGATGAAATGACGTTAAATATGTAGAAAGTTTCCAGAAAGATTTCATTGAGACTAGTTCTTCCCTTCTGTACAGATGTTTTTGTGGTTTGGAAGCTGGGCCAAGGCAAACATTGTGGACAAGAGACAGAGACCACCAAGTCCTAGGAAAGGCTGTAACTCCTCTGGGAGCTGTTTGGTTCAAGCGGTTTTGACACCTCTGTTTTGACAGCACTTCAGCTTTTCTCCTTCTCCATTTCCTCCCCTCTCCCGGCACTGCTGGCTTGTTGTGGGTGGCTTTCCTAATTAATTTAATCTGCAGTCTAGTTTTTGTAGGCTCCCCGATGCCAGCAGGCTGAATATTTATCATGTTTTTGCTGGCTACTGGTGAGGGTGTGTTTTTCTTTTTCCTTTTACTCAAACTCTATGACCATTCCTGAAAGGCATATCCCTTCTGATGAAAGAAAAGAAGAACATGAACATGGCACCAGTGAGCATTTATTTTTCAGATGTGTTTTCTTGGAGGTATGCGTTGGAAATAAATATCTAAAACCATACAGTGTGTACATTTAAAAGCTCATCTACCCTGCAGGGGAGTCACTTCACAAGCGGTGAAGCAGGTCTGCAGGTGTCTATCCCCCTCTCTGTCTTCCCCTCTTCTCTCCATTACTCTCTGTCCTATCCAACAACAATGACATCAATAATAACTATAACAATTAAACAACAAGGGCAACAAAAGGGAATAAATAAAAAAAAGGGTCATCTACAAAACTTTTGATATTGATAGAAATAAAGAGTGGATAAATCTGACCACATTAAAAAAAAGATTGAAAACATTTTGAATGTTAGCCTATTGGATTTTTCCCCCATACATATATGTTGCTTCTCTTTCTATGGGAATCTGAAATGCTAATCTGTGCTCTGTTGAATGTATCACTGGTATTTTTCCCACCCTCTCATTTGTCCTGCAAGCTTGATTATAGCTTGGTTTTTTTTTTTTTTTTGGGGGGGGGGGAGAGAATCAGATGACATGTTTGTAATTTCAGAATTTTGCAATGTCTGTAGAATGGAGAGTTTAAAGGCCTTAATGGTTGTGTTTTGCAGTTTAACTGGGGGTGGGAGTTGGGGTTTGAGCGAGAAAGAAGGAAATGAAGGAAGAGAGGAAAAAAGCCAATGATATTTTTTAAAGTTTTTTTTCTTCCCTGCAAAGAACCCCTCTGTTTTCAAGTTACTCTTCCTGTTCTAGTGTTTTCAGTGTGTCTCTGGAGCACAGAGACGTCCCTATTCTCAAGAGGCGCATGCTCAGAGTTGCTGGCCACAGGCAGAGTTGCTGTCTTTACTCTCCTTCTTCTAATCTACCTGCTCAGTCTTTAAGATTCACTTGAAATGGTCACACTGCAAAACCACTTCTGCTTGCCCACCTTGCATTCTTAGCTCTTACACGACCCGTGCTCTCTGATGAATGGTAGTAATGCCCCTACACAGCCAGCCTTTCTGCTGAGGGTTTCATTTGGGAGCCAAGACTCTCATTCTATCTTATCTTTGAATTCTGTTCTGTCTTGAGCAGTCAGTGTACAATAATCATTTATGAGTGATTTACGATGAGGATCAACTCTCACCCATTCCTCTTTTTAATACCCTTTCCTGAGGCTCTCCCATCCTTCAAAAGGCATCTGGGACCTCTGAGTCCAATTTTGCATGTGTTTAGTATAGACATGATTGAAGAATCAACCTGGAAACTGGTTGTTTGGGGAAAGAAGAAAAGGAGAGAAGATCAGGGAAGGAGGGATTCAAGAGGTGCCTGCATTGTTCTCTTGCTGTTCCCAGCCCCAAATCCATCTGGTCATGGGACTTCATGGCAGCTGCAGTACCTCACAGGCATTTCCCTTTGAGTGAGAAGACGTAGGACAAATAAAAATAAATGATGATATGGGGGCTGGGTGGTGGCACACCGGGTTAAACGCACATTATGTGAAGCACGAGGACCTGAGTGGAGATCGATCTTGGTTTGAGCCCCTGGCTCCCCACCTGCAGGGGAGTCGCTTCACAGGCGGTGAAGCAGGTCTGCAGGTGTCTGTCTTTCTCTCCCCCTCATCATCTTCCCCCTCCTCTCGCCATTTCTCTCTGTCCTGTCCAACAATGACAGCAGCAGCAACAAGAACAACAAATGGCCACCAGGAGCAGTGGATTTATAGTGCAGGCACCAAGCCCTAGCGATAACCCTGGAAGCAAAAAAAACAAAAAACATGGTCTTTGATTTTTGTTAACTATCCCGTAGTTTGCAAGGTAGAAAATTTGTTGAGGGGCTGGGGGTAGATAGCATAATGGTTACGCAAAGAGACTCTCAAGTCTGAGGCTTCAAAGTCTAAGGTTCTATCCCCCGAACCACCATAAGCCAGAGCTGAACAGTGCCACCTTTGGCTAAAATAAATAAAAATTTTTTAAAAAATTGTTGAGGAAAAGGGATGTCAAAAGGCAGATATTCTCTTAAACGACCTTCCCGTGGTCTCCATTCTATTTTGATTCCTGACCCTTTTTCCTTCCCCTTCCTCGGTGAAACTGGCTGGGCTGCCATTTTTCAAAACCAACTCTCTTGGGCCAGGTGGTGGTACACTCAGCTGAGCACACACATCACAGTGAACAGGATCTGGGTTCAAACCCCTGGTCCCCACCTGCAGGAAGGAAGCTTCACGAATGTTGAAGCAGTGCTTCTCCCTTCAATTTCTCTCTGTCCTGTCAAAATAAAATAATAATAACTGCCCTTTCCCCAGGCCCCTTCTGGTCATTGGGGCAGCCCTCCATTCTCAATTTTGTCATCTAGTGCCCTCAGCTGAAAACTGCCACGTGTGCTTTGACGTGTGTATTCTTGTAGTCATCCCCTGGAAAGCTGCTTGATCACTATCGGCTCTTAGTGTCATGTGTACGATGACAAAACTATGCCCCTGCTGGGGAGCTGATTTATTAGTGGAAGTGTTGGGTGGAGGATTGGAATTGCTATTGGAAAACTTATCCTATGGGGCTCTTTGATAATTTCTAGGTGATTCAGTACAAACACTGCTGTTTCTCTCTCCGTGGTAGTTTTTCAGGAAAATGAGCAGAAATACTAAGGTTTTTTTTTCTTTTCTTTTCTTTTTTTTTTTTTCATTTGAGGATCTAGAAGAACTTGGTGTCCTAAGTGAGGCTGTTTCTGGAGAAGGTATTCCTGATCCTTGTTACAGTGTTTGTCACAAAGCAGGGGGACCAGTAAGTGTGGGTTGAATGACAGACTTCCAGGGATGAGGATTGGGAGCTGGGAGTTGATTGTTGACTTGGGAGGGGAGGGGCTGGGGAGAGATCTCCTGGGAAGAGACACACAGGAGATTTCAATGAATATTCTCCTCCAGGCTTTTGCCTGAGATAGGAAAACAGCTCTTACTCTCTTCCCACCTGGCTGATGGGTGTTTGTGCATATTTGAGCTCCCATGTTTGAGAAGCAAGTTTGGTTCAGTTCTTATCAGAGCTCTTTCTAGGAACAGAGCACACATTACATTTTCAGGGTAGAGGGAGGGAGGTCAGTGTGCCTGCTCTGGAATGTTCTAGTTCAGAGCTCCAGGGCACAGAAGCTACAGTCTTGGGAATACAGGTCCTCCCTTTCTCTTCCCTCTTCCTTTCTGCCTTCCCTTCCTCCCTCCCTCTGTCTTCTCCTCTCCCCTGTGCGTGGACTGAGTCTGGCTGTAAACCTGTGGACCCTTTTAACTTCTCTAACTTTGTCTTGCCATGTCTGGAAAGAACCTTCTAGAGCAAAATGCACCCCTGCTCTGTAAGTGGAGGTGGCAGACCAGATAGTAGTCACTCCCCAGTACAGTTTCATGTTGGAGTCTGGCACCTCCTCAGAGGTCAAAGGTGAAGCAGACGGTTTCCTTGGTGTTGTTTTCCTTGCCCCTCCCCCCTTTTTGTTTCCTTTAACCCCTCTGCCTTGTTATCTCAACTTCCAAATCTCAGCTTTGATGTCTATTGTTAGGACTTCAAGAGGGCTCTTAGCACATCAGCAGGTGTTGCTTTTAGAGACTTCCACATTCTTCTGGGGAGAGGAGGTCCACCACATTCCTTCCAGAGCTCTTCTTCCACTGGAGATGGAGCCAGAGGCCCCAGAGTGGCCTCTTCCTGGACCCTGGACCTGTGCATCCCTCTGGGGTGATGGGTGTGCCCCAGAACTTTCTCTCCTTCTTTTTAAAGCTTGTCTGGGAAGATCTGTCTTCCTTCAGAGTGGCTGAAGAGAGCCAGCCTAACAGCCTCGTATTAAGGTTTCATTAATCAAAGACACTTCCACTGCCCCTTTACAGAAACACCGCCTGCTTCGGCTGTCCTGCTCTGACAACCCACTAATTTATCTTGCCCAGGCAAAGGGAGGGGAAACAAATGGGGGGAAACCGTGTGTGTGTGTGTGTGTGTGTGTGTGTGTGTGTGTGTGTGTGTGTGTGTGTACGCGTGTGTGCTGTGTGTGCTGTGCAGCTGCTCTGCAGGACGGCTGGCCCCCGGGCCCCCAGTGTGCTCAGTCCTCTATCGACAGGCCTCAGACTGCACCTCTTGTCTACCCTGGCCGCTGGCCCCTCAGCTGAGGACCTGAACTCCTGTGAGCAGATGCTGGAAATGGGTGATCAGGGTTGTCTTTTTTTTCTCCTGTCCAAGAAAATGTCCATTTTTAAGTCATCAAAATAGCTCAGTGGGATAGAGCTTTGCTACGTATGTGTGTGAGTCATGTTTGAGCTCGGGCCCCACTGTATTGGAGAAAGCTTTGTGCTGTGATCTCTCTTTGTCTCTGTCTTTTTAAAAAAAAAGTCTACTTCCGGGTTCCAACTCCATTCTTTGCTGAAATTGGGAGTGGAAAGTGCTAGACGAAGTGTGTGTGTGTGTGTGAGAGAGAGAGAGAGAGAGAGAGAGAGGTAGAGAGAGAGAAGTGAGAGAGAGGGGCCATTCTGAGTTTGGTGGGGGCATTAATGCCATAAGTTGGCATAAACCTCTCTTTTAGGCTTTAATCCCCACCCCCACCCCTCACCCTTCACCCCTCACAGGAATCTGACCTGTGCCCCTTAACTCTGAAGATGGATATTTGGAAATCTCTCAGGATCTCCTCAGTAAGTGACTAAGGTAGATGTGTGTGTGTGTCTGTGTATGTGTGTGTGTGTGTGTGTGTAGCTAGGCCTCCGCTGGGGAGGAGTAGCTTTCACCTCACTTTATGCTCATCAAATATTTACTGAATACCCAGGGGATGTGTTTGGTTTTGCTGGAGAAGGAATGGGGAGGCATAACCCTCTCCCCAGTTCTTAATTTGGGGTTAGTGCTAGTACACAAATAGTTGTAAGAAAAGTCGAATGAAGCATGCTCCCTTAGTCAGTTAGAAATGCCTTGGGAACTCCCAACAGGAGCGCAGTCTCTTCCCCATTCGGCAAGTTGTATGTAGTCATCTCTGTGGCAGGCGATGGGGAGACAGAAATCTGTAAACACGGTCCTTGTGCCCAAGAATCTAGTTAGTCGGGGAGGTGAATACACAGGCCCATAAAAGTAGTGTAATAAAAGTGGTGATAAAATGAAGAACAAGGTGTAGAAAGAGATGGCGGAGAAGCAGTGATTGAGCGTACTGGGGGAGGGGCTGCAGGCAAGACTTAGGTATGAATTGAAGGTGGTGCCATCAGACCTATGAAACATGAGACAGCTCACTGGTTAGACCAGAGGGAAAAGCTTATCTTGTAGAAACAGCTGTGCAAAGGCCCAGGGGCCGTTTGGTTCCCCTGGAGCTTGAAGTGTGGGACACAGGTAGTGGAGGTGATGGTGGTGGTAGTAAAAACTTGATTTTTTTTTGCCTCCAGGGTTATCGCTGGGACTTGGTTCCTGGAGGCCATTTTCCCCCCTTTTGTTGCCCTTATTGTTTATCGTTGTTATTTTTATTACTATTGTTGTCATTGCTGTCATTGTTGGATAGGACAGAGAGAAATCGAGAGGGGGAGAGAAAGATAGCCACCTGCAGACTTGCTTTATCGCCTGTGAAGCGACCCTTCTGCAGGTGGGGAGCTGGAGGCTCAAACCGGGATCCTTGTGCTTCACGTCATGTGTGCTTAACCCGCTGCGCTACTGCCCGGCCCCTGGAAAACTTGATTCTAAAGGTCTTCCTTGCTGAGTGGTGGGACCTCAGCTTGATTCTGTAAACTGAGTGGCATTAAAGAAGGAAGTGTGGGAGCCACCCAGAAACAGGGGCACCCTCTTAGGAACCAGTGCTTTTGGTGAGAAAATGCACGTGGCAGAGGAAGTGGGCAAGGGACAGGGGAGATCACAGGGTCTCGTTGATTGGGCGGAAGAGTTGAGGACGGAGTTGAGAGAGACTGGGGTTTGGAGAAATGGTGAATGGTTGGAATATCAGGGAAAATGGTGAATGGTTGGAATATCAGGGAAGATCTGGGTTAGGCAGATAAAGTTTGGGACATGCTGTTTGCAGGGGATCTCGGCAGGACTAGAAGTGTGTGCTTAGGGGGTCGTCTGTATCCCAGTGGGTGTCGAAGGCAAGCGATTTTGCAGAAGTTGTCTGTAAACCACCTCAGTTGTGTTTCCTGACTTTCTGACATGACACTGGAGTTATTCTGAATCAGAAATCTCTCAGCAGAGAACTGTCTTTTGGAGTCCTGCAGAATAATGAGAAGTGTTTCTCATCAAAGACTTTTTATTTGTGTGCATGCTGACAGTCTGGGGAGCAGAGATAGATATTTTTCCTAGTTTTGGATTCTCGGGCCATGAGCTCTTCCTCACTCCTAATTAATCCTTTGTAGTGAGTGACTGATGAAATCATGACTCTATGAAATTTTAATCCCTGGCTGTTCAGACTCGAAGGAGTTTATCACAGGACCCCAGGTGGATCTGAAATTAGCGAGCTGAACCAGTTGCATATTTGATTACTTTGTAAAACCCGCGAGGGCTGGAGGGACCAGAGTCTTGGGCAGGGTTTGGGGGTGTGTGCGGGGTGGTCTTGACTAAATTCTCAGGTGAGGCACGTGGGATCTTGGAACATGGAGATCACTTCGGGGAAGATGAAATAAGGAACCTGTGAAGCAACAACCTTCAGTAAATGTTGGGAAACATTTCTTCCATAAACATCAATTAAAAAAGAAGGAGGAGAAGATGGAGACCACATAATTGTCTTCTCTGAGAGGAGTTAGATCTAAGGTGAAGTGTTCTAGCTCTGGCTCCTGCTCTGCAGTCGTTTCCTATTCCCTTACCCATACCTCCCTCACCCTCACCCTCCACCCTGAAGCAGGGAGAGCCAGTCTCCAGGGAGGACTTAGGAAGAGAGACTGATGATGAGAGCAGAGGGGCGCGTGCCTCTGCAGGAGATGGAATGTCCCCACTCACTCCTGTGGCTTCACTTAGCTCCAGGTAGTGAGCTCTGGCTTGGTGCAGCGAGAAGCAGGGCTGCACAGTCTGCAGAGTCGCTCAAGTAGTGAGTTGGAATTGGACATTTCATGTTGGCCTTTGTTATAAAGAACTCAGTTGAGTATGGGGAGAAGGAGGAAGGACGCCTTGATGTGCGGTTTCAGGTTGGAGAGAGGAGTGGTGGAGGGAGCACTTAAGTCTGTTCTCACAAAGTGGCTGGGAAACTTCTGTTTGGGTGTTTGCATGAATGGAGAGGGGAAGTTTATTTTTTATTTTTTATTTATAAAAAGGAAACATTGACAAAACCATAGGATAAGAGGGGTACAGCTTTGCACAATTCCCACCACCAGAACTCTGTATCCCATCCCCTCCCCTGATAGCTTTCCTATTCTTTATCCCTCTGGGAGTATGGACCCAAGGTCCTTGTGGGATGCAGAAGGTTGAAGATTGGGCTTCTGTAATTGCTTCCCCGATATCCATACTCCCAGCCTGTCGGAGAGGGGAGGTTTTAACCTCAAGCAGAGCAACAGTGTTCCTTTATTTAAAAACTGATTTAGTTATTGAAGAGAGAGAAAGAGCCAGAACATCACTCTGACATAGGTTGCCTCCTCATTTAAAGCTGGATGCCTGTGGCCAAGGAGGGTTGCTGGTCCCTGTCCTCTGCTTTCTTCCCTTCCTTCTCCTTCTCCTCTCCTCCTCCTCTTTCTTCTCCCTCTTCCACTTCCTCCTCTTCCTCCTATTTAGATAGCAAGAAAGAAGGACAGAGAAGAGAAAGAGGAGGGATTCAGCACTGCTCCAGCATCCACCTCTCCCAGTGTCACCCATGGTTCTCCCACGTAGTGTGTTGCTTAGAATCCAGGGTCTTGTACTTGGCGAGGCATGTGCTGTAGCAGGTGAGCTGTCTCTCGGTGCCTGGGTGTCTTATTTACTCAAGGGAAGCAGTGCCATGTGAGAAACACAGTCAGGGCCTTCCTGGCCTGTAGTGTCTGTGGTCTGTGGACTCCAGTGACTGTTGGCAGGCAGCTCATCAAGAAAGATGTGTGTGGGCTCCTTGGCCTCAGCTCCTCGTCGGCCTCCATCTCTGCACTTACCTCTGGACTCTTCTTTCTTGCTCCAAGATGGTGCCTCCTTTGACAAAAGGCCTGGCCAGGGAGTTGGATATCTGTAGATTATTGATGGAGGCCTCTTCTGGGAGGTCCAGCTGCAGTTTCTGTGTCCTGGTCTATCCTGTCAGAGACAACTCAGGACTTTACATGACTTTAGCTATTCAAGTTTCACAAACCACAATACTGGGAGAGAAGCTCTTCTGTTATGTGCTAAGAATATTTTAACAATTCATGAATTATCCCTGAGTGGCTAGGGAGAGAGCTTGGTTGGTAGAGTGTGGGACTTCCATGCCTGAGGTTCTGGGTTCAATCCCATATGTCCTGGGCTAATACTCTGGTTTCTGTGTCTCACATGCGTACAAATCAAACTCTTGCTTGCTTCTGGTTTGAACAATAAAATAAATAATTAAAAAAGGGGAGGGGAGAGAGCCATTGACTTAGAGAGTGGGCTGGTTTCCCCAGTCATATTCCTGTTCAGGCCAACGGCAGCTGCTGTGTCAAAGCTGCTGACGGCCAAGCTGGGAGGAGACGCTTACAGAAGGGCGGGGGGCGTTGTTGGGTGGCGCCATTTCTGAACACGGCCACTGAGAGTAGTGGCCCCAGTCTGGCGCCAGGGCAAAGGCTCTTCCTGAGTTGCCTGCCAGTCAGATGGGAAGACTTATTTCTCACCTGAGCCTAACAACCAAGTCGAGGCATTTGACATGGTCTCTGCTGTGCCCCCTCCCACTGCTCCAAGTGGCCATTTTTTCCCTGTTGTTTCCCCTTTTCTGTTGTTGAGAGACAGAAAAAATTGAGGGGAGGGGGGCATAAAGAAGGAGACAGAAAAAGAGATACCTGCCACATTGTTTCACCACACCTGAAGCTTCCCTCTACAGATGGGGACTGGGGGAGGGGGAGGCTTGACCTGAGTCCTTGTGCATCGCAATGTGTATCCTTAAATGGGTGCCTCACCACCCAACCCCATAGGTGCTTCTTGATTCTGGCTAGCAGCGCAAGATTTAGCAAAGGCTCTGTCATTAAGGGAATGCTTCATTGTACCAATTCACTAAATCATGAAAAGCAGACCCACGAAACTTGGACCGTTGCTGCCCCTGCTGTATGGAGGTAGATGCTGAGACACAGAGCCAGGGAGTAGCCTGGCCAGGGCAGCACGCCTCTCCCCAGAAGCACCAGAACTCAACACCAGGACCATCTGATCCCAGATCCCAGACCTTCACTCATTGCCAGCTTTTGAGCATCTGACTGGTAGCCCCACATCTGTGTCTCTTCTTGTTGGTGGCTCTTCTTTCTGGACCATCAGGCTCGGCCCTTGGTGATGGGGTGGTGTCGTGCCTCCTTCTCAGCGCTTTTTGATGTCCAGATGCAAACCGTCCCACATCAGATGCTTCCTGAGCCTGAAACCCGTAGAGCTTGCCCAGGAACAAGTTGAAATGACTGCATACTTTGGAGACACTGGCTTGGCCTGTTTCAGAAATGGTGATTTCTATGCAACCATTTATCCTCACAGATGTGTGTGCCTGGTATGGTTGGAAGAGGGTGGCATCAGAAATGGAAATGGCCTTTTATGTTTCCCTTAATGACGCATCTCCTGAGTGTGAGGCTCAGAAGGGGTGTGTGTGTGCATGGCGCCCGGAGAAGCTTTGTGGATCTGTGGACCAGCAAAGAGGGTTTGTGTCTGGGGAATGGGGCTAAATTTGGCTCCTGATTCTTTAAAGAGCATTTTTTCCTTCTCTTTTTGGGCAGATGTACCTGGTGATTTCAGTTCAATCTCTGTTGGTCACTCTGGTTTTCTGTAGAATATAAGCATTCACCATGGGGAGCAGGGTGGCTCAATGAACATGCGCTGCTTGGCTCTCAAAGATCCCAAAGTCTGGGCTTGTGTGTCTTCCTTAGGGGTCCATCCTAGGCCTCATAGGTTAGGAAAAAGCCATCAGTGACATTTGAAGCTAGACAGGAGGAGTGCCTTCATCCAGGAGAGTGTCTTGCAGTGCTGAGGGCCAGGCTAAAGCTCCCCCTTCACAGGGCAAGAGAATGGAATTAAGTGCTAGGTGCCAGGAACCCGCTCCACATTCTTATTCTCTCTGCCACCCTTGCTTCAGTCTGAGCGCGTAGTTTCGTTTTCATGGCTCTGCTAGCCACAGGCTGAGTCTAAAAATGGCCACGCAGGACACTCAGGTCTACATGTGACAGGGCCTGACTCAGCTTTCCTTGCCTGTCCTCCCCCCAAGTTCCAGGAGAGGGAGGTTGAGGGAGTAACTGGCACAGGTGTCTGTCCTTGGCCAGTCACTCACCAAAAGCTTAGTATCACGGGTCCTGCTCTTGGCCGCTGTGACAGAACTTCACAGACTGGGTGGTTTCAATGACAAGCTATTTTCTTACAGTTCTGGAAGCTGGAAGTCTTAAGATCTTGCTGAGAACACTCAACCAGGCTTGCCTTCTCCGTAGTCTTGTGTCAGACACAGACATACACAGAGTCATAAATTCTCTCGTGTGAGTGTGTGTTTTTCCTATAAGGGCACTAATCCTTGTGTATCAGAGCCCCACCCCTCTGACCTCGTTTAACCTTACATACCTCCTCACAGGTCCTATCTCGGAATACAGGCACATTGCAGACTAAGGTTTCGATGTGTGAGTTTAAGAGGAGGCATGAGTCATGCAACCTGGCAGCCATTAGCCATTTGAGTTGGTGGGGCCTTACCAGCATCCCCCAGAAGAGACCACTGTGAGCGGGGAGGCTGAATGTGGTGCCTGCCACCTGTGGGACGAGACGCTCGACCGTACTGAGCTGCAGTCAGGGGTGCGTGGCTCTGCTGCATATTTGCATGTATTAGGTTGCTGGAAAAGTCATGATATTTTTGTGTAGAAAACCATGCCATGATTTTTCCAACAACCCAATGTGCATGCATGCATGTCCATGTCCTTGTGTGTATGTTTAGGCGTGCGCACACGCACACACACACACACACACACACACACACACACACACACACACACACACACACACACGAGTAAAAGCAGAGAGGACTTTCTAGAGAAGGAATGGAGGGAGATTTGAGGGAAATGTAAGGCCCTGCAGGCCAGCTGCTCCCACAGTGCAGTGTGTGCCCCACACCCTCCTCTACATGGAGCTAGGAATCCAGTATCAGTTCCTGTTCCTTGTGCTCTCAGAAAGAGCTGGATTTATAATCTCTTAGTTTAAGTTCTAGAGGAACCCAGTCACCCCCACAGACAGTTGCCTTAAAAAAGTTTTTTTTTTTTTTTTTTTTGCTTCCAGGGTTCTCGCTAGGGCTTGGTACCTGCACAGTGAATCCACTGCTTCTGGAAGCCTTCACCCCTCCTGATTTTTGTTGCCCTTGTTTCTCTTGTTATTGCTATTGTTGTTGCGGGATATGACAGAGAGAAATCGAGAAAGATGAGGAAGACATAGATGAGGAGAGAAAGATAGACACCTGCAGACCTGCTTCACTGCTTATGAAGTGACCCCCACCCCACAGGTGGGGAGCCAGGGGCTTGAAACTGGATCATTATGCTGATCTTTACACTTTGTGCCATGTGCCCTTAACCCTCTGTGCTACCGCCTGGCCCCCCCTTAAAAATATTTTGAGCAACACGGGGTGGGGTGTGGTGGCGCATGTTGAACACACATGCTACAATGCACAAGGACCCAAGTTCAAGCCCCTGGTCACCACCTGCAGAGGGAAAGCTTTGTGACTGGTGAAGTAGTGCTGCAGGTGTGTCTCTGCTTCTCTTCCTCTCTATTTCCCCCTTCCCTCTTGATTTCTGACTGTTTCTGTCCAGTAAATAAATAATGGTAATATTAATAAAAAAAGAGAAAAACATGGCATGGGGCCTGTGCTCCCTGCCAGTGGCTTTCATGTCACTCGAGGGGACCAGAGGAGCAATATATTTTTAAACTCTTGGAGCCCACAAGTCACTTATTTTTAAATTATGGATCAAAACATGTGAACAATCTCAACAGGGTTTTGGCAGATGTACTCTTGAGTTAAGGGCATGTGCTTTGGGGAGAGGGTCGAGAGTGTGGTGTGTGTATGTGGGGGTGGTGGCGGGCACAGTGTCCCAGCTGGAACCCTCTCTGGGACTCTCAGGATGACCCTGTCATGCTTGCTCAGTGTCCCTGTCACCGTGGGGTCAGGGGAACTCACGGGAGCGAACAGCCTCTTTTATCTTTTAATACATCAGTGTCAGCAGTGTTTATAGCTGAGGTGGGGCCTGGGTGGCCACAGGTTCATGAATGCAGCTGAGCTGGGTCCCAGGGACTCTTCACACCCTCTCCTGTGCCCACACCACCCACCCACACAAGGCAGGAGATGAAGTGCTCTGGGAGGCCCCCCCAACCCCTGCTAAGCTCAGGGATTAATGCCTGGGACCCATGGAGAAGACCATAAAAGCAGCACAAGCATTAACCCCTTGAGCTCACCACTGTCCTCCCCCTCTCTCGGCCTTGAATCCAGGCTGTTGGCTGCGTCAGTGAAACTTGAGCTGTGGGTGCAGAAAGAGACAGTTAAGCCACCAGGCTGGTGGCGATCTTCCCTGTCCTTATAGACTCAGGAGACACCTGCTGCAGTCACTCACTGCCTCTTGTGGGTGGGGGAGTCCTGGGAAGTTCACATCCCCAGATTCCAGGAGCAGACAGCTTCTGGTGCTCAAGGTCTCAGGGACTCAAAAGGTGGAAGCTTCAAGGGGTGTGTTCCTCTGTAGCTCAGCCAGTGCGGGGGTGCCGCTCATGTGGCTGGCTGGTGCGTGCAGGATGCCAGCCATTCCAGATTCTCTTGTTTGCACTAGCCACAGATTCCGGGCCCTCTACCTTCCTTTAAACTTTGGCTGGATTCAAAAAAATACCCATGGCGGGGATCAGTCACACACCTGGTTAAGCTCACAAGGACCTGAGTTCAGGCTCCTGGTGTGTCGTCCCCCCACACACACCCTATCCCCAGGCGCAGAAAGGAAGCTCCACAGATGGTGAAACACTGATTCAGCTCTCTCTCTGTCCCTCTCTGTCTCTCCCTTCCCTCTTAATTTCTCTCTGTCCTCTCAATAATGTATTTAAAAAATATGGCAACGATGACACATTCATGAGCATTTTTAAAATGAACCCAGGACTTGAAGCAAGGTCCTTGAGCACTATAACATGTTCAACCCATTGCACCATTGCATGGCCCCAGTAGTTAGTGCAGGGCTGCTCCCCCGTTCACGAAGGCATCCCCCTTGGTGCTGTCCATGGTGCTTCTGTGTGGTTCCGGGGCTCAATCCCAGGGCGTTGCCTGGCTGGGTGAGCTGTCTTCTGGCCCACACACACTCATTTTAGGAACGAGAGCAATGCAAAGATAGATAAAGAGCTCACGATATCCTCATTTCCCCCTCACTCCTGCTCTCCTCTCCCTTGAGCTAATTTCAGACTTAGAAGTTTTAAGAAGAATACAGAAACCTCCCATAGTGACTGCCTTTGCCAATTTAGAGTTTGCCAGTTTTTTTTTAACTTTTTGTCCTGTAAGCTTCTTTTCTCCCTTTCTTTCTCTTTCCCTCCATTCCTTTCCTTTTCCTTCCTTCCTTCCTCACTCCTTTCCTTCCTCCCTCTCTTCCTCCCTCCCTTCCTTCCTGTGGCACCAGGGCCTCAGGCTTCTATCACTTTTAGTCCTCCTTTTTCATTCTTTTAATTTCACATCGAAAGGGCAAATGAATGGGGGGGGGGAGCTAGCAGGGTACTGCGTATGTCACCGTCTGTGGGTCTTCCCCTAGTGCTGTGGTGCTCCCATGTGGTGCTGGGACTCGGTGCACGGTGAGGCATGTGCCCGACTGGGTGAGCTATCTGCCAGTACCCAGTACCCTGCTCCCCACATGCGTTTCTTTCTAATGCAACTCTGCTGTGACCTTTTGCGGTAGAGGTGGGAGATGTCACCTTTTTTTCATTTTAGGTGTGAGAGTCACTGAGTGGGGTACAACCTCCCCCCAACACACACACACACACACACACACACACACACACACACACACACACACACACACACACACACACACACACACACACACCAGGAAGCACAGCCTGGATTTCCACACAGCTAACTCTGTTGTCACTCTTGTTGGAATTTTTTTCCTTCCTCCTGAAACTTCTTTTCCCGAGAGATAGCAGAAGGTGCATCTGTTCTCTCCAGGAGGAGGCGGCTGCAGGCCTCAGGAGTCCTCCGGCCTCTCCTCCATTTTGATTGGGAGTTCGAACCTGAGGCCTGGACCGTGGTTACCTGTGCTGTTCACCAGGTATGCCATCACCTGACCCTCAAAACCCTCCTTTCTGACAGTGGACACCTGAGCCTAGGGGTGGGACTCACTGGCTCCTAGATCAGGGTTTCCCTGCCTTTCCTCACCAGAACCTCCTCCTTGTAGACCCAGGGGCCACACAGCTGGGGGCAGCACTGGCTCCAGAGGCACAGGTGCTATTTCTGAGTGGAGTGGGAGGGTGGGCTGAGCACCTTGTCAAGCCCTTGCTGTGTGGTGCCGCCTGGTGCCGTGCTCTTTGTAGATCCTGCCCTGGAGGATTCTGGGCTAGGCTTCCCAGCAGGCCCTGCTGACCACCTGCTTGATGGTCCTACAGAGTGGGGGACAGAAGCCCTTGGCCCACAGGGATTGGTGGAATCAGAGCCCTGGAGGGGAGTGGGGAAGATGTGAAACAAACACCCCCAGATCTTGGTCATGTGCACTGAGGGCACAAAGCCATCCTATTTTATTTTATTTTATTTTATTTAGTTTATATACAAAAACAGCTCTAAACATAAAATTTCTACTTGTGAACGTGGCTTATTAAAAAAAAGGGGGGGCACACTTAAAACATGTCTGACGTTTAGGATGATAGCAGGACTTTAAAACAAATCGCATTTTGAGGAAATGTTAGTGTGTGCGCGTGCACGTGCGTACGTTTGACTAAAGAAGCTAAATCCCTCTGTGGACATTCTTATTACAATCCTTCCATGTCAGCTTCACAAACTCAGTTGAAAACATATGCGGGACTACTTGTGCTTGGGAGAACTCAGAAGGACCCCAGGGGCCACCGGGGGGACTGGCCCATGGTCTAGAAATGATGGGTGGGGGCCTGGAGGTAGCGCAGCAGGTTAAGTGTCCATGGCACAAAATGCAAGCACTGGTGTAAGGATCCCAGTGTAAGCAGTAACAACAACAATAATAACAATAACAACGATAAAACAACAAGGGCAACAAAAGGGAAAAAATGGCCTCCAGGAGCAGTGGATTCATAGAGCAGGCACTGAATCCCAGCAATAGCCCTGGAGGCAAAAAACAAAAAAAAGCTGTTAAACAAAGTGATGGTGGGGGCATATGGTTCTTTTGGCCACTATAGGAAAAACGGAACCATTGCAGCAAGCACTTCTTGAGGAGGGGTCTCCTCCCAGCCCTAGGCAGGCCAGCCCACCACTTGCATGGCTCAGCAGGCAGCCCCCTAGCCTCCTTTGTAGAGAACATGGATAGAGGTGACTGAGCCCCAGGGTTCTGGATACCTCCCCTGTGGCACAGTGGTTCTGGGGTGTGGGGGTGCCATCCACACAGAGCAGAGGGCTGGGCTGAAGACCTTGGGCCTCTGGACTCACAGCTCTGGGCTGTGAAGTCTGCCGCCTTCTAGCTCTAGTACCGAACAGATCACTTAAGCACCTGACCCCTAGTTTGCATACCTGCAGAGTGGGGAAATCCAGACAATGCAAAACAGCAGCCACCGGGGCCAGGAAGAGAGTTCCCCTGACCAGTGCTTGGGCCTTGCTATGCTGGAGACCCAGGTGCGAGCCCAGCTCCCACTGCATTGGAACAAGTTTCAGTGCTGTGGTGTCTTTCTTTCTCTCCTTCTGTCTCCGTCTCTATCTGCCTGTCAAAGCCAGCTCTGAGTGGAGAAGCTGGAAAGATCCTTAGCTCCAGGCCATAGTGAGTGCAAAGTAACACTAATGTTCACTCATCGTGAGTGAACATCAGTGACACTTGTCACCCTGGGGTGCTCCTGAGTGACTCAGGGATGTTGCAGAGTGGGGCTTGCACCCTCCAGGACAATCCACCTCCAGTGTGGGGATCTGAATGGTGAAACCCTGGTCAGGCTTAAAAGGGGGAGCGAAATTAGTGCTGCCACTTTGTTCACCCCTCTGTCTCCCATTTCCTTTCATGAGGACTGTAGGGGGGGTGGGCAGCCACAGCGTGGGGGGTACAGATGCTCTGTGCTACCAGGAATGGGCAGAAACTTCGGGGTCCTTGGAGGCCTGCACAGTGACAGGCCTTGGCTCCTGGGCGAGAATTAAGAGCAGGTCCACAGGCTTCCTGCCTCGCCTCCAGGCCCAGGTCTGTTGCTTTCCCTCTCTTCACTTTGAAGAGAGTCAGCAAAATCCTTATTTCCATAAGCAACCCCCCCCCACACACACACGACTGTAAAAAGCTGAATCCCAAACCTGTTATTATAGCTGTTGATGCTATTTTAATCCGCTCTGTGTAGAGGTAAGAGTGGAGCAATGATTCTGCAATTACTGAGTACATTTGATCCCAGTGCAGCCACCGGAGCTGGCAGAGAGCCCTCGGTGTGGGCCGGGGCCGTGTGTGGCGAATCACTTTCGAATTTGCTAAAAATATGCCCTCTCGCAGCCACGCAGAGAGCAGCCTCCCTCCTCGACGCCGCTGCTCCCTCTTCCTCCGTGCTTCCCGCCTTATGTGGGCTTACAGTATGTGTCCTGTGCCCCCCACCCCCCTTGGGTTTTTGTCTGTCCTTCTTGGCCTGGGATCTGTCCAGTGTCTCTCACCCTCCACCCCACCTCTTTCTTCCCTGCTCCTGAAGTGTTTTCCATTCCACCCACCGGCTTGTCCACAAAACCATTTTTCCCATTCGCTGTGGTCAGGAGAGAAATACTTAGAATTCTGAGCCCACCAGCCATTTCCCATTTCCACCTGGCCTGGCGCCTGCCTGCCTCCTCTGGGCAGTAATTGGTGCATCCCCAGGCTCCCTGGGCTATCTCTGGTCCTATTTCATTCACTTTTCTATTTGCAGAAGCCAGGCCCATTGCCCTCCCTCTCCCCCCCCCCCCGCCACCCGCCTCCCAGTCGGTGACCTTGGCTTTTCCGAGCGCCGCACTGTAAATGAAATGTGGCATTGCCGCACAGATCTTGATAAAATATATCAGTGGATGAATTGATTTTCATATTGATTTCCTCGGACGAGCAAGGTGTGTGTGGAAATCAAGTAGCTCTTAATGATGGACCTGGAGAGAGGCTCTGAGGCCAGCTGGGAAGAGCAGCCTTTGTGTGTGGGGGTTCACTTAGGCCAAGTTCTGCCCACTGAATGGGGGACCCAGGACTCTCTGCTTTGTGGGAAAGTGCCAATGTGACACACGCACATGCACGCACACACACACACACACACACACACACACACACACACACACACACGGTGTGCTTGTAGAGAGAGAGGGCTATGTGTCTGGGTCTCTGGGGGAGCAGAGAGTGGGTGTCCCTGGCTATATGACCATCAGAGAGCGAGCTGGGAAACCCCCAGGCCACAGAGGAGACTGCCCTCCAGAAAGTCCTGAAGGGGTGTGAGATTTGAATGCGAACTTTCACCCTCACTTTGATCTGGCAGGTGAGCTGAGATATGGGCAGCATGGGGCTGAGTCTGCATGACCCAGGGGAGCCTGGGATATGTGCTAGCCAGGCCAGGTGCCTCTGCCTCAGAGCAGGGATGTGCCTTGGCCTGTGTGATACCCCATGCACACACAGGAAGCTGGGCAGGAGCCCCTGAGTGTGGGCTGGTGTGAGTTTGGGTGCACGAGTACCTCCAGTCTTGCAGTGACTTCTGTTAGTGTTAGTGAGCTCTAACCCACCAAAAGGACAGTACCCAGCAAGATGATTCAAACTGCATTTTCTCTTCTTGCCTCTGCCCCCCACCCCCTGCAATTGCTTTCCCAATTCCCTCTCCTGGCTGCTCTTAGATAAAATAGATGCTTTCAGCCCTCACTTCGATCCAAGAGAGTTGAATCTTTTTATGAGGCCAAATAAGCATAGGTTAGAGTGCTGCTGCGAGTGCACGTGCATGTGTGTTTGCTTCTGAAAACAAAAACAACAACAACAACAACAACAACAAAAACAAACAGCGAGCTGGACTATTTGGGGATGAAGCCATTCACTACGTTTTCTGGCAAACTGAGGCTTCACAGGATAATCCTTTTGGCTATTAAACTCTGCCAAAATGCTTTGCAGAATTGATGAGTCCCATGTCTTGCTTTGCTCTCAAGCGCCAGGTAGTAAAGGTTTTGAGTACTTGGACATTACAGGATTCAACAGGGCACAAGGGTGGGGATTTTGGCTATCACTTAGGATTGCCCATGCCATACAGGCCATGTGAAACCTCGGCGTGAATTAGTGTTTACCCTGAGAAGTAACTTTGTCCCCCACTGCACCTGTGGTGAATGTCTGGAGATGTTTCTTACTTGTCACAACCCAGGAAGCCTGTTGTTTGCATGCAGTGGGTAGAGGACATGGAGGCTTCTGACCACTTGGTGGCCAGGACAGCTCCTTCTTCCTCTGTAACCCTGTCCTACTGCAACTAACCATTCTTTCTGAAAACCGGGCAGAAGTGGCTTAGAGACCCTTCCCTAGGATGTGTCTTCAGACGCTTTTATGCCAAAAAAAAGTTAACAAAGTCCTTGTACACAAAAGTCTTTGCTTTCACTGGTCTGGTCTGTCTTATAAGTCAGGTGCTGGTGCTGGAAGCATTCTGAATGATCGAAGCCTCCAGTTCATTGGCCTCCATTGTCCCACTAAGAAGTTGGGGAAGGCGGCCAGCTTGCAGATAGGCAGGCCTGTCCTTAGCTGACCTGCTGGGGAAGGCACAGAGCCACCCAGGACATTTAGGACCATGAGAAACCATCAGGGCCACACTCACTTAAAGTACAACTGTGCAGAATAAATAATCCCAGAAGAGGCTATGTTTCACCTTTCTCTCTTTTTTTCTCTCTCTCCTCTTTGGACAACTCAAACTCAATTCTCGAGCAGTCTTTAAGCAGAACTTTCTGATGACCCAAGGTTTAGTCTCCCATTTCTTTTATTATTTATTTATTTGTTATTGGATAGAGACAGAAATTGAGAGAACAGGGGGAGACAGAGAGGAAGAGAGACAGAGAGACACCTGTAGTCCTGCTTCACCACCTGTGAAGCGACTCCCCTGCAGTTGGGGAGCCGGGCGCTTGAACCCGGATCCTAACCGGTCCCTGCGCTTTGTGCCACGTGTGTTTAACCCGCTGAGACCGACTCCCAGTCTCCCATTTCTGGTCAGAGACAGTGTGGCATTCACATACCACTTTTGCATGGTGTTCCCATCTAGTAACTGGGGGCTCGAACCCACGTCCTCATATCTGGTAAAGTCTGTGCTCTACTGGCTGACCCACCTTCAGGGCCCCCATGCAGCTTCTGCACTTTTGACTGTCTGTCTTCAAAGATACCACTGGAAATCAGTGAATCAACATCCCGAAAAAATGCCTTTGAAGTAAGATCATGACTGGCTCAGGAGACTCGGGCCCAAAAGACCTCCTGTCATTTGGAGGAAGAGCTTTTATTGGGGACAGTATTTCTGGTGAGGTCTCAGTGTGTCTAATCTAGAACTAGCCAACATATAATTTCTTTTTCTTTTTTTTTAAAAAATATTTATTTATTATTTATTCCCTTTTGTTGCCCTTGTTTTATTGTTGTAATTATGATTGATATTGTTGTTGTTGGATAGGACAGAGAGAAATGGAGAGAGGGGGAGAGAAAGATAGACACCTGCAGACCTGCTTCACCACTTGTGAAGCGACTCCTCTGCAGGTGGGGAGCTGGGGGCTCGAACCAGGATCCTTATGCCGGTCCTTGTACTTTGCACCATCTGTGCTTAACCGCTGTGCTACCGCCCAACTCCCCAACATATAATTTCTTTCTGTTACTTATACATAGTAGAGGACCCAGACATTTTCTGTCTGTATCACTGTAAGGGGTGGGGTCTGTGTGTCTGGCAAATGCATGATTGTGATGAGAAGTTCAGTGCTTGGCCTAGGGTGCAAACCATCACATCCCAATCAGCCTTACACAGGGCAGAAGCCTGGCCCCTCTCCCCAGCTATGTCCCAGAGCCTCGCCTCAGCTCTGCCTGTAGGGGCCGGATGCAGGGAAAGGACCAGAGCCCTGAGCTCTGATGACCCCTGCTTCCGCTACCATCCTGGCTGGATGACCTTAGGCGAATTGCTTAACCTCTCTGAGCCTAGAACACAGTACAGCATTGGGGAGGTGGGCGCTGGAAGGGTACTCTTTGCTTTTCAAGGAGCTGGGTAAAGACCAGGAACCCAAGGGTAGAGCCTCGTGTCACCCAGGTTTGAGGACACTGAGTGGAGCACCTCTGCCAGTGTGTCTTGAAGGACTGGGGCCCCGGGTCTCTGGCTGCTGGCTTCCTTACTGAAATGCTCACTGGAGTCGTGACTGTACCTGGGGTCTCAGGCTCCCCGTACAGCCTCCAGGGGGCTCAGTGTGCCTTCTCCAGTGTGAGATGAGGTGTATTTATAGCCAGGGCTAAATACAATCAGAAGGTTCCTTATAAAACTGTTATTACTGCAGCACAAACTTAGAAATGCTTGAGGTTTCGGCTCCTTGGCTCTTCCATGCGGCAATGAATATTTTATGGGAAAGGAAATACTTAGTGTCTGACTCTTTTTATAGTGCAACTACTCACAGGGCTGGTAACCTTCCAGATCTTTCCAAAATCAGGACCGTGGTCTCTCTGTGTGTCTCTTCTCTCTTCACCAGCTCTGTGAGGGCCCTGCCTGTGCTCAGGCCCTAATAGTAGACGTGTTCATTTGTGCACTTAATGGGGGACAGGTTCTGATCCTAAGTCAGACAGGCTGGCTGCAGTCCAGGTTGTCCCACCCTATCTGGCACTGGTGGTGCTGGTCAACCCCGGGGCAGGTCTGCTGGCTGCCTGGCCCCCACTTGCATTTTTCTACTGTGCCCTCTTTGCTGAGTGCCTGGTAGCCCTGGACAAACATGGCCCAGTCTCTACTTAGGACTGGTAAGTCTCTACTTACCCAATCTGATCTTAGGATTAGGAAATAAAGATGAGGAGATAGCAGTAAAGCCTAGGATTTGTGTGCATGGAATCCCAGGTCCAATTCCTGGCACCGTATGCATCAGAATTGAGTGGTATTCTGGTCTCCCTCTCTCCCTGTTCACCTCCCTCTCCCTTCCACTCTCACTCAGAAGTAAAGCCGTAAATTAATAATGGGGCCTAGATGTTTGTGTATCCAGTAGAGTGCACATATCATGTTGTTCAAGGGTCCAAGTTAAAGCATTTGGTCTCCACCTACAGGGTAGAGCAGTGGGCAGGTGTCTCTGAATTAAAAGGTGGGGGGGAGTATGGCCACTAGGAGCAGTGAAGTTGTGTAAGCACTGAGCCCCAGAAATAACCCTGGTGACAAATAAAAAAGGTCTGGGAAGTATGTAGGGCCTAAGAGCATGAGGTCCTGGGTGTGACTCCTGGCATTGTGTGTGCTAGACTGATGTTCTTTGAAAGAAAAAAGAGGATCAGAAGAGAGGGAGAGGGAGAGACTAAGTAGATAGATACAGACCCAGGCAATAGCTCAGAGGGTGGAGCACATGCCACGCTGGTTGTGAGGCCCTGGGCTCAAGCCCGGCACCACATAGGAGCACCACCTCTCCTTTCTTTTTGCCTGTCTCTTCTTTTTTTTTAATATTCATTTATTCCCTTTTGTCGCCCTTGTTGTAGTTGTTATTGTTGTCATAGCTATTGTTGTTGGATAGGACAGAGAGAAATGGAGAGAGGAGGGGAAGACAGGGGGAGAGAAAGATAGACACCTGCAGACCTGCTTCACCGCCTGTGAAGCGGCCACCCTGCAGGTGGGGAGCCGGGGGTTCAAACGGGGATCCTTACGCCGGTCCTTGCGCTTTGAGCCACCCGCGCTTAACCCGCTTAACCCGCTGTGCCACCACCCGACTCCCGCCTGTCTCTTCTTCCCCTCCCTCCCTCCCTCCCTCCCTCCCTCTCTCACTCCCTCCCTCCCTTCCTCTCCTGCTCTCTCTCAAAGAAATGATGATAAAATCCATCCTGGCTTCACCAACCCTGGTGTAAGGCTGAAAAGTGAACAGACACAGTAGAATAGTCAGAGGGTCAGCAGAACCCAAAAAGCCCTCTTCCTGCTCGAGGCCCAAACTAATCGCGGAAAGCCTGCCCCAGGGTAGTTGGCTGGGTTTCTGAGGTTTGCCTCTCAGGCTCTCTTCCTGTGGGTCTTCCATTAACCCCACAGGTAAAGCAGGAGGGGCCTGGTGTGGTGTTCTTGGCTCTGGCTTGCTGGGCCCAAGACTTCAAGCAGAGGAACTGGGTCTGCTGGCAACTCAGCCTCTGTGGAGATCACTCTTCTGCCATCTTGGTGCCCTCTTGGCCTGCATTGGCCCATGGGCCTTAGAAGACTGTTGTGATCACAGCAGATCCACAGACCAGGGAGATGGTCAGATTGTGGCATCACCCAGTGCCCCATCTCAGGTGTCAACTAGCTTCTGTGGCTTTCCTCAGAGGTCCCCACTGGCTGACAGATGACTAAGGGCTCCTGTGGAGATGCCCCAGTGTGGAGGGGGTTGTAGGTTTAAGGTATGATTTTACAGGATCCCTCCTTTGGCCACCACCTAGCTGGCTATGGCTACACCCAGGCTCCAGGCCTGAGAATAGTGCCCAGTGAGATCTGGATGTAGGCTCCACACTTGATTTCTGGGGCCTCAGGGAACTCCCAGGCTTCACTCTGTCTGCCTCCTGCTCTGCCCCCATGTTTGTCCTGACTTCAGAGTCTGTAAGGGGAAGCGGTGATCATCCAGTGATGGCCTTGGTTTCCTCTCTCAACTCTGCTTGTGTTGAGGCCAAGTGGGCCTGTGTTCTGTCATCACCATTTTGTCTTGGGTTCTTCCCGGCCCCGCTGCTTTCCAAGTCCTCATCCTCAGCACGTCGCTTTAGTCTTGTGTTCTTAACAGGTTCAGTAGCATTTTGGGTGGTAAAAGTGAGGGCGAGAGTCATACACTATTATTATTCATTAGTTCACTTTTGTGAGAGATACACAGATACAGAAACAGAGACTGACCAGAACACTTCTCCACTCTGACTTAATGGTGCTGCTGGGGAAGTTGAACCTGAGACTCTGGGGGCCTCAGGTATGCAAGCCCTATGCTCTAAAAGGCTAAGGTCTCCCAGCCTGTATTTTCAATTTAAAATACACAGAATGGGGCAGTGTAGCATTTTATACCTGGTGTTGCCTGCACAGTTAGGGAGTTTCATCTGATTGAAATGACAGGTTCCTGTGACCACCAGGTAGAAGGGTTGGAAAAAGGTAAGGCCCAGAGGACTGAAAGGTCTCCAGTGCCCCGAGCACTTCATTACTAGCTGTCATGTTGGTACTAACCCTCCTTGTCTGTGAAGTCAACGAGCAAAAGTGGATAAGAGAAACGAAGCCTGGGAGAGAAGAGCAAGGGAGAACCTTGCTACAGTGCCTGTTGTGTGACAGATACTGCCAGGTGCTTTGAAATAAGTGCCTCGCAGGTGCGTTCCAAAGCACAAGCCCACAGTCCCCTGCTTCTGGGAACAAGACAGCCCATAGATAGGACTGTTGGTCCAGGGCTCAGATAAGTCACCAGTACTTACCCATCCTCCCTCCCTCCCTTCTTTCTTTCCTTCCTTCCTTCCTTCCTTCCTTCCTTCCTTCCTTCCTTCCTTCCTTCCTTCCAGGGTCATCCCCCCCCACATACACACCTACTTTATTTGAAAGAACAGAGAGAAATAGAGAGGGGTGGAGGAGACAGAGAAAGACAAAGACACCTACCTGCAGACCTTCACTACTCTAGAAGCCTCCCATCTGCAGATGGGGAACGGGGACTAGAACCCAGTTCTTTCTACATGGTGTTGTGTGTGCTCAACGGGGTGTGTCACACTACCCAGCCCTTGGTCACCAGTATTTTGTCTGACTCACTGTCTGGATCTGTGCCAGGTTCTGTGGGATACTGAAGGGAGTGAGTGCTGTGATGCTTTCTCTCAGGTTGGGAACCACATACCATATACATATATACAGGTGTTCACACATGCACACACATAGTAGATCCATATACATATATACAGGTGTTCACACATGCACACACATAGTAGATCCATATACATATATACAGGTGTTCACACATGCACACACATAGTAGATCCATATACATATATACAGGTGTTCACACATGCACACACATAGTAGATCCATATACATATATACAGGTGTTCACACATGCACACACATAGTAGATTGTGCCAGCAGGAGACATACGCACAGGCTGTGGTGCCAGAAATTCCAAGGGCACTGTGGATGGGGCATCGGGAAATGACATGAGACCATATGAGACTTTCTACCATTTTTTCCCCCACTGATTGTTCCGGGGCTGTTATGATTTTTATATTGAGGTGGTGTTTCAGGAGTATGACTTTTACTTCATCCCAAAATGTGAGCAAGCACATTTCATCCATCCCCCAGGTGTCATCTCCCTTTACTCCAGGGGCACCGGGCTCTCTCCCTGCTTTTAGTCCATTTCCTCTCCCCATCTAGTCACCTCAGATCTGAAGAGGGAAACCCAAGGTGTGTCGTGCTCCACCCCGTGTGTTCCCCGGCTTTGTTTTTCGGATCTCACATGTGAGACCACCAAGAGTTGTGTGTCTGCCCTGCTCCTTCTGGCTGGCTTCCTTAGTAGAGTCCCTCCAGCCCCATTTGAGTTGTAGCTACTCAGATACCATCTCGAAGCTTTTCTTTGAGCTGAGCACATTCCCATAGTGTTTGTAGACTGCATATTCTTTTTAGCAGAGGGGTGGCTAGTATGGGCAGCCTCAAGGCAGCAGGCCAGAAAAGAAGAGCTCGCTCCCAACAAGGTCACATCCCCCCACATCCCCAAGAGTTCATGACTTAGCAAAGATTGCTAACCAGCAAACCTTAAGATAGACCAATTGTCCTGGGCCTTCTAGTTTGGGCCACTGAATTCAGTGCCACCAGGAAGGTTTTAAGGTGGCGTGTGTGTGTGTCTGTGTGTATGTGTGTGTAAGAGCCAGAGAAGGAGATGAAAGGAGGGGAACACAGAGCCAGAGAGAGGGCAAGAGAGAGGGCAGCAGGGAGGAAGCCAGCCCCATATGACTGGCTTTGAAGATGGAGGCAGGGACTTTGGGCCAAAGAATGAGAGGTACTTCTAGAAGTGGATTCTCTCGACCTTCTGGAAGGAACGCAGCCCCGGCCACACCCTTAATTGTTTTTAGCCCAGCGCAATGCATTTTGAATTTTTTGCTTATAAAACAGGGAGGTCATAATTTGGGGTCATTTAAGTTGCATAGTCAGTGGCAGTTGATTACAGAAAGAGAAGGAAAGTGATTATAGGGAAGCCGGAGGGGCCTGAGTGATTGGGTCACAGGATCTGAATGGGAGCCAAGATCTTTTTGCATTCACCGCCTTTTGGGACAGCTATAGGCTTGGACCCTGGTGAGTGGTTTCTGAACTTCTAATCCCAGATGTGAACAACCTGGATGAAGTTGTGAAAATAACTAGGACTAAGAAAGAAGGACTAAGAGTAGCCTTTGCCCTCAAACACCATCTCAGCTTCCTGGGCAGGTCTTTTTCCTCTCTGTGGAGAGACAGACACCCTAAGTCTGACCACCCAAGAGCAGCCATGGAAATGGGGGTCTGATGTGCATGCATTGCTTCAGAGGTACCTCACAAAGGGAGAAGGGCTCAGATCATAGATCTGCCTGCCTTTGGGCTGTCAAGAGTTGCAAAGATCTTCCTTGAGTCATAGATGAGGCCAAAGTGCTCCTGGGTTTAAGAAAAATCTTGCTGTCAAGATTTGTGACCACTCCAGAGTTCTCTCTCCTGCTTGGCTCTGGGGTGGAACTTTCCAAGGGTCTTGGCTTCTTGGCTTCTTGTCAGTGTGTAGGCTGTTGACCGTGAGAGTTACAGGCATCAACTTTGCACAGTCCCCCTGAGAGATGAACGAAAGCCATCACCAAACCAGAGAGTTGCCTGCCAAAGCGGGTGGCTCAGGAAGGGTGACACCCCACAGGAACCTGAGAGCAATGACTTTGTCGCAGGCATTTCAGTCTTAAGATTCCAGTGCAGAGTGAACTGTAGGGCACCAGCCCTCCTGAAGGTTGTAGTTTCTTGTCTCTGGACTTTGTCTTAGCTCTTTTTTTGTTTTTGGCTGGGTCACATGCTCTATTCTCTGTCTTGTTGTCCTAGCCTTCTATCCCCTGGACTACCATAACTTCCCATCTGGAAATCTAGGTTCGAGGAGAGGGTTTAAAATACTCCGAGGCGGGGGTGGGGTGGGGCGGGGAAGGGGGGATTCTGTCTGGGAGGCTGGAGAACATTGAGCCCTAAATACAGAGAAGGCCCAAGGAACTCCCAGGCTCCTTGGTTCTCAGGAGGTTAACCTGATGTGGGAGCTGTCACCACACGTGTGGCTGCTCCTGTTTCTTGCTCAGGGATGTGAGCTTTGGGGTACACTGTTCAGCAGAACTGCCGCTAGCTACCGGTGCCCGCCATCTACTCTCACCCCTCTTTCTAAAGAGAAACTAACCTGAGCTGCCCTGATCAGGCCACAACTGGGAGCAGTTAAAAGTGCTTGGCTCCCCCGCTCACACTGTTTCCCACCTGTACTCCTCACCCCAGATGTGGGTGTCTTGGCAAAGAAAGCTGAAGAGGCTGCCTGGGTTGCTGTCCATTTCTCTGCCTGGTTGGAGGAGAAACTTAGCTGGCCCTAGTGGAGGACATGAGGTGACAGAATGGGGCTGTTCAGGTGTCAGTAAAGTATTTCTGTGCCTCACTCCAAGGATTTCCAAGACACTTCTAGATCCTTCCACTGAGCTGGTAGACAGGCCCGGCGTCTTTCAGCAAGACAGTTAGCGCCTGGATTCCACTGGGCCAGAGGAAGGGGGACACTGATTCCCCATCCAGACACTGTGGTTTTATTTCTTCAAGGTCACCAGGCCCTTCTCTTTGGGCAGGGAGACTCAGGCTGGGTATGAGGGAGCTGCAGAGAACCACTCAGATTGGGGGTGTTCTGAGACTCAAGTGAATACCCTCCCTGTGAGTGTTGCATGGATAAAAGGAGCTCAAGGGAGCTCCTGCCTGGGTACTCTGAGCACAGCGCCCTATTGTAAGTCCTCCCACGTGGTATAGGAGAGCAGGAACCAGCTCTGGGGGGACCTGGGGGAATTGCTTACAAATAGGCCATGGACCAAAGCTTGGGCAGTTTCTGCAGTGCAGGGAGGAGGGAAGAGAGGGAGGCCAGGCCCCTGCGGCTAGGTGCGTTGGGGGTGGGGGTGGCTCTACAGGTGAATGAGGTCCCCAGACCTCAGACCTGACTCCCGAGAAGCAGCTAAGGCTGTATGTCCACTCTTGCTTTGCAGTGACATTCATGACTTTTTGTTGGTAGCTTCTAGCGCTGCGCTCCTGCGTCTCCTTCGTTGCTGTCATGTGAGAGGAGTGTTTGCTGGTTTCCAGTCTTTCTCACACTTGTGTCTGGTGTCACCTGCTGAGTGTTAATGGTCATCGAGGGTACAGCCTGGGCGTCACATTTCTGACGCTTCCTGTGGCGGTCAGCATTGCACCCTGCATTATGGAGGTGAGAGCTGTTTGCCAGCCTTAAGTGACTGGAGGGAGCCACCTCTCCCTGTCCCCTTCTTTAGGAAGGACAACTTACATGTAACCCATTGTGCCACTTGTCATCTGTCTCACCATAGCCCAGCTTTCTCTCAGAGGCTGACACCATCCTTCTCCTCTTCTGCGAGTCACTCTGGGAGGAATCATAAGATGAAATCCCTGGCTTGAGAGTGGCCATTCGGGGACAGAGGAGACCCTGGAATATGCCACCCACACACCTGGCACTTTGGCCTTGTGGGTTTCTCAAGGCTCCCTGATCAAGGCATATCCTCTGGGGGTGGGGGTGGGGAGGGAGTATCTGTACTTGAGGCTTCCCATTTGCCACCAGTTACGACTTCCGTCCCACCTCCCGCTTCCCTGCCCTCTGCAGTGCCCTCTCTCCTTCCTCACTCCTCAGAGACCAGGTGGTGATGGTCTGGGGTGCGGTATGGATACAGGCCCCTGTCGTCTGCATGTGTGTGGTAGGGATTCTCTGCCCAGCGTTTCCTTGCCTTGCTGACGACAGACTGTGGGTGAGGAGAGAGCACCCTGGCAAGGGACAGACACAGCATGGGTCGACCAGATGGCCCCAGTGCCATGTGTCACAGGAAGGGTGGCATAGGGTCCCGCTGGAGCATGTGAGGCCTCTGCTCTTTTCCTTAAATTATTGAATTTCTGAGAGCGAGCAAGAGACACCAAAGCACTGCTTTCCCGGGTACTGTCCATGGTGCTCCTGTGTGGTGCCAGTGTTCCAACCCAGGGTCCCACGCACAGCAAGGCCTGTGCTCTGCCTGGTGCGGCATCTCCCAGCCCCTCTGCTCTTACACGCAAACCTTACTTGTGTACTTATTTATTTTTATTGAGCGAGAAAGTAGTGCTGTGTCATTTCATACTGTAGTGTTGGTGATTGAACTCACGGCTTCACGCGTGCAAGGCATATGCTCTACCACTGAGCGCCACCCCCCCACCTCCCTCCTCTGTCAGGCCCAGCAATGACTCTCCACCCTGCTCTTCAATACTCTGCTTCCCGCTTCCCCACCCCCAGCCTGTCTCCCCTCATCCCTAGCCCAGGTAGCAGGCATGGAAGAGGAGGTAGCGTTTCCAAAAAGGGCAAAGCAAGCCCAAGAGCTGCCTGGTTTCTGGGCATCTTCTGGGCCTGAAGCTCCTCTGGGTAACTTTGAGGCTTGGGTGCCCCATGATTTGGGGTGTGGCAGTCACCGTCCTGATGTGAAAGTTCGGGAGGAAGTGCTAGTTCCTCTCAGCTGTGGATAGTCTTCTCCCTGCAGCTAACAGCTTGGCCTTGGAGGGATCGATTGTTCTTGGTGTTGCATCTTTCACCCTGTCTGGAGAGGAGACCTGGGCGGGTATACTACAACTCCTCTCACCCCCTCTGCACTGCTCACCAGCCCAGGAAGCCAGAGGGCAAGAAGGAATGCAGTGTAGCCAGGGCACCGTGAGTCCCAGATGCCATCTGCGGTCTGATCCTGAGCTGATGATGGCATCTTCAACGGGGTGGTCGTTGCTGTCGGGGAGCTGATGGAAGCAGCAGAATGTTCTGGGGTTCCCTGCTGCTGTGATACGGACTCCGTGGAGCCAGACATCTGCACACTAGGTGACAGACAGATAGGTGGCTTATTCCAGCTTCTTTCTTCTTGTTCTTTCTTGAGGGAGCAGAAGCATTTTACAGGTGCATAGCAGGGATGTTATACAGGCTTTTGCTTTTTTTTTTTTTTTCCTCTCTTCTTTTTGCCACAAAGGTTATTGCTGGGGCTCAGTGTCTGCGGGATGAATCCACCACTCCTGGTACCAGATTTTTTTTCCCCTTATTTACTCCTTCCTTCCTCCCCCCTCCTTCCCTTCCTCCCTCCCTCCCTTCCTCCCTCCCTCCTTCCTTTCTCTCTCTTTCATATAAACCGAAGTTGAGAGAGGAGGAAAGGTGACATAGAGAGGGAGAGAATAAGAGAGACACCTGCAGCATTGCTTCACTACTTTCTCCATTGTAGGTGGGGACTGGAGGCTTGAACTGAGATCCTTGTGCTCTACCAGATGCACCACTGCCAGACCCTGGCCAATCTTGGCTCCCAGGATAGGTCCCCTAGGTGAGGCCTCTCCACCTGCACTGCTGTTCCCTCGAGTGGGCAGACGTAGGCCTCAGCTCTGTCTCCCCCACTCCCACCCCCCTCTGGCCACATTGCCCACTACATCTCTGCTCTTCCCCTCCACACCCAGCTTGGCGGGGGGAGGGGTGTTGGCTGACATTTCACACATTACCACATCCTCCTTTCAGGATGCTCTCTCAGCCTGGCCTCTTTCTCACCAATTAGTTTGTGATCTGGTCATCACTCTCTCGGGGCCATCCATCTACTCCCATCTCACACCCACAGAGTCTGCTTCCAGCACATTCTGTCCCGTCCCCACTCCACCCCCATGTCCTGCTGCTGTCAGCCCACTTGGCAGAGGAGAACGCTGAGGCGTAGAGAAGCCTGGTGTCTTTCTGTGTGTGCTGGGGAAAGACCCCAGGCTGCAGACATGCCCTGAACAGGCCTTCCGCCCTGGAGCTGGGAACCTGCAGGCCTGGGCTTTGCAGTCAGGGCCAGGGCCAGAGTCTCAAATTCTGCAACTGTCTGCTCTACTTGCTGGGTGTGTCAGCCTCGGTCTCCCGGTCTCCCGTGGACTGTCACCTCAGCTGAGCTGTCTCCATCCTGTCACCCCAGTTAAGTCCTCACCACTGCAGGGATACACCTGATACCCAGGCCAGAGGTGGGCTCAGCTGGTTAGAGCACCTGCTTGCATGCCTGAGGCCTCAGAAGCCCCAGGCTCAGTCCCCGGCGCCACCTTATGCCGAAGCTGAGAGGCGCTCTGCTGTTACTCTCTTCCTTGTCTCTCATATAATAAGCATATTAATTTATTAAAAAAATAAATAAAATAAAAAGACTCAAAAATTTCTACTTCAGGGCTAGGAGAGAGTTCACCTAGTAAAGAACACACTTGACCATGTGCAAGGTTCTGGGTTCAAGCCCTGGCCACCACTTGGGAGCACCTGCATAAGGGCCACTTCGTGAGTGGTAGAGCAGTGCTGTGGTGTTGTTCCTCTCTTGTCCTCTCTGTTTCTTCATAAAGTAAGTTGGGGGGCACACAGGTGGTAGTGCGGCAGGTTAAGCACACATTGTATGAAGTGCAAAGACCCATGCAAGGATCCCAGTTCAAGCCCCCAGCTCCCCACCTGCAGGGGGGGTCACTTCACAAGCAGCAAAGCTGTTCTACAGGTGTCTATCTTTCTCCCCCCTCTGTCTTCCCTCTTCTCTCGATTTCTCTCTGTCTTAATCTAGCAGCAACAAAAACAAAAACAATAATAATAACAACACAAGGGTAACCAAAAAAAAAAAAAAAAAAGGCCTCTAGGAGCAGTGGATTTGTAGTGCAGGCACCGAGCCCCATCACACAGGGCTACAAGAGCCAAATAAATAAATAAATAATATTATTAATAAAGTCAGCTCGGGAGTCAGGAGGTGGCACAAAGCACAGGGACCAGCGTAAGGATCCCGGTTCGAGCCCCCAGCTCCTCACCTGCAGGGCAGCCCCTTCAAAGGTGGTGAAGCAGGTCTGCTGGTGTCTGTCTTTCTCTCCCCCTCTCTGTCTTCCCCTTCTCTCTCCATTTCTCTGTCCTAGCTAACAAGACAACATTAATAACAACAATAATAACTACAACAACAGTAAAAAAAAAAAACAAGGGCAACAAAAGGGGAAAATAAATAAATATTAAAAAAATAATAAAGTCAGCTCATCAAAGGCTAATAATACAGGAAAGTAGACAGAATAGAACTGGGGAGAGTTCAGCACTAGAGCTCAAGACTTATCTCCTGAAGCCCCAGGTTTATTCTCTACCACACCTGTTGAGTAGTTTTCTCTCTCTCAGCCTCTATGTCTCATAAAAATAAATATCTGTAAAACTAAAAGGGGGAGGGGAAGGCATAAAACACTGTCTGGCACACAATAGCTGCTCTGTTAAGTTTGGTGTGCAATGCTTCTTTGTCCCTGATACCATCTCTGTATGGTTATTTGTGGCACTCTCCTCTCCTCTCCTCTGGTGTCTCTGGGATCAGAGACACTTGGGCTTTCAGAGGTGACTCAGTGACAAGAACTCAGGGCATCTCTGTGGCCAGAAGTAATGGGGGGGGTGGTCTTGGCCAATGGAAGTCTGGGTAGGCTTCTTGGAGGCAGCCTGGGGGGGGGCATGGAGAAGCATCCTGTTGCCTACAGACTGCCCCCCACCCCTCCCCCTACAGCCCTGCAGCCTGCCCGTCTGCACACAAGCCTTGAAATGACAAAGTACCCTTTAGTTAATTGCACAACGGATTGCCCAGAGTTAAAAGTTCTGATTTATATGACTATAGCTCTAACTGCTCAATAACACAGGCCTGTAATCTACTTTCATTTCAAACACAACGGTGATTTATAGGGCAGCCTGCCGCTTCAGCTCAGAAATGAGGTGTTCAACATATGCTCTGTTGACATAAATTTGGAATTTATTGCTGTTGTCAAAACTGCCTGTTGGACAAAGGTGGGTATTAAGGCAATAAATGGTTCAGAATAGTTTTCTGTCACATTTCCTAACCATTGTATTCAGTCTATTTGAGGGGAAAATATATACTTAAAAGTAATCAAATGTCCCGAACCCATGCATCTTATTCTGAATGGTGGGGGAGGGGGGGGAGTGGAGGGACGGAGGGGCAGGAGGGTGGGAGGTGGTGGGCTGTAAGGGGAGCAGGAGAGGAGGGGGAGTGTTGGTGGTGCTGTCGAGGAGAGAGAGCTTTCCGGAAGTTACAGCCCATTTGGAAAAGATTCCACCCTGCCTCCTCTTCCCATTAGGAGGTGGGCTTGCCTTTCTCATTTATCGAGAAGGGGGGGGGGGAATGAAAGCTCATTAAATAAAAATAGTGAAGGGCGTTTTTATGTGTGGGCTCCAAGCCAGCGGTGTTAGGGAAGGAGTCAGTGAATGCGGAGCTGGGGGAGGCAGGATAGGATTTTGTTGATGGGCAAATAAAGCCACTGGCCAGCTTGATTTTTCTTGCTCAGTCCCAGCCCTGAGCAGGGGTTTGCTCTGAGGCTCCAGGGCCCTTGGGGACCAGTGGAGGCTACCTGTGAAGGGGCAGGACATGTGGGGACCAGGTTTCCTGTCTACCCCATCTGCATGCTGCCTTGTTTTCGACAACACTGAGTAGTCCATGTGTACCCTCCCCTCCCCATCTCTGAAATGGCCTTTTATTTTTCCTTAGGGAGGGGACCAACCCTGGACCTCATGCTCTTGGGATTCCATTGCCTTTTCTTCATTTTACTGACTCACTGCTCAATTCTGGCTTATGGGGGTGCAGGGGATTGAACCTGGTACCTTGGAACTTCAGGTACAAAAGACTCACACACCGTTGTGCTATCTTCCTCACCCTGCATTGCTCTCAGGCCAGCCCTTTAATTCCTTTTATGTTAGACCCAGAGAGAGAGGAAGAGAGGAGAGACAGCATAGCATGGCTTCATCATGGGGAAACTTCCCCATGTGCCCTAGAGCCCTTTCCAGTGCTCCCATATGTGGTGGGGCAAGAACCTGGGGGAGGCATGTGCTCTGCCCTCAAGCTGTCTCCTGGTCCTCTAAAATGTCTTTAAGAAAAAAAACACATATCCATGTATTTACTAATGAGAGAAGGAGGGGGTGGGGTGGGGAGAAGGAGAAAGAAGCAGACCGTCACTTTGGTACACACGTTGCTGGGGATTGAACTCAAGGTTTCAGGTTTAACAGTCCCAACACTTGACCCACCTTCCAGACTTCCCTGCTAAAAACACCTGGAGTGCCCCCCTGTTAGCCCCGCCCTGTGCTGACCTTGAGAATGCAGGCACTGCGCAAGTCTGTGCATCTGTGGACAGACAGCTGCCAGAGCAGATGCGGGCCCGGCTCTGTGGGTCCAGTGGAAGGGACCTGCTTTGGGAGTGATAGCTCCTTCTTTGGGCTGGTGTCCCCTTTCTTGCCTTGTGAGGTCTCCCATAAGGTAGACAGTGACATACAAAGAAGAGAGCAGTGCTTGGGGGCCCATATTGCTTTCCAGAGGCCTGGGAGGTCCAGTCCAGACCATCGCTGGTGTGTGTGTTGTGTCTTTCTGTGTCATGTATACTAAAAGGGAGACCCGTGCCCCTGGACTCCAGAGTAGCAGCCTCTGCTCCCCCCACGGGCTGACCCCTGTGCCCTCTGAGCATGGGTGGTGAATGTGGAATCACATCCCAGACTCTGAGTGTAAAGCCAACACAGCTCACTGCGCTTGGCCCTGTGCTCGGTGGCAAAGGACAATCCCACACGTGTCCGGGTGGTGCCTAGACTGTGGCAGGGCAGAGCCACGTGTCTCCCGCACGCCCCACCTCACTAGACAGCCTGGCAAGTTGGAAAGGAGCCCAAGGCCAGCTGCCTGCTACTTCTCTCCGTGACAACAGGCCCAGTTAGCGGGGGTGGGGGGGGGGGATGTGGATTTGTTGCTTTTATTTTTATTTTGCCTTTTATCTCTGTACCCGCACGCTTGGGGCATCTGGGCGTTGATGGATATACTCTCACTACACGCACACACGCACGCACCCAGAGCATGAATGCCAACTGTGAGCCCCCCCTCCATGTAGCCCACCCTCCCTTTGCCACCAACCCCTGCTCTTTTCACACAGTGCTCCCCGTTGGGAGAACTCATGATTTTTACACCACACGGTCCTGACTAGCTATCGCCCGAGCGACTGGCTCTTTGAAGTGCTTTCTGCTGGGCCTTTACAGGCCATTTTAATTACCTGCAGCTTGCCAGGGGCCCCGCTCCGTCCTGCCAGCCTTTGTTTGTTTGTGCTTCCCTGAGACGCTGTGCAGAGAGAAAGAGGGTTCCCTGCTTCTGCAAATGGAGCACGCGAGGAGGAGAACCTGGGGGACCCCTTCACAGAGCCTGCTCTGGGCCACCGCACCCACCCTTTTGCTTGGCTTCCCACTGCTCCAGTGGGTCCTGGCTCTGGGGACCCTCCCTGAGCGTGTGCCTAAGGTTGCTGGGAACCTGTTGAAATCTGCTTTCCATCTTTAACCCCCAGCAGCAGGGCTGTCAGAGCTGCCCTTGCTGCTGACCAAATCAGAGTCAGCTGTGGTTGACAGCCTCCTGCTCATGGATTTCCTCCCCCCCCTTCAACTAAATCTGCTTAAGGCACGCATGTTATTAAATTATCAAGGCTGGATGTGGGCTGGGACACCCCAGCGAGGCAGCACCAGCTCCGAACCATTCGGTGTGGGCCTTGTCTCCTTTCTCCTTCTATCTTCCTGCTTTTGAGTGAACTGAGTAGGAAGAACTTTTCTTCAGAGGTGTCTGTCTGGGAGGGCAGGTCTGCAAATGAGGGCTCGGTTTACCAGAGCAGCTATGGAAATCCCTTTCTCTTGGGCTTTTCGCTGCATACCCCCCAAAGGCTTTTGCATTCATTTGATCTTCCCCCTGCAATTATATTGACATCAGAAATCTCAGTTGCTGATGGGAGGTGGGGGAAAGCACAAAGCTGCCCCACAGACATTCTGGCAGTCCCCCCAAGTGGTCCTGGTGGAGGGACCAGGGCACCCTTCTTGGGTGATGACCAGAAGAAATGGTGATGCCACCTGTGTGTGAGACCGCCACACCCATGTCCACAGCCCTGCTTTTCATGGTCGCTGAAAGATGCAAACAGCCCATTGTCCATTGATGGACTGTGTCAGTCCAGTATGGTCTGTCTGTACAGTTGAATATTATTCCCCAAGGAAGAGGGGAAAGTGCTAACACAAGCTGCAGGGTGGGTGAACCTTGAAAACACTAAGTCACAAGCCTGGGAGCCAACCACGGAAGGCCGTGCGTCCTGGTCATGCTTGCCTGTCTATGGAATGTTAAGAGCAGGCAAAGCCGCAGTGGAAGATAGCAGCTGAGAGACGGCCAGGAGCAGTGGACTCATCATGCAGACCAGACACCAAGCCCCAGTGATCACCCTTGTGACAACGAAAGAGAGCATGTTAGATAGCATAGAGAGAAATTGAAGGAGGAGTTGGAGGTAGAGAGCTAAAAAGACCAAGACTTACAGACCTTCTTCACCACTTATGAAGCTCCCCACCCCCACCGCACCCTCCGCAGGCGGTGAGCAGGGGGCTCAAACCTGGGTCTTTCCATAAGGTGACTTGTGTGCTCAACCAACTGCACCACCACCTGGCCCCTATCTTAATTCACAAGTGATAGTAGCTAGGGAGAAGACATAAGCATTGCTGGGGATTGAACTGTGAGCCTCATGCTTAAAAGTCCAAGGTTTTATCCACTGTGCCACCTACTAGGCTGCACCTTTCATCTTTTCCTCTGCCTCTACCTCTGCCTCAGCCTCCTGCTACACTTGCTTCTGCTGCTGCTCCTCTTTCTCCTTTTCACTGCATCGGTGAGTGAACCAAAGGCTTTGCACAAGCATGATACTCCCAAGCCGCTATCCTGGTGTATTTTTTTTTTTTAAGTTAGGTATACTTAAAGAGAGAGAGGAAGAGAGAAGGGAGGCAGAGGTGAGAGCCACCAGTGCACTGCTTCACCACCTCTAGAACAGTGGTGCTGTCCAAGGTGCTGCTCTGTGGTGCTGAGGATGGAACCCAGGGACGCACACATGATAAGGCATGTGATTTCTCCCTGCTGAGTTACCTCCTGGCCTTCTGTGTTTCTTT
The DNA here is from genome assembly GCF_950295315.1 of Erinaceus europaeus. Taxonomy (NCBI): domain Eukaryota; kingdom Metazoa; phylum Chordata; class Mammalia; order Eulipotyphla; family Erinaceidae; genus Erinaceus; species Erinaceus europaeus. The sequence goes on along the minus strand of NC_080181.1, from coordinate 19,091,081 downwards.
TCTTGCTGCTGATGGTTCTCCTGTGCTTTTAGGGGGAGACTGGGAAGATATGGTGGGTGAGCTGAGGGCCGCTCAGGAGGATGTGAACGTGAATCTTGAACTGAGAAGTCTGGAGACTTCTACCTGCCCTAAGTCTGCCTCAGTTTCTTCTCCTGACTACATGGTGGCTTAGATGATCCTCAGGAAGGCCGTTTCCAAGTCAGATCAGATAGATATTATAGATGCATTGGCATTAATGTTATAAATTCCCAGTTGACTAGATTTTTATTTTTTACATTTGTCTCGAAGAAAATGGTAAGAAAGGACCAGCCAAAAAAGTGGCCATCTATGTGGTCTCTGCTTCTCTCTCTCTCTCTCTCTCCATGACAATAACTGTCTCTGTGTGATTAGGGTCTCTGTGCAGGTTAAGCTGTCCACATCGCTTATCTTGTATTCATAACTGATGTTTAGAATGATGACTTGCTAGCTTAGAGTCCTCATAAAAAGTAATTTAATTTTCAGTGTACTAAAGCGGAAAGAATGAGGCAATAGACATTAGGATGATTTTCCAGAAGGGTTTAATTCCAAGGGAACTTTCTCCTTAGGCCCTTAATAAGCCTCTGCGATTGTCAGTAGCCTTGAGAGGCTCCCACAGCCAGCCTGTGGGACGGGGTGGGGGTGGGGTTGCCTTCTGGACTCAAGGAAGAATGTACAGGATGTTAACCTGCATAGGCAGGTGTCACAGTTCCCCCAGCACCCTGGGGGACTCTGTAGCCTTTTACAAGCCTCTTTGCTCATGCTGTTTGCCTAGTTTTAAAAGCCTCACATAAGGTGGCGAGAGAATAACAACACCAACAACAAATCCTTGTTTACCCACAGCCACAGTTCAGTTCCCTTATAGGGCTTTTTGGATTTATTTTTGTTGCCCTTGGACTGACATCAAGCATGCAACCTGGTGCCCTGCTTGGAGTTTGAGAGAAACTCCAAAAAGCAATGTGTGTTAAGGCTTTTTTTTTTTTTTTTTTTTAACATAAGAAGAAGAAGAAGAAGAAGAAGAAGAAGAAGAAAATAGAAAGGAAAACTACAAAAGTGTGTATTGATCCCTTCCCCTCAGATCTTAACTGGCCAGGCCATAATACCTTGCTTACATCTGCCAGGGTTTTGTGGCGTTTTGCAACATCTCCTTAATCCAGTGAGCATAAATAGAACATTTCAATCATATTTGGCTCTCAGGAACTCCGCCGATAAGCGCGCCTAAGACCTTGTTGAAAGAGACTGTATGAGATTGTGTGCGATACGATCGTCCTATAGCCTCAGTGCCCAAATGAAAAAACTTCTGTTCTTGGCGAAATTTGTGGATAAAGATATTTCAGATGAATGACTGAGGAGCGCTCGGCCTTATAAAACAAAGACCCAGTTACAGAGCAGCTAGAGGCCCGGCCTCCCGGTGCCTGGCGGTCAGGGAGAAGGGGGGCGCTGAGCAATGGCTGCAGGGAGATTAGCCGACCTTTTGTCACTCTCCTCATCGTAGCCCCACACTGGCCGGTGGCCTCGTCAGAAAGCACCGTGCCTGCTGTGCCTGTGGCCATTGGGAATGCAGTTGTGTAGCCTCTGATTTTCACCTCTGCAGTTGGCACCAAGCTGCCGTCGCTCGCGGGCTAAGGAAGGTGTGTATGATCTGAGAATCCCATGGGAGCCTCTTTTGGACAGTAGGGCAAGTGTTCTTGTCCTGTGCTTTGTGCGTATGGAGTTGGTAGTTTCCTAAAGATGCACTTTTATTCATTTCATATGAGAGATATAGGAGAGAGAGAGAGTTTGACATGAGAGAAAAAGAAAGGCTGCAGCAGCACATGCAGTGCCAGGCATTGAACCGGGATCTCTCAGGCATGCAAGTCCTGTGCTCTACCAGCTGAGCTACTTCCCTCACTACAAGGTGTTTGATTTCTTTCTTTCTTTCTTCTTTTTTTTTTAGAAATAACTGAATTTTTAAAATTATCTTTATTTGTTGGGTAGAGACACCCAGAAATCAAGAGAGAAGGGGGTGTTAGAGAAAGAGACACACACAGCGAGACACCTGCAGCCCTGCTCCAGTACTCGAAAAGCTTCCCCCCTGCAGGTAGGGATCGGGGGCTCGAACCCCAGTCCTGGCACATTGTAACACAGGCACTTAACCAGGTGTGCCACCACCCAGCTCCTTGATTTATTTTCTTAACATTGACATTCTCCCCCTCTGCCTTCCCTTTCGTAAGAACTCGGCACACTCCCGCCGATGTTGTCAGCAAAATGCCGGAGCTCAGCGATGAGTCTGATGTGGATTCTTGCAGAAGGAGCCACAGAACTAGAAAGAGGGTGTGGCACTGCTAACGTAGCCCCGTGTCAGCCCCTCAGCACTGTAGAGCTGGTGGGAGTGAAAATAAGGGACCATCTGACAAAACCCTGTGCAGTTACAGAGATGCACAGGGGCGGACGGCCTGAAGGGCCCTTGATGGGCCACTGCCAGAACCAGAGTAGCAGAACCAGAGCTTTCTGCCTCAGTCCCCTATTTGAGCCAAATAGCCCATTTCTTTTCCCATTTGTTTGCCACCAGAATTTTCACAGGGGCTTCATGCCTGCATTCACTCCTGATGAATTTTGTCTGTCTGTTTGTTTGTTTGTTTGTTTGTTTTTAATGATAGAGGCTAAGAGAGAGACAGAAGAGGTGAAACACCTTAGCACTACTTGTGAAGCTTTCTCTGTGCAGATGCTCCTGTATGGCTGGGGACTCACACCTGGGTTCTCAAATATGGTAAAGTGTGTGCGTATTGTCAGGTGAGCTATCTCCCAACCCCCCAGTTGGGCTATGTTTTAGATTTTAACTATTTTAAAGAAAACATGCCACCCTTGATGTTTTTCTCCTCCTCCCTTTAAAAGGCTGTGTCACAACCAGGTGGCCCCCTGACTTCATAGCTGTACTGACCTGGGTCCTGAGCAGAGACACTGACCATGCAACCCCCTTCCCAGCCCACCCTGCAGCAAGGAAGGTGTTAACTGTTCTTCTGTGGGCTCTTGGTTGCATTTTAAAATCTATGATGTGAAATCATCGCCTTTTATTGGTATATTTACTTTATGGCATGCATAAAGAGCTGTATTAAAAAATAAATTGTGTTGTAAAAGCATTCGGTAATGTTTATTAATATTGACTAGTCAGGGAGCCACGAACTCTATTGCTTGAAGGATAATTTGTGGTAATACCAGCTAAGCATTCACAGCTTGTCAAATGACTGTCTAATCTCAGCATTAAAAACAAAAACAACAACAAAAAAAAGTGGGGAAAGGATAATTCCCTTTTAGCCTACAGCAAAATGAAAGGGACCTATTCCCCAGGCAAGGCCCACGCCTGCCCCCTCTTGGCTTTCCCTGGGGACCCCAGGCCTCTGTGCTGGACTCAGTCCTCTCTTTGCTGTAGGGTGTTTGGCGGCAGCTCCACAGCTCCTGTCCCTGCTATGTTGCCTGTTGCTGTGCTCAGGACTGTGGAGGCAGGGGTCTTACTGCTTCAAAGAAGATGTATTCATTTGTTAACGAAATAGAGAATCAGAGCATCACTGGCATATGTGGTGCTGGGGGTCAGACTCAGCACACCAGGCACACAAGTTTTGCATTCTGCCCACTGAGCTGCCTCTCAGACCAGGAGCTCAGAGTCATAGAAGAACTTAGTCCAGAGTCATATACGAGATATTTGAATAAATGATGTGGGTGTGACAGATAGCCTTTCCAGGATGAAATCTGCCCCCAATATGATTCATTCCTTAGGGTGATACATGGTCTCCCTTAGAAGGGCGGGGACACTCCTTGAAGTGTCCACATGTTCCCCAAGTGACCTGTTGTGGCTGTTGAGAGGAAGCCTCTAGAACAGGCTGTGTTCCCATTAATCCCCCACCCCAAGGCATGTGTGGAAGTTGAGTCATGGGAAATTTGGCTCAAACCTGGAAACACCCTGCATTGTCTCCGGGAGGGGCTCTGGGGAGCAAATCTTTGATAACCTGAGCCCAGTGACTTCTGGCCATCTCTTCTGTGTAAAATGAGAGCCCAGAATGCCATCGATTGCTTGGGGGCGGTGGGGCAGGCCCGGCCTGCCTGGTGGGCTCTGCTTCCCATTGGGCTCACCTGCCGTTTGTTACTTCGGGGTGGAGAGCATTGGCAGAGCTCCACAAAGGGACCTGCCTTGGACCAGGGGACCCTGGTGGCAAATCTATGTCCGTGAGTCCAGTGCTGCTCTTGGCAAGAGGAGGTGTATGTGGTCGTCGGGTCCTCATTCGAAGTGGAAGATCCTGAAGTGTCATCGGGACCTAACTTTAGATCCAACTCTCACACTGTCCCAACTCATCCGAATCTGTTCTGAGTCCCCACACAAGCTCTGTGTCTGTCAGGAAATGAGCAACAGCAGCACCCAGCACCAGGGTGACCACTGGCTGGGGACCAGCTTGGGCTGTGCTGGGGGTGATTGGTGGGAAGAACCTTCAGGGTCATCCTGTCTGGAACATGGATGGAGCCATTCCAGTCAAGAACACGGACGGCACTGCCTTCCAGAAGCCTTCTTTGGTGGGCTTCCCCTTCCTCCACCCATTGAAAGCTGGACAGGGGAGTCGGGCTGTAGCGCAGCGGGTTAAGCGCAGGTGGCGCAAAGCACAAGGATCGGCATAAGGATCCCGGTTCGAACCCCGGCTCCCCACCTGCAGGGGAGTCGCTTCACAGGCCGTGAAGCAAGTCTGCAGGTGTCTATCTTTCTCTCCTCCTCTCTGTCTTCCCCATCTCTCTCCATTTCTCTCTGTCCTATCCAACAACGACAACAACAATAATAACTACAACAATAAAACAACAAAGGCAACAAAAGGGAATAAATAAATAAAATAAATATTTAAAAAATTAAAAAAAAAAGTCTCATCACAAGAAAGCTGGACAGTCCAGCTGTGGCATCTTTGTCCATTAAGTCATTCTAGTGTTTAGTGCCCAGTGAGTCCCCCAGACCCCCTGATGAGTGCCCCTGGGAGGTTATGGGTGCAGGATCCTCTCTCTCGGTCTGTTCTGACTGCCAGCTGTCTCTGACAGAGGAACTTGTCAGAGGGGAGAATGCATGGTAAGGCATAGGGCCTAGAAGCTTGCACTCTGAGGCACGCAGTGCTGCTACCCTCCTCCCCTCATCCTTGCCGGGTCCTCTCCATACCTTGCTGCTGCTGCTCATTCTGCCCTGGGCTCTGGGTGGACTGTGCAGAATCTGCAGGCTTTGAGTGAGAACTATGGGCCTGACACTCAGGCTTCCTGCAGCCACAGCCCTCCGTTAAAGTCCTTGCTGGAGGCTTTAGAGCCCATGGGCCAGGCTGCTGCACTTGGGGGAAGGGAGCTGCCACGAAGCTCTTGAACTCTGCATATCGCTAAGGCGCGAGAAGGGACACCTGCACCCTGCCTGAGCAGGTGGGATCTCCCTAAGGGGAGTGTTCAGTAGCCACTGCCTGTGCTTTTCCCCGAGCAAAGTCTGGAGCAGGTAGGTGTGTCTCTGGGTTTTCAGACTCGCTGTTGTGCAGCCGTGGCAGAGATGAGCATGCACCCTACTCACTTGGCTTTTTTTTTTTTTTCCTAGTAAGATCTGGGTGATAATGAACCAGTGAGAAGGAACAGGTCTTTCTTTCTAGTTAGTTGTCAGAAAGTTCAGATTTGCCTGGGTCTGATATCTCCCAAGGATTTACTTCTCTTGAGGAAAGAACTGCAAGCTAGCTTTTACTTTGTCTTTTTTGGATGCAATTTAAAGTCTGTCTTTACAGGGGCCAGGTGGTAGTGCACCTGGTTAAGCACTGACATTACAGTGCACAAGGATCCAAGCTCCTGGTCCCCACCTGCAGGGGGAAAGCTTCATGAGTAGTAGAGCAGGGTTACAGATCTCTCTCTCCCTCTCTTATTTCCCCCTCCCTTCTCAATTTCTCTCTGTCTCTATCCAATAGTAAATAAAAATATATTTAAAAAATAAATAAAGTCTGACTTCACAAGGTGAGTTTGTCCAGTAAGCTAGGTGTAGTCTGGGGGTGAGCAGTTCTAGAGTCCTTTCTCTAAGAGTTGGCAAGGAGCCCTGGGCAGGACAGAGGCACACAGACAGCCATGACCCCAACTGGGCTACTTTGAGCAGTGTTGGCTCTTCTCAGAGAAACTGGTGTGGAACCCAGGTGCAAAGGCGCCCTCAGCCATCCACTTTCTTTGTGTTGACAGTGCATGACCGCAGTTGGCCACGGGCTGTTAGGGAAAAGACAGGGCTAGACTAGACGGAAACACAGGACGGAGTGTGGTGGGGAGGGCTGAGTAGACAGATCGGTGGTGGTGATGGTGGTGGCTGAGACTGTGTTGAAGGGGGTCACTGGACCATGAGTGCTGATACATTTGCACTTTTGCCCCAGAGGCCAGCTGGAATCCTCCCCACACCAGCCTCCCTATAGACTGTTCTAGGGGCCTGCTGGTAGCTCTGTCTCTTGAGAGTACTGAGACCCTTCTCTGCTATGTCCTTGTCCTCTGAGTTAGAAGTACCCCCCCATACCCATTCATCCTTCAATGTTCAGTGATTATATAGAGACTGGCAGCCCCATGCTGGGCTGGCCTCACCATATATAAAGCAAGGAGACTGTGCCGGCCTGTTGCGTGGGAGGTGACACCACGAGGGGCTCACAAGGCGAAGTGGCTCCAGCTATGGTGATTGCTCACCTAACTGTGCCCCACCTGCCGGCGCCACCACCTTCTGCACCATGTTCCGCCCAGCAGCCAAAAGGAGCCCTCCCCGCAACTTCCAGGCAGATCCAGCCACACCCAGAGAGAAAGTGTGCCACTCACTCACTCACTCACTCACTCACTCACTCACTCACTCACTTCCTCATGGGCTTCCTCTGCAGCCTGTGGGGAAGAGAAGTGGGCATCCGAAGGCTGCAGTGAGTGAGTGAGTGAGTGAGTGAGTGAGTGTGTGTGTGAGTGAGTGAGTGTGTGTGTGTGTGTGTGTGTGTGTGTGTGTGTGTGTGTGTATTGGGGTGGGAGTGGCTGCTGAAACCCGAAGCCTGACCATTCTGGGGTCCTTGAGAATGCAAACCTGAGGATCAAGGAGATAGCTCAGAGGTAGAGCACAGGACTAGTGTGCCCCTGGGTCGATCCCTGGTACCACACATGTCCTAGAGCTGAGCAGTGCCCTGGCCAATCGCCCCTCCTTTCTCTCCCATTAACAGAAAGTCACATGTGGGTTGGGGAGATAGCTTAGCCTGTTAGAACATCAGCTTGCATGCCTGAGTCTGCAGGTTCAATCCCCAGCATCACCTTATGCCAGAGCTGAGCAGAGCAGCTGTTTCATATTCTTTCTTGCTCCCTTCCTCTTTCTCTCGCAGTCTTTTTTAAGAAGTGCACTAAAAGAAAAAGACAGATTCTGACAGGCCCATCTTGTTCTCCTAACAGCCACTTCTCGAGAGGGGGCGTGTGCTGGAGACGGGAACACTACTAATGGTGAAAAGGGGCCAGGCGGTGGCGCACCTGGTTGAGCACATGTTACAGTGCACAAGGACCTGGGTTCAGGCCCCTTGCCTCCACCTGCAGGAGGGAGCGGTGAGGCAGCGCTGCAGGTGTCTTTCTCTTCCCCTCCCTTGCCCCTCCTTCCCTCTCTTTCCTCCCTCTTCTCTCTGTTTGTCTTGGTCTCTGTCCTAAATTAAAAATAAAAGATTTTTTTAAAAGGTACAGAATGGAAACCATGGGCCTCTTAGCCACTAGGCCTGTCTATAAGGGTATGGGGGTGGGGTAGGTGTCACCCCTGAGCAGCCACAGCCACCTGGGCAGGAGCCTCAGCACACACACGTGTGCACATGTGCCTGAGAGTACACTTGGCCCAGAATGCTGGCAGTACCCACCCCAGTGCCCGGCATTGTGAAATGGCTCCAGAGTTGAGAATGTTCAGTTCAGATGTTCTGTGTTGTGGCGGTTACTCAACTGGACCAGCTCGGCAGGGCCAGGGGTGGTGGGGTGGGGTGGTGGGGTGGGGTGTACAGCAGTGTCGGGGTGAGGGCTCGTGCAGGATTGGGAAATCTTGTGTTGCCTTCGGCACCAGGGTAAAGGGAAAGCTAGAAAACAAATAGGAGATTGAGAAAGAGCTCTGTGGGGAAGACGGGGTGGGGGCTCCCGGGGACTGCACACACAGACCCTGAGGGCTGTCTTCACTCTGCTCTGGGCAGTGGCCTATGGTCTGTAGGGCATGGTCACATGCACAGGTGTTATCTTGTTATTCTTTTCCTGTGACATACTCCACCCATGAGATGCCACCACTCACTGGCCTCCCCCAGACCAGTTTGTATTGTTCTGTTTTCTAGAGGGGAAAGAGAGAGAGAGAAACAGAAACAGAGAGGAGAGAGAACACAGTACCCCTCCACAGCCCAGTGCTGGCCTTGGTGCTCCCATGTGGTCCTGGGCCTCAAGCCCAGGTTCTTGTGTGTCGCAAGACAGGCACCCTTCTGGCGAGCCATCTCCTGACTTGGGCTGTTTTTATTCCATTTGTTTTTTTAGCTACCGGTCTTGTCACTGGGGCACAGTGCCGGTGGCATAACTCCATGACTCCTAATGGCCATTTTTTGGTCTTTCCTCTAAAGAGAGGGTGAAAGACAGACAAGAGCGAGACACAGAGAGAGGAGAGATACCATAGTACCTTCCCACCATCTTTGATGTGTCTCCCTGCAGGAGCTCCTGTGTGATGCCCAGTGCTTGAACCTGGGGCCTCGAGTATAGTAATAGTAACGTGCACTTTACCAGGAGAGCCACCTGCTGGCCCCTTCCTATTCTTGTTTTTGAAGACCTATCATCTGTCCATCTGTCTTGTCTATTTACCTACCTATCAGATTGTTGGAAAAGTCATTACATGCTATTCTATGCAAGAATGTATCATGACTTTTCCAGTAAGCTAATATCTACCCATCTGTCTGTCTAGATTTTTACATCCAGGATTATTTCTAGGGCTAGGTGTCAGCATGATGAACCAACTGTTTCTGGTGGTCATTTCTTCTTTTTCATTTGATAGAAACCGAGAAATGGCGAGAGTGGAGAGCTAGCTAGAGTACTGTTCCACCACTCATGAAGTTTCCCATTTCACCCCCACCCTCATTGCTGGAGGGGCGGGGGGGGGGAACCAGAGGCTTGAAACTGGGTCCTCATCCTGTATCTGTTTAGTTATTTTTTTATTAAAAACATCTTATGAGGGGTCAGGCAGTAGCACAGCAGGTTAAGTGCACGTGGCACAAGCGCAAGGACCGCCATAAGGATCCTAGTTCAAGCCCCCAGCTCCCCACCTGCAGAGGGGTCATAAGCTTCACAAGCGGTAAAGCAAGTCCACAGGTGTCTTTCTTTCTGTCCTCCTCTCTGTTTTCCCCTCCTCTCTCCATTTCTCTCTGTCCTATCCAACAACAACGACAGCAGTAGCAACAATACTAATAACAGCAACGATGAACAACAAGGGCAACAAAAGGGAAAAAATAGCCTCCAGGAGCAGTAAATTCATAGTGCAGGCACTGAGCCCTAGCGATAACCCTGGAGGCAAAAATAATAATAATCCTCTGTATTCAGTGGCTAGAGATAGAGAAATAGAAAGGGAAGGAGAAAGCGGAGGGGGAGAGAGGAAGAGACACCCGCAGCCCTGCTTCTCCCCCTCACCCTCATAGGTGGGGACTGGGAGTTTGACTCCAGGTGCACCACCACCCTGTCCTCCCCTGTTAATTTTTATGAGAGATCAGAGTGCCACTCAGCTGTGGCACATGCTGTGTCAGGGACTGAACCTGGGGCCTCAGATATATAAGGCCTGTGAGTCAGCTTTGCAACCTGGCTGAGTTTCCATAGTGTAGAGTTAGGGTTGGAGTGGAGAATTAAGGGGAGGGGACATGGAATTTGGACAGTGGTGTCACGGGTCACTCAGTATGGCTGTAATTTGGGTGCTGAGCCTTAGGGCTGGGCTCTGCTAGGTTGAGTCTTGAACCCTGGCCTGGAGTCTTACCAGTATCTGCACTAGTGATCCAGTTAATGTTATCAGTGCCAGCGACTGCACAGCCTCTGAGCAGACTTCCAGCGTCTGCCTCCACTTCTGCACCAGGTGGCTAGCTCTGTGGGGCCCCAGCGCTCACTCTGCCCTTGTCCCCCCAGCTCCTACCTCCAGATGTTCTGCCCGAGGCACCCAGGTCTTTGGTGCCCAGGTTCCTGGAGAGGTGGTAGAGCAGGTGGAGGGGTGATGGCTCTGGCTGTAATGTGTAGGATGTGGGAAGGGGAGCAGGGGTAGGAGGGGTGTCAGTGTGTGGTCCAGATGGTCCTCTCCTTAGTCTGCTGACTGTGGGCTGTGGCCCTGCTATATACAGACCCTTCCCAGCATCCTACGCTCCATAGCACCTCCTAGCAGTGCAGCAGGGCCTGGCAGGCAAGGTTCCAGTTGGGAACCCATGGGTTGTGGAGGACAGTCTTGCAAACTGGACCTCAGTCCGGTGCTTTTCTTCAGGGCAGTGGGTCGTGCCCACCGAGCCCCCCTCCCAGAGCACTGCGTAGCTTGCCTGGGCAGGTAGGGCCGCCCGAAACACACCTGCTAGCCATTTCCTAAGTCTGGAACCCTTGGCAAGAAATGAAAGGAATGTGCTTCCTGATTGCATCTTGAGGGATAAGGATGTGCATGTTGGGGTGTCACCACAGAGACAATCTTTGGAAGCCTGAGAACAATCACTGAGTAGCCTTAAAGACCTCCGTCAGACTGGAGGATAGCTCACCTGGTAAAGCTTATACTTGACCTGTGCAAGGACCCAGGTCCAAGACCCAGGGCCAGCACATGGGAGCACCTTGCAAAGGGTAAGCTTCATGAGGGGTGGAGCCTTGCTGCAGTGTCTCTCCTCTGTCACTGTCCCTGTCTGAAACATAAAAATAGAGCCTGCCACTAGATGGATCTGTGCTGGCTTGACCATGAGCATTTTGTCCGTCTGTCCGTCTGTCTGTCTGTCTGTCTTTCTGTCTGTCTGTCTGTTTTGGGTGCCTCTTCCTGCTTTCCTCTACAGTTGGCTTGGATTTTTCACATGTGGAGTCTTTGTGCCATCCTCAGTAGTGCCCTGCTCTCCCAGTCTTGGGGCGAGACCTGGGCTGGCAGCTGCCCTTGGCAGTGGTTCTGTGGCGGGGGGGGGGACAGGGTGATCAAGGCTGTGACTGCAGGGTCTCCCCAGCTTCCCACTCCTTCCCTCTGCTGGTGGCATGGCTGCTCAGCTCCCCCTGGGAGTGGAGGGCCAGCTGCCTGTCCAGCCAGCAGCAACAATCTGTCCTTTCCTCTCCCCGCAGGAAGCTGCACAGCGGGATGAAGACATACGGGTGCGAGCTCTGTGGAAAACGCTTCCTGGATAGTTTGCGTCTTAGAATGCACTTACTGGCTCATTCAGGTAGGCTGGGGCGTCCTGAGGGTCCGGGGGTGGGGGGGCAGACACCCCCCCACCCTGCTCAGAGAATGCATATTCCCACTGCCGGCCTAAGTTGTTGTCCCCTCCTCTGATGGGTGCTCCTTCCAGGCTCCCCAACAGAAAGTCCTTCTGACCGGCCACCCACGCCCACCCGCCTGCTCTCTCCTGGGTTTCCCGGGGTTTCGCGGTTCCCCAGTGCCCAGTGATCTACCTTCCCAAGTCAACAGCGGTTTCATTAGCAACACAGTTGTGGAATTAGGTTCTCACTGTCTAATGAATCTGACTATTGGGTTCACATTATACCGGAGCCTTTAATTAAATAGATATAGAAAGGTTGGAATACAAAAAGCTAGTTACGGCGTGCTGTCTTTTGCAAGTTAATTTTATCCAATTTGAAGAGGGGTCAGCCGTGTGGCTGCTGGTGTTTTCTGTTCAGGTTCTAGCAGAGCGGCTCTGTCCTGTGAGGCATGGAAAGGGGAGACGTGCCCCCGCTATCCTTGGTATAGGAGAGAAACAGCGGGGTCTTCTGATGCTGACGACTTCAAAGCCAAGGGCTTACCTGGCTCTGGTGGATGAAGTTTCTGTAGTCCCTTACTGCCCTGGAGTTGGTTTTGGGGGGTTGTGGCCTGTGGTGTCTGGTCTTCCTCACTTTGAGGCCTGAAGAAGCATCATATACTAGAGGCGAGTGTGGTACACTCCCTGCCACTGAGTTGGTGGGTAATAAATTCCACTTCTTGCCTTCCCCCCAGTCCTAAAGTTGTTGTCCTGGGTATATGCCCCTCACCCCAATCTGACCACAGAAGCTTCCTGTCCGCTGGTGGCTTGCAGCCTGTCCTTGCTCCATCCATGGCTCGTGCCTGTGCAGTTGCACAGAAGTGAGTGGCTGGGCTCTCGTGCTTCCTTCACTGCTACCTTGCAAGCTGGTGCCGCTCTCAGTGGATGCTGTCCATCTCCTGGCCTACACGGTCCATTTGTCTCCAGGACCCAAACTCCTTCCTTCCTTCCTTCACTTCCCTCTTCCAGAGCCAGGGGCTGGGCCTCCACAGGCATTGGTGTGTGTCAGTCTGTCCGTGTCTTTGTGGATTATCTCTTTGCCCCTGCCCCTCTGTGCCATCTTTGTGCTGCCCACCAGCCCACATGGACCTGGAGTTCTGAGTCCACGCCTCCTTCCTTCTGCGCCTGCTCAGTTGGTTACTTGCACAACCTCCCTGTTCAAACTCTACAGTGTGCACCTGGCATCTCCTCTCCCTTGCGTGTTGCTCTGGGTCCAGCTTGCAGAATGCAGTGTGTGTGTGTGTGTGTGTGTGGGGGGGGTCCTTGCCCCAGATCCCCATGTGGGCTCTAACCATGAGTGCCCATGACACCCGCCCCCCCCCCCACATACACCTTACAGTCTGTGGTTGAAGCATCCTCACCAGGTCCATGACTCGTTCTCCCTGACGCCCTCTCTCTTCTTCCTCCTCGTGTTCCCAGCTCTGGTCAGACTCAGCCCTGTGGTTCTCCCCGAGAACCGCTGGCATGGCTTGCTTTCTTGGCCCTGTAGCTTTGTCTTCCCACCACCTCTTCCTGGAGTCAAACCCCCCCCCCCAGGTCTCCCCGGACCCTCCAGGCTCCACCCTCAGTATCTCCCACCTCTAGCTGGGTCCAGACGTGTCTTCCTCTGGCTGCCTCTGCACTTTGAAGCTGGAGATGGGGAGTGTGTGCCTTCTTGTTGCTCTGTGTCATGGTTATTTATGGTCTCGCTGTGTTGCCCCTGGTGGGGAGTCAGGTTTTGGTGTTCAGGAGGCCATCTGACTCTGCCACCTGGGGCAAGAACTCTGCACCCTTATATGATGGTTAAGAGCCCTTATTCCTCCACAGAGAAACTGTGAGGCACCCCTTGGTCCTGGGTAGCTTCCCTTTGCTAAGGCCCTCTAATCTCCTCCCAAATACTTGCAGACAGGGTCTGCACAAATCACAGTGCTCCCTCGCCTGGCACATCTGTTGGTGCTGGGCAGTGAGTGGGTAAGTGCGTGCAGCAAACTGAGAATCATCAGGGCCAGTCAAGGAAGCTCAGATCTCCCTCTGGGTCTCTCTTGCTCTAGCAGCTGTCCAGACAGTGCCTTGGGGGACTACAGGGGGGGTGGGGTGCAGCCAAGAGCCCAGCAGCCAGTCCTGGCTGAATATGACTTAGCCATGGGACCCCATGTGGCCACTGGGAACCAGTGTATCTCAGGGCCACTCACTCACTACCAGGCAACCTAGAGTCCCTTGGACACTGGAGGGGGCTCTGTGTCACCTCCCCCCCCCCCCGAGCAGCCAGTGGAGACTTTCTTCTAGGGGTCCCCGCAGCTTTGGGGGCTGGGCCTTGTCTCTTTGTCCCTGCCTACAGTCTCTGTGCAGCAGGAGCTTAGTGGGGCCAGCTCATTGCCTGAATTATGCCCTCCCTCCATGGGGTCTGGAGAGACTGGGCCTGAGCTTGGGGAATTGGGTCACAGGGCTGGGCTGGGAGTGCCAAGGCCGAGCTAGATTCCCAGCACAGAAGCCCGGCTCACCATCTCCTGCCTGCCCCCCTCACATCACATCTCTGTGGCTTGAGAGGCAGCATCTGATAAGGTAGAGAGCACCTTCTCTTTCCTTCTGGGCTGTTCCTACACCCTGAGTTCCTGGAATGGCCCCTCTCCACAGTCCACCCCCAGGGTCCAGAGCAGCTGGGCAGAGGCCCCATAGTTGCTCCAGAACAAGGTTGGGGGACGTCTTGTTATTTAAGGGCTTCAGGCTTTGGAGAAGTGAGTCGGAGCCAAGGGCTGGGGGCACGGCTGTCCTGGCTCCGCTGCCCTTGTAGGGAACATTCCTGCTGTTCACTTCTGCTCAGCGGAGCAAAGCCCAGGGCTCCACTTCCTCGCAGGCTGGGGCCACCCCCACCCCTTGGCGAGCCGGCCCGTGTTTGTTATTGTAGTTCTGGCACGGGGCCAGGCCTGGCGGGGAGCCAGCCTTGTGGGTACAGTGTGTACAGTCAGTGCTGAGCCAAGTTTGTCATCATACGCCATTAATTTATTATTTTTCTTTCATTTTTTTTTTTTCTAATCTGCACGGGTGGGGTAGAGGGAGAGGCAAGACAAGAGTTTCTCAACTGCCTGAGATGAGGCCACATGGAGGCCAGCGGAGGAGGCCATGCATGTGGTTGGCTTAAGAGGGAGAGCAGGGGGGAGTCAGGAGGTAGTGCAGCGGGTTAAGCGCATGTGGCGCAAAGTGCAAGGACCAGCGTAAGGATCCCGGTTCGAGCCCCCGGCTCCCCACCTGCAGGGGAGTCGCTTCACAGGCGGTGAAGCAGGTCTGCAGGTGTCTCTCTTTCTCTCCCCCTCTCTGTCTTCCCCTCCTCTCTCCATTTCTCTCCTATCCAACAACATCAATAATAACTACAACAATAAAACAACAAAGACAACAAAAGGAAATAAATAAATAAATATTAAAAAAATACTTTTGCTTACTTTGCCTTCTCAGCTTTCCCTCTTCCCCTCCTCTCCCTTTCCCGTCTCTCTCCCCCTCCCTCTCTTCCCTTCCCTCCCTCCCTCCCTCCCTCCCTCCCTCTCTCCCCCTCCCTCCCCCGCCTGTCCCTCCCTCTCTGTCTCCTTCTCTCTCTCTCTCCCTCTCTCCTTCCCTCCCTTCCCTTCCTTGTCTTTCTCTAGCCCTTGCTCGGCAGTAGTTCCCAGCAATGGGTGCATGAAGCCCACCCACCTAAACCAGTTTTCATTGTATTGAAGTTGACAATTTGTTTGATTAGAAGTTACCCCCGTAGGAGGGCCTTCTCTGAGATAGTTTTTCCTTTCTCTTTCTTTCTTTTCCTCTGTCTCTCTCTTCTCTTCTTTTTGTCTCTTTTAAGACCTTAAATGGTCGGAGCGAATGTTCCATTTAATTGAAGTCTTTATTTCAATTTGAAAGCGTTAACTAACCCAGTGTTTATGAGATATACCTGATGATGGCAAGGCCTATGAGAGAAGTCACCCAATTGATTCACTAGTGAGACTCAGCTGGGCAGGCCCTGTGTCCTGAGCTCCAGGTGGCATGGGGGGGGGGTCAGCTGGGTTAGAGCACAGGGTAGAGTCATATTCTCTCTCTCTCTCTCTCTCTCTCTCCCCCTCTCCCTCAAACTGGGGCTCAAACTGGGATCCTTTCACAGGTCCTTGAGCTTCTTACTGTGTGCGCTTAACCCAGTGCGCCACCACTTGGCCCTTGTTCATATTTCTTATATGAAAGAGAGACAGACAAAACACCTCTGGGTCAGGAGCTTATATATGCATTCCCACCATACCAAGAGTTGAAACCAGGGCCTTGTACATTCTCAAGGAGGGGCCCTATATGTCTAGCCTTTCGCTGAAGACTGAAGAGACCTCTTGATGCTTCTAGAAGATGCCAAAGGAAGTAGTATGAGGGGGTGGCACTGCCCCCCACCTGGACTAGGAAGGGCCATTGGGCTTTTTGATAATGGATGGCGCTGGAATAGAGGATTATGAGATCCCCTTAGAGTAGCGGTGTGACTGGTGGCCAGTTGATGTTGGGGTGCAGCTGGTTTGCAGGGAGGCCCTGCCATCATCTCCCATGGCCCTTCTCTGCGTCTACAAGGCAGTGCTGGGGAGAGACCTCTCCCACACCAGCCCCTTTGTGGTCCCAGGCCCGAACAGGAGCTATGGCTCTGGGCAGCTCCGACCCCAGCAGCAGCATGGAGTGAGCTGGGCACAGCATCTGGGGCCTGGGGCCTCAGACTGTCAGGAAAAAGCAGGACAGATTGGGGCCAGAAACCAGATGGGTTCCCACGTGCTTTCCCCGGCCATGGCTGAATGGCAGAAGAAACTAAGGAAAGACAAGATGTCAAAGGTCTGTGGGTTGTGGCGGCTCTTCTATGGAGCCCTCTAGGCCTTCGGGTCCTTCTTGCTGAAGACAAGGAGGCAGGTGAGCCAGGAAAGCTGCCCATGGCTGCGAGGGGTTGGAAGCTGGTCCCCAGGGCTCGCCACTGGAGAGGCCACTGAGAACTCAAAGGTGGCTTTCAAAGGCCAAAACTCCTCTGACCTTGCCACCTCCTTTTCTCCCTTACCTCTCACTGCCCAGACCGGGGGGGGGGGGGGGGGGCTCTGCTAAGGGCCAGAGATTGGTGCCTGGCCAGGCAGACCCACCCAGGTTGGCACCTCCCCTCTCCTCCAGCCACTGTCCAGTTCTGGTCCCGGCTCCTTGGGCCTGGTTGGTGTTGTGCTATTGGAGTCAGACCTGGAGGCAGGAGGAACCTTCCCCCAGGACTTCTAGATTGCTCTCTGGAGGCTTTCAGTGGGTGGGGTGGGCTTAGGGTCCAGAGGAGTTGCCTGAGGGAGAGGCTCAGAAGCCCTGCTGCCTTCTCTGGGGTCCCCACAGTGAGCTGGTGCCCAGAGCAGCTACTTTCCTCGGCCCCCAACTTGTATTCTCCCTCTCCCTCTCCCTCTCTTCCTCTCCTCTCCCTCTCCCTCTCTTCCTCTCCTCTCCCCTCCCCTCCCCTCCCCTCCCCTCTCCCTCTCCCTCTCCCTCTCCCTCTCTCTTTCTCTCTCTCCTTCCCTCTGTCTCCCTCTCTCCCTCTCTGTCCCTCTCTCTCCCCCCTCCCCTCTCCCCCACCCTGCCTCCCTCCCTCTGAATCTGGCTGGCTTCCCGAACTTTTTCCCAGAGTGGTGTCGTCACTGGCCTGCCGGCAGGTCTGGATGTTCTGCCAGCATTCCAGAGAGTTTATGATCGCTTGCAGATGTGCCTCCAAGAACACACTGTACCCAAAGCAGAAATTAATGCAGGCTTGACTGCTGTCCAAGCCCATCCACGGGAGAGAGAGGGGGAAAGAAAACAAAAACTGTTTAATGCTGTTGATAAATTATACACTGGCTGATGAAAAATACATCTCACTCCCCCCACCCCAACTCTCCCTGCTTCCTCCTCCTGTCCCCCACCTCCTCCACCCCCCTCCACCCCCCTCCACCCCCCTCCACCCCTTCCACCCCTTCCACCCCCCCCACCCCCGTTCTGCCTCCAGCCTCAGCTGAGAACAGGAGAATATGGTTTTACTTTCTGAGCTCCTGTTTTGGCTGGGCTCCGAAACCCTGTCTCTGCCTCCCAGCCAGGGTATTTTCCTCCCTTTACCTGATGAGATACACTGGTGGTTTTTGTTTTGTTTTGTTTGTTTGTTTGTTTTTTCTTCTTCCTTCTTCTTTCCAGCCCAGATGGAGTGTTTTCAGTTTTGCTGTCTGGGTGTGTGTTTGTTTTCTTGGGGGCCAGGAATTTTGTTTACAAGTGACATACACGTCACTGTGCTAAGTGCAGTGCTGGTCCCATTATCTGCCCACCGCAGTGCTAGGTGATGCCCGTGTCTGAGGTCCTCTCCATCCCCGTGCCCCCTCCAGTCCCATGTCAGGCCAGCTGAACAGAGAAAGTTGAGAAAGTTCATAGCAGGTCATTGTATCAAACAGTGTTTTCACCACTTCTCTCCCACCCATCCACCTCCAAGCTCCTGTGTGAAGAAGGGGTTTGCATATACCTCCCTCCACCCAAATCCTCATGCCTCTCCCTCCATCTGGTGCCCTGGCAGGGGTCGAGGAAGCTCATGGCACCCTCCCTCCCCCTTCCCCCCTGGTCCCAGTCTCTTCCCCCTCGCTCGAGTCTCCCTGTCCCGGCTGATTCTAGAAATCTGTTTCCACATTATGTCTCCCCATTTACATGGCTTTTGTGTTTTTTAATACTGCTAATGTTTATCATTTGCCCAACAGGCTCGACAGATTTTGCTTCCTGTCGAGCATGGAGGCTTTAGAGCCCCCTCGTTGCTAAGTAGCAGTCTCCCTGTACTGTAATGGGCTGATTGTGTATTCTGCGCGGCGCGGGATCTTATTTTTGTATGCAAGACAAAGTGTTTTGATGGAGGACGATTGCGGCAGTGTCTGGAGGCTGTTTGGAGTTTTATGGGCTGTACAGTACACTGTGTGCTCGGCGAACAGAACACAGGCTGTTGAATTTTGGATGAGATTTGTCATTCCTCCCCCCCTCGCAGAGGAGCCTGTCGGATAGAACATTACTTGAAGGGTGGAGGAGAGAAAAGTGGAGATTCTGTAATAGCCCATGTTCTCTGTATCTCTCCCCCCTTGCTTTCCCGTTCCTTCTCTCTCCCCATGTGTGTCTCTTTGTCTCTCTCTCTGTGTCATGCTGTCTCTCTTAATTTTTTCCTCCAGTTCTAATTGGAGGTGCTCCTCCCCCCCCCCCCCATGCCCCTTTACTACCACTGTGTGATTCTGTCAAGCTTGATAGTGGTGTTCCTGTTTGGAAATGGATGGCCCCAGATAGACTGTCTGTCTGCCTGCTGTTCTCCTCTTTCTTTTCCCTTGCTCTTTCACTCCTTCCAAACTTCACAGCTGCTCTGCTAGTGCTTCTGTTGGTCTGGGGATGTGTGGATGATGGGTGTGTAGGCCAGGCTTGCTGTGTAAGCTGCCATCCTCTCCTTTCCTCTGCTCTCATGTGCCCTTCAGGTGGGCCTCCCTGCTCTCTCTGCCCCTTGTCCTTCATGTTTTCCCCCTCCAGCCAGGCCGGACCCTGGGTCCAGGGGACACGGTGTGTGTATATGTGTGTTTGGGGGTGGGGGCTGGCTGCCCGCAGCTCTGCCCTACACTGCCCACAGGCTCTCGGTCACTTCTGGCCGCTCCATAGTGGCACGTCTGCTTCCCAGCTTGCTTTTCTCCTCACCTTCCCTCTTCCCCATATCTCCTCCCATTTTATGCACCTGTTTGTCCTACCCTTGGGTCCCTGTTGGCCCTAGCCGTTTGGTGTTGATTTTCTGAATTTCTACAGACAGATTCATCTGTCTCCATCTATCTTGGGTGTGGGCTGGGAAGCACATCCCTCAGGCCCTGGGATGGATTGTGGAGCTCATGAAACTTGGGCGCCCCATTCCCTTGCCCCTCAGGTCAGAATGGGTCTTCCCTGGCCTGGGTCTTTGGCTGTTTCTTTACATTGAGCTGAGTGTGGGGATGAGCAGGGGGCAGTCACTGAGTGTTTGAGGCAGAGCCCACTCTGCCCTGTGGACGATATTCCTCACATGCCAGGGCCTGGCAGAGTGTTTGTGGGGGAGGTGGATGCCCTGCGACTAAAGAGATTGATCTTTTACCTTGAGGTGTCTGTAGTTCACAGTGGCCTTCCTCAGAAGGCCATTTGGTGTGGTGAGCCCCTTTCAGGGAGTTGGCCAGTGCAGGGGAGGGGATGGAAGCTTCTGGAAAGACAGGTCTTTTGGATACTATGAGGAGTCTCAGGTTGAGAGTCCCACAATGGAGCTCGTGAACAGGGAGACTGGAGGCAGAGGACAGAGTGGTGACATGTGCTCAGCTCTGGAGACCTACAGGGTTCATGGTGGCCATGTTTGTTGGTCCTTCACAAGGGTCAGGACCAATTCCATTGTCCTGTAGAGAATTGCTGTTAGCAGCCAGGCCTGCAAGTTACTTGGGGTTCCCCACTCTTCTCAGTGAGACTGTTTGGCAGGGATGGACCCTGCGTCCTGTTGCCCTCAGGGACACCAGGTGGGTGGGGACATTGGGTGACATCCTGGTCTCTGTAGTGGCCCCAGTGATTCCTGGTGAGGTGATGTGGCATCTGGGTGACATCCTGGTCTCTGTTCTGGCCCCAGTGATTCCTGGTGAGGTGATGTGGCATCTGGGTGACATCCTGGTCTCTGTTCTGGCCCCAGTGATTCCTGGTGAGGTGATGTGGCATCTGCCTGAGGCCTTGGTTCTACTTCCTGAGAGCAGGCAGAGCACAGGCACGCACAGGTGCATGCGTGTGTGCATGCCTTTGTGTGAGTGTGATCCTGAAGATTGTTCTAGGCTCATCTGTTACTTGGGCTCAGTGGAGGAAGTCGGATGGGACAGTTCTCTGGGAAGGTATACTTGTAAGGTATGAAAATAGCTGTAGTTATGTTCCCAGAAATGTGAGGGTGTGTGTGTGTGTGTGTGTGTGTGTGTGTGTGTGTGTGTGTGTGTGTGTGTGTGTGTGTGTGTGTGTGCCATGAGCAGAGAAAGAAAGAAGGGAAGAACAGAGAAGAAGCACTTACATGAAATATTCAGAACTGTTCCTTGGCTGTAATGGCCTCGCCCGCACAGACCATTACCTTGCAGATCTAAAAACTAAATGAGCTCATCATACAGAGTGACTTCCAGTGACATTCACACCCTCCTCACCTTGCCTTCCAACTTCATTGCTCCTTAGGAGTCCTGGGATGTTGGGGGTGTGGCCTCCACCCCACCCCCTGGATCTGTGAGCCATCATAGAGGTCTTATGGGGGGAGGAAGAGTCCTCTCAACAGGGTCTTCCCCACCAAGGACCCTTCTAATTTTAAAGACAGTCCCTTGACCTCCGGGGTCTGAAGGTGCCCCCCCTCCCCCCAAGACTGGAGTTGCTGAACGATCTGCTCGGCCGAGCCGAAACACGGGTCGGCTCTGGAATAGGAGGCGTGTGCACAAAAGTTGTTCGTTTTTGCAGGATTTCATCTTGGGGCTGTGTTATGAATGGCTCTGTGTTCCGTGCCCTGCCCTGCATTTTCATAACTGTCTCTCCCACTTTGGGTGAAGGGAGGGAGGGCAGAAATAACAGCAGCAGCATTCTGTGGGCAAAGGAAGAAAACAAGAGAACGGGGCAGAGAACAGGCTAAATTTAAAATTGTAATTGGCTGACTTCCACTGGCTTGCGGGTGTTTTAATGACTCATAATAACTTCATTTAAAACCAGCTGAGCAGAAAATAGATTGGAGAGGAGCCTCGGGCCATTATGGATTTGTTTTTTTTTTTTTTTTTTTGACAAGCTCGGTTTTCAGCAGCCAGGAAGAGCTTTCAGAGAGGGCTTGGCTGTGTTCTCTCTCTCTCCCTCTCTCTCCCCCTCTCCCCCAGTCTTTCTCCCTCCCTCCCTCCCTCCCTCCCTCCCTCCCTCCCTCTCTCTCTCTCTCTCTTCCTGTCTCTGAGGGTTGGTGGTCGCCCAGGAGAGATTGCATAGAAACCAGAGCTGCTTCCCTCATCCTCTTCTTTTTTTTTCTTTAACTGATTAAAAATAGATGCCTTGAGGTATTATTTTAGTATCAGTAGAATTTTTTTTTATTTTTGATGTGGTAAATGGAACATAAATAAAATTGTTTTTGAAATTACTGAATTAATGAGGTAGTAAAGCAGCGACGATGCACAAATTGCCTTTGCGTGTCCTGATCCATATTTGAGGGGGACAGTCCCTCCCTTTATTTATTTACTCCTCACCACCACCACCCAGCCTTCCTCCTCTGGGTTTGGACCCTCCCTTGTTAGAGCTGGGTTCTGTGATTCACCCCAACACGGGCTGAATGATTTCTCTGGGAAGCAGTGGGGTTTTGACAGGATGGCTCCTGACCGGCTCCCCAGTCAGCTGGAGGAAGCGGGAGTTTTGGGAATTGCCAGAAAAAGGCTCTAACCTGCGTTGTGCTGTTTTAAATAGCTCCCGTCTGCTTCCTGAGCTCGGCGCCCTGCCACACAAGTGAGGGAGCCTTCTCTCTCTCTCTCTCTCTCTCTCTCTCTCTCTGTCTGTCTGTCTCCCCCCCTTTCTCTTTCTAAAGTCAAGCAGTTCAGCCATAGGATGCATCTGCCCGGGAATGACCACAGCCCCCTGTCCATCCCTTCACTGATTTCTGGAAGCTCCTTATCTCTCAGCCGTCCACACCCATGATGCCACCTGTCACCTTCTGAGTGTCATAGCTATTTATTTGCCTGTTCTTTCTCGACCGCCAGATTGGAAGCTTCTTTAGAACATGCGATTGAGTCCTGTGCCCCCCCCCCCCACCTTCCTCACAGAGTATACCTCCTCTCTGGTGACTGTAATCCAGCTGTTTGAGAATGTTATCGATGCTTCTAGCGATCCTTAAAAAAAAAAAAAAAAAAAAAAGATTGACTATGACATGTGCACTCAACCAGGCACAGCACTGCCTTCTACCTCCAAAAAGATTTATTAATGAGAGAGAGAGGTGGGGCGGGGGAGAACCAGAGCACCCTGCTGTCATCTTTGGGGCTGAAGATCAAACTCAGAACCTCATGCATGCAAGTCCTGTGCTCTGCTGCTGCGCAGCCTCCCTGACTGCAGCGAGACCCCCCCCCCCCATATGTCTCCACCAAGGAATGGAGGGACGAAGCAGCCTGGCACTCTACATGGCTGAACTCCCTGCATCTTGCCGTGACCTTGGAGGGCAGGCAGACTCCACTTTGTAGCTGAGGACTCCAAGGCTTCAGTTAAGGAGTTCATGTTCCTTGCTCAGTAAGGTCAGGCAGACAGGAAGTGGCCGCTTGGAATTCCCAGGCAGGGTTCTCTGCTGCCCGGATCTTGTTCTAGATGATTCTATGCTGCTCCTCTTGGGTGGAGTGCCTGCTTTGCTGTGTGTCTAGATCACCAGCATCATGTCACGGAGACTGGCGTGTCAGGATGGAGAGGCACTGTGCAGGCCCTGTCCCTAGGGGGGTGGGGGGTAGAGTGGGCACCCCCATAACTGCCTTTGGCCCGGGGCTTTGGTTTATTGGTTTCACGTCCCCTCTGCTGAGTCACGTGTTCAGCTGTGGCAGCCATGATTTTCTCCCCGGGACCTTGTGTGCTGGAAGGTTGTTGGTGGTGGTGGTGGTAATAGTGGTGGTTGGGGAACCCTGCAGGAGGATGATCTGTGGGTGAGTAGGTGCCTCCCCAAAAAGTAAGAGGTTGGCTGTGTCACCTCCCCAGTCCTCCTCCCCACCTCTGTCCACATACAGGGGAGGCCCCTTGTGACCGGCAAGGTGGGGACTCACTGAATGCCCCAGCACCCACCCCCAGCCTCCCCACCAGTGGAGCTGACCACTCCGCCGAGGCTTGTCTGTGTCTGTTCTTCACGACCCAGTCTTCTCCAGACACACACACGGGCGCTCTGGAACTTTCTCTGGAGACCACACCGCTAGCCAAATGGGACCCAGATGGTGAAGGGTGGGCAGCAGAGAAGCCAGGGTGGTTATTCTGGGTGACTTTATGGGGCTCTCTTTGTGTGTATGGGTGGCTAAATCCATGAATATCAGTTGTCTCCTGCCGAGGACTGGTGGCACGTGTGCCCAGACAGACTGACAGAGGGTCTGTCAGCTTGCCAGCCTGACTGCGAGGGTGTCCCACAAGGCAGGTGGGGGGGTGCTGTCCTCCAGAGGGGGAGCAAGTGCTACTACTTAGCAGGAGGGGGGATGCCCTAGGCCCAGGGTAATGGGGTGGGGCGGGTCCTCAGGAGGAGGCTGGTGGGCTCACACTGGGTCTGCCCTGCTGGTGCGCAGGTGTGCAGGGTGAATGCTGGTTCTGGATAGGAGGCCGGGAACATGCATGGACTCTAGCTGGCCCGCCGGTGTCTCTCCTCCCCTCCTCGTCCTTCTCCATCCAGGCTGGACATACGTCTTTTCCTTTGCTTTGCTTTTCAAAAACCTTATTTTGAGAGGACAGAGAGCAATGGAGAGGAAAAGAGAAGGGAGCTAGAGAGAGAGAGAGAGACAGACAGACCCGCAGCCCTGCTTCACTCATGAAGCTTCCCCCTGCAGATGGGGACCAGGGTCATGAATCCAGGTCCTTGCACATGGTAACTAGCACTTAACAGATATGCCACTGCCCAACCCTGTACAATTTTTCCTAATGATATGTTTTATTTATTTATTTATTTATTTATTGAGAAAGAAAGAGAAGTGAGCAAGCCAGCTGGGGAGACAGCGCAAGAGTTATGCTTGAGGCACCAAAGTTCCCAGGTTCAGTCTCCATAAGCAGGAGCTGATCAGTGCTGTGGTAAAACAAAGCAAAAACAGAGCAAAACAAGTTGAAACAATACTCCAGTCCATGCAGTCCCCAGAATCATACTGGGAGGCGTGGATATGCAAATCCTGTGCTCTACTAGCTGAACTATTTCCTCAGCCGCAGTTTCTCCTTGAGTGTATCCTAAGAACTGGCAGGGGTGTATCTGACCCTCATTGGGCTCCAGGCTGAAAAAACACTGCCCTAAAACTGCAAAGCGGGCGCTTGAAACACCCATCCGCCTTTGAGACACGGAGGGAGCAGACATCAGCAGCGTAGAAGTGAGGGTGAGGTTCCACATTATATGCAGCTTTGGGGTAGGGTGTCATCTGTCTCTCTCTGCCTCTCTCTCATGCCCAGGACTTTAGAAAGCTTGGTTTAGAGGGATGTCCTCCATGAGGGAGAGGGATGGCCTGGAGGACAGAATGGGGAGGACTGAGTATACCGAGCCCTTCCGAACCTTCTGGTAAAGCTGCTGCCATGCGCCCTTTGTGGGTGGGGCAGTGTCAGGGGAAGCAGGTGCCGCCACTCTCCTGTATTTCAGCCTTTCCCTCAGCTGGGTGCTTTCTGGGATTCAGCCTGACAAAGAGTCCCTTCTAGATGTTTCCTGGTTTGTTCACAGGTCTTTCCCCATCCTCCCCTCCCCTCCCCACCCCCCCAACCATCCCACTTTGAAATGCATCGTTCTTTCGCTTGCCAGGAAGAGGGAAATGGGAAGGAAAAAAAAAAAGCAAAAAAAAAAAAAAAAAAATCACAGTGCTAAAGTTTTCATTAGGTAGTTGGGCTAAAAAGTCTTCTGGCGTATTTGGATTAAGCCTCAGCGACTCTCTCACTGGCTATTATGAGCTAATTGAGCATCAGGAGCTCATTGGTGGCTGCTCAGAGCTTTTTGAGGGACTAATTATGCAAGGCCACCATCTCCTTCTCAGGAGTGAGGTAACCCCAGGTGAGGTGTGAGCTCCCTATCTTGGATTTGCCAGAGCTGGGACCGATGGAGAGCCCCAGCCATTGGGGAGGTCTGCTGTCCCCTCAGGAGCTGTGCCGTGGACTCGGCACTCAGCTGCCTTTGCTGGGATCCGCAGGATGGAGTAGCCTGGCACACTGGGCGAGGCCCGTGGGGCCACTCAGGCACTGACTGCTCTCTGGGCCTGGGGTCAGAAGCTGTATATGTCAGATGGAGAGGGACATGCACAGGCCTTGGTAGCATGGGGACAAGGGGACTTGGAGGCCAGCATCCTCACCACCTCACCGTGAGCTTACAGCAGGGCCTGAGTGCAGGGAACGAGGCCGGCGTTACATCCTGCCTCCTGAGGTCTCTCTGCCTGGGCCAAGGACAAGGAGGCGGCCGTGTGACAGACCCAGAGGTCTTGTACATCTGGATGCACACTCAGGAGGGCGCCGGCTGGGCTCGGAGGGCCGGGACCTTCCAGTGCCCTCTGGCAGGGGCCCAGCCGAGCGTGTCCTCTGAGTGGCTCTGCCTGGCCTCTGGCCTGCCGCCCATCAGCATTGAATCATGCCCCTCTGAGGACAGCATGTCACCATACTTCTCGATATAGCCCCTGGTCCCGGGAGGGACAGCCAGAGCCACGGTCACAGGCACACCAGCCTCCTGACACTGCCTGCCTGGCACAGATTTCTTCTGCCACTGTTCAGCCTGCACCACTGAGAATCCCACCCTGGAATATGAGATTATTTCAGATAGCGCTAGAACCAGGGCCAGAGAGATCACTCAATGGGTAGACCCATGCTCATGGACCGGGTATAAACCCCAGCACCACAAGGGAAGGTGCTGTGGCACTGGGAAGCTCCAATGCTGGGTGTCTCTTAGTCTCTCTGTGAGTTACTTTTTCTGAAAGACAAAGGATCTTGGGAGTAGTGATATTGTATGTGTACATTTTCCACGGCCCAGTGTAGTTTTCAGAATGCTGCCTTCAGTCTCTGGTCTGGGCTGTCTTCTTCCCCTTCTTAGGGCTGTCAAAGGCCCTAGTCAGAGGCTACTTACGTGGAGGCAGGGCACACAGTTCAGTTAGGTCATAAAATGAGCTGAGAAAGTTACAGAGGCCTCCCACCTCTGCCT
Organism: Erinaceus europaeus; assembly: GCF_950295315.1. Classification (NCBI taxonomy): domain Eukaryota; kingdom Metazoa; phylum Chordata; class Mammalia; order Eulipotyphla; family Erinaceidae; genus Erinaceus; species Erinaceus europaeus. The sequence goes on along the minus strand of NC_080181.1, from coordinate 19,064,768 downwards.
CTCACAGGTAGGACATGTAAGATGGTGCTTTCTGGTATCTCACCAGGAGGGAAGGCAGGAAAACAGGCAGGCAGGCAGGCAGCTACCTGGGAATTGAGAAGAGCCCTATGCAGTCAGTTTGGGGGCAGAAGACCAGAGAAGGACCTGAGTGGCAGCCCCACAGAGCCTCTGCCTCAGGGCTTTGTCCAGGAACCACGTGGGTTCCCAGGGGCGCCCTGCCCCTTGTCCACGGGCCTCCTGAAGCTCCACTCAGCCACCTGTGGTGGCCATCCTGACACTACACAACTTTTCTATGTGTGTCACACAAGACCGGAAAGACAAAGACTGGCCAGGCATTGAAGGGAGGAGACCAGAGTCCGAAGTCCCAGTGACAGCTGCCACTTGAAGGGGCAGCAGGTGCCAGGAATGTTCGGGAAACTTTCCTTCGTTCTCTCCTTGGACTCTCACTTGTCCCCTAGGAAGCTGGGACTATAATTAGGCCCATTTGACAGATGAGGAGACTGAGTCTGGATGCCGGCCATCACCCAGCCAGTAAGAGGCAGGGTTGGACCGTCAACCGCCGGGTCTGACCGAGTCTAAGCACTCAGGTCTTCCCCTCTGGGAAGTGTCGTCTCCTTGCCTTTTCCAACTAACTCATTACTCCCTGCCCTAAGACGAGACAGGACCCAGACTACACGCTCACCCATGCTCTCCCTGCTTCTCCTGCACACACCAAATTCTCAGGTCCTCTTAGGACACCAAACAAACCTGCCTTGTTAGGACGCAGCGGTCCGATGGCATTGTAGTTCTCTGGTGCGCTTGAATGATGCCACGGGATTTGAGACAGCAAGGAGAGAGGGCACAGCTAGTCCTTCAGCATGAGGCCAGCCAGAAAGGACGTTCAGGGGTAGGGTGAGGGGAGGCGGGCAGTCCATGCTGTGAGCGGGCATGAAGTGTGCCAGGCAAGATGTGTGTTTTGCCAGGCACAGCCTCTCAAGGCTTCTGGATTTCTTGCCCAAGAATGTCAGCGCGGTGGCCGTAACGTTACACCTCAATTATGGTGGTGTGTGTGTGTGGGGGGGGGGGTGGTGTCGAGAAAGAAAGGCTCGGAAACCTGCGAGGTTCTTTACATCCGCAGCCTGAGCCACAATTAAGGCTTCAGAAACACCAAAGGCACAGCCAGCGAGTGTCATTTTTAACCGGTTTGAACATTTTACTACTTCCTAACATCAGAGGCAGCCCGGCTGGGGCGCCTGCTTCTTGTCCTCAATAAAGTGATTAAGCTGAATGGGTGTTGGGGAGTATTATTAGACTGTGAGGGGCTAAAAATAGAAGTGTTCTATTTTCTGAAAGCCACAGCAGGCCTGGAGAGATTGGCAGCCTGGAGGTGTCATCGAGCCCCGAGCCCCGAGCCCCCCCCCCCCCCCCGTGTGTGTGTGTGTGTGTGTGTGTGTGTGTGTGTGTGTGTGTGTGTGTGTGTGTGTGTGTGTGTGTTTGTGTGCGCGTCCGTCCTCATCCATCCGTCCATCCAGTCCTGGACTCTGGGTTCTGATGCCCCAGGGTGATAGGTGTTGATAAACCAAGTGACAGGTCTCCTGTCCAGTCAAGATAGAGTAACAGTGGAAACTCTGGTTGGCTGAAACCTTCAGGTGCGTGCGTGTGTGTGTGTGGGGGGGGGGTGAGGGGGGGGATTAAATGAAGCCAACAGTGCCTATGCCTGGGATAGATTCCCAAGCCTAGAATTGACATGTTGAAACCCAGACTAATTGGCTCTGTTATCCTGAGTGGGTGGGTGGGGTCCCACTTGGCCAATGAGTACAAAGCAGGTTCTGAGGGCAAATGTAAAGAGATGGGAAAGAATGACCCTCCCAACCCCCAGACTCTGAGTGAGCACATCCATTGTAAAGCTTCTGGGAACTGGCAGAAAGAAAGCTAACTTTTGGGTGAGCTGAAGGTTAAGAAACCTTTGTCCAGTGTGTCCTCTCTCATTCAAAGCCATTCACTGTCTTGAAAGCCCGTCTGTCCTCTTGGAGGTGAGTTTGATGGGTTGTGTTGATGGGTGGACATCTTGCTTCCTGGGAAGACAGACATGGCCGGAAGGGCACTGATGACAAGGCCTCCTTGGGGTCTCACTGACAGCCAGTCTTGAAAATCAGGGATGCCCTTCCTTCTGCAGAGTCCCGCTCATTTTTACATCGTTGAATCCATTGCTCTCCACAGTTGCTTTGAGTCATGGGGAGGGGCTGGGAGAATGCTGCCCGATGGACAGGTGGAGAAAGGGAGACCAGGCGAGTTGGGGTGCTAGAATGTGCCATAGTCCCCAGCAGGGACAGATCTAGCCCCTGGGGCTTCATCTCTGGTACAGGCTCTTTCTGATGGACAGTGATGAGGCCTTCTGGGACCAGGAGCTGAGGGGATGTGCATGAGGAAGGGGCCTAGAACTCTCAGCCCTCCTGGGCTAAGCCCCAATCTGTGGAATAGGAGAGGACAGCGCGCACTGCCCTTGCCATCTTTTCTACACCAGTTGATGGAATCTTCTCACTCTTGGGCCAGGGCATAGCTCACCATGCAACAGACCTAGGGTTCCAGCCCCTGGCACTAGGAGTAGCTTTACGGTTGGTGGAGCCATGGTGTGGTGTTTCTATATCTGCCTGCCTGCCTACCTACCTACCTACCTACCTACCTACCTACCTGTTTTGAATAGAACAAAGCGGTGGTCACCTGGATGCCCAGTGTCCCCTGGATCTTGGGAGACAGTCTCTGCCTCACTGGCCAGGCCCACACTGTCTGAGGGTGATCCTCCAGGCATCTGCTCCCTCTGTCCCTCTTCACGGCCTGGTAGAGCCCAAATTAGACTTCCAGGTGCTTTGCCCACAAGCTCTACCCACCCTGTCTTCTCCCTTGGAGCTGCTTCTAGTTCAAACTCATCATGTGTAGACAGATGGAGTGACTCACTCAGGAGGTGCTCATGGCTGGTAGAGCCCTCCTTGACCAGTTATCCACACAGCCTCACCCAGCATCCTTTGCACCCTGAACAGCTGAACTCCATGTGTGCAAGAGAATGCAGTATGTCAGCTCCGTAGGCCACTCACCTGGGCAGGTGGGTCTCCCCCAGGCATTGCCAGGCTGGAATGTTCCAGACTGGGGTTCCTGGAGCTTCCTGAAAACCATCAGCTGGGCAAAGTGGAAGTATTCTTTAGCCATAATCGCTCCCAGGCAGTTACTATATGCCAGGTACTTGATAGAAATTCTTAGCTTAAACCTAGGTTTAAGCCCTGGGTCTCCACCTGCAGAGGGAAAGTTTCAGTAGTGGTGAAGCTGAGCTGCAGGGGTCCCTCCCTCCTTTCCTCCCTCCTTCCCTCCCTGTCTCCTTCTCTACCTCCATTTCTCTCTGTCTTTATCCAAAATAAATGAACAAAATATTTTTTAAATTTTTGTTTATTAGATATATTTAGAGAGAAATTGAAAGGAGGGGGAGAGAGAGAGAGGGAGAGACACAGAGAGACCTGTAGTACTGGTTCACCACTTGTGAAGCTTTCTCCCTGCAGGTGGGGATCAGGAGCTTGAACTCAGATCTTTACACACTGCAGTGTGCGCCACTGTATGCCCCCCAAGTATTTTTTGGTTAAATAACTAAATGAAAGAATCTGCTCAGCTCAATAGTGTTGCCCTGAGAGCCTCAGGGGGCATCCTGGGAGCAGAGTGGAGAAGCAGCATTTCTTTGACCTTCTCTTTGGTTTGCCATAGAGGCCCTGGGGGGGGTGGGGTGGTACAAGACGTTAAACCATAGTCCCATCTTGCTTCCCACTCCCCAGAAACAGTCTGCTGGAGGTCTTTCTAGAGGGGACGCTCTTCCCCTCTTCTTCTTCTCTTTTGTGTTTTGGCTGGCAGGCCAGGCTGGTTCAGCTCTCCTGCCCTCTCTGTGGCCCTGGGATTTAGGCTCGAAGAGAAAGTTACAGTAATGACAGTGGTAGGAATGATAGCAGGTCTTTACTGAGCCATTGCCCTCTGCCAGGCACGGTGCCCACAACTTAACAGATGCTGTTTAATCATCACTCAGCCCTGTGAAATCTCTGCATCCGATTTCACAGGTGAGGGCACGGGCCCAGGGAAGATTGTGAGCTTGCTAAGGGCTGTAGCTTGAAATGGTCAAGGCCGGACTCAAACCCAGGTTTGGTGCATTTCAGAGCGAGGTCTTTTAACTTCCTGGCAACTGTGTACAGAGCACCTGTGTTTGCACTGGCTGTGGGCTGTGCGTCTAATTGCTGTTACTTGTTGCTGATAAATAACAGGCACTTTCCGAGTCTCTTTGGGCTTAGAACTGAGTTGCTGGGATAAGGGACAGGGGCCGTTGTGACCCTGTGGGATTTACTGTCAGAACCACAGTATTTCAGTAAATGCCAAGGGCACAGGGATGCCACAGAACCTTTCGGTAGGTGGTATAAACTTTATAAGGTAGGAGAAGAAATATTTCCCCTGAGTTGGAAGATAGCTCAACATTAGCACACAGAACTTCCCATGCCTGAGGTCCCAGACACCCCAGGTTCCATTCCTGGCACCACCACATGCCAGAGCTGAGTAGTTCTCTGGTTTCTCTCATTAAAAAAAAAAGAAAAGAAAAGAAAAGAAGAGAAGGAAGGAAGGAAGGAAGGAAGGAAGGAAGGAAGGAAGGAAGGAAGGAAGGAAGGAATCTTTTGTGACCTAGCAATGGTGCGCCTGGTTGAGCACACAAATTACAATGCATGAGGATCTGGTACAAGCCCCTGCTACCTTCAGAAAGTGGTGAAGCAGTGCTGCAGGTGTCTCTCTCTTAATATCCCCCTTCCTTCTTGATTTTTCTCTGTCTATATTCAACAAATTTTAAAAAAATAATAAAAATTGGGGTGGGGGAGGGTCCTGAAACATGATGGCAGAGGAAGACCTAGAGGGGGTTGAATTGTGACGTAGAGAACTGAGAAATGTTACACATGTACAAACTACTGTGTTTTACTGTTGACTGTAAACCATGAATCCCCCCCAATAAAGAAAAAAATAAACATTTTCCTTTCATCATTGTTATCACTGGGGCTCGGTGCCTGCATGGGGAGCCAGGTAAATCCACCATTCCCAGTGATATTTTTATCTTCTTTCCTTTCTTCTTCTTCTTTTTTTTTTTTTTTAACTCCTTAGGACAGAGAGAAATTGAGAGGGGAGGGGAATAGAGAGGGAGGTTAGGAAGGAGGGGGGAGAAAGAGACCCTCAACCCTGCCTCAGAGCACTTGTGAAACTTCACCCCCTGCAGGTGAGGAATGGGGGCTTGAATGCTGGTGCTTATGTATAACATGCACTGACCCCCCCCCCGTGTCCCCCAAATCGAGATTTTTTTTTTTTGATAGAGATAGCTAGGAATCGAGAATGGAAGGGGAGACAGAGAGGGAGAGACACCTGCAGATCTGCTTCACCACTTGCAAAGCTTCCCCTCTACAAGTGGGGACTGGGGGCTCAAACCCAGGTCCTTGAACACTGTAATATGTGCGCTAACCAGGTGTGCCACTACCTGGCCCCAACGAGTTTTTTTTTTTTTTTTTTTTACACAAGAGATCTTTTTTCAGATTGACATTCCCACTGGGCCACCCCAGGATCTCAGCTTCTGCAGCAATGACATGCAGCCACAGTGAGCTGTTCAGCCCCTAAATGGGACCTGTCACTGACATGGAAACCTGACACCAAAAGCTCTAGAAGCCTTGCCACCTAAAGCTTTAGAAGCCTGGTCCCTAAGGATCTAAAAGCCTGGCACCCGCAGGCCCTCTCTTTGCCGCCCTGCCAGGTGGCTTTCTCAACCCTGCCTGTGATGGGGACCCTGCACCCCAGGTTCATTCACCTGCAGCACCCTGACCTTTCCCCCACTTGGTGGTCAGGCGCAGCACCCTTGACCCTGAGCCAGTCAGCAGGGCTGCTGGTTTCCCACTGGACGCACCTGCCGGGGCCTCTCCCCTCCCCCTGCCATTGGCTGCCTTCCAGACGGTCTGGTTCCATATCAGTTCTTGTTTTGTTGATAAAGGCCCGGGTGGGGTGGGGAGGGGGAGCACGCTTGAGCTCCTCCTCGGCGTGTCTGCGTCTCCTCAGTAGAGGAACACTCAGTGCTGACCCGCGGCGCTGGCAGGGAGGCGCTGTTCTGTCTGATAAGAGGTACTGTAAATAAAACTGTACACCGCGGCCCCGGGCAGCCGCCCCGCGTCTGTACTCATTGTTCTGACAGCTCGGCTTTTTTTGGGTCTGCTGTTTTGGTACAGACTGTACTTCCTTATGTAAGCAGGCGTGCAGATCTCTTCAGAACGTTCAAGTTGTTTATTTTTAAAATCTCAAGGAATTAGAAAGGAAAGGGACACTCAGCTCAACATGAGAAGCAGGCCAAATGTTAGGTGGTTGCTTTGGGTTGTTGTTGGTTTTTGTTTGTTTTTTCCCCACTCCTGTGGTTCCTGATTTTTTTTTCTGTTGTTGTTTATGTTATGTTTTGTTGTTTTATCTTTTTTTTTTTTGCCTCTAGGATTATTGCTGGGGCTTAGTGCCTGCACCATGAATCCACTGCTCATGGAGGCCATTCCCCCCCTTTTGTTGCCCTTGTTGTTGTAGCCTTGTTGTGGTTACTGTTGTTATTGTTTATGTTGTTCCTTGTTAGGTAGGACAGAGAAGTGGAGAGAGGAGGGGAAGACAGAGAGGGGGAGAGAAAGATAGACACTTGCAGACCTGCTTCACCGCCTGTGAAGGAACTGCCTTACAGGTGGGGAGCCAGGGGCTCAAACCGGGATCCTTATGGTGGTCCTTGTGCTTTGCGCCACGTGCGCTTAACCCACCCACTGACCCCCGTTGTTTTATCTTTTAACCCTTTGTTTTAGCCCTGGAGAGGAAGACACTTGGGAGAGGGAGGAGTTCTGAATTTTTTTCTTCTTCTTCTTCTTCTTCTCTCATTGGCTTCTCTGCTGTAGTTCCTTCAGAGCTCTGCCAGCCCACATCTGACTGTAACCAGAATCTTTGCTTCCCCTTTCCTTGGTGATATTAGTGGGGAAGGCAACAGAGAGGAAGCCCCAGTGCCTAGCCCAGGGGCGAGAGCAGAGGCAGCATGGGGAGCCTGCCCCAACTTCCTCCTTGTTGTAATACTGTTTCCAGAAATTTCTCTGAGGACTTTATTGGCTCCTTTGACTCCTATGTGGGAGTCTGTGATGGGCTCCAGTTAGTGGAGAGGGGACTGGGTGAAGGGTGCCAATCTTAGCAACCGTGGGAGACTGGTAGGGACAAAGATGTGTGTCTGTCCATTGAATCTCAGTTAAACTCGGAGCTGGGCAGGGAGTGGGGGTCCCTCAGCTGGTCTCTGCCAGACAGAAATCTTGGCCTGGAAGGCCCCCTTGACACCTTGGGGTGTGTGAGTCCTGCCTGGGCTTTTGGGCAGCTGAAGAGAGAGCGCCTTGCTCCTTAGGAAGCCCTGTTTCTGATCTGTACTCTCCACTTCCCCTCAGCTGCCCAGATCCTGGCCAGACACCATGTCCTTGAGTTCTGACAGGGACAGTGAGAGCCCAGAGTGCGGGGAAGCAGGACTCTGCCACCCCCTAGGGGACAGCCCTTCCCTCCTGTGCCCAAGACCTGTCTCTAGATCCTTCAGTGCTCAGGCACGGTGTGAGCTGATGTGCCAGGTTCAGAACCAGGGTGTGGGGACGGGTGGGGAAATGACCCTCTGCCAGGCAGATCAAAGAGAGCTGGGCACCGCCTCGTGTGTGCACAAGGTGCCCCAATTTGTCTGGGGGTTGTGGTTTAAAGCTTAGAAGGTTAATAGCTGCCAGTCGGAGACTGTGTGAGTGGTTTTCCTCATTCCTTAGCCGAGACAGTTCCTGAGCTTTAGACAGTGGAGCTGAACACTGTACCCACCTTGGTTCACCATCCTGGGAGTGAATCTTGCTGCTTCCATTTGACAGATGAGGTGGAGGCTCACTGAACCGAGGCAGCTAGCTAAGGGTCCCCACTGGTGCGCCGCTTGGCTGGGGCTTGAACTCCATCTGTCTGATTTGGGTCCTGAGCTCTCGCTGCCTGCTGATTCCGGGAGCACTCTTGGGGACCCACAAGGAGTGCAGTATTGGCTATTAGCCGTGACATGTGTACCCCCACCTCTCTCCAGCCTGGCTGGCAGACTGGGCATTATGCTCCTGGTGCTGTGAGGGTAGGTAGGTATGACGTCCATGACAGCAGGAGCAGAGCCAAACCTAGGGTCTGCCTCCTTCCACCCTCCACCTGCTCTTCTGCCCTGGTTCCCTTAGCTGTGCAATTTGGGGAGGGTCATGGGAACTGGCTCCCCTCTCTCTGTGCTGTGTGAAATTTTTTCCCCTTTTGTTGCCCTTGTGGTTTTTCATTGTTGTCGTAGTTATTGTTGTTGTTATTGATGTTGTCGTTGTTGGATAGGACAGAGAGAAATGGCGAGAGGAGGGGAAGACAGAGAGGGGGAGAGAAAGATAGACACCTGCAGACCTGCTTCACCCCCTATGAAGCAACTCTCTTGCAGGTGGGGAGCCGGGGGCTCAAACCGGGATCCTTATGCTGGTCCTTGCGCTTCGCACCATGTGCACTTAACCTGCTACGCTACCGCCCAACTCCCAGTGTGTGACCTTTCTCCCTTCTTAACCCTTGCCTGAACCCCCTTTCACTCTGTGTCAGCGGCTGGCCACCCAGTTCTCTGCTCCCTGTAGGGCCTCCCCTCCACCACTAGTCTTCCTCCCACCTGCCTGCAGCTCTGCTCAGATGCCTGTTCACTGGGAGGGCTTCCCTGGCCCATCTTCATATCCCTTGTCACCACTGGCTATATAGTTACTTAAGTAATAATAACAATAATGGCAATGCTATTATTAAATTATATTGATATAATTTATTGTGTTTCATTTATTATTGTTGTTGTTGTTGTTATTTCGCCAGCAGCGTATCACTGGGGCTTGGTGCCTGCACGACAACACTGCTCCTGGTAGCTGTTTCTTTCCTGTACATGGAGGCTGAGAGATAGAGAAGGAGAGGCACTGGGGCCCTGCTCCATTTGTGATGTCTCCTCTGGTAGGGACAAAGATGTGTGTCTGTCCACTGAATCTCAGTTAAACTCGGAGCTGGGCAGGGAGTGGGGGTCCCTCAGCTGGTCTCTGCCAGACAGAAATCTTGGCCTGGAAGGCCCCCTTGACACCTTGGGGTGTGTGAGTCCTGCCTGGGCTTTTGGGCAGCTGAAGAGGGAGGCCTTGCTCCGTACGTAGGAAGCCCCATCTAGTGGCTCGGGTGTGTGTGTGGGGGGTGGAACCAGGGCCCTTATTCATGCTGATGTGTGCACTCTGCTTGGTGAACCACCTGCCAGTCCCCTTACTACCGCTGCTACCTCCGCTTCCTTCTTTTTTTTTTTTTTCTGCTTTGCGTTTCTACTTTTTTTTTTTTTTTACATGCATAACATTCCCCAGATTCCCATTTAACAATACAACCCCCACTATTTCATTCATCATTTTTCATGGATCTGTATTCTTCCCACCCACCCACCCACCCCAGAGTCTTTTACTTTGGTGTAATACTCCAATTCCATTTCAGGTTCGACTTGTGTTTTCTTTTCTAATATTGTTTTTCTTGCTTCCTTCTAATGATATTATTATTGTTATGAGTATTTTAGTTAGAGACAAAGCAGAGAAAGAAAAGGAGACCACAGTGCCAAAGTGCCTCCAGTGCCGTGGGGAGCTGGGCTTGAAGCTTGGTTGTGCGCGTGGCAAAGCGTCCATGTGCGCTATTTCACCTGCCCCCCCCACACACACTTACTATTTTTAAATCTCATTTCAGGCAGCATGGTGGCAGGGGAATGAATCCAGGGCCTCACATGTGTGCCGTACCACTGCCCAATGGCCTCCTGGTTTTCTTACTGCTTGTTTCTTAGAGAGGAGAGACATCACACCTTAGCACTGCTCCACCACCCATGGAACTCCCCCCCCCCCCCCCCGCTCCCACACCAGTGCTGCCCACACTGCTTGCATGTGGGGCCAGGGCTCTAATTCAGGACCTCAGACAGCTTCTAGCCAGCCTCTGTTTGATTTTTTTTTTAATTTTTTAAAATTTATTTTCCCTTTGTTGCCCTTGTTTTTCTTTAATTGTTGTAGTTATTGTTGTTTGTTGTTTTCGACGGGTTAGGTTGTTTTCGCTGGGCTGGCTTCACGGGCGGGTAACAGACGACCAGGGACTCATGGTTGAGCTGTAGGCAGTATCTCTTTATTCATGCAGGACGCAGCACAATCTAAGACGAGCTAAGCTAAACTCAAGGTACTGTAAAACTCACAATGCTGTCTTTATATATACTTGCGAAGTAGGGTGGAAACAGGATGTGACATAGAGAGGGTGGAGAGAAAAGTGACTGGTGAAAATCAGAGTGTGACAAAGAGGGGGCAGAGCAGGCGAGAATCCTATCACTGAACCACAAATGCCCTGTAGGGAGGGTGGAACTTGTTAACAGTGGTTATGTAAATAGAATGAAGTGGTTATGTAAATAGAATAGTGTTAAGCAGGGGGGATTTAAACCAAATGAAACAGAAAGGGTCTCATGCATACCAACAGTTGTTATTATTATTGATGTCATCGTTGTTGGCTAGGACATTGAGAAATGGAAGACAGAGAGGGGGAGAGACAAGATAGACACCTACAGACTTGCTTCACCACCTGTGAAGTGACTCGCCTGCAGGTGGGGAGCCAGGGGCTGGAACCGGGATCCTTATGTCGGTCCTTGCGATTCATGCCACGTGCGCTTAACCCGCTGTGCTACCACCCGACTCCCAATTTATTTATTTTTTTAATCAGAGGCATGTTATCTACTCTAGAAAATATGCTCAGAGTGTATCTCCTAGAGCAGTGCTGAGTAAACACCAGCTGTACCTCCTGGATGTGTCTGACGGCCATGGGGAAGCTTGGTCATGCTCTGGAGTCCTCCCACTCCAGTATGAACCCTGGGAAATGGGGGGGGGGTCAGTTAAACGCTACCAGCATGTTCCCCCCTACACCTGTTGGATTGCACTGGCTAGGCTGCCGCCCCTCCCTGTCAGCCTGCGGGGGGGGGGGGTGGTGGCTCCTGTGTCCTGTACATGGCCAGTGGCTGGTAATGTCACCATCATGCATTTGGGGATGGGCCTGCATTTCACACGCCCGGGAGTGGGTTTGAATGCAGCCCTGACACCGCACGGAAAGCAGCAGCCGACAACACGTGCACAGCAAACAGGCAGAGACTGTCTTATTGATTAACAGATGAGGCCTCTATTATTGATCAGAGCCGGGCCGGGAAATTTATCACTTTTAATTTCAGGCCTGCCAAATATTTCTGCCTCTGAGGCAGCCATTACAGAGACAATTTAAAGGCACATGCCTGGGGCAGGCGGGGGGCTCTGCTGCTCTCTCTGCTGGCTTCCTGGGAACAGGGGCTGCCTGTCTTGCCTGTGGAGAACACCCTGGGGCTGATGGGGTGAGCTACCACTATTCCTGGGGTGAGGAGAATTGTGATCTCGGTCACTGTGGATAGGGCACGTCTTCATTCACAATTCTACTCTGGGACTTGAGTCAGGAGGGCACGTACCTGTGTGTGTGTGTGTGTGTGTGTGTGTGTGTGTGTGTGTGTGTGTGTCCCCGTCCCTGTCTGTCCCCGTCTGTCCTTTGAGGGTCTCCAGATGTGGTCAGGCCCAGGCCAGCCAGCCACCTGGACTCCATCCTGAGTGCTTATCTGCTTTACTCTGCATCTGAATGCATCGGATGGCACACTTCCAGCCCTGGGTGCCAGCCTGCCCTGCTGCCTTTCTCTCCCCTGGTTCAGTCCCTCATGCGGCCCTCAGGGCTGTTTCCTAAGAAAGCTCCACGAAGAAGCTGCTGGCTCGCTCCTCTTCAGTTGCCTGGCAAGCATCCCCTGTCTTTTCCCTGTATCCCCAGGCCGCTTCCCTTCTCTGCACTCAAAGGCTTTTCCTTTTCTGATGCCCTCAGCTGATAGAAGTGAAGAGAGAAATGCAATTCTGATCACATCCCTCACAGATCCGCAGCCGATCACTGCTGGCTAATGACTCAGGTGGGGGAGGCTGCTCCTGGCCCCACCCCCCGCCAACACCACTCTGCCCTTTGCAGGGTGCTAGCATGTGACTTTATCTGTCCTGGAAAAACTTTTTTGTTTTCATTCCGATAGACATACAGAAGTGGGCGGTCACCACAGCACCAAGTTTCCCCCACTTCCTGGGCACTCCCGAGTGGTGCCTGGGCTCAAATCTGGGCCACATGCTCAACCAGGCAGCCTCACTCCCTGCTAAGTTATCTCTCTACCACAGCAGGACCTGGTTGTATTGGTGTTTCATTCTCTGCAGGTCCATCTAGCGTTATGAGTTCTGTTCCCTAAGTGTATGCTAATAGTGCTCCAAAGCCGAGGGTCTTAGACACGTGGGGGAAAAAAAAGTAGTGGAACCATTTTTCCTAATAGGATTTTACACAGAATATATAATGCATGAAACCAGCAAATTGGATTTTCTTTTCTTTCATTCTTTTTGAGTTAGAAAGCACCTTCTTATTTAAGAAGTATTTTTGCAGGTGAAACCTTCCAGAGGCTTCAGGGTTTAAGAGCAAAAGCCTCAGGGGCTGGGCAGTGGTGCACTGGTTCAGCACGCACATCACCACTGTGCAAGGACCCAGGTTCAGGCCCCTAGCTTGTACTTCCAGAGTGTGGGGAAGGGGAGCTTCATGGGTGCTGTAGGGGTTTCTCTCCTCCTCTCTCAATTTCTCTCTATTCTATCAAAAAAAGAGTGTGTGGGGGGGGGAAAAGGCTAGTGGAAGCAGTGGATTCATCATGCAGTTACCAAGCCCCAGCAATAATCCTAGCTGCAAAAATTTTTTAATTAACAATAATTTTTTTAAATACTTTATTTCCTTTTTTGTTGCCCTTGTTTTTTTTTTATTGTAGTAGTTATTGATGTCATCGTCATTGTTGGATAGGACAGAGAGAAAATGGAGAGAGGAAGGGAAGACAGAGAAGGGGAGAGAAAGACAGACACCTGCAGACCTGCTTCACCGCCTGTGAAGCGACTCCCCTGCAGGTGGGGAGCCGGGGGCTCGAACCGGGATCCTTACGCCGGTCCTTGCGCTTCACGCCTCCTGCGCTACCGCCTGATTCCCAACAATCATTTTTTTAAAGAAAGCTCTGGAGTCAGGCTGCCCAAGTTTGAAGGCACCCCCACTGTTATTCACTGTGTGATTTGGGCCAGGAGTTTTCTCATCTACTACATGTAGTGATCACAGTATGTAACTTAAGAGAGGGGGTAGGAGGTGGCACAGTGGATAGAGTGTTGGGCTTATAAATATGGAATCGTGAGTTCAATCCCTGGCGTTGAGTGTGCCAGAGTGATGCTCAGGTTGATTCTCTCTCTCTCTCTCTCTCTCTCTCTCTCTCTGCAAATTAATGGATATTTTAAAATATGGTTGTTGGGGTGAAATGAAATGCTGTATTTGAAGCCCTTCACCTCACTCCTGGCATCTGGTCTGGCCTCGGTAGTCTGCCATGGTCTGCAGACAGCTCTGGAAGTCACACACAGGTAGGAGAAGCAGCTTTGCTTTTTGGAGGAGTGTCAGGCCAGACTGGAGCCCAGGCCCAGGCACACGGAGACAGGTGCAAGACAGGACCTGCTGCATGGACTCCTGGCTGACGGTGCAGGGGGATCTGGAGTAGACAGACGTGGGCCTGCAGCACAGTGACCAAGAGAGATTGTGCCCAGAAAGGGACAGTGAAGCCATGCACTGTGGGCTACGTGATGGGGGCAAGACTGTGGGCAGTCTGGAAACTGGCTGGAGGAATGGAATTGCTGCAAGTGTGGCTTATCCTGTCTGCCTGAACAGGGATGACTGAGCACTGAGTGGCCTGCAAAGACCCTGTGTCGGGGGGAAGGGGGGATACGGGACCAGGGGGCAGCTGGGGGTGTGTGGATAATCTTTCTCAGCTCTAGACACAGCCCCCTCCCCAAGGACTGGGGTGCTGGGGAGCAGTGACTACTGACTGCTGTGGAAGAGATGTAGCTAAAAGAAAATTTATTTTATTTTACTTTTTTTTTTTTTTTTTTTTTTTTTGCACCTCCAGGGTCATTGCTGGGGCTCGGTGCCTAAACTATGAATCCACTGCTCCTGGAGGCTGTTATTTCCCTTTTGTTGTCCACTGTTGTTGGATAGGACAGAGAGAAATCAAAGAGAGGACAGGAAGACAGAGGGGGGAGAAAGTTAGACACCTGCAGACCTGCTTCACCACTTGTGAAGGAACCCCCATGCAGGTGGGGAGCCGGAGGCTCGAACCTGGAGGGATCCTTACATGGGTCCTTATGCTTTGCGCCATGTGAGCTTAACCCACTGGGCTACCACCCGGCCCCCTAAAAGAATTTCTTTCATGCGGTACCAGACATAGAGCCAGAGTCTCATTCATGCACTTCCTCCTTAACCCTTAACCTAGCTACTTAATTATTTTTCTAAGTATTATTGCCACCAAGCTTATCACTGGGGCCTACATGACAAGTCCACTGCTCCTGGAGGTCACCCCCTTTTTTCCTTACTATTTTATTTGATAAGACAGAGAGAACTTGCTTGTAAAGCATGGCGTACTCCCCTCCCCCCACAAGTGGGGCGCAAGGGCTGGAAGCTGGGTCCTCACTGATGGTAGTGTGCACTCAGCCAGGTGTGCCACCACCTGGTCCTTCAGCTGTTTAAATTTTCAGAGAGAGAAATAAAGAGAGAAAGCAAAACACTGCTTCTTCACACTTGGTGGCATAAAGTGTGGGGGATCAAACCCAGAGCCTTGCGTATACAAGGTAGAAGATCTACTACTGAGTCCCTGGCCCCTGGGAGGCTGTTTTTTTAGTTTCTTTTTTTTTTCTTCTTCTTCTTTTTCTTTCTGCCTCCAGGGTTATTTCTGGGGCTCAGTACCTGCACCACGAATCCACTGCTCCTGGAGGCTACTTTTCCCCTTTTGATGCCCTTGTTGTTTATCGTTGTTGCGGTTATTATTGTTGTTGTTGTTGGATAGAACAGAGAGAAACCGAGAGGAGGGGAAGACAGGGGGAAGAGAAAGACAGACACCTACAGACCTGCTTCACCACTTGTGAAGCAACCCCCCCCCCCCCCATGCAGGTAGGGAGCCAGGGGCTCAAACCAGGACCCTAATGCCGGTCCTTGCACTTTGCTCCATGTGCGCCTAACCCACTGTGCTACCGCCCGACCCCCTGATTTTTAGTCATTTATAGGAAAGCTACTACGGCTTGGGACAGGGTCCCCTGGATGAGAGAAAATGGGGGATACTCAGAGACTGTCACCAGGTGGTCACAAGCTTCCCTCTGTTCCTCCTGACCCAGTGGCATCCGTGCTTTGAGCTTCATAGATGAAGTCCACTCTGAGGAGTTGACCATGCCATTACCAGAGTTTCTTTCAGGCGGGGAGTGGCAGGAAGGGATCCTGGGGTAGAGGGTGAGGGCAACAGGTGCAGCTGGGGGTAAGAGGAGGGGCTCTTCCTTGGAAACCATAGCTGGAGAGAGCCAGGTTCAGGGCCCACCAGCAGCTACCTTACAAATGCAGAAGACAAAGCCTGGGCCATGAAAAGGGCTCTCTGTGCTGTGGGGTGAATGTGCTAGAATGTCACTGGCCAAGGACTGGCTCCTCCAGAGACTGGGGCCCTCTGGGACTAAAGCTGAGCCTACAAAAGTGGGGGAGGGGCATGGAAGGTAAGCACATCTGGAATTCCACTCAGGGGCCATCACTAGGACTGGCTCCCAGAGGTGTTTGGGAAGACGTGTGGACACTGTACGCAGCCAGGTGTGGGGGGGTGGTGGCGGGGCCGGACTATGGTTTTGGACTTGCTTGTGGCTGGGAGGTGACTTGGACAGAGCCCAGAACTTCGGTGAATGAGGTCCTGGGTTCACTCCATGGTGCCGAAGCAGCGTTCTGATCTCGCCCATTAATGAATATGGGTCATTGTAGGGATGTAGGATGTAGGGAGTCAGAAAGAGAAAAAGATGTAGGGAGGCCAAGATGTAAGGAGTCAGAAAGGGAAAAAAAAATCCATCATTCCTGGGCCTTCATTCTTCTGAGCTACCTTTCAAATAGCAAAAGGGACGGAAACAGGGAGGGCAGTACACCCCACCACTAACCACAACTGTCCCTGTGCGATGGGGGCTGGTCTTGACCAAACAAGTGCGCCGTCCAGGTGAGCTACCTTGCTGGTCTGGGGTTGGAGACATAGCTCACTGGGTAGGACGTGAGCCTTGCCGTGCATGTGCCCCAGGTCTGAGTCCTGGCACCACATGGGGGAAGTGAAGGCACTGGGGGGAGATCCAGTACCATGGCAACTGTCAAGATGAAAAAGTTGGCCAGGGAGCCAATGAAGTCATGCGTACATTAGCCAGCCCCTGGCTCCAGGGGAAATAATAATAATAAGTAATAATAATAATAATAGCGTATAGCCAGACTGAGTAAAGGAGCCATCCAAGTAGAGGCATCCCAATACTTGCTCCTTCCCTATGAGGTCCATTTGGGCAGCAGGGCACAGTAGCCTTTGCTCCCCTAGAGCCAGCCTCACAGGGGTCCCCTTCTTCTGGGCACTTCTTTGCCAGCTCTCATCTCAGCTGTTAGGCTCTGTCCCCTCTCCTCCCTGGGAGAGCCCCAGGTGGGGTGTGGGTGGTGGGTGACCACGTCCATGAGATGGACGGCTGGATCTCCACAGCTGCCTAGCAATCTCCCCCCAGTGTGATGCTGCCCGCCCCCGCCCATACTGCCCTGTGGTAACAGCCTTCCCTTTCTTTCAGCGGGGGCCAAGGCCTT
Organism: Erinaceus europaeus; assembly: GCF_950295315.1. Lineage (NCBI taxonomy): Eukaryota > Metazoa > Chordata > Mammalia > Eulipotyphla > Erinaceidae > Erinaceus > Erinaceus europaeus. Next base: position 19,047,950 of record NC_080181.1, on the reverse strand, counting down.
TGTCTGCGATCAGTGCGGGGCCCAGTTTTCCAAGGAAGATGCTCTGGAGACGCACAGACAGACCCACACTGGTGAGTGGACCCTGGCCCTGGGCCCTTCAAGCAGGGCCGCTGAGGCAGGAGCTGGCTGCCTGGGTCTGGCTGAGATTTCTAACAGGCCACTGGGGTCTCATCTTGCTTGCCCAAGATAGGACCTCAGGGTCCCATCCCTTGGTATGACTGGGTGCCCTCACACCCCATTGGATGGGCTCAGGGTGTGTGTGTGTGTGTGTGTGTGTGTGTGTGTGTGTGTGTGTGTGTGTGTGTGTGTGTTTTTACAGGGGGAGAGGGGACTGTAAAGGACCAGCAGTGTCCTGTCACAGAGTCATCATCACATCCCCTGCTTCATCTTGGGCACCGGCCTCCTGGTGAGCTGTCTGTCACAGAGCCCCCTCTCAGTGTCCCTTCACCTCACTTAGCTTGTCCCAGAACAACACTATGAGGGCCTGAGGTGAGTAAACAGAGGCACAGAGGGAACAAAGTCAACTCACTTGGTGAAGTAAAAAAGCAGAAGCGGAAGCCATGGAACGTCAGGCTGCAGTTCCGCTCTCCTCTCTGCTTTCAGGACGGGGCTGCCTTACTTAAACTCTCTTGACTGGACCTGCCTCCATCTTTGAATTCAGCAGGGTACCAACAGCCTCTCATCTCACCACATACAGTTGTCCTGGGGCTTGAATGTGCTGCTTCCTATGAGGCCAGGGAACTAGCACAGTGGTAGCACACAACACTTAAGTGCAGGGGGTTCAGGGTTCGATCCCCAGCATCACCACACATCAGAGCAGAACTGGAGGGTGCTCAGAGTGTGACGACAAAAGACAGCACAAACTAAGATATTTTCTTTGATGTGTCTTATGAAATGTTTGGTCTGAGTCGCATTCTGTATATCGGTACTTGAATGCAGTGACATTGCTGAGTTCTTATCCTCTAAATACAACTCCTTAGGCAGCTAAAATATTGTCCCAGGTTGGACAGCCTACATCCCTACCCCTGTCTAATAATTGGGTATGATAATATCAGAATATACAAAGTGGTGGTAAAAAAATAAATAGGGACCAGGGGGTGGCACATATGTTTGAGCACACACATCACCATGCTCAGAGACATGGGTTTGAACCCCTGCTCCCTGCTCCCTGCTCCCCACCTGCAGAGGGGACACTTCATGAACAGTGAAGCGGGCCTGCAGGTGTCTCTCTGTCTCCCTCCCTCTCATCTCCTGGCCTCTCAATTTCTCTCAGTGTTATCAAGTAAAATAAAAGAAGAGAAAAATGGCCACCTGGAGCAGTGGATTTGTAGTGCCAGCACAGAGCCCCAGCGGTAACACTACTGGCAATAAAAAATAAGGGTGGGAGTAGATAGTATAATGGTTCTACAAAGAGACTCTCATGCCTGAGACTCTAAAGTCCTGGGTTCAATCCCCTGAACCACTGTAAGCCAGAGCTGAACAGTGCTCTGGTTAAATAAATAAATAAATAAATAAAAACTTGTAAAATCAGATAGGATAGGGTAAGTGAGTTGTGATAAGGAGGACATGGTGCGGTGGAGAAAGCAGTCAGGGTGTACTTCTCTAAGAAAGTGAGGCCTCTGAGCAGAATAAGAGCAAAGGAGCGAAGTTTTCAAGAAGAAGCTCTGGACAAAGGGAAAGTTCTCTTTGACAGGTTGAACTTGACAAGTTCAAAGAGCAGCTGAAGGCAGAGTCCCCTGGGGCCAGAGGAGACCAGTGCACAGAGTGCTGGGCGATGAGTCATAAACCATGTGGGCTCCCCACCCCTAGACAGGCATTCTGATTGTATTCTCATCTGCTAACAAACAGCTCCATGGAACAGGGATAAAATATTTGTGAACCGTAGCTTCTGCTAAGAAGCTTAGAGCTCAAAAATGGAAAGAACTCTTACAATTGAGTGAAAAAAATGCAAATAACTGGAATAAAAAATGGGCGAAGGACCTGAGTAGACATTTCTTTGCAAGTAGACAACTAGTCGATGCACTCGTGAAAAGATGCTTCACACCATTATCCATCAGGGAAATACAAATCCAAATCAGAATGAAATACTCCCAGCCACCAGCACAGGGCTACAGTGACAGTGACAGTGACAGAGAAGAGGGGACTGTTTCCAAAGATGTGGAAAAACCAGAACCCACATGCCCTGTTAGTGATACTTCAGCCACATTGGGGGAAAGAAAAAAACAGACAGACAGTTCCTCAGTTAAAAATCAGAGTTGACACCTGACCCAACAAGAGCCTTTGTGTCTAGAAAGACACCTAGAGAAATGAAGGCATGCATCGCCATCAAAATCCATGCATGAGGGCCAGGCGGTGGCACACCTGGTTGAGCACACACTTTACCATGCATAAGTTCAAGCTCCCATCCTCACTTGCAGGGGGTAAGCTTTGTGAGCAGTGCTGCTGGTCTCTCTCTCTCTCTCCCTCCCTCCCTCCCTCCCTCCCTCCCTCCCTCCCTCCCTCATTCCATCCCCCTCCTCTCTTAATTTATCTGTCTCTATTCAATAAGTAAAATAAAAATAAAATTTAAAAACCCATTCATGAATATTCATAACAGCCTAAAGGGTAGAGATAACAGTTTCTAACCTCTGTGGAACAGATAAAGTGTAGCTGCTGCATAAAGTGTAGCCAGACAGGGGGTCTGGCTATTAAAAAGTGAAATGCTGGTATGTTCTACAGCATAGAGGAACCTGTAAAATGTATTCTCAGAGAAGCCACTCACCTACGACCGTGGGTTCTGTCATTCTTGTGTGCGAAGCATCCAGAATAGGCAGGTTTAATGAGACAGCAAATAAACTAGAAAGTGTCAGTTGCTGGGGAGGAATGGAAAGTGGGTTCTGAAATTGATTGTAGTGATGATTGCACGGCTCTGAATATATAAAAAACCTTTGAATTCTATGCTTTAAACTCAATGACACGTATACTGAGTGGTGTATGAATTATGTCAGTGAAACTGTGCACACACACTGGACATGCCCAGGCATTTACAGAGAAAGGGAGAACTACTCTGTTAGAGGATTCTGAGTGGGGGTATGACATGACTTGATGTAAGTGTTTCAAAGATCACTGTGCCCCCATTGACCTCAGAGAGTGTTTCTAGTTATCAATTGTTGTGTGTAATTCCCTCCCACAGGGAATTAGAGCAAGACAGTGCTGTTATCTGATGGCTTCTTTGGGTTGACTGGGTGGTTGTCTTTTTTTTTTTTTTGCCTTCAGGGTTATTACTGGGGCTCAGTGTCTACACCTTGAATCCACTACTGCTGGAGGCCATTTTCCCCCTTTTGTTGCCCTTGTTGTTGTAGCCTTGTTGTGGCTGTTATTGTTATTGTTGATGTCGTTCATTGTTGGATAGGACAGAGAGAAATGGAGAGAGGAGGGGAAGACAGAGAGGGGGAGAGAAAGATAGACACCTGCAGACCTGCTTCACCTGTGAAGTGACTCCCCTGCAGGCGGGGAGCCGGGGGCTTGAACCGGGATCCTTACGCCAGTCCTTACGCTTTGCACCACGTGCGCTTAACCCGCTGGTTGGTTGTCTTGTGAGGTCTCTCTGGTGGTCTCAGTCAGCTGGAGTCACTGGCAGGATCTGGGCTGGACTCATTCACACTCCTCACCTGCAGTCTGTCTTCAGCAGAGTGGGCTGGACATAGTGGGTAACAACTCTAGGTCCCAAGAGTTAGGAGGAGAAACTGCCAACCCTCTTAAAACTCAGCTGCAGACAGTATCACTTCTGCCTTATTTTCTTGGTCAGAGCAATCACAGGTCAGGAAGACATGACAAACATGTGCCTGGAAGAGGAGCTGCTAGAAGTCACCTAGCAAATAGCAGGCAGACTGGACAAGAAACTGTGTCTGCTACTGTTTTTTTTTTTTTTTTTTTTGTCTCCAGGTTTATTGCTTACTGCTTCTGGCGGCTATCTTTTTTTTCTTTTTTCCATTGTTGTTGTTGCTGCTACTGTTCTTGGATAGGACAGAGAGAAATCAAGAGAGGAGGAGAGAAAGATAGACACCTGCAGACCTGCTTCACCACTTGTGAAGTGACTCCCCTATAGGTGGGGAGCTGGGGGCTTGAACTAGGTTCCTTGTGCTGGTCCTTGCACTTGGCGAGATAACCATAATCCTTGTCCATAACCCGGCCAGCGCGCTATCGGTTTTACAGGTGTTTACCACCACTTTTTTTTTTTCATGCTTCCATCTCATAACAGCTGCATCTCTCCACTGGGAAATGTACCTCCTGACACTGGGACCATGGCCCTTGTGTGGGTGTTGCCCTGCCTGTGGCCATGCCAGGAGGAGGACCTGGAGACAATGTTTGATTTTAGTCTGCATCTGCTGTCTTGGTCATGGGGAGGGCGCAAGGTTAGTAATTGTAGCAATATGTATCTGTGAATTTGTTGGAAAGACCATACCGTGTTTTCCTGTGTTATATATTTTTCTTTTCTTTCTTTCTTTCTTTCTTTCTTTCTTTCTTTCTTTCTTTCTTTCCTTCTTTTTTTTTCTTTTTTTTTTGCCTCCAGGGTTATTACTGGGACTCTATACCTGCATTATGAATCCACTACTCCTGTGGCCAATTGAAAAAAAATTTTTTTTTTATTTAATAGACCAGAGAGAAATAGAGAGAGGGAGAGAGAAAGATAGACACCTGCAGATCTGCTTCATCACTTATGAAGTGACCACCACCACCCCACACCCTGCACAGGTGGGGAGCTGGGGGCTTGGACCTGGATTCTTGTGTGGGTCCTTGCACTTCTTACTCTGTGCACTTAACCAGTTGTACCACTGTCCAACCCCGTGTGTGTGTGTGTGTGTGTGTGTGTGTGTGTGTGTGTGTGTGTGTGTGTGTGTGTGTGTTTCCTATGCCAGAATGTGCCATAGGAAAAAACTTCCCCGGCCTCCCAGTAGTAGTAAAACTTCCCTGGCCAGATAGATCACCTAGTAGAGCACCTGCTATGCCCACTGGAGGAAACTTGAATCCTGTAGTATCTTTCTCTCTTCTTACTGTCTGTCTCTCTATCTCTTTTCTGTTTTAAAAAACCTTGACCCCAATAAATAAAGCCTCTGTGACCACCTAAATGTGTGTGTGGGAGGCCTCAGTTTCAATCCCTAGCACCAGAACCGTGCTCTGGTCTCTCTCATTGATCCTCCTAAAGGTAAAAAATAAGTTAAGTTGAATAAAAATAAAAAGACCACGAGGAGGCGCAGCTGGTTGAACACGTTACCATGTGTACATCCCTGCTCCCCACCTAAGTGAAGCAAGGCTGCGGCTGTCTCTCTGTCTCTCTCCCTCTCTGTCTTCTCCCCTCTCAGTTTCTTTGTCCTATTAAATGAATGAATGCAAACATTAAGGGGGGGCAGATCTAAGAGATAGCCCACCAGAAAGGATGCATGATTTGTCGTCGATGTGTGGGCTAGGTTTGAGCCCCGGCACCATATGGAGCAAAGGCAACTCTGGTACTGTTCTCTTTCTCTCTCTGTCTCTCTTCCTGAATGAAAAAGGTTGCTTTGGGAGAGGTGATCTAGGCTGGGGTTAGTGAGTGTTTTGCAGAAAACTCAGAAATTTGACACATGTGCCAACAGCTGTATTTACTGTAAACCATAAAAAAAAAAAAAACCATGTACCAACAACTGTATTTATTATAAACCATTAATTCCCACCAATATATATATCTCCAGTTCCCTTTTAGCCAAATGAGTTTCCTTGTCTCCTGTCACCCTTCTGACCCCACACCCTCTGGCTTTCTATCCTGGCATGTGTCACCCCACCCTGCCCAACCCCAAGAGCTTGGTGGACACAGGCTGGTGCTCTGGGAAGCCACACTTGCGGTTCTCTGTGCCGGGCTGAGCTTTGTTGTCATACACCAGCTTTCTGTTTGGGTACAGCGAGGACTTTGAAGAGATAAACAGAGATCGCTTGACACCTTTTATATTATGACAAATACATATTGCAAACACACTGCTGCTTCCCAAATGTTTGGGTGGCGGAGCAGTGAGGAATTAACAGCTCCACGGCTCCCGGAGATGCTGGTACTTCATTTACACATCCGAATTTTCTTGACACTGCTCAGTAAGAGAAAAAGTGAGAAGACACACATCCACAACACACACGCTCACGTGCATGGCTGTGCACTGCTGGGCTTCTATATCAGGAATGTCTTAAATTAGTAAGCAGTTTCTGAAGTCCAGATCAACTGATGAATACCATTAATGGCTTAATTTATACTCTGGGTTTGAAATTTGACACATGGACACTATCTTGGCTCAGGCAACACAAGTGGTTTTGTGCCAGAGGTTTTAATGACCGATCAGTAATATAAATTGCTGCATCACTGCACAGAAATAGCCTCGCCATGTCATTTGATCTAGAAACTTCTCCGGCCAGGCAGCAGTTAATAAATTTCAAAATAATTACCCTCTTTATTCAAAGTCAAACTAATTAGGAGTGGGTTTTACAAATCATAATGTTGTTGGAGCCACTGTACATGCCCATTTGGGGTTGGAAGAGGCCTGGGGGCAACATACAGGACTGGAGGGGGGGCGTTTAATTAGAGGGCAGGCAAGATAATGCTGGCAGCTGAGCTGGGCCCAGGGTGGGCGGGGCTGTCTTCAGTGTGCCCTGGGCTGGGCGGAGCTGAGCTCAGTGTGCAGGCCTTGGGGTCAGAGAGGCTTCCTAGTGGTGATGGAAACATGGGGGCCTGGACCAGGCAATGCTGGTCTGTGCAGGGCCATGGCCATTCCATCTGATGTCAGCTGTTAATGTGGTCTTGGGTGTGAGGCCCTCAGGCCTGATCTGTTACCAAGAAACTCTGTCCTATCTTTGAGGAGGGGTATGTGAGCGTTCCAATGTTGAGGGTTTTTTTTTTTTTTTTTTTTTTGCCTCCAGGGTTATGGGGGTGGGGGTGCACTATGAATTCACTGCTCCAGGCAGCCATTTTCCCCCATTTTATTGGATGGGACAGAGAGAAAATTAAGAGAAGAGGGAGAGAGAAAGACACCTGCAGGAGGGATCTGAAAGAACACAGTTGACTAGGGAGAAGGAAGCTGGCAGTGGGCAGGTTTGGGGAACAGGGTGGACTCAGTAGAAGCCAGAGTGAAGACCAGGACACTCTCTAGTGGTCTGCACTCACCAGGAAAGGGAAGTCCTGGGGAGGGAGGCTCAGGTTTCTGTTGTAGCTTTCAAGAAAGAGGGACCCGAGGATCCTCACATCAGGTGTCAAGGACAGGGTACCTAGTGCACAGTGAGTCAGAACTTAGGATCTTGGGTTAGAGTGTCTTCGATTCAAATCCCAGCCCTGTAACCTCTGAGTTTCATAATCTTCAACAGGTCGCACCACCTCCCTGAGCCTTCCTCCCTCCTTGGTAAGAGGAGGGCAAGGATGGCATCTGGCATGGAAGGATCATAGTGAGGACTGAATCCAGTCATGAGTGTCAGTCACTCAGCATAGACCTACACGGCTGTGGTCACTGTCATTGCATCAGCGTCACCCTCTTCCTGGAAGGGCACTCAGTCCCCTCTGGGCAGATGCAAGGGGAGGGCCCAGGTGATGGTGGGGGCATGTAGGCATAGGACTGGTCCCCAGCCACTTTGTGGGGGGGGGGGTTCCTGAGCTCCCTTGCTATTCACCAGACTATTTCTAGGTGCCCACCAAGCTAACAAACAGCCCCCTAGGGCTGCCTGGTGTGCTTGGAGAGGCAGAAAGAGGCTCAAGTTTTCCATGCTGACCCATATCACAGGGCAGATTGGATCCACTTGATTTGAGGTCCTGGCACTGTGAATGCCCAGAGCTAGTCAGAGGGACCGCCATCTACCAGCACCTAATGTGATGACAGGTAAACCGAGGCAAGACCAGCTGCAGAGCTGGGACCAACTGCGCATCATAGAGGAAGGAGACCGAAACCTCTGGCAGATGAAGTCTCAGGAACTCCCAAGTGTCCTGCAGAAGCCCTGCCTAGGAGTGCTGGTCCCCTGCCTCCCAAGCAAGACCCTCCAGGGGCCGGGTGGTGGCTCACCTGGTAGAGCACACGTGCCCTTGCTCAAGGTCCTGGGTTTAAGCCCTAAGTCCCCATCTGCAGGGGTAAAGACCAACCTCCACCTCACCATCCTGACTTCTGCCTTCCTACACGGTGAAAATACACAGATACAGCTCCAGAGCAGAAGTTCACTGGGAAGGAAGGTGTGTACCTTGCCATGTGTGCAGCCCAGGCTCGAACCCTGGTACCCGGTGGGAAGTGCTGTGGCACTAGAGGAAGCTCCGGTGTGGTAGTCTCTTCATCTCTCGGTATTCAAATAAGAAAGCAGCTAGGGATGCTGACATTGTATATGCATACAGCAGCTCCACAAGGAGAAGAAAAAGGAAGCCAACACAGATAGGCATGAGCATTCCTAGGGCTGAGCATTCTGGTGCTTGGATGCTTAAGGGAAACTCAGAGACCCAGGACTGTCGCTTTAATCTCTGGATGAGCCAGATGTGTTCCGCTTTGACCCCCAGCCCCCAGTCTCAGCCTGCCTCCCACCCCCACTGGCCAATGACCTGGGGTATCTCAGTCTGTGTTGCTTTAACTCTCTCATTGCTTGGGCTCTAAAGTGCCTACTGTGTGCAGGTTTGATCCAAAAGGGAGGAGAGCCTGGCTGCTGCCTCTCAGTGTGTGTGTATGTGTGTGTGTGTGTGTGTGTGTGTGTGTGTGTGTGTGTGTGTCACAAAGTTGTTGTGCAAGGAATGAGCGGGTAGGCTGAATGTGCCTGGCCCCTGATGGCTGTGATAGCAGTGCTGTTGGCCTATTGGCTCTGGAGTTAGGATTCTGTTATGTCCCGGCTGGGGCTGTAGAAGATAGAGTCCTTTTCCCCACTAAAAAACGCGGACACTCAGACAAAGAGTACTGCAGACCAGGGGCCAGTGCTGCCTGCCCAGCCATCTGGAAACCAGGACTCCAAGTCCTCAGTTCAGACAAGGACCAGGGCAGGAAGACAGAGCTCACTCAGGGGGAGGGACTCCTCATACTTCTGACCCTATTCTCTCTCTCTCTCTCTCTCTCTGTCTCCCTCTCCCTCTCTCTCTCTCTTTCCCTCTCTGCTTCTCCCTCTCTCTTTCTCTCTCCCACTCTCCCTCTCTCTTTCTCTCTCCCCCAGGGTTATTTCTGGGGCTCAGTGCCAGTACTACAAATCTACCACTCCTGATGGTCATTTTTCCATTTTATTGGATAGAGCAGAGAGAAATGGAGAGGGGAGGAGGAGGTAGAGAGGGAGAGAAAAACATCTGCAAACCAGCTTCACCACTTGTGAAGCATTCCTGCAGGTGGGAAGCTGGGGCTTTTGAACCTGAACCTTGCACTTAGTACTGTGTACGCTTAACTGGATGCCACTGCAGCATTTTTTTCACTCTCCCAACAAGTCATAAAGGCAACACATGCACAGGCACTGCTGGCTCTCTGCTCATACCAGCTCCTCTCTTCCCGCCCTGTTCTCCCTTTGAGGGTCTTTGGATGGGACTTCAGGGTGTCTGTCATCAACCTGGGAAATGAAGTCCTTGTCTGGATGTTTTCAGGGGCGCAGGCACAGCAGGCGAGGCAGACTCTGGAAGCTTCTAGCAGCCACATTCCTTCCCTGGGCGGGGATGGGATACCAGCCTTGCCCCCTTCTACCCGGGGCCTGGCACAGGGGCAGCTCTGGGCACTGTGGAGCCATATCAGGGTGGCTGGCCCTTGTCCCTAGCACTGTCCCCAGCAACTGTCCTGGCCCCCCCCCCAAAGACAGCCAGCTGGTGACCAGCCCGGGTGGCGGGGTGGGCTGGGGTGAGAGAAAGGGCCAGATGACAGGGTTTCATCTGCCTAATATGCTACATAGGGGAGGGGGGGAGCAGCAAAGTGGGCCCAGGAGGCAAGGTGAAGGGCACAGAAAAGGACAGGGCAGGGCATCATGGGACAAACACACTGAGTGCATCCAGGTTGGTCTGGCTGTCCCCCTCACTGAAAACACACCAGCTGGGGCTCAGTACCTGCACTATGAATCCATTGCTCTCCGTAGCCCTTTTTTTCTCCCCAACCCCCTTTCTTTTTTATTAGGTAGGAGAGAGAAAAATTGAGAGGAGAAGGAGAGAGAAAGAGTGACACATACAGACCTGCTTTACCACTTGTGAAGATTTCCCCCCCACACAGGTGGGGAGCTGGGGCTTGAACCCACTAATATGTGTGCTCAGCTCAGTGCGCCACCACCTGCCCCCTTTCCCAGCACTTAACTTTTATAAACCCTGGGGTGACTTCTACAGGGGCTTCACAGACTGTGCCAAGGAATCAAGCCTGAGTAAACTCGGGTTTGAGAAGGACCGCAGGATGCCCAGAACTGTGAGAAGGGACCATCACTTACTGTCAGGGACTGGTCGCTGCCCATCATAGACCATGCATGTGACCTCCCTCCTGGCCATCAGTACACAGACGTGCTGGAGGCCTAACAGCATGTTTATTTCCATGCAGTGGGTAGGGAGGCCACCCAGCTGTCCCTTCCTGCCCGGACAAGCTGTCTTTCCCCACTCTTCACCCTGGTGGAGCTCAAGGCCAGCTTCTGCAAAGGGGGTGGAGGGGGACAACTCCTGATGCTTTTATTTATTTACTTTTAAAAAATATATATTTATTTTATTTATTCCCTTTTGTTGCCCTTGTTGTTTTATTGTTGTAGTTATTATTGTTGTTGTCGTTGTTGGATAGGACAGAGAGAAATGGAGAGAGGAGGGGAAGACAGAGAGGAGGAGAGAAAGACAGACACCTGCAGACCTGCTTCACCGCCTGTGAAGCGACTCCCCTGCAGGTGGGGAGCCGGGGTTCGAACCGGGATCCTTATGCCGGTCCTTGTGCTTTTCGCCACCTGCGCTTAACCCACTGCGCTACAGCCCGACTCCCTATTTATTTACTTTTAATTACTAAACTTTTATCTTTTGAGCCATGTTAAGTTTATGGAAAAGCTGATAGGCACAGTTTTCTTCTTCCACCTGCCCTCTCCCCCCACACCCATTTACAGGACACCTTCCCCTCCCACTCCCCCCACACCCCACACCCCTGTCCACTTTAACAGCTGGAGTGAGAGAGTTCACAGTTGACAGCATAGGACAAACTGCTTTCTCTCTGTGTGTCACTCCAATACTAGGTGTGCGTGCGTGCGTGTGCGTGTGTGTGTATGGGGGGGTGTCATGCAGAGAACATGCTCTTCTGAGAGGGGTGCTGTGGTTTCAGGCACTGAGACTCTGGCCTTGTTTTGGCTGACCTCAAGTTTTCTCAGCCTGACTTCTCACGTCTGTAAGCAGCGATCACTATTATGTGCTTGTTCCAAGGGCTGAATCAGACAGCATGTGTGGAGCGCTTTGCCTGGGCCCGGAATACAGAGCAGCCTCGACATGGTAGCTGTTCCTGGTAGTATTTTTAGATGCTGACAGTTTCTGGCCCTCGCCAGACCAAGCCTAGCTTTTTCTTTAATTAGAGACTGAGGCGATAGAAATGTATTGAGTGCACCCTGCGTCTGAAGAAGGGATTACAGACAAGGGACTGCGTGGGGCCAGAGAGACAATTCACTGGGTAGGCTTGCCTGCACTTCCGTGCCTGTGTCCCAGGTTCAAGCTCTGGCCCTGTGTATAAACACCACAGCATTGGGGGCAGTGTTAGTTCTGTGGTCTGTCTCTCTCTCTCTCTCTCTCTCTCAGCAAGAAGACAAAAATAATAAATATGAATGAGGCACTTTGAAGAGCTGTTCTGGAAATTGGGAAATGATAGAAGCTGAGCCTTGAGTGTGGAACCATATGCTGTAATCTTACAACCTTGTAACCCACCCTGAATCACAAATAAAAAATGGGTGACAGGGGGGAGAATCTTGAGAACTGTTGGTCAGAACTTAGGCTGTGCCTAGCTAACCCTCTGCTTTCTATTTCATTATTATGGGAAGTTTATCACTGAGTCATTACCACTTAGAGCCAACTTGATCAGAGAGGGAGAGAGAGAAAGACGCTACCACACTGAAGCTCTCCCGGGGCCTTGTGGGCCAGGTGGGAACCTGGAGTGTGTGCATAACAAAGCAGGTCCCTGTCCAGCTGAGCTGTATCTGCTCCTCTCCCACTCTCCCCTCTGCTTCCAATAACCCCTGACACTATTCACTGGATCTACTGGGGACTTTCTGGGTCCCTTCATCCTTACTGTCCTGAGCTGCTCCTCCGTCATCAGCCTCTGTCCCTGATTGGGGCCCTGCATACTCTTTCCCCTCCCACTTTCCTCCATCTCCCTCTGCCCCACTTCCCAACTCCCCCTCTGCTCCTTGAGGGCTGTCCCTTCTCCCAGCTCACACCACCCTTCCCACCCACCCTCCAGGAAGAAGTTCATAGAAATCTATGTGTAACTGAAACTTGAAAAGTCATAAATCGCCCTGTCTTTTTTCTCTGGGATGTTGGTAGCATTTTGATTTAATAGTTGGACAAACACAAGGGCCTATTTTATTCAGAGTTTACAGGCCTCAAGGCTGTTATTCCTCCAAATTTAATGGCAGCAAAATTGCAGGGTTTGCTATAATTTGCCTATTGCTTTCTGCTCCGCCATTGATGTTTATTGTCAGCGGGATGGAATCGCGCTCCGACTCACTTAGATAACATGTCTGTTAAACATTTAGATAATTGTACCATCATTAACTTGTCACATTATTTTAGAGATTCAAAACAGAAGCAGGTTATGTAGAGGTACCAGAGGGGACTGGAGGTGGGTGGAGGAGGGGGAGGAAGAGGGGACAACCTCTCTGGAGTGAAAACAACCCGAAGAGAAGTGAGTTGGTGTCATGTTCTTGACATGCCATCTGAATCAAAGTGACACATCTGCAGAAATGTGACTGAAGGTTGCTCCCTGCCCAACTGGAGTGCCTTCTGGGGCTGACCACCCTCCCACCCCCTGCCATCTACTGTTCGCTGTCCACCCACCCCCAGCACAGCAGATGCTGGGACTCCTCCCCACCTTTGGCCTTCGTGGCCCAAAGATCAATCTTCAGCTGCTCTTAGGAATGCTGATTGCAACATTACATGTAATTACAAAGCACCGAGCGCAGACTCGATGGCCAGAGGTAAGAAGTCTGTTAATTCCCTTACCTGCTGTGCAGAGAGGTGTCCAGTGTTTCCTGTGGTAAAAGCTGCTCAGAGAACAGGCTGACCCTGTTCACCGGCCAACGTGACAGCCATCCTCTGAGCTTCTGGAAGCTTCTACACTGATCAGCAGTTGGTATCTTTAGAGACTGGGGTAGTAGGACCAAGAGAGGTTTACTTTCTGCTCTCATTCTCAATCATGATGCTGCTGGTTGATTTTATTTTGATTAAATGATAACGATTTATTGATTTGTCCTATTCATAAACTTTTGAAGGGGGGCTGGAGAGGGAGGGAGGCTCAGTGGTAGAATGCTAGCCTTGCATGCATGAAGTCCTGATTCGAACCAGCACACAAAAAACAACATAATGATTCTGCAAATGACCTTCATGCTTGAAGCTCCAAGGTCCCGGGGTCAGCCCCTAGCACCAGAGCTGAGCAGTGGTCTGTTCTCCTGCTCTCTCTCTCTCTCTCTCTCTCTCTCCCTCTCGTCTCAGTAGAATGAATTTTAAAAATATCTGAAAGGGGGAGTTGGGCTGTAGCACAGCAGGTTAAGCGCAGGTGGCGTAAAGCACAAGGACCGGCATAAGGATCTCGGTTCGAACCCCGGCTCCCCACCTGCAGGGGAGTAGCTTCACAGGCAGTGAAGCAGGTCTGCAGGTGTCTTTCTCTCCTCCTCTCTGTCTTCCCCTCCTCTCCATTTCTCTCTGTCCTATCCAACAACGACAACAACAATAATTACTACAACAGTAAAACAACAAGGGCAACAAAAGGGAATAAATAAATAAAATAAATATTAAAAAAATTTTTTTAAAAAATCTGAAAGGGAGTTGGGCGGTAGCGCAGTGGATAAAGCACACATGGTACAAAGCGCAAGGACCAGCGGAAGGATCCCAGTCTGAGCCTCCGGCTCCCCACGTGCAGGGGAGTCGCTTCAGAGGCAGTGAAGCAGGTCTGCAGGTGTCTGTCTTTCTCTCCCCCTCTCTGTCTTTCCTTCCTCTCTCGATTTCTTTCTGTCCTATCCAACAACAACATCAACAGTAATAATAATAACTTACAGCAATAAAAAAGGCAACAAAAGGGAATAAATAAATATTTTTTAAAAATTGAAAATTTAAAAAATAACAGAAACAAATAGAAGGGATTGGGTAGTGACATATTTGGCCGAATGCACACATTACAGTGCACAATAGCCTGAGTTCAAGCCCCTTGTCCCTTTCAGGGGGAAGCTTCACAAGCAGTGGAACAGTGCTGCAGGTGTACCTCTCTGTCCTCCCTTCTCAAGTTCTCTCTTGCCTCTACCCAAAAATAAATGAACAAACATAAAGTTTATTTATAAAAAAGAATATCGTGAATAGTGAAGTTGTTGTTATTGCTGTCATTGTTCAATAGGACAGAGAGAAATCAAGCAAGAGAGATGGGGAAGATAGGGAGAGAGAAAGACAGACACCTGCAGGCCAGCTTCATCACTTGTGAAGTAACCCCTGTGCAGGTGGGGAGCCGGGGGGCTCAAAACGGGATCCTTATGCTGGTCTTTGCACTTTGCGCCATGTGCACTTAACACCACCACTGCACTACCGCCTGGCTCCCAATATCCTGTACTTTTTTTTTTTTTTGCCAGTAGGGTTATCACTGTGGCTGGGCTTGAATCTAGGGTTTCATATGTGGTGAGGTGCATGCTCTACCAGTGGGAGCTATTTCTCTGCCCCACAATAATTATTTTGGGAAACCAACTTCTAAGCTCATCCATACGTCTACATGCAAACTTGCATATGAATGTTCATAGCTACAGTCTCCTTTCGCATCTGCCCACGTGTTCATTCACGGTGTGGCGTATCTGCCCAGTAGAATATTCTTTGCTCACCGTAATGGAGTCCTGATACAGGGTAGAACATGACTCAATGTTGAAACCAATGTAGAAGAAGCTAGACACAAAATGCTGCCTGTTGTGTGGTCCCTTTGATGTGGAATGTTCAGAAACGGGCAGGCTGTGCACACAGCTGTAAGGGACTGGGATGGAGGAATGGGGATTGACAAGTAAAAAGAACAGAGTTTTATGGGCCAGGTGGTGGTGTACCTGGTAGAGCGCACACATCACCATGTGAAAGGACCCAGATTTTAAGCCCCGCCCCCCATCTCCATCTGCAAGGGAGAAGCTTCATGAGCAGTGAAGCAGTGCTACAGGTAGTGTTTCTCTTCCTCTCTGTGCCTCCACCTTCCCTTCCCTCTCAATTTCTCCATCTTAGCGGATAAAATTTAAAAAATAGCAGTCAGGCAGTGGGTTAAGCGCATGTGGTGCAAAGTGCAAGGACTGGCATAAGGATCCTGGTTCGAGCCCCCAGCTCCCTACCTGTAGGGGAGTCGCTTCACAGGCGGTGAAGCAGGTCTGCAGGTGTCTATCTTTCTCTCTCCCTCTCTGTCTTCCCTTCCTCTCTCCATTTCTCTCTGTCCTATCCAACAATGATGACAGCAATAACAACAATAATAATAACTACAACAATAAAACAACAAGGGCAACAAAAGGGAATAAATAAACATTTTAAAAATAAAAAAAATAGTACAGGTTTTTTAATGTGTTGCTAGGGGCTGACCTCAAAAACCACACGTATGTGCTCTACCACAGAGCCACCTCCCTGGACTGATTCTTCGTTTTCCTTTTCTTTCTTTCTTTTTTTTCCTTTTATTTCTTCTTCTTCTTCTCCTTCTCCTTCTCCTTCTCCTTCTCCTTCTCCTTCTCCTTCTCCTTCTCCTTCTCCTTCTTCTTCTTCCTTTCCTCATCCACTCTGGCTTAACAGTGGTGCAGGGGATTAAAGTTGGGACTTCAGATCCTCAAGCATGAGAGTCTCTTTGCATAACCATTATGCTAACTACCCCACCCCCATTTTATTTTCTTCTTTTTATAAAAAATTTATGTATTATTGGATAGAGACAGAGAAAAATTGAGAAAGGAGGTGAAGCTAGGGAGAGAGACAGAGAGACACCTGCAGACCTGCTTCACCACTCATGAAGCTTTCCCCCTGCAGATGGAGACCAGGGGTTTGAACCTGGGTGCTTGTGGACTGCGATGTGTGCTAAACTTACCCAGGTGTGCCACTACCTGGCCCCTTTTTTATTTTTTTTCTTTCTTTTTTTAATCTTTATTTATTTATTGCATAGACACAACCAGAAATTGAGAGGGAAGGGGGAGATAGAGAGGGAGAGAGACAGAGAGACACCTGCAGCACTGCTTCACCACTTGTGAAGCTTTCCTCCTGCAGGTGAGGACCGGGGACTTGAACCTGGGTCCTTGTGCACTGTAACATGTGCTCTCAACCAGATGCACCACCACTGGCCCCCTATTTTTCTTTTAATGAGAGACAGGGAGGAGGAGGAGAAGAAGATAGAAGGAAAAGAGGAGAAACAAAACAACATCATTCCATGATCTATGATGTTCCCATGTGGTTCTAAGGATCAAACCCACGACCTCATGCATGGCATGTTCTCTACCCACTGAACCCATCAAGAAAGCCTAGAAACTTTGTAAAGGTGATAAAAGCCTATGGCCATACTACCCTGACCACACCTGATCTCCTCTGAAGGTGGTAAATTAGGTTACATTAGTAATGGCTCTACAGCTTTGTGAGTACATTAAAAACCACAACTAGGGAGAGCCAGGCGGTAGCGCAGCAGGTTAAGTGCACGTGGCACAAAATGCAAGGAACAGCATAAGGATCCCGGTTCGAGCCCCCGGCTCCCCACCTGCAGGAAAGTCACTTCACAGGCGGTAAAGCAGGTCTGCAGGTGTCTATCTTACTCTCTCCCTCTCTGTCTTCCCCACCTCTCTCCATTTCTCTCTGTCCTATCTAACAACGACGACATCAATAACGACAACAATAATAACTACTACAACAATAAAATAATCAACAATAGGGCAACAAAAGGGAAAATAAATAAATTTTAAAAATTTTAAACCCTACAAATTGTGTATTTCATAATCTTTTGTGACATGTGAATGCTTTCTGCATTAAAAAAAAAAAAGACCCTAGTTGGCAGATCAATTCAGTTCACATTTTTCAAACTCTGTCCAGACTTCATTGCCTTACACAAAAGCAGATGGTCAAATGGCACCTGCTCCATCGGAACTTAAAACACTCAGCAGCACTTCCAGCCCCTGAGAAGTCCTAGGGGGGAGAGACTGTCTGTATTTACTACACACTTCCCCAGTGATGCTTGACCATTTCTTTGGCAGAATAACTGCTACCAAGTTAGGAAGCACTCAATAGCTGTTTGCCATCTAGAAAATAAAACAGGACTTCTAGGAATAGCATTGATTCTGACAGGCTCTGCCAAATGCTTACACTGGCCACATCACAGAACTTTCCAGAAAAATGGCTGCTTCCATAATAGTGATCTTTCAGCTGATGCAGAAAACTATTGTGTCTTTGGACTGAGTCTAACCCCAGAAGGCAGCAAATAGGGTGGCTTGGGAATACATCTTTCTCTTCGCTGTTTCTTCATTTTCAGAAATAGGGAGGGAAGAAAGAAGAGAGGATGGAAGGACCAGATCTGGAGCCTCAGTGGGAAAAAGCTTGTGACTCTGACCTGCACAAAGTCAGGGAGAATTTGGCAGGTTCCTTTGATGAAGGTTTCTAAAGAGAGGTCAGCCATTCTCTTCACCCAGAGGCAAAACATGGCTGGTACGGGCCCAGGCAGTCTGTTTCAAGAACTGCACAAATCATGCATATTCAGTGTGAGCGAACTAGAAAATAGACTCAAAGTATCTCAGTGGTAGAGCACAGGACTTGGATGGAGAGGCCCCAAGTTCAGTTCCCAGTACCACATAGACTGCAGTGGTACTCTAACATTCTCAGTCCTTCCCTCTCTTAAAAAAAAAAGGGGGGGAGGAGGAGGAGGGGGAAGGGGAAGAAGAAAGAAGTGGAGAAGGAAAAGGAGGAGAAGAAGAAAAGAAAGAGAGAAAACAGATCAAGGGGGCTGGACAGTAGTGTACCAGGATAAGCACACATAGTATAAAGCACAAAGACACATGCAAGGATCCAAGTTCAAGCCTTTGGTTCCCCACCTGCAGGGGGGTTGCTTGACAAGCAGTGAAGCAGGTCTGCAGGCGTCTGTCTGTCTTTCTCTCCCACTCTCTAGCTTCTCCTCTCAATTTTTCTCTGTCCTCTCCAATTAAAAAAAAAAAAAAAAAGCCCACCAGGAGCAGTAGATTCTTAGTGCTGGTGTTGAGCCCCAGTGATAATCGTGGAGGCAGGCAGGCAGGCAGGCAGGCAGGCAGGCAGGCAGGCAGGCAGGCAGGCAAGAAGGAAGGAAGGAAGGAAGGAAGGAAGGAAGGAAGGAAGGAAGGAAGGAAGGAAGGAAGGAAGGGAAAAGAAAAGAGAGAGGAACCAGGAAATTATTTGTCCAGTAGAGCAAATCACTATTCATTGTGTGAGGACCCAATTTCCTGTCCTGGCTACCACACGGGAGTACCAAGCAGGGTGGAAGCCTCACTCATGATGAAACTGGAGGAAAAGTGCTGTGGTGTCTCTCCTCCTTTCCTCTATCTTTCAATCTGGGGAGGAAAAAAAAAATCCTGCAGGTACAGCCCTCACAGCAACAACAAAAGGAAAGAACCAATTCTTCTGAGTTCCCACCATACCTTTCTGTTTTCCTTTTAAACAGAACTGGAGTAATAATGCCTTGCATGCTCTTACGAGCATTGCTTAGAGGCCCAAGGTTACCCTGTTTCTTGGTCATACTGATGTTTCCCTAGTTATTCTTTCCTACTCTGTTTCATCTTTTTGTTTTCCTTATCCCTCACATGTCTTAATAGGGTGCCCTCTTAATACACCATGCTTCGAGGTGGGTAAACCCCCACCTAGGGGCTTCTACCTGGGAGCTGCAGGCAGAGAATAGCAGCACGTCTCTTATCAGCAAGAGACTCCACCGGGCAGGTGCTTTCTCAGTAGCTGTCAGCTTCGCCACTGCAGGCCATAGCCCATGAGCAGCTCCATCTTCTGACAAGCCATTTCCCTTGGGTCTTCAGCCTGACCAGTGGCCACCCACCCAGGACTGTGTCCAGGCATATCATTTATCTCCTCTCCCTACTTGCCAGACAGCACTGCCTGCTGTGGGCTGGGTAGACCAGACAAAACCCAGGTATCTCTTTACTTGACAAATGAAAACCAAGCATCTCCTTGTGCCAAGTGGTCCAGGTCCAGTGAGGGAAGGTTTCCTAGACAAGAGTGTGGAACAGGTAGTAGGAGAAGGACTTTTCTGGCAGACCCACCTTCTCTGAGCATTAGAGCGAGTTACCTGAGGGGGGGGGGTTTGCAGGTTCAGGTCAGAAGAAATGGCCCCCACCCCCATGAGGAGAAGATCCATTTCAGATTGGAAATGACTTTGTCTCTAAGTGCCCATTGTCAGATGGGACACACAATCTCTTCCGCCAAACAAATATAAAATGCTCGCAGCCTCTGCCTGGGAATTTCTATTACTGTTTCACAGGACTCCAGAGAGTTTTAAGATAGCAATTGGATTAAGCTTATGGGGAAGATCCCATCAGATAACATTCTTTTTCTGCAGGTGGAGATAATGCACTCAGGTATTAAGTATGTTTTAAAGGTAATTATCTTTTCCATATTCATTTTAGTTACAGGAATGGGAAAGGGGGAGGCTTTGTATCGGAAAGCTGCCCCCTGGGCCCTGGAGTCATTCTGACTTCTCTCCCCTGGGAAATATACTCGAAATGTGGTTGTTTTTTTTTTCTTTTCTCTTCTTTTTCTCTTTTTCCTGACAAATGAATGTGCACCAAGTATTTTCTTTCTATTTTGAAATGACTTTGGGATCCCTGTTTCCTGAAAGTGAAGTCTTAGCCACTGCTAGACTTTGTGAGATTCTCTAGTTTGGAGTCCCTGTTCTAGAAGGTTCTCTGAGCTCTCCCCCATTAAACTCCTCTGTGTTAGGTGGGGGTAGAGGGTGCCCTGTCACAGGCCTGAATTCCCCTCAACTTCTGAAAGTGGAGCCTGGACTCACCGTTTCCTTAGACTAAGCCGGGTAGCGGGGTGTATTCAGATTGACTGGGATGGGCTAGTTCTGTGTCTCAGATTCTGCCTTGGAAGCCTCCTAGACTTCAGAGCTGGAACACAAGACTCTCAAGAGCGTGAGTCTGAGCCTCAGCGAGGTGCAGCAGCGTGCCTAGGATTACATAGCAAGGTAGAAAGACATAAGAGGAAGTCTGAAAATAATACATCTTAAAAATCAGTAATCGGGGGGCCGGGTGGTGGTGCAGCGGGTTAAGCGCACATGGCACAAAGCGCACAGACCAGCTCAAGAGCCCCCGGCTCCCCACCTGCAGGGGGTCACTCACAAGCTGTGAAGCAGGTCTGCAGGTGTTTGTTTTTCTCTCCCCATCTCCGTCTTCCCCTCCTCTCTCCATTTCTCTAGCAACAGCAACAGTAATAACAATAATAGCAACAACAAGGGCAACAAAAATGGGGAGGGGAAATGGCCTCCAGGAGCAGTGGATTCGTAGTGTAGGCACCGAGCCCCAACGATAACCCTGGAGGCAAAAAATAATAATTATTAAAAAATTAATAATCAGGAACACAACTGCTATTAAGGAAAAACAAAAAGTAAAACTTTATTTAAAAAAAAAGAAAAGAAACATTGGCTAAAACTCAGTTCATCTTGTTCCCCCAATTCAGGGGGGAAGGGGAAACAGGAAGAAAACTGAGGTTTGTTACTCAGATCATCTCTAAAGTCAGATCTCCCTTTGGACAAGTCCTCTGCAAATATATAGCTTCCCCCCCCCTTTCCTCCAGTGTTCAGGTTCTCAGCAGTCATACATAAAAACTGAAACCAAGTCTTTTAATGGTTAACTATATTTCTCTTCTTGGTACCAATAGATATTCAGTCTATTATTTCTTTTCTTCTTCTCCTCCTCCTTCATCTTCGTCTTCTTTTTCTCCTACTATAAGATAAAATGCTGTTCTTTTCCCAGCCCTAACAGTTTTCAATTAAAAATCTCTTTCTTGAGACCAGGCGATGGCTCACCTGGTTGAGTATATATATTATATTACAGTGTTCAAGGACCCAGGTTAGAGCACTGGGTCTCCACCTGCTGGGAGGAAGCTTTGCAAGTGATGAAGCAGGGCTGCAGGTGTCTCTTTTACTCTCTCCCTCTCTATTACCTCCTTCCCTCTTGTTTTCTGGCTGTCTCTATCTAATAAATAAATAAAGATAATTTTTTAAAAGTCCTAAAGAAGAAATAAAAAAGAAATCTTTTTCTTAAGATCAGAATTTCTGTCCTAACAATATGGATATTAACTAGAACATTCAACAATAATTTTCCATCTCCCTTTTCTTAGTTACGGACACATTGGGGTCAAGACTCAGAGATCCTGATCTAGGCCACATCTTTTGTTCACCTCTGGGATACCCACACCTCTGCTGCCCCACCTCACCCCTGCTTCTGAGCCCTTCAAGAGCAGGGCCTTGCTAAAAGTTATCAGTCAATAACACACAACTGCTGGCGAGGCAACACATAATAAAATTTTATTTAAAAGAAAAAAGACAAAACCATTGGTTCGAATCAATTCCTGAGGTTTATTACCTAAATCATTTCTGAAATCAAAATCCCTTTCTTTAAGAGTCTTATTACTTGTGACATACTCTCATCTCTTCCACTTACTCTAGGTTCTCACAATCAGTCCTATGCCAAAAGCCCTTTTTTAAAATTATTATTAATTTAATAACGATTGACAAGATCATAGGATAAGAGAGGTACAATTCCACATAATCCCTACCATCAAAGTTCCATATCCCAGCCCCTCTCCTGCAAGCTTTCCTATTCTTTATCCCTCTGGGAGCATGGGCTCAGAGCCCTGCCCACTAGGGAAAGACAGAGACAGGCTGGGAGTATGGATTGACCTGTCAATGCGCATGTCCAGTGGAGAAGCAATTAGAGAAGCCGTTGTTCCTCCTTTTCTGTGCAGGACATACAGAAAGGATTAAAATAGAGATCTCCTCGTAAACCAGAGATCTTTTCTTTTTTCTTCAACTTTTTTCCTCTTCTATAACTTTTCTTTGTTTTTGATAGAGACAGGGAGAAATTGGGGGTGGGGAGACAGAGACCCCTGCAACACTGCTTCACTACTCATGAAGCTTTCCCCAATACAAGTGACCTACAAATGGTAATATGTGTGTGCCCAGCCAGGGGTGCCCAGAATTTTTCTTCTTTTTTATTTTCCCTTTTTGTTGCCCTTGTTGTTTTTCATTGTTGTTGTTGTTGATGTTGTCGTTGTTGGATAGGACAGAGAGAAATGGAGAGAGGAGGGGAAAACAGAGAAGGGGAGAGAAAGACAGACACCTGCAGACCGGCTTCACCGCCTGTGAAGTGACTCCCCTGCAGGTGGGGAGCCGGGGGCTCGAACTGGGATCCTTACACAGAGTTCTTTTCTTAAAGACAAGTGTCTTAATGGTTGTCTCCCAGATGCCAATAGAAATTTAAACTACAGTTTGTTTGTTTGTTTTTTCTCTCTACTGTAGAATTCCTTTCTCTTCCCAGCCCTAACAGACATAAATCCCTTTCTTAATAATAATAGATGTCACCCAAAGTTTCTAAACAGTAGAAGGTGCTAACTAGAGTTTCTTAATAAGAACTTTCATCTCTGCTTGTTTGGTTACACTAGGAAGGACAGCACAAGTGTTTCTAGAGAGATGATAAAAAAAATTTTTTTAAGTCCTCTTTTATTTACTTCATATGAGAGAGGGAAGCCAGAGCACCACCCAAATATAATATAGTGCCGGAGATCGAACCAGGATCCTCAGGCGTGCAGATTCCTTTCTCTTCCAACTGAGCAATTTCCCCAACCACAGTTTCTTGATAAGAGATGATTAAAGATTCAGGAGGCACCTCACACTTTGCTGGTTGGAACCCTGCCATCAACCACATAAGAGCATCATGCACAGCACCACAGAGAAACCCCTATGAATTGTGGGACTGTGCTATGGGGGATCCCCTTCCTCTCTGTATCTTCTTCTCTGTCCCTCTGTCTTTCCATGTCTTCAAGGGAGTGGTGGGATTGTGTGAGCATGGGCCCTCATAGCAAAAAAATAAAGCAAAGATGTCAGGCAGTTGAGTGTGATGCAGTGCTTGGGGCAGGGGCGGTGTGGGCAGTGTAGGCATGGGGTTTGAGAGGGTGTGTGTGTGTGTGTGCGTGTGCGCGTGCGTGTGCGTGTGCGCGCGCGCGCGCAGGTGCAGTCCTTTCATAGTTCCTGCACATGGGGCTTCCCAGCTTCTGTCTTTGCATGATTACACAAGAGTTTGTGCTTCATGTGATCCCAGCTTGTTGATATGAAGGCAGCACACTCTAGGGAAAGAACTCCAGGGGACACGTATGTTACATATGTCACACCAGTCCCCAGGCTGGTGACCTGCAGTGTTCCTGGACCTGGAATACTTCCCTTGCCTCACTGCCATGAGATGGGGTGGCGGTGAAGAGCTGGGTGCCAGGTTGGTGCTCGGCCTCATGCTCTGTGCCCTCAGTCAGGATGACGCTGCCATTGACAACACACACCAGACATTACCGTTCCCACGTGCACCTCTCAAAGCCCCCACTGCTTCATCCCCACCACACATGCAGATAATCTGCGGGAGTTTTACAGAAATGAAAAGGTCAAACAGAAATACCAAGCTGCATTCTTAGCTCCTGCCCCAAACTACCTGGATGAGAATCTTCTTGGGGAGAGTGGGGGTGGTGGATATCTGGAAAGTCTTTCCAACTTCTCAGGAGACTCACCTGTCCAGCATGAGCTAAGGACAGACAGGAGACAATGAGATGTTTCCTCCTCCAGTATCTTCCGATAACTCCCAGAGAGGCTAATGCACTGAACAGGCCCCCGCCTTCTCTCCAACTCCCAACTCCCATATTCTTCTGCTGAAGCTGAAACTTGCAAGAGGGGGGGGGGGTCTCTGGGGGAGGTTCAGGTGAGGCCCTGTGATGCCAGTACACCCCAGCCTGTGTCTATAACCAAACAGGGACAGATGGGGTGATGGAAACTAGTTAGCATCTATATTAGAGAAACTTTGGTGTTAGAGATTTTATTTTACACCTGTTGACATTGGTGGTGGGAGAGGAATTCAAGTTTGTTTTAGTCTGAATATCTGTAGGTTTTGATGGTAGTTTGATTATCTGTGAGTATTTACTACAGTTTGAATATCTATTGGAAGAGAGCCATAGATGAACATTAAACACCTGGACTCACTTTATTGTTATTATTATTATCATTATATATATGAATCTGAATTCTTACATGTATAATTGAGAAAGACAAGAAAGGGAAGGGGAAAAGAATTGAGAAGTCAGACAGAAGAAACAGCATAATGGTTTTGCAAAAGACTCTCGTGCCTGAGGTTCCAAGGTCCCAGGTTCAATCCCCAGCACCACCATAAACCAGAGCTGAGTAGTGCTCTGGTCTTTCTCTCTGTATCTTTCTTTCTGTATCTAGTTCATTAAAATAAAATACAGAAGGTATTTTAAAAGATATATTAAAGAAATTTCAAAAGTCAGGGCTGGGTGGTGGCGACCTGATTGAGTACACTTGTTACTGTGCACAAGAACCCTGGTATGAGCCCCTGGCCCCTACCTGCAGGGGGAAAGCTTCACAAGTGGTGAAGCAGGGCTGCAGGTGTCTCTCTGTCTCTCACCCTATTTCCCCCTTCCCTCTCGATTTCTGGCTACCTCTATCCAATAAATTAATAATGATAGAAACTTTAAAAAAAAACAAAAAACTTTGAGAAGTCTATCTTCTTTTCCCCTATTGGCCAGTTCTCTTTTTCTTTTTAAGTTTTACCTGTGTTTTCCTTAGCAGCAGTTGTATGCTATTACTTATTATAAGAACACAGAGTGGGGCATGGGACCTCTGGAGCTTTGAGCCAGCTCCTTGGTGCTTTCTTACAGGCAGAGTGACTTTCTGGGGCTAGGGGCCTGTGCATGCCTGGTCTGGCAGGCCGGACTGTTGTGTGAATGTGTGCTTAAGAGGCTCTTCCTAATCCCCTTCCATCCTGTGTCTCCTATTTCTGAGAAGGATGCCTGGGATTTGTGGAGAGTGGAAGGATCTAAAAGGGCAAAGACAGGAGACCCTGGTGCCTGGATTCTGAAGCTCCCGCATTCCAAAGACCCCCTCCCCCCGACCACCACCCCCTCTGGACCCTTGAGCAGGGAGAAGCCATTGTGTAGCCCTGGCCTCTGACCCCGAGACTCTGGGACTCGGCAGGTTGTTGACACTTGGACAATCATTTCTTACAAGGAGGCCGCCTCCCTCCGGAGCACTCCTCTCTGCTTTGGGGTGGTGACTGTTCCCTCAGCCAGAGAGGGGGGTGGTAAAGGAGGAGGGGGACCCGCTCCCAGTCAGAGCACAGGACAGGAGTCTTCTGTTTCAGGGGTCCTTGAGCAGTGCCCCCAGTTTCTCCATAGCTCCTCCCTCACTGGCCAGTTTAGAAGCACCCTAGGAGTAGAATTTGGTGGTGGTGGTGGTGGTGTGTTTTTTTTGGGGGGTGGGGGGGAAAAGGGATGACAGGGCTCAGGAAATGACTGTTCTGGCCAGGAACTCTTCTGGCTTTCCAGTAGTGAGACACTTACAGTTAAGGGGCCCTGTTTTCGTTACCAAGTATGCCTTTCTGTATGTGTCCAGCTGTCACAGGAGCAAAGAATATTCTAAGCTCAGTGCTACTGCTTATTGGAAGCAAGACTTTGCACAACTCACTTGTCCTTTTATAAGTTCTATTTCTTCACTGATAGACTTCAAAAGCAGTGACATCCAGCCACCCCCCACCGCTACCCCTTACCTAGTGGTTCTGCTGTGAGGCTCAGGTAGAATAAGTTGGGTTTTGTTGTTGTTTTCTGTTTGTTTGTTTTTTCCAACTTTGACTTTTGGTGGTAGAGAGGCTTGAACCTGGACCCTCAGGCATGAGAATTGTTTGCATAACCATTATGCTATCTCCCCAGCCCAGCTCAAGTATAATAATCCTTATGGAATCCTTTGCTCCCTGGGAATCAGATGTCCAGTTTGGTTATTATGGTGTCTCTTACAGGCAAGCTGGTGTGTGTGTGTGTGTGTGTGTGTGTGTGTGTGTGTGTGTGTGTGTGTGTGTGTGAGATGTACTGGGGGGTGGCTGTGTCCCCTGCATTTTTCCACTCTTGCTCCTTTCTAGGGCATTTCAAGAAACATGACTTAGAAAGGGGGTTGGGAGGGAGTCGGGCTGTAGCGCAGCGGGTTAAGCGCAGGTGGCGCTAAGTTCAAGGACCGGCGTCAGGATCCCGATTCGAGCCCCCGGCTCCCCACCTGCAGGCAGATCCCTTCACAGGCGGTGAAGCAGGTCTGCAGGTGTCTGTCTTTCTCTCCCCCTCTCTGTCTTCCCCTCCTCTCTCCATTTCTCTCTGTCCTATCCAACAACAATGACATCAATAATAACTACAACAATAAAACAACAAGGGCAACAAAAGGGAATTAAAAAAAAAAAAAAAGAAGGGGTTGGGTATGACAGAGGGACTCTTACATTTTTAAGTGCCACTTTGCATTCCTTTCACCTCAGCCTTAACAATAAATGACTCTGAAGCGTGCAACCCGGAGCTGTGATGTTCCATTGGGCATCCCGGCATCCCTCCTCCTTGAACACACCAAATGCCTTGTCTCTCCCCCCACCACCTCAGCACTGAGAAAAAACTGTCTTGCTAAGCTACAGAGAAATCTCCCCTGTGCTTTCATTCTGGAAGGATAAGATTAGTGCAGCCATATTTAACCTCTGACCCTGGCACAAAAGCCTTATCAAAATGAGTTACCAAGAGATTCCGTCTTGCTCTTTCAGTCCCCATGTCCATGCTGGCCTGAGGCAGGTTAGGCTCTTGGTAACCGAAGGAGAGTGAAGGTTCCCCGGCCCTGGGGGCCCAGGTAGGCTGAGGGCCGGAGATGAGAAGCTTACACTCTGGTGGGCATCAGAATTTGTGTACCGGATCCAAACACTTTCTCCTCAGAAACAATCCTCATTCTTGGCTGTGTTGGAAATCGGACTCTCGTCAGACACCCTATTGATATTTGGACCCTCACTCCTCAGAACTTTCTCTCAGGCCTCCTCCCTCCTGGCTCCCTGGACAACTTGAAAGTGGTGGTGGATCTGAACGGATTGATTTCTAACATCTTGCTCTTGCTGGCAGAAATCCATACAGATCTGCCTGGGGCACAATGGGGCGGCAGTGTTTGTGTGTTGTCTGAAGTGGGACTCCCAGCTTTTCTCCTCTGCAAAATGGGCCTGGTCCTTACTGGGCCTCACCGGTGCTGGAGTCTAACTTGAGGACAGATGATAAGGATACAGGCTGAAGAGCTGGGGCAGGGGGCATGTGTGACCCTGCCTCTGGGGGTTAGTCAGCACTGGCTGCTGTAGCCGTCATTATCCTCACACCCCATTGCCTTACTGGTGGCGTCCATACCTCCCCAGGTCTGGGGGTAGGTGGTGGGGTGACCCATTTCCAGTTCCTTCTCCTTCCTACTTCCTCTGTAGTCATTTCCAGAGCCCTCTCTGGGCCCAGGGACCTGAGGGAGGAGGCCGGGCTTCATTTCACATGCCACAACCTCCCCCCTCCCCAGCCATGGGGGTGGGTGGTAAACGGGGAGGGCTAAGCCCTTTATAAGCTGGCGATGAAAGCTGTAAACCGAGATGGTCAAGGGTCCAGCCAACCGGCCTGGATTCTGGCTGGGCCCCCAGAATGCCGAGGGCCCCCTTTGAAGAAGCCAGTGTCTATTTACAGTGTATCTCTGCTAAACCCCAGTCCCGGCCCAGGGCAGGGGGACGCGCCCTCCTGGCATGTGATTGATTATCTGGTATTTGTGCCATTGAGGACTTGTCAGCGGCCTGGGGTCAGGGGGTCATCTCGGGTGTCCTGCCGCCAATCCCCCTCCCTTTGTACAGTGAGGCCGGGCCAGCCGTGCACAAAACAGCTCTTTCTTTGCCTTGGGAAAAGGGGGAGGGTGTGTGTGTGGGGGGGGGGGGGTGTCAATGCAGTTTTTTTCCTGACCTTTCCTGAATAGTGTCCTTTTAATTCTAAAGGACTTTTAATTAAAAAGTAGCAGGAGAAGAAAAAAAATCACCTCAAGAAGGTTTAACTTACCTTAACAGATACTTTTGTGTCCTGAGAAGCTGGGAATGACTTTCAGGGAAGGGGTGGGGGGCACCAAGGAACATAGGTCAGGGTTTTTATGTGGTCTCTCTCTCTCTCTCTCTCTCTCTCTCTCTCTCTCCTCTCCAGTCATCTTCAAAGCTCCAAGAGTCCCTACTCCTCACTCCCTTGTGGCTTCTACTTGGGAAAGCAGGAAGGAAGGAGGCCATTCTTCCATTGTGATGTGGCCATAAAAGCAGAGGGAGGGCCCCTGGTCCCACTTCCAACTTCTTGTCTTACAGCTAGAGAAGCCTCACCCCACAGACCACACGAGTCACATGGGGGTTGGCAGCATCAGGCTCAGGAGTCTGATCTTTTGCCCCTCCTTCTGTCTCTTGAGCACCTCAAGTTGTTGGCTCAAGTATAGATCACCCAGTGAGGGTGAACGTGGAGTTAACTGTAGACACAGCATCTCCCTTCTGAGTGTTTGAGGCTTGCAGATCGCTAGTAGGAAGAAGGAGTCTCTGGGGGAGCTATCTGGCTCCCTCTCTCTTTCGCCGCACCCCAGGGAACTGTTCTGCAGAGATGAACCCCAAATACTCTGCATGGTAGGAGCTCAGCACCCCTTCTCCCAGTCTTGTTCATTCTGGTGACCCGATGACCTCCACCCACCCACCGGAGCTCAGAGAGCCTGAGCAGAAGTCTCCACTCTGTCTGACCATCAAGGGACCTTCCAGCGCTGGCACTATCCAGGGCACCTCCAATCCCCAGAAGGGTGTAGTGGCACTTCACTGGGAGGAGGCTCTGGCCACAGCTTTCAGCTCAGCCAACCACAGCGACAGCCCAGGCAGAGCGAGAACTTTTCCAGAGCCAGCTGACCTGTGGGCATCGCCTGAAACTCAGGTTTCTCACACTTGCAATCTTGTCCTTCCCCACTCACTCCCCCTCCCCACCGCCCTTTCAAAACTGCAATACAAAGAATTGTCTTGCAAAGATGAGCTTTCAAGATCTTAATTCCCTCCCGTTGCCTCCATTCCCACTTGAGTTAAATTAGTGAATGCTAATTTGGACTGATGGGGTGCACCATGAGGAAGAGAAGGCAATTGTGAGAGCTCCGGCTCCTGGTCCTCAGAAGAGAAACCCAAGATTTAGCTTGAGTGCCAGGCACTGTGTTCATGCTTTAACGGATCGTTCCAGTGAGGCTCTTCAAGGCGGTGCAGTCTTGTTTCTGAAAGAGGAGGAGGTAAAAACAACTTTCCCTGGGATGCATAGCTGATAACTGTTACAGTTAACACACAGCAAACAGCTATCTGTGCTAGGTAGTACGAAACATTCTATATCCAGGGGCCAGGTGGTGGCACACCTGATTGAGCACACATGTTACAACACAAGGACCCAGGTTCGAACCGCCAGTCCGCACTTTCAGGGGGAAAGCTTTGTGAGTGGTGAAGCAGGACTGCAGTTGTCTCTGTTTCTCTTCCTCTCTGTCACCCCCTTTCCTCTCAGTTTCTCTCTCTCTCTAGCCAACTAATATATAAAGATGGTAAAAAAAAAATTCATATCTGTCTATCTTGCCACCAGCATCTTCACTGGCGCTCAGTGCCTGCGTGACTCCACCATTCCCTGAGGCCATTTATTTCTTTCTGGTTGTTTGTTTTTTTTTTTATAAGAGGTTAAGAGACAGAGAGGGAGAATGAAGGAGAGAGAAAGGGAGACAGAGGAGAAACACCTAGAGCACTGCTCTGCCGCTAATGAAGCTCCCCACCCCCACCCCTACCCCTACCCCCAGCAGGTAGGAACAGGGGCTTGAACTCAGGTCTTTGAGTATGATAATTTGTGTGCTCTACTGGGTGTGCCTCCACCCAGCCCTCACCCCACCATTTTATTTATTTTGTGATTTATCTAATGAGAAAGAGAGAGAGAGATAGCAGAATGCTGCTCAGCTCTGACATATGGCAGTGCTGGTGGTTGAATCTAGGGCCTCAGGCATCTAAGGCCTCTGCTGTGATACAGAGCTTATCTCCCAAGCCCTACCAAACATTTCTTTTTTCTTTTTTTTTTTAATTTTTTATTTAAGAAAGGATTAATGAACAAAACCATAAGGTAGGAGGGGTACAACTCCACACAATTCCCACCACCCAATCTCCATAACCCACCCCCTCCCATGATAGCTTTCCCATTCTCCATCCCTCTGGGAGCATGGACCCAGGGTCATTGAGGGTTGCAGAAGGTAGAAGGTCTGGCTTCTGTAATTGCTTCCCCGCTGAACATGGGCGTTGACTGGTCGGTCCATACTCCCAGTCTGCCTCTCTCTTTCCCTAGTAAGGTGTGTCTCTGGGGAAGCTGAGCTCCAGGACACATTGGTGGGGTCTTCAATCCAGGGAAGCCTGGCCAGCATCCTGGTGGCATCTGGAACCTGGTGATTGAAAAGAGAGTTAACATACGAAGCCAAACAATTTGTTGAGCAATCATGGATCCCAAGCTTGGAATAGTGGAGAGGAAGTGTTAGGGAGGTACTCACTGCAAACTCTAGTGTACTTCTGCTTTCAGGTATATATTTTGCAGTAGTTTATGGGTACGTGTGAACATAAGTTCTCTCTCACAGAAACTGGTGTATATCTAGGTTATGGGACTTTGTTAGAAAGTGAACCACCTGAGATGAAATTAGAGTATACTATGAAAGGAAAGGTCTCACCCGAGTGATGAAGCTGAAGGGTTGTCATTCCACACGTGAAGTCTCTGGACACAGTCTGAGGTGAAGCATGTTGAGGTGGCAATCGTTTCGTTGGTTAGGTTGTGATCAGCAGATGCAATATTATTTGGTTTGGATTGGGAGATGCATACGGGAAAGTGGGCCCTATCCAAGGGTTCCAGGACTGGGGGAAGTAGGGGCTCTATAGTGGAGATGTGAGGTTCCTGCTGTCTTAGGGTTCAAAAAGACAATGGATAGTTAATGTTATCATCACATTTTAAGTACATGATCTCCTCGAATCCACAAAGCCCCTCGGTCATAGGTGTCACTAGTGCCCTGATGATACAGACGACGAAATAGTCACAGAGGAGCTAGGTATCTTTCCTGAAGTCACACAGCAATATTAAATGACCAGCCCGGCTTTGAACCTCCATGAATGAAATGAGCCTTGATGGACTTAATGTGGGGTTCCCATTTGAACTCTTCACCCACTCTGTGGGTTTTAGAGCTGGCGTGGAACCCAGAGCTTTCTGACGTCACTGTTCCTGGTGTTGTTTTTTCTCACTCTCCGAAGATATATTTGCTGTAAAACAACAATGTAGACCCAGAGCCATTAGCCAGAGACCAGCAAAAGGTCGCTGTCACTAAGTGGCAGCCTGGGTGGTGTGTGGAGTAGGATTCAGAGAAGGAACATGTGAACAAGGACAGCGGTGAGGCTCAGTCCTGAACTCCCAGAACCAGCTCACCCAACCTGGGCCTCGTACCCATTAGATGTCCCCTATTGCTGCTGATTGAGTTGTCAGGAAGGATTTTGTGGGGGAGCTGGGATGGGACTGAACTAAGGTTTTCAGAAAATGAGGTTGAGAACTTGCCACCATTGCTGGTGCCTGCCAGATACCAGGGACTCAGGTGGGCAGATTATTCACCTTGTGATTAACTCTTTCAACAACCAGTGGCTGTTACTGCCCCCCCCCCCCCCCCCCGGCAAAAAAGAGTCAACTGAGACCGTGTCTAGGGATTCAATGACTTCTCTCTTCTCCCCCACCTGTTTCCCAAATCCTTCTCCCCTTCCAAAGCAGGAAGTAAGCCAAAGTCCACTGTGGGGAGATAGACCAAAAGGCCCACAGGGCCTGGAGTGCCAGGGCGGGAAGAGTTGTTTCTTTGATACGTAGGTTTCTGGATTCTATGAAGCTAACTGTGTCCAGCTACTTGAATTTATAATTCAGTGCCCAAATGCTGAAAAGCCTGGTCTTTTATGCCGCGTAATGAGCACTATTAAATGAGATGGTGAAACTAATTTTATGAATGATCCTTTATGACTTACCTGATAACTAGTCATTGTTCACCACCACAAAGGACTCATAACTCAGTATGGATGGACTGTGGTTGCCTGCAGTAAAATAACGTGTCTTGAGTTGCTGTCTCACTCCTCCTGAGTGGCCTTGGCATCCTGTTCTTTCCTTCTTTGCTCTCAACCTTGATAGAGGGCAAGGCTTTGGAAGCAGGTGGTCAGGGGTCACTGGGCCTCTCACTGGGGGCTGGCTGGCCAGGAACTTGCCTTTCAGAATTTCTTTTTTCTTAGGAGAAGAGGAGAATCATGGTAACTCTTTGCAGCTACTCTCTGGTTGACACCTCCATGTTATCAGCTGTGCTGGTGGGGAGGGGGTAGAGAAAAGACACACGGAGAAAGATGGACATTGGATGTTCTTAAAAGGAGCAGATGTGGGTGAGAAGCTTAAAGAGATGCTGGTGAGAATTTCTGGAAGTTAGGCCAAAAAACTGCTTTGTCGAGAGCTCCTTCTGCTGAGTGTACTCATGAGCCTATGCCTTTGCTACAGCTACATTTATTATTTAATTTAAATTTGAGTTCAAATTAGCAAGTAATAGACATTCTCCTTAAAACTCGGGCATCAGGCCTGGTGGTGGCACACTTAGTAAAATGCACATTACCATGTGCAGGGACCTGGATTGGAGCTCCTGCTCCCACTTGTATGGGGGGCAAAGGAAGCTTCATGAGCAGGGAAGCAGGTCTGCAGGTGTCTCTTTATCTCTCCCACTCTATCTATCCCTTCCCTCTCAATTTTTCTCTGTCCTACCAAATAAAAGAAAGAAGTGGTCATGGGAGTGGTGGATTTGTCGTGCAGGCACTGAGCCTCAGTGATAACTCTGGTGTCAGTCAACTAAAACAAAGGGGACAGGGTGGGGATAGAAGTGTACTGGGTTAAGCACACATAATATGAAGCACAAGCACTGGGGTATAAGGATCCTGGTTCGAGCCTCTGGCTCCCCAACTGCAGGAAGGTAGCTTTACAGGTGGTGAAGCAGGTCTGCTGGTGTCTGTCTTTCTCTCCCCCTCTTTATCTTCCCCATCTCTTGTCAGTTTCTCTCTGTCCTATCCAACAACTAAAATGGAAAATATGGCTGCCAGGAGCAGTGGAATTCATGTTACAGGCACCAAGCTCCAGCACTAACCCTGAAGGCAAAAAAAAGGCTCCTCAGGCACCACAATGAATCTGACATAAGAAAGGTTGGTGGGCAGACAAAATAGTTCACCCAGAGAGTTCATCTGTTTTGCCATGCTTGCACCCCAAATTCCAACCTGGCCCCCAACACTGCATTGAAGGCAATATTCCTCTCCCTCTCCCTCCCCCTCTCCCTCCCCTCTCCCTCTCTCTCTCTCTCTCTCTCTCTCTTTCCTAAAAAAAGTCAGTCAGAAGTGAAGCTCTGGTGATGACAAAAAGTAAAATGAGAAAAGCAAGGCTGGCTGCTCTTGTCTGAGAGACAGGAGACTGGACTCAGTGGTTAACCCACCCCGAGAGCCAGGGGACCTAGACATCCTCACACAGACCCAGCCTGGCCCAACCACCTCCTCAGAGCAGCCCCTTGGGCTAGGGTGGGAGGGAAGAGGCCGACAGGACACAGGAACAGTCTCGGGTCTGTGGGTTTCCATCCTGCATCTGGGGGTTGCAGGGCCAGACCTCTGTGCTGGTCTACAACATTCCTAGGAACGTTCTGGAAGACTCCCACCCTGTTGCAACTCAGGCTCATGGGGGGTGGAGGGGAGAGGTCGGGGAATGACATTTCATACCAGTCTCACTGTCCCCTCCACCGTGTGTGTGTGTGTGTGTGTGTGTGTGTGTGTGTGTGTGTGTGTGTGTGTGTGTCTGTCTGTCTTCATTCTGTTTATGAGGCTGGGTTCTATCTCCTTTCCAGGGATGGGGGGCTACTGAAGCCCCCCTCCATTCCTCCCAGACCTACCACTCCCCATTGGTTTTGTCCTATCTGTCCCTGCTTTCCCCAAGCCCCTGTGCTCCCCAAGTGAACACTTGCTTTGGGGGATCAACCCGAGCTCCTCTCCGCTCCCCTCCAACGGCAGGGCATCTTGGGACCAGCTGTCAGCATGATTGACATAAAGCCAATCTATAAATAAAGTCTTTTTCTCTTCTCATAAAGACTTTGTGGTTGTGTTTGCCTTCAAGGTCAAGATCAGACCTTTCTAAATAAACACATATCAAAGGATCATTAGCAAAGCAGCACTGTTAAATTGAGATATTAACTTCTGTCAACTGCTTGCTTCTTTTCTTGCTCTGTAACTCACTACTGCAGTGGGTTTTTATGATTTTGTCCTTAGGCGCCAGCATCTGGCTTCTGTAGAGACTGTAAAAATTAAAAAGCAACACAAATCATGGTGAGAGCAAAGCAGTAAATTCAGTGATAAGAATTTAAAATTAAAATGTTTCAGTGCTTTTGTATTCGGCAAAAAAAAAAAAAAAAGTGAAATGAATAGGACTGCTGCCTGTTGCCATAAACCTCAGCCCAGCTCATTGTCCGCTGCAGGGTTTCTATTTTTGTGTGTCTCTGTCTGTCTCCTTCGCTCATCACCATCAATCCTGTCGTGGCACAAGGCGAGACAGGAAGCACAAGCCGTGTGTGTGTGTGTGTGTGTGTGTGTGTGTGTGTGTGTGTGTGTGTGTGTGTGTGTGTGTGTGTGTGTATGACACCATAACACATTGGAGCAGGACAGTAGCAAGTCCCCAATCCACACCACACATATCCATGGTCACTCATAGCAACCAAGTAAAGCTGCCTGAGGATGTTTTTCTGAGCAGCTGCGTGGACCTGAGCAGAGCAACACTGGCCTGGCCTTTGGGTCAGTTCTGGGGATCAGAGAAAAGTAGCTTAGACTCTCTTCCAGCAACAAGATTCAGTGTTTCTCCTTCGGGGTGGTGGTGGTGGTAATATTCTCTCTCTCTCTCCTCCCTCCTTCCCCTCCCTCTCTCTTTGCTACTAGGGTTTTCTTATTTCCTTTTTCTTTCTTTTATATTTATTTATTTTCCCTTTTGTTGCCCTTGTTTTTGTTGTTGTTGTAGTTATTGTTGTTACTGATGTCATCATTGTTGGATAGGACAGAGAGAAATGGAGAGAGGAGGGGAAGACAGAGAGGGGGAGAGAAAGATAGACACCTACAGACCTGCTTTACCGCCTGTGAAGCGACTCCCCTGCAGGTGGGGAGCCTAGAACCAGGATCCTTCCGCCAGTCCTTGTGCTTTGCACCACGTGTGCTTAACCTGCTGTGCTACCACCGGACTCCCTATTTCCCTTTTCTTTTTGTTGGTGGAAGACCAACAAGTACAGGAGATGGTGTGCTGCCTGCTGTGTGCAATCCCTCCTGGGGAACCATTCAGTATGGGCTGCCTTGACTTCTCCAGTCCATCTGGCTTGGGGCCTGTTGGGAGAGTGTTGTCCCCATGTCCACACATGGCTCGGGGGAGCTGGGGAGGTAGCCCTGTGGGTCCTTTCCCTGAGCGAGGTCTTAGCGAGGCCAGTGGACCTGAAGACAGAGCTCTTTCTCCCAGGGGACCTTCTCCACCACCCCACCCCCTGAACCCCCAGAGGTGAGAAGAGAGAGCCTAGCCTGCTTCAGTCAGAGACATAGGCCATGCAACTTGGAGGAGCACTTCGCTCCCTGCACCCAGATGCTCCTTGGGATAAACCAGCTCCGCCACTGGCTGCAGCCAGGAAGTGAGCTGAGCGAGCGCTAACCACAAGGGCGTGTGGCCCTGACCCAGCCTACAGCTGCCTCTGTCCTCTCTGGTGGGGGTGTACAAGCTTACACATGCGTGTGTGACTTTCTGTAGACCACTGCTGTTGTTGCTGGTGTGTGTGTGTGTATGTGTGTACATGCCAGAGCCTTGTATGTCAGTGATTCTACCAGTCCCAGGCCAACATTTTCATTCTTCTCCCTTTTAAAGCCATGTACAGACATACAGAGGTAGACAGAGACAGATGCATTGCAGCACTGCTCTACAACCCATGGAGCTTCCTCTTGATTTTGTGGTTCAGACATGAGGCCTTGTGCTTGCTGAGGGATTATATTCTACTGGATGAGCTATTTCCTGCTTATAGAAGATGCTGCTGTTGCTTTTTCTTCTTCTTCTTCCTCCTCCTCCATTTGCTCCTTTTTTGTCATCAGTGGAGATTCATTGCTCTGAGCTGACTTTTCCAGAGAGAGAGACAGAGAGACAGAGGGAGAGAAGCCACAGCACTGAAGCTTCCTCTGGTGCTGTGGGGGGCCGGGCTTGAACCTGTATCACTCTCAAGGCATAGCAGGCACACTCCAGGTGAGCTGTCATGTCAGGCTGCATCTCTTGTTGAGAAGGGGTAGACAGGTGTCCCAGGACCAGTGGGTGTTGGCACATTCATTTCAGAACCCAAACCTGACCCCACTTCATCATCAGAGCCCGAGAGTCTTCTGTGACCACCAACCCAACTTTGTCCTTTTCCATACATGGCGGGGACTTAAGGGGGCGGGCGCTGTACCTCAGCCGTCACTGTCTGTCCACACTGCCGTCCAGCACAGGGACTGGTTTAGGCATGCTGCCCGGTCTGTAGAAATGGGAGGAAAGCTCTAGAAGCACCTTGCCCTTCTCTGTTGCCACCTGGCAGGCGCCCTGCTGATGCATAAGGAATTCCATGGGACGGAATTCCACACGGCT
Organism: Erinaceus europaeus; assembly: GCF_950295315.1. NCBI lineage: Eukaryota > Metazoa > Chordata > Mammalia > Eulipotyphla > Erinaceidae > Erinaceus > Erinaceus europaeus. Next base: position 19,011,004 of record NC_080181.1, on the reverse strand, counting down.
CTTCCCCGTGTGGCTTCCGTCTGGGGACACTTGAGGACTGGCTGATTTGGGGAGAGTTGCCAGGAGGGTGTGCAGGGCATTCTCTCCTGAGCATCATGGAGCATCATCCAGTTGGAGACCTGTGAGCACATGAGTAGCAGACAGTCAAGGATGTTTTCTGTGACACAGGCCCATGCCTTATTACAGGCCCAGCCCTCTCTGCTTCGCTCTACTCAAAGGCCTTTCCGCTGCCTCTGCTTCCAGAATCTACTTAGGCTCCCAAGGCGTCTGGGGAGGGAGCCATGGAGCAGCAGACTTGCTAAGTAAATAGGAATAATCAAACAGATCCTCCCTGGGGAGCGCTTTCTTTCTATGAAGATGTTAATTAATATGAACGCCTGTCCCCGTGCTCAGAAGCAGCCTTTCCACACAGGCTTGGGGGGGGGGGGCGGAGCCTCCTGGCTGGCCCTGGGTCCCAGAGGACTCTTGGGATCCTCCTCTTTTGCCGGGGGAGGGGGCTTGGGGGTGGGGGGGCAGGCTAGATCTAACTCGTTGAGAGATTATGTAAGCAGCTTTGTTGGAAATGAAGGGCACATTGGGTAGATGCCCACAGAGGTGAAGAGGCACTTAGGGGACTGGATGTGGCTGAGTTAGAAGCAGCACAGGCCCCGTCTGTGGTTCCCTGTCTCCAAACCACCCAGTCAGGCTGTCCTGACAGCGCAGCCAGGTAGAGACCCAGATGAGCAGGGCTCTGGTCTCTCTCACATGGATCTGAAGGCTCCGCCGTGTGTCTGTCTGGGATTACATGTGACCATCAAGGCTGAAGGCCTCTGCTTCTGCTGAGGCAGCCAGGTGATGGGAGCATAGAGTTTCTTACTGAAAAGGGCCCCCCCAGCAGACCTCACCAATGTGTCCTGGAACCTCACTTCCCCAGAGCCCTACCCTACTAGGGAAAGATAGAAAAGGGATGAGGGTGTGGATCGACCTGCCAATGTCCATGTCCAGCAGAGAAACAATTACAGAAGCCAGAATGCCCACCTTCTGCACCCCATAAAGAAGTTTTGGCCTGTACTCCCAGTGGGGGAGAGAATAAGGGGAGATGATCTGAGGGCTCTGAACTCCAACTCCATCGGGACCCTGAGAGAGAAAAGGAAAAAGGGAGGGACATTTGGAAGCAGCAATAGATGTATGTGTGCTTAGAAAGGAAGAAAAGATAGAGCCATGGGGGGATGGGCACATACATACAAATATAGACAGGTGGTTGTAGAAGTAATCGCTCACCCCCACCTGCAAGCTTAGGAGAACTGTTACAGCTTACAACGGCGGGAATGGGGATTCAGAATTCTGGCGGCGGGAATGGTGTGGAATTATAGCCCTGTTATCTCTCGTAACTTTGTAAATCAATATTAGATCACTAATACATTTTTTTAAAAAGTGGGTGGGGGAGAAGAGAAGCAGAGCACTCTGCTGTGACCACAAACAGTTTGAATATTACAGCACGGGGCTGCCTGCCTTGCATTGGCAAGCCAGCTGGGACACGTTTGAATGCAGTGATGTGAATTCAGAAGTGAGGGAGAGAGACTAACTGACCTTGTGTGCCCATGAGCACTAATGTCCCAGAAGGCGGGGAGTTTTCAAGATAGAGTTTAGAACCCAAAGGAAACTCAGCATTGTCAGAACCTTCCAGAAAACTCCCAACTCACTGCAGAGATTGAGAAGGGGTCCCTGGAATAGGTGGAAAGGGGACAGGTGTATGTGGTGTCAGAGAAGTTGGAGAAAGAGGTTCCAGCACAGAACAGTTGTGGTTGGTCTCCAAGATGCCCCCTAAGAGGAAAGAGAGAAAATGGCAAATGTGGTGATGGGGGGTGGGGGGGTGGTCATTGGTTTCTACAAGTAAATAGTTTTGGTCTTCATGGAACGGTGGAAGCATGAGATCCTGGAATGGTGCAATCTGGTGACACAGTGGGTCACAGAGATAAGAAGCATGGGAAACATTTGAGGCAGATGCATCAGGAGCTCTTCTCAGCAAGGAGAGGAGCTGGGTTAGACCTCAGCAGGGGGATGGAGCTTGGGCAGACGGAGGTCTAGGACGGCTTCCTTTGGAACAGGGAGGGAAGCAGCTGGTGGCTGGACCCTGAGCCTGCTAGTGTGGACTAGATGGAGAAAGGGAGAAGACAGGCCAGGGGAGTATTTGGAGATCTGGCTGGTTGGTAGCACTTGAAGGCAGGGGAGGAGGTTTCCACTGAACACTGGAAGAAACGGCTCACCCAGCACCAGGCCTAAAATAAAGTACTAGTGGTTATAATGGGAAACTTAACAAGTACCAAAATATTTTCATAGAAGCTTATTTTATTAGTCTTTGACAGAGTTGGGGCCTCACACATGCACCATTCCATTGTTCCTGCCTACTCTCATTTTGTTTATTTCAGACAGTGAGAAAAGAGAGGCAGAGACACCACAACGTGCTCCACCATCCAGGGAACCTCCCCTGACATTGTCCATGGTTTTTCCATGTGGTTCTGAGGACTTGAATCCAGGTCCTTGCACTTGGTCAAGTGTGTGCTCTGCCTGGCTGAGCTATCTCCTGACCCTTAATGTATGTATGATTGTTTTTGTTTGTTTTGTTTTGTGATGTTGCTATTACCTTGCTGGTCAGTCTCAAACAATGGTCACAGCTTTCTTGCAGAAGCACTTTGCATGAGTGATTTGCCCAGAAAATGGCACTGCTTCTCTCTTAAATGGCATGACAGTCCCTTCACCGTCTCTGTGTCCAGGATCTGCTAACTAGACTTGTCAGTGACTTCCATTCTCCACTGAAGGAACTGCTGTGTTTCAGGGTGAGGGAGGGTGGCAGAAATGCAAATGCTTGGGTTTTTTTTGTTTGTTTGTTTGTTTGTTTTCTCCCAAGTTCATCTGCCTCCAGAATATAGTCTCTGATCCCTGGACAATTTTGGGGTACCAGGAGCGGGGGGGGGGGGGGGCGGGGCGGGTAGTGACTAACAAGACACAGTGTTTGGTCTAGCTCTTCTGCCTCAGAGGGCTGTGGTCAGGGCCAGGAGTGGGCCACTAACAGGAAGGGGACAGAAAGCCTCCCTGGGCCAGTGGCCAGCCTGCTGTCTGGGTGGGTGGGGCTGGACTCCCACCCTTGGAAGTGTGCCTTCTGGCAGCTCCCCCGCCCCCTCCTACCCCCTTTTCCAAAGATGCAGAAGGGAGCCATATGGTCCTTTGTGGGCACGTTTGCCCTAGTACAGTATCTTCCCAGAGTGAATGTGGGGCCTGGCTGCCCAGTGTCAGCTGGCCTCCCCCCTCCCCTGAGAATGACAGGCCCCAGGGAAGTGGGAGAAGGGGCAGCCTCCCAGATTTGGGGAGTCCTGCAGAGTTAGGGTGAGTAAGGAGTCTTTTGGTGACATCCCCCATACACTCTCTCTCTCTCTCTCTCTCTCTCTCTCTCTCTCTTTCTCTTTCTCTCTCTCTCACACACACACAGAAAACTGTTGAAGTGAAGTCAAATGTCTCAAAGTCAGATCCCTTTTTAGTATGAATTTGCTGTGTCTCATTCCGAGCACTAATTCCAATTTAATTGCAAGTGGCCTGAAGCCTCTTCAATAGGAGTAACAAATGGTTTGATTTTGTAAACTTCATCAGACTGCATTTTAAATGCGACACAGTCGCCCAGCTCGAATGCCAATGAAGCACTGGAGTAGCTCTCTGTTTACTAATTATCCGTTTTTACTCCAAGCCACGCTGGCTGGCTTGTCTGATTAAATCGGATTTGTGGGATAGAGAACAGCTAGCAGAGTTTTCTCTATAGTAAACGAGATTGAAACTATGGGCCGCCTGGCTGCACACTGTAAATTATATTTCCTTTTAAAGGGGACGCGTCTTTTTTTTTTTTTTTTACCCCCGTGGGCGCCGCGCCTGCATATTAAACTTGGTGTGGCGCAGGGTGGACCCATCTTAGGTTCAGGATCCAGCCTCTTGCCTCCTGGGAGCAAGCTGGCTTCTGCCAAGGCTGCCATCTTTCCTGGGTTGCTGGCTGCGTTCGGTGTCCCTGACCCATCCCATCTCTCCTTTTCCTTCTGAATCTTTGGCTTATCTCCCTTGCCTCCTGGGATTTATCTTATCCCCTTCTTTCAGGAAGGTACCTGTGGCAGTTTGGGCTTGTTGGAATCTGTGGGGAGTTGGCCAAAAGAGGATTCTAGCAACAGCATTAACTGGGACCCAGCATATGGCCTGGGGCAGAGCCTGTCAGTGAGGCTGGAGCACTGGCTCACACGTCTGCCTGGACAGGAGTTGTGGACAGCGGAGCAAAGAGAGTCAAGTTCTCCAAAAGAAAGCATGAGCTTCGGATTCCGGCTGTGGAATCCTATGTATTGGCAGGGTTCCACCGCTGAGACCAGCAGAGGTGGTGGTGACACTGGCACTTAGCCCACAGGTGAGGTGTTGGAGGGTGTTTGTCCAAAGCTGAAGAGGAGGTTGGAACAGCTGTTGTGTTGTCGCCCGATTCCCAGGAGTCTGACCTAAAGCTCTTAGACTCTCTTGAACTCTCTTATTTAGTCCTCTGTCCCTGGAGGAAAGCCAGTGCTATCTGTCCCCGGTCTTTACTGCAACACACACACACACACACACACACACACACACACACACACACACACACAGCCACAAGTCAGCCCCAAATAAGCTCCAGTGCAAGGCTCCTTGATGTCTGAGACCTTAAGCCCTTCCCTGCGCTGCCCTCACTCTGGGTATGGTGCTCTGTGCTGGGAGGTGTTGCTATTTCACTTCACTTCTGACCATCCTGCAAAGTGCAGGGCACCACCCTTTCCCCTCTCGGGCCATTGTGCACGGTATAGTAGGGGCGGCCTGGCGGGGGGGCCTGGTTACCGTGGGAATGAATGGCCACTGCATTCTCTCTGGAGCTCACTGCCCTCCTTTTAATTGTTGACAGTAAAAAGCATTTAAATGCTGCTTAATTTGTAATCATCTTCTGGGGGGGAGGGAAGGAGAGGAGCCATTAAAATGTCAGTAAAACGAATATGTCCTCTCTTCCTCACACTCATTCTCTCTCTCCCCCTCTCCCCTTCTCTCTCTTTCTCCCTTTCTCTCTCTGTCTCTCCTTCTCTCTCTCGCCCTTTCTCTCTCCCTTTCTCTCTCTCTCTTTCTCTCTGGTTTGATATTTGTTTATTTCTATGGGGTAGTTTCTTCTTTTCATTGCCCAACACTGGTCAGATATTGAAATGGCTCTGAAACAATCATCATTTTGTTTGATTGCGATTTCCATGTACACACACACACACACACACACACACACACACACACACACTTCCTGCTCCCTCCCTGCCCATTCTTTGTTTCCTCTCTCTATTCATCATTCTGTTCTGCTCCCTTCTGTCTCCTGTCCAGGCCTCCTCCTGCCTCTGTCTCCACTTACAGTAAGACCCCAGCCCAGCTTGGTCCCCCCCAAAGTTTCCATTTCCGGGACCAGTTCCTTCCAGGGGTCTCAGCAGATGTGGGGGTACCTGGAGCTGGGCAGACCAGCTCTGTAAGGAATATCTCCGAGATTTGGAAGATGGGTAAGGGAGGCAGAGCTCCAGGGGGTGACCCCACAGGGAAGGAGATGGGGTCTGGCTACAGAGCCCTCCCATGCTCTGCTCAGAATGTGGGTGCCTGAGTGTAGGCCTGAATCTATGGATTCAGAGGGGCCACTACTCTGATTCCCCTTCTATGTTGTGTGTGTGGAGGGGCAGCTACATGGTTCCTTGTCCCTTCCTTGTCAACTGCCAGTTCCCAGCGGCCATCAGGTAGACAGTTCTGCCCCCCTCCCACACACACTCCAGAGCTGCTTGAGACAGGAAGAGAGTGACACACAGCTTGTCCCCTAGCAGATGCTTGGCCCACGTGATACCCTTTCTCTTCCTGGGTGAGCATAAGGCAGTGGTGCCCAGTGAAGCCTGGGGCATCTGTCTAGGGCCTGGAGAGATGGTGCAGGGGACGTGCCCAGGATGTGCATGCCAGATACCCTGGGCTGCTGATAGCCAGAACCAAGTGGTAGATCAAAACAAGAAAAAAGACAGTCAGATGAGATATTGACCACATACAGCTCAGCTAGAAAAAGGAAGTCTTGGGCCTTCCAGCACTTTTCTTTCTTTCTTTCTTTCTTTCTTTCTTTCTTTCTTTCTTTCTTTCCCCTCTTTTTTTTTTTTCTCCAGAGTTTTCACTGGGGCTCAGTGTCTATAACTAGCAGCCACCTTTTCCATTTTATTGGGGAGGACAGAGAGTAATTAAGAGGAAAGAGGGAGAGAGAGAAAGACACCTGCAGACCTGCTTCACTGCTTGTGAAGCTTTCCCACTACGGGTGGGGGGCAGGGGCTCAAACCCTGATTCTTGCATGAGTCTTGATGATTTGTACTATGTGTGCTTAATCAGATACACTACTGCCTGGCCTCTGCACCTCTCTCATTGATACTTTCAGTCAGGGGACACCCTTTAAAGATCATTTACTTGCCCACCCTGCCATTGTTTGGATCACACAGGCCTGGGAAAGTATAGAGATCCCCACTCCTGGACAACACCTGAAAGAAGCTTCCTTCCCTCAGCTGGCTCTATAGAGATGCTGGGCTGGGCTGGTCTGGGCTGGGCGCCTGGGCAGGCCGCCCTCTCCTCTCCAGGCTGTTGAAGTTGGTCCAATTTTTCAATCGTGGGCCAATTAGCTTCACAAATGGGGGCCCCTGTGGTGCCAGGGCACATTTGTTCCGGGCCTGCGCACTGGTCGGGCCCCATTGTCCTGTCTCCCGCCCCCGCGTGGACCCATTGTCCTGGTCCCCAGCGGGGCCACTCACTGCTGATTTATCTGGGCGGGCGTCCTGTGGGCTCCGGCTGCCCCACCACAGCTGGTCGAGGTGCTTAAGGCCTGGGACCCCCTGACCTTTGCTCCAGTCCTGCTGTCATTTTGAAAGTGACAGACCAGAAGCCTGCATACCTCTCCGGATTTACTTTATTCTCTCTCTCTTTCTCTCTCTCTCTCTCTCTCTCTCTCTCTCTCTTTCTCCCTCCCCCCCCAACCCCTTTCCTTCTCCCAATTATGGTCAAAGTTAAGGTTCATTCTGGAAGGTCTGGAAAGGACCAGGAACTGAGCTGGGTAGGCACTGAGGTACTAATGAAGAAGAGTCCTTCCTCCCCTGACTGTCCTTGGGCCAGGAGAGATAACGAAATACATCCCCACAGCATGACAGTGCCCAGGACCCCAAAGGTGGGTTCAACATCTCACAATTAGGCTTACGTTGCCTGGGAACCCCCCCAAAAGATAGCCTTGTGGGTGGCTGATTAAACAGGGAGGTGGCTGTGTGACCAGATGGCAGGACTCAGCTCTGGGCCCTTTTCAGGCCCCTGACTCTGTCTCAGCAACCAAATGCAACTTTCCTCCCCTATCCTCCTCCCCACCCTGCTTTCCTGCCTCCTTTCTCGTCCGCCTTCTCTAGCGTCACCCCCTTGTTGGCTTGTTCCACAGAGTGATTGACAAAATTAGTAAATCCATTCATGTTTCTTTTATTGTGCAGGTCTCAATAAATCCCTCATGTCCAGGGTGCACCTTAATGAGCTAGTGAGCTGACAAATTTGTTTACTGTAGCTGGAGGTGCTGGGTAATAAAATGCACTTGTGTCTGCAGCTCACTGCTAAACAAATACACAGTGTCCAGGGAGCAGGCGCCGCTAGCCTCCGCTGCCACCAGAGGATGTAGCCACATTCCCTGAGAGATGGTGGTGTGTGTGTGTGTGTGTGTGTGTGTGTGTGTGTGCGCGCGCGCTGCGCGCGAGCGCTCACATGCAGATATGCTTTGAGACATGTCACCACTCCCCCATCCATTGCTTCGTTTTGAAACCAGATTAAGTCGGGTGATTCCAATTCCTCCCCCTTTCTGATTATTCATTGAGAAGACTCTACACCCCAAGCTAAGGATGTGAAGGGGGGGGGAGGGTGTATGGATATGGGGTGCCTTCGAGGGAGAAAGGGCTGTTGGGAGGGTCGGGTGAGGAAGCTGGATTTGACATGGCTGAAATGGATGGGAAAGCTGGGGAGGGTTCGCTGCTGTTCGCTGCTGGCTTGGCTTGGGAAGGTGGGACTGAGCAGCCGATGGGAGGAGGCCCACCGTGGATGGCTCTGTGTGCAGGAGACAAGCCCCATGCGCTTGGCTTGTAGCTTCCAGGGTCAGTGTGCTCCAGCTTTCTGGGGCTGAGCAGGTTGACCCCTCCCTCTGGGATTTCAGCAGCTCACCCAACAAGTTTGTGCAGTCAGTGGACGGCCAGAAGGAATACTCAAGCACCCGGCTTTCTTCTTCCCATCTGTAAACCCTGTAAAGGAACCAGCCCCTGAATTTCTGCGTGGCGCAGGGGACATACAAAAACAGGTGCCCCAGCCAGGGTCACGGTTCCTTCCTGTCTGCTACCCCCGTGTCCCTCCCTCCCACACACCTCCCTCAGACCTTCTCCATCCTCCTGCGTAAGTCTGCCCAGGGCTGCCTGGCTGTGTCTATGTCTTTCACCTGTTGGCTGCTGCAACCCTGTCAGTTCTGTCACAGCTAACGTTGGTGCCGTGATGGTCTTTGAGTGTGGTTACAGGCCCGCCTTGTGGCTGCAGATTGTGTCCTAGAAGAAAAGTCATCCTGGGCACCAGAGTAAGTTAAGACAACTTGTCTGAGCGGGGCCCAATGCCAACGTCAGCTGAGGCATTCATATTTCATAGGTGATCCCGAAACCCGCCGTTCGCTCTGCTGCGGAGATAAACTGCTGGAGGTGGTGGGGGGAGGCCACCTTGAGTACACGTACAGTCACACGCTCACTGGCACAGACACACACATGCACATGTTGCCATCATGGCCAGCTTACCAAAAAGGAAAAGAAAAAAAAAACTCCCAAGTATATTTAAGAGCCCTCTGCTCTTGATTAAGAAACAGCTTCTTGCAAGGGATAATAAGCACCTTGTACAGAGAAGGTGCACCACCTGAACATGCCTCCAGCTGTGCGGCCCGAGCCTCTTCCGTTTCTATTAAAGGGCTCATTGGTATGGAAATGGTGCGTGCAGGTGTAAGCTCAAGGAGTTTGGTGTCTCAAGCTTCCAGACCCGGCCATCACCTGGGGGAAATAAATACCCTGGGTCTCTTTCTGTCACCCCTCCTGCCTCCTGTGCTGTCCTGGCCTTGGCTGGCTCCCCCTTCCCCCCCCTTTTTTATTGTTGGCTAAAATTATACTTGTTTGAAAGTGCTGCCCTTGGGAAGAGAGAGAGAGTGTGTGTGTGTATAGTTACCATGTCCAGAGAGGGAATGGATGCCCGTGGAACCCCATTTATGTCCAGGGACCCTGCCCACAGGACCTGGAGTGAACTCTTGGTTCACCCTTGCTTGCTCTTCTCCCTGAACTACTGCCCTGCCATCAGGCACCCTTTGCCCAAGGCTGGGCCTGTCCCTTCAGAGGAGCTGAGGACAGGCTCGTCTTTGACCTCATGAATTATTTCCTTGGGACCAGGGTTGGGTGTGACTCTGATCTGTACTAGCATTTGCAGATAGGAAGGAACCAGTTCAGAAGTGCTTGTCCGTAGCCTCCTGTGCAGATAGCCGTGTCTGAGATGAAGAAATGACACTCCAAGAACAGCAGTTAATGGGCCAGGGCTCACCAGGCCTGGAAGGGATTCTGGGCTAGTACAGGGACTTCCTGACTATTTCACTGCAGCATGTGGTCAGAATTACTCCTGCGGCGCCCTGGGTTTTTGATTCTTAGCCATGGTGCTCATAGAACATGGAGTAAAGACTAGGGATCTCTCCTTGGAAGTCAGGAGAACTGGGCTGGGGAGATAGCTCAGCATTAGAGCACAGGACATGTGTCTTGTACTACCAGATGTCACAGCTGAATTGCGCCCTGTGCTGGTTCTCTCTCTTGCTTGCTCTCTCTTTCTCTGTGTCTCTTTAACTCTTCCCCTCTTATTATTCTTTTAAAGAAAAAAAAAGACATTAAAATGTCTGTGGCTGTTAGGCAGCCTCTTTGGGGACCTCTCAGTTCTGGCTTGTGGCCTAAATGGACAAGAACCTGACTTTCATCCCTAGCACCATAGACAGCACCAAGGGAACTCCACGGCCAGTGGAGCTATGTTTCTGTGTCTGTCCCTTTTTTTCTCTTCCATCTTCACCCCCTAGCCCCTCACCTCTCTCTTTCTTCTTCTCTAAAGGATTTAGAACTTTAAACCTTTGGCTGGGGAGGCCATTTAGCAGATTCACTTATGTGGGAGGCCTTCCATTCAGTCCCTGTGCTGCGTCCAAGGAGAAAGTAAATCAGTGCTACGAAGGGTTTCTCTCCTGGGTGATCCAGGAGGTGGCATAGTGGATAAAGCACTGGATTCTCAGCCATGAGGTCCTGAGTTCAACACCCAGCAGCACATGTACCAGAGCGATGTCTGGTTCTTTCTCTCTCTGCCTATCTTTCTCATAAATAAATAATTTTAAATAGTGGGGGGTTCTCTCCTGGTAGGAAGGGCTCCCAGAAGGAAGGTGTTCACTCACCTAATAGGCCTTTTCTCAGGTCAGCTTCCTGGAAGAAGCAGCCTGAGTTAATAAGCAGCTTAACCTTGTGTGTACGTGTGTTGTGCCAGGCTGCCATGATCTTCATCAGGGTGTCTTCACAGGAGACTCAGCGCAAGGTATATATGTTGTGGGAGGAGGGAGGGGAGAGGCAGAAATCCAGCCCCCCAGAACTAGGTACCCAGAGGAACAGGTGGGTGTGCTGGTTCAGACAACGGTGTCTTCCGAGCTGGCACTAGCTCTGCTGCCACAGGGTATCGATGCAGCCTATTCACATGGGTCACCCACTGTCCCATGGCTATTCTTCCTAGTTGCCAGCAGAAGCAACTGGTCCATGGAGGTGCAGCATCTTGCTCAAGGTCACAAAGTGGGTGGCAGATGCCCTGACTGCTTCTGTCTCCCCTGCAGCATGCTGACCTGATGGTGACTCCTGAGATTCCCTTGCAGCCAGTGAGGAGTGGGGAAGAGTCCTCCCCTCTTTCTGCTCCCCACTGCCATGGGCATGGATTTTCCCTGGGAGCAGAGGAAGGAGGCGGAGGTGGATTCCAGGGGCTCCTGTAGAAGAGAGCAGAATGTTCTAAGGCCCGGGCCCCATGCCCCGCCGCACGCCGACGCCACAGTTAATGAATTGCTAATACAATTTTCTCCCATCATTTTATTTCCATAGGCCCACGTTCTAATGTGTTTCCGAAAGCTCACATTTATCTGCTTAATCTCCTGGTGTAATAGAATCTGCCCTGACTCATCATCATACACGCGGACAATCAGCTCAGCAGCCACGATGGCAAACCGTTTAAGAACTCACATCGCGCCTTGAGATTTTCAACTGGCACGCTCCGCTGGGTCTGCTGGGGTCTCCGAGCTTCTTCCCCACCCTATCCATTTCTCTTTTTTGAGATACTCTTGCTCCTCTCCAGGGCTTCGGGAAAGGGATGGGGACAGAGGCTTGCCCGGCCTCAGACCCTTCTCCTCTGACTTGTGGTCTGTGAGCAGTGAGAGCCCCTGGTGTCCCAGGACGGCGAGAGAGATGGTTGGGAGGGATCTGGCAGCCTTTCCTTTTCAGGGTTTCACATGCCTCCTCCTTGCTGCCAGGGTTTCGCTGGCGGGGTTTCACATGCCTCTCTTATTTTTTCTAGGTAGAAGGTAAGAGAGGGAAAGGGAGAGAGAGAAGAGGATACCCTAGCACCATTCCACCATTCATAAAGCTTCCCCCTTACATGGCAGCTGGGAGCTGAAACCCAGGTCCTCCTCTTGGCCCTCTGATTGTCTTAACTTTGCTTACCTATTTATTTTGTATGTTATTATATGTATATGGATTTTATTGTCACCAGGGCTGTTGCTGGAGCTCTGTGCCCACACTATGAATCCTCCACTCCTAGCAACCATCTTTTCCTTTTCTTTCTTGCTTTTTTCTTTTTTTTTTTTTTTCTGTTCTATTTGATAGGACAGAGAGAAACTGAGAGGAGAAGGTGAGATGGAGAGAGAGAGACCTGCAGACCCGCTTCATCACTTGTGACGTGTCCTTCCCCCCCCCCACTCTCCTCAGGTGGGGAGTGAGGGTTCATATCCAGGTCTTTGCACATGATAATACATGCATTCAACCACGTGTGCCACCACTCAGCCCCCCACCCCCACCCCCGTCTAACTATAAACCTGTCACCCAGCTGTGCAGCTGCCTGGCCAGGACTCTGGGTGCCTTGCTTCCCCTCTGCCATCCAGACCCTGGCTCCTATCCCATCGTATCTCAGGTCTCCTTGCTCTACTTCTCCTGTCCTCACAACCCTGCCCAGTTGGACTCTGCCCTCCTCCCACCCCCCTTCCTTCTAGCCACTTGTTTCTTTGACTGGTCCCCACCCACGCTGCCCCTAAGGCCACCCCCCGCACACACACACACACACACACACAGGCTGAGTCAAGAACATCCTTCTTCCTTCCCTGGCAACACATCACTTGTAGCACAAGGCAGGATCACTTCCCTCTGCAACCTGACTCCCAGACACTTCTCTCATCCCTCCATCCTCCATGCCTGGCCTCCTGCCTCCCTCAGCTACTCTGAAACGTGACTGCAGGGCTTCCCAGGCCAGGCTCCAGCGCCCCAGCTCCCAATCCTCGCCCTCTCCATTCTGTAATGAAAACTATTCTTAGAGGCCAGGTGCTAACTCACAGTCCAGCAAGCCCCCTGCAGTGTGTGAGGCCGGGTTCAGCCTGGCACGTGGGAGCAGTTTGCGTCATCAACAGGACAGGGCTATGGTGTCCTTCCATCTCCATTCTGTTGTTCCACCCCCCCCAAAAAAAAAAAAAGAAAAAGAAAAAAAATAGAATGAAAATTAGGCCAGGCGGGTTCAGGCAGTGATGCACCTAGTAGAACACACATGTTATCCTGTACACGCCTGTGGACCATGTTCAAGCCCCCTGGGCCCCATCTGCAGGGGGAAGGCTTCGCAATGAGTGCTACAAGTGTCTGTTTTTCTCTCTCCCTCTTTCCCTCACCCTCACTTCATGGCTTGTGCTGAATGGGGCTGAGCTGGAGGACTTCAGAAACACTGTGTGACTCCCATCTCTGTCCTTCCTCCCAGACCCATGTACCTGGGGCCCTGAGCCTGCAGAGAGACTGTCTTACAGGGGTACACAGTTATGATGAGAGGACCACAGAGAAAGTACCTAGCAGATGGGCACCTACCTCCTGTTCTTTGAAGCCCCTGCCTGGGTCTGGTCTCCCTGCCCTGGTCTAATTGCCAGACCGTGGACGGGGTGAGATCTGCACACTGCCCTTACCATCACCCCACTGTCTACTATGAGCCCCCAACTGTGCAAGCCCCCTACACACGCTCCACACAGAGCAGCCAGGCCGTCCCAGCACAGCTGATGCTGCCCACATGCAGTGAAGAGGGAGCAGATGGGCTCCCGGGGGTCGGGGGGAGGAGTGCTGACCAGCTTGGGGGACAGGATCCAAAATGGTGGGTGGCTCGGCAAGCCCCCTCTGAGGGCTGAGACATTACTGACAGGCTGCCTCGGGGTGCTGGGCTCTGAAGAGCCCTGGCTGCAGTGCGGTGAGGGGTGTGGGTGTCGGACCCCTGAAAGTGGGGAGTGAACTGGTGACAAATGGGACAGTGGCAGTCTGTCTGTGCAAAGTGCTGTGGATGCCTGCACTTGTGAGCCCCCGAGGGGAAGGAAATCTCATGTTAGAGTCCTTTGTATTGCCCGTGGAAGTTGGGGGTAAAACCTATAATGTTTGTGTGTGTGTCTGTTTGTCTACCTATTCAGTTTATCTAGAACAGATATACTTGAATTTAGCCAAAAGATCAAGAAGCAGTAACTCATCCACCCGTCCCTCCCTCCCTCCTTCCATATCTCATATCTTTCATCTATCTATCTTTTCTTTTTTCTCTTTCTTTCTTTCTTTTTTTTTCTTTTTGTCTCCAGGGTTATTGCTGGGACTCGGGTGCCTACACTACAAATCCACTGCTCCTGGTGGCCATTTTTTCCCATTTTGTTGCCCTTGTTGTCGTTATTGTTATTGTTGCCATTGATGTTGTTGGATAGGACAGAGAAAAATGGAGAGATGGGAGAGAAAGACACCTGCAGACCTGCTACACCACTTGTGAAGCAACCCCCCAGCAGGTGGGGAGCCGGGGTCTCGAACCGGGATCCTTACACCAGCCCATGTGCTTTGCGCCACGTGCACCTAACCCACTGCACCACTATCTGACCCCCTCCATCTGTCTTTCTTTCTGACAAGAACAGACACTATGCTTGATCTTGGCCAAAGGTGAAGAAGCAACAGCTGTCTCCCTACCTACCTACTTCCCCCTCCCTCCCTCCCTCCCTCCCTCCCTCCCTCCCTCCCTCCCTATCTCCTAACTTCCTATGTACCAGTCTACCTACATGCCTTCTACATGTCTAGTCACTCCTGTCTACATCTCTCTCTATGGATCTGTCTTTCTGCCCGTCCGCCTACCTACCTCCTACCTTAATCTAATGAGAGTGAGAGACACTGTAGAGACCAGAGCCCCACTCTGGCATGTGTGATACAGGATTTCTAACCTGGGTCCTCAGCTGTGCAAGACCTGCACTCCATCTCCGCCGCCACATCCTCAACCACAGACCTGCGATGCTGAGCATGGTTTTCAAGACCCTGTATGACTGACTCCTGCCTACCTTTCAGTCTACCAACCACCTACCTCCTCCCTTTCTGGCAGATAGAGCATGGCTGCAGCCATCTGTCCTTCTGTCTGATCCCCAGAAACCCCCCCCCACCTCACCTTCGAGGAGTTCTGGCTCTCCGTGGGGCCCTGTACTTGGGGCACGTCTCTGAGTCTAGCCTTGTCCTTGGCTGCAGCCCTCAAGCCCCACACAGTCGGCAAGTAGAAGGTGCTTGAATGACACCTGCTGAGGGAGGGGACCCTCAGCGTGTGGCTTGATGGATCGAGGGGCAGTTAAAAGATGGGGGTCTGTAAGCTGGCTGGTTGAAATCCAGGTGGCCGCAGTTCCCACTGTCGCTGGGGAAGGAGCTGTGGACACGTCACTTGCTCGCTCTGTCTACCTTGGTTTCCCTTACAGGAGGGTGAGGGTTTAGAGCCCACCTATCCTGGACGGGGCTTTACTCAGGTTACATTGGAACTGCGATGGGCCACGTGTAGCATTTGTCATCATGATTCCTCACTGAGACCACCCTGACTTCATGCCTCCTACCCCAGTCACAAGAGTCCCCGTGACTCCGGCGCCTCAGTGCACTGCCTCAGGCACAGGACTCACAGCCTGCACAGCTCTGACTGCCTTGCCTTCCTTTCTTCCCACTGCACTGCAGGCCCCAAGGGCACGGAGGGAAGGACCGAGTTCACTCCTGGAGGCACCTGTCAAGGGCTTCATCAGCGTGGTGACCTGAGCCCCCTCTGGGGGGGAGGGGGCTGAGGCTGCTCTTCCTGGTTCTGCCTCCGCCTGTGTCTCTGGCCCGGCTACCCCTCCTGAGTCACCACCCCCCTGTCTCCGCAGGCACGGACATGGCCGTCTTCTGTCTGCTATGCGGGAAGCGCTTCCAGGCACAGAGCGCACTGCAGCAGCACATGGAGGTCCACGCAGGCGTACGCAGCTACATCTGCAGCGAGTGCAACCGCACCTTCCCCAGCCACACCGCCCTCAAACGCCACCTGCGCTCACACACAGGTAGGCCGCTCCCGGCCAGGTGGACAGGTGGGCCACGGGGCCTGGCTGAGCCAGCCGCTGCCCTTCACGGCTCAGGTGGGGCACGGGAGGCCTGGAGTCACCCAGGTGAGTGTTCACAGTCCCTCCCCGCTGTCCCCCGACATGTGACCCAAAGGTTTCATCTCTCTGCCTCTCAGGGAGACATTATCACACACACAGACATGTGATCTCACCTTGAGGAAGTGGGATCCAGGGGCCAGGCAGCGGTGCGCCCGGTAGAGCACACACACATTACCGTGCACAAGGACCTGGGTTCAAGTCCCTGGGCCCCACCTGCAGGGGGGAGGCATCGTAAGTGATGAAGTAGTGCTGCAGGTGTCTCTCTCTATCTCCCCCTTCTCTCTCTCTCTTTTTTTAATTACCACCAGAGTTATTGCTGGGGCTTGATGCCCGCACATATTCAATCCACTGCTCCTGGAGGCCTTTTTTTCCCCCTTTATTTGACAGGACAGAGAGTTGAGAGGGAGAGAGACAGAGAAACACTTGCAGTACTTGGTTCGCACAGTCCTTGGCCCGCTGCTCATGAAGCTTCCCCTCAGCAAGTGGGAAGCAGGGGCTTGAACCCGGGTCCTCGAGTGTGGTAATGTATACGCTTAACCGGGCATGCCACCACCCGGCCCCCTTCCCCTTCCCTTTCAATTTCTCAGATTACCTATGATAAACCATAGGTTGTGATATTAGAGGTACTGAACACGTCCACACCTTTCTTTTCCTCTCTATAAATGCTGCCCACATGGAACCACCATCTGTACAGCTCCAGGTCTACCTCAGTCTTATTCAAAGTCGGCAGAAGTGCCCGTTGAGTGACTAAAAGCACCAAATCATGGCCTAGGAGGGAGCTCATCCTGTAGGGCATGTGCCTTGCCACACTAGAGGCCCCACGGTCAAGTCTCAGCACCACGCGGGAGCAGCAGAACAGCTCTGTGGATGGTGGAGGGGTACTGGGCTGTCTCTCCTGTCTCCCGTCCCTCTCTTTCTAAACAGACTAACAAACAAAATTAAAAGAAGATGGGGGTGGAGTGTAGACAGCATAACGGTTATGTAAGCAGACTCTCATGCCTGAGGTGCCAAAGTCCCACATCAATCCCCCACACCACCATAAGCCAGAGCTGAGCAGTGCTCTGGGGGGAAAAGAAAAGATGAAAGGGGGGGGCAGGCAGTGGTTCACCCAGTAGAGCACATATGTTACCATGCATAAGGACCTGGGTTCAAGTCACAGTCCCTACCTTCAGGGGCTAAGCTTCACAAGCAGTGAAGCAGAACTGCAGATCTCTCTCCCTCTCCCTCTCCCTCTCTCTCCATCCCATCTCCATTTCTCTATGTCTCTAGCCCACCCACAAAAGTGTGGGTCTGGGGGGTCAGCACTCAGTGTCATCTCATTGATGAGTATTCCCAGGAGGATCTGATGAAGGCAGAGCTGAGAGAGACCAACCTGCTTGGTCTCTGACTCTGTCTGCTGCATCCTGGTCACACCCACTCGCTCCTGCTGCTCCAGGCCCCGGGTTCACAGCAGCAGAAGCAGTTGTCCTACATGTGCACCCAGCCTTCTGAGAGCATTAAAAAAAAAAAACCTTCTTATTGTATAGAGACAGAGAAATTGAGAGAGGAAAGAAGATAGGGAGGAAGAGAGACAGACACCTGCAGTCCTGCTTCACCACGCGTGAAGCTTTCTCCTTGCAAGTAGGGACTGGGGGCTCGAACCTGGGTCCTTGCACACTGTTTTGTATGTGTGCTTAACCAGGTGTGCCACTGCCTGGCCCCAATGTGGGGGCATTTAAGCAGAGAGCCTTGCCAAGCCCCAGAAGGTGGCGGCGGAGGGAAGTATTCAGTGGCTGGGGGGGGGGGGGGGCTGGGGGCTGGGTCAGGAGCCAAGGTGCTGGCCAGTTCCTGCTCAGGCACTGTCTCCTGGGGCTGGGGTGATGGTGGGACATTGCAATGGCCCTGGTGCCTCTGGCCCCGGAGTGATGACTCACACTCTTTCTCTTTCTGAGACGCATCTGGGTCTTCAGCTTCCAAGGCTGCAGGTGGCCCTGCTGTGTGTGTGGCTTAGGGTGGGAGGAGGGTCACAGCCCGGGACGCAGGCCGGAGCCCACAGAGCTCCACGTAGTAGGTGTGAGCGCATGTCTGTTAACAGAGCTTGATCGTGACTCTGGGAGCTTGTGTGCAGGCAGGCTTCCTGGGAGGCGGCCCCTGGGAGGAAGAGGGTACTCTGGCTCATGTACTGGCCTAATCTAGCCTGTCCTCACCATGATGCTGCCCAGACACTCACCACTGGGTACCCAGGGTTCTACCCAAGACAGCACAGAACCTTGTACCACCAGCCTGGTTCTTTGTCTCTGCATGCATGGGTGGGGCAGAAGGAGGCAGGAGTGCTGGTGGGGCTTTCTCCCTGGCAGGGGGATGCACAGTCCACTCAGTACTGCCCCTGGGTCCCCAAGTGCAGCCTTAGCAAACATAGTCAGTCACCTTTTTTTTTTTTTCCTTTTCCCTTCTTTCTATTTTGATAGGACAGAAAGATATTGAGAGGGAAGGGGAGGAATAAGGAGAGAAAGCAAGACACCTGCAGACTTGCTTCACAGTTTCTTGAAGCTTCGCTCCTGTAGATGGAGACCTGGGACTTGGAACTGGATGCACCACTGCCTTGCCCCCATCACCTCTTTTCTTTATTTGGTGGCACCAGAGTGAACCCGGGACCTGTGCCTGTGTGATACCACCACTGAGCACCCTCTGTGGGTTTTTTTTTTTATTATTTCTTCTTTTTACTTATATTCCCTGGGCATGAGGAGGGGTATAAATAAACAGACAGACAGGCAGCAAGGGGAACTATGCCACATCATTACTACCTCATGCACGGAGCTTCCCCCTCAGTGGAACTGCCCGTGGCTCTCCCATGCGATGCCCATGCTCAAACCTAGGACCTGGGCATCAAGAGTGTGTGTACCTGTGGGACTGTCTTGCCACTGGCTGACCTCGGCCACTCTCAGCTGCTGCCTCGTCAGACGGGCCAGAGTCCTGGGGTTTGAATGACGCTAGGACTCTGGGTCCCACTCGGTGCTAGGCTTGTGCTCCCTCGAGATGACACCTGCCCCCATCCAAGCTCAGATCCAGGGGGAGGGGCTGCCTGCAGACAGTGCTGGTGGAACTAGGGGGTGGGGGGCATGTGCAGTGCCAGCCATCCCCCTGCAGACAGCCCCAGGGTTCTCACACCGTCGGGCCTGCACACACTGCCACACACCCCACACAAAGCCTCATCAGCATGCTGATCTCCTTGGCCCATTTGCTGCGGGCCCAACTGCCGAGCGCCTGCAGCTGTGTTTGGTAGGTTAGTACAGCCGTGCTCTTGGCATTGATGGATTCCTGATCCACATAGCTCCTCATATAATAAACTCTCAGCTGTGCTGGGGCCAGGGACGTGGGGGGCGAGGCACAGGACCACCTTGGGCTTGGCTCATGCCAGGGTGAGCCCCAGGTAAGGATGGGTCCCGGGAGCCCCAGGTGCAACGGGCAGGCCAGAAGGGGCTCTAATTAGTCTCGTTGGCCCTGCCCTTAATGTCAAGCTCATTAACGGGGCCCCAGAGTTCATCAACATGCCGCAGATTGGCTTTTGAATTCTGCAGCCAGCTCTGAGTGCGTTAAGGCCATGGAGACGTGATTGACTCTTGGGGTGAGGGTTTGGGCCGGGCTGGGTGGTGGGGGAGGCTTCTGTGTGCTTCGGTATCAGGTCTATGTCTGGGGTGGTGTGTAGTTTGGTTTATTTTATTGATTTCATGTGTGGGGCTTGTCTTAGTTCTTTTCCTGCCTGTTCTCCTGTGCTGACTCTGGAGATTCCCTTTTAAACCCACTTCACATATGATTCCCTTCATCATGAACTTCATACCCCCCCTCCCAGCCAGCCAGCCAGCCAGCCAGCCTGCCTCTCTTGCCTTAACCCTTTGTTTCTTAAACGCTGCTGAGGAGGGGGCGTCCTCTGGAGGGGTGGGGGAGGCCCCAACAGTGGCTGGGTAGCTGCTGATGTGTGTTTTAATTACCGGTTGGGCTGAGGTCTCACGTGGCCCTGGCTTTATTTATTTATTTCCTCCTTAATGAGGATACTGAAGCCTTCATTAAAGTCGTAATCGTTGCCGATGGGGTGGGGTGGGGTGGGGTGGGAGGGAGGCCAGGGCTGGAAAGCAGACACAACGCATGCACAGGGCGCACACTGTCACACACGTGGCTTGTTGGGGTGGGGGGCAGTCTGCAAAATCTTGGCGCTACAGGGACTGAGAACCCAAGAGCCAGGCTCACCCCAGAGCTACATGGGAGACAGTGCTCACTATCAGGAGTATGGGTGAGCCACTGCTCTGAGTCCTTCCATCCTGATCCTCCATGGAAGTCCTCACCCCTCTGCACCCTTAGAGCTTCCTACAAAGCTCACACCACAATGAAGCCCCTCGCACTGAGCAGAGCCCCACACCCACTCCCCCCACACCCTTACCAACCCTTCAGATGCTTCCGGGGGAGATGAGAATCTATGTGGGTGCTGAGCTGAGTGGTTGTGTGTGTGTGCTTTCGGGAGGCTTGGTTGGCATCCCACGGAGGAAAGAGAGAGAGTGTGTGTGAACAGAGAATAAAATATCATTCTAAAGAGGCAGTGAAGGCACAAGCCCGCGAGTCTATAACGAGAAGGACAATTTATGCCCAGGCACGAGTACGGTTTGACATGGGGATAATGAAAAAACGCAGGTCATTGTGGATGACTTAAACCTTCAGCAGCCGAGGAAAATGTATGAAATGCAGAGGACATTACACGGTTGGCAGCCCCGCACATCTGCAGAGGGCCCCGTGAAATACAGTGGGCCATTCTTTGCCATAAACTGTGGTTGTTGGGAGATGCAGCCCCGAGAAATTGTAATTACAGTGACAAGACAAATCAGCGATATTTAAATATTCATGAACAAAGTCCGGGGCGATCAATCTATCTTTATTGTCTGTGCTTTCACTCTGGTCATAAATAAGGAGCTGATGTCCTTACTTTTTATCCCCCAAAGCCCCCACTTCGGATGCAAAGAGAGAGTCGTCCCCTCACACTCTAACCTTCCCACTCCACATCTGGCCACCCCCACCGAGTCGGTGTCCAGTGATGGGAGGAGGCCGTTGGGCTCAGATTCCTGACAAAGTTTCCTGTACCCAGCATGCCCTGGACTTCTGCTCTGGGTCACCCATGGGCCCTGTGGTGAGGCTCCAGGGGGCAAACAGAATCTCCTTCTTACCCTGGAGATGCTTCCATTCTGACTCCCAAGCGCATGCCAGCAGATACAAGGCCTCATTTCAATCACCCCTCAGGTCCATTTCCGGTGTTTGGACTCTGCAGCCAGAATCTTGAGTTCCCACCCGACTGCTTATTAGCTGTTCGATGCTGGACCACACTAAAGCACCTCCAATGTTCTGCTTTTTCTCATCTGCAGAAGGAGGATGCTGATAACTTTTACAATACAGTTGTGATTGCTTGATGGGTAATCAATCGCTCAGCGCAGCAGTGAGCTCTCAGTTCACATGAGCCATTTTAGTGGGAGCCATTAAAATTAATACTATTAGGGGCTGGGTGGCAGTGCACCTACCTGGCTGAGCACACATAACAGCCCAAGGACCCGGATTCAGGCCTCCAGTCCCCACCTGCAGGAGGGAATCTTCAGACGCGGTAAAGCAGTGCTGCAGGTCTCTCCCTGTTTCTCTCCCTGTTTCTCTCAATTTGTCTCCGTCTACCCAAAATAAATAAGTAATATTATTGTTTTTAAAACTACACTACTATTGGGGGTTGGGCAGTAGTGCAGCAGGTTAAGCACACATGGCACAAAGTGCAAGGACCGGCATAAAGATCCCGGTTCAAGCCCCCGGCTCTCCACCTGCAGGGGAGTCACTTTAAAAGTGGTGAAGCAGGTCTGCAGGTGTCTAGCTTTCTCTTGCCCTCTCTGTCTTCCCCTTCTCTCTTAGTTTCTCTCTATTCTATCCAGTAACAATAACAACAACAACGATAAACAACAAGGGCAAAAAAGGGGAAAAAATAGCCTCCAGGTGCAGTGGATTCATAGTGCAGGCACCAAGGGCCCAGTGATAACCCTGGAGGCAAAAAAAAAAAAATTACACTACTATTATAGGAACGTTATGGACACACCCTCTTTATTTTCGGGGGAGAGGTGGCAGGACAGAGAGGGAAGAGTGACTAAAACAGAGCTTCCAAACAGAGACCATATTTAAGCTGGGCTTTGAAGGATGACGAGGAGTTCGCCAAGGAGAACTGACTGAGAGAATAACTCTATAACTGAGGAGCGGGGAAAGAGCAGACGTGGTGCCAGTGAGGGCAGTATTCTCACTGCTCCCCCATGTGGAGAGGTAGGGAGTCAGGCTGGAGTAGTCCTTACCCCTGACCAAGGTGATAAAGATAAGCAAGCATGAGAATCTAGAGGAGCCCTCTACCCAGAGCTTGGTGGGGATTGCTTTCTGGTGGGTGCTGCTCACACCTTCACCTAATGTGCTGGTGACTGCCGGGATAGCCTGAGGGTGCTTCTTCCCGAGCAAGTGCTCTCTGGGTTGGAGAGAACTCGACTGGAGCCAGCCTAGGCTGCTGCGTGGGAGAGGGATCAGGAACTCGTACCGGGCATAGCAGGAGAGAGACTCTGGGACTCTCGGAGCGGAGCGGGAAGGCAATTCCAGTGTGTGTTTAATCAGAAGAGCCTCTGTATTTATACTTGCCAAGAAGGAAATAGTAGGGTGGAAAGCAGGATGTGACGTAGAGAGGGTGGAGCGAAAAGAGTGCAAACTAGTGGTGGAAAATAGGGTGTGACTAGGAGAGGGGGCGGAGCAAAAAGAGAGTTGGAACCAGTGGGATTAAACCAGTGCCCTGCAGGCTGGGCTGTTCTCAGTAAAACAGTGATTATGTAAATAGACCACAGCGTTAAGCAGGGGGGAGCTGGCGTACTGCCCGACAGGTGACCCCTGGGCCTCCGGAAGGTGGACATTTGTGGTGAGCACAGAAAGTCTCACCCTCCAGATGCAGTGAGCACACTACCATCCCCTAAAAGGGGTGGCAGGCAGCAGCCTGATCCAGCCCCCTGTCCCCACAGGTGACCACCCGTACGAGTGCGAGTTCTGTGGCAGCTGCTTCCGGGATGAGAGCACACTCAAGAGCCACAAACGCATCCACACGGGCGAGAAGCCCTACGAGTGCAATGGCTGCGGCAAGAAGTTCAGCCTTAAGCACCAGCTGGAGACGCACTACAGGGTGCACACAGGTACTGAGGGCCAGTGAGGGCCCCTGAACTGGGGGCTGGGGGGCGGGGAGCAGATGATGCCCCAAAGAGACCCAGGTGAGGATGACTCAGGAAGAGCCAGTTCAGTGAATGGTTAGTATCATGGCCTGAGAACCATTTCCCTCCTTGCAGGGCCAAGGCAGACATTACTAATCAGTCACAGCACAACTTGCCACGAGTCCACACCAGCCATACCAATACATCACACAGATGATGTATAAGATGATGTCTGTCTATAAATCTTAACACAAGGTTAAGTTGGCCTGGTTAGCTAAAAAGAGAATTTGGAGACTGGTTGAATGTTAAGTTGAGGGTGAGAGTGAGAACTAGGGGGGGGAACACTGAACTAGCTTAGGATGTGAATGGAGGGATGGGGTAAGTTCAGTCCTGAGGGCAGAAGAAGAGGATATTCTACTACTACTGCCACCAAGGTTATTACTAGGGCTCAGTGCCACATCACGAATTCACCACTCTAAAGTGGCCGGTTTTTCCTTTTCTGTTTTCTTTCTTTTTTAAAACTGAATAAGACAAAGATATTGAGAGAGTAGAAAGAGAGAGAAATCTGCAGCTCTGCTCCACACCACTTGTGAAGCTTCCCTCCTGCGGGTGAGAACCAAGGGTTTGAGCCCCAGTCCTTACACATAATAACATGAGCCCTCAACCAGGTACATAAAGCAGATGTGAGCTGCTGTTTTCCCTGGGGTCTGGGGGCAGCGGGAAGTGGGAGATTCTCTGGACCTGTTTCCAAGAGCCAGTTTCTTTACATCTCTCCACAAGTCCAAGTTAGGCTGTGTCACCTTGGTTGCTTAAATCAGCCCTGTTGGGAGGACTCTTAGTATGTGGGGAGATGCCACAGATGACAGCTGGGGGGGAGGAGAGCACCTCACTACCACCAGCACACTATTCAGAAGGACCCTCAGTGCAGAGAGAAGGTAGTGTAGCGGATAATAGAGAAGGAAGGTGGTGGAATCTGGCCTTCTAGGAAGCCTCCCCTGATCAGGGGCATAGCTGTCCTGTCTAGAGGAACAGGGAAGCAGGTCCTACTGAGGTAGGAGAAGTTAGATTCCCATATGAGGGGAAGGGGAAACAGGATGTGAGATGCAGGTGGTGATAAAGAGGCGAGAGCCCAGGAGTAGCTGGGGACCCACTGTTGACAACTCCGTGACCCTGAGGATTTCCCAGAGCCCTGGAGCTTCCTTAGCCCCTCATCAGGGATGTGACCTGGCGGGTGGATCATTAAACGCATCGGCAGTGACTATTGTAAATAGCCGGTCGATGGTTAGATCACTTTGGCTGTTCATTACTTCATTATTTGCTGGGGCCTCTGCACAGAGGAGTATCAATAGTGCGATGGCTGGCCAGTTAATTACTGTATTGAAACAAGGTTCCCTCACATCCTCTGCTCAGCTCCAGGGGGACTCTTGGGGGGGGGGGGTGGGGTTTCCTGGGTGAACCTGCCCCAGGTTCTCCATTCCTCCCCCCCAGCAGCCCCTGAAAGAAAGGCAGGGCTCAGAGTCTTAGAGGAATAAATACAATTTATAGTATAATGTGTTTGCTGTATTTTCTTTCTTTATTTCTCTCTTTTAAACCAGTGCAGTATTTCTGGCTCTTGGGGGGGTGGGGGTGGGGGTGGGGTTCAAACCTGGGACGTTTCATTTGCAATTTCTGTGCATATGAAGGACCCATTTTCCTAAGTTTTATTCTCCAACCTACTCCCTGTCATCTGTAGCCCTGAAAGAATTCTAGTCTGTTGTTCTCCTGGAAGAAACTGTTGAAAGGGCAGAGGAGAGAGCATAATGGTTATGGCAAAAAGACTCAGTTCAGTCCCCCCGCCCAAAGATTTAAGGGCTCCTAGGACCCTTTTCCTCAACCTCCATTTCCTTCTAAGAAAGGAGAGAGCCTCTGCTTTGAGGAGAGTTAAGACGGAGAAGACTTGAGAAACTCTGCTGAGTAGTGCTCTCCCTCCCCAAAGCACACATGTTAACAGTCACTAGCTGCAGGGGAATACAATTCAAAAGGAAGCTCTCAGCCATACCAGCCCCATTCCGGGGCCCCCAGAGCCACCTGCAGCTGTTGGCCACCATGTTGGATGGTGCAGCCGCCATGCAGGAATGTTGCGTGGGCGAGGGGGACCCTGTTCTCCCAGGAGACCAGGCTTCCCCTCACTGTCCTCTCCCTTTGTCCTGCCGGTCTCTGCCCTCCTCTGCTCCCAGGTGAGAAGCCTTTTGAGTGCAAGCTGTGCCACCAGCGCTCCCGGGACTACTCGGCCATGATCAAGCACCTGCGGACGCACAATGGCGCGTCGCCCTACCAGTGCACCATCTGCACCGAGTACTGCCCCAGTCTGTCATCCATGCAGAAGCATATGAAGGGCCACAAGCCCGAGGAGATCCCGCCCGACTGGAGGATAGAGAAGACTTACCTCTACCTGTGCTACGTGTGAACAGCGGGGGCGGGGGCGGGGGCGGGTGGGCAGGGTGGGGTGGGGGGGAGAGGAGGTGTCACCGGATGCAGTCAAGGAAGGACTGTGCCAAAAAAAAAAAAAAAAAAAAAGGAAGGAAAAGAAATAAGAAAAAATGGAAGCAAAGCAAAGGGAAAAGATACTTGACAGAGGTCTGGCCTTGGAGTCTCACTGGGTGTCCTATCTGGCTGAGCTGGACACCTGCTCACTGCCCCTTCTGGGGGGACCTCCATCCCCCTTTCTCTTGTGGGGAGGTGGGCCTGTACTTCCTGTGGAGGTGGTGGAATGCTGGCCTCCTATCCCTCCTTTTGTGTCCAGGAGTGGAGTGGAGGAGTCTTCTGGCCATGGTCTGCCCACTGTCTTCCTACTGACCCTGAGGGCCATGGGGTAGTCTGTAGATCAGGGGGACCAGGTTTGAGGGTGTCACTGGTTGAGAATCCAGCTCTAATTTGCTGGAGCCACCTGGAATGGAGGGGACTCCCTTCCTCACCATGGACTTCTGGGGTACTTCTAGGCAACAACATCGGGGAGTCCCCAGCCTCAGGTCCCTCTTATCCCTGGGTCTCCCACCCTGAGGGGGAGGGACTGGCTGCCCCAAGATGGTGGTACCCCTGCCCCCCCCAGCTCCCAAGTGGATATCTGACTCTAGAGCCCTGCCTCCCACCCACAGCTTCCTAAACACCCCAAAACAAAATAGTTGGGCTCCCCCACTTTAGCTAAGGCCTGTCACCCTTAAGATTCCCGCTGAGCTGCTTTTTTGCTTCCGGAATGGAGAGAGACCACAGAGGACTAGGTCCTGCCTTCCCCCTCTACCAACCAGCCAGCCACCCCCAACAGCCGCCACCTTGAGAGGAAAGGCAGCCTGGGAAGAGCCCCAGGGCCAGGGGAAGGCTGTGACGGGTCCCCATAGTGCCCTTCCACACCCAGAGAGGGGAGCCCCCCTACACAAGCCCAGGGCTTGGGGTGTCGGCAGGTAATGGGGCTGTGGGGACCCCAAGCCTGGGGAGCTAAATGGGCTCTTCAGTCTGAGGGCTGCTGCCTAGAGTTCCTGGCTTAGCCGCGCCCCCCCCCCCCCCAAGTCCACAGGGAGGAGGAGGAGAAAGCGCTTTGGCCTTCTGTTCTGTTTTGCTTCTTTTCACTGCCCTCCCCACCCCCCACACCCCCAGTTAGCACATTGTACTTGAATTACCTCAGTTTTTTGTGACCTCATGAGCTTTTTCTTAACCCCTGGATCTCTTTTTTGGTTGGGGGTTAGAGGAATGGAGTGGGTAGGAAGATGTCCTTTTCTGTTTCTTGGGATAACTGAAGGTGGGGTTCATGGACTTGAACTGGCCTGGGGATGGGCCCCCACCACTGGCCTCCCAGCTGGAAGGATGAGGCCCCTGGTAGCTGAGTCCTCAGGAGCCCTGGGGTATGAGGTCTGGGGCATGTGAGTGCTGGAGTGACAGGGGGTGAAGTCATCTGTTCTAGGCCCACCTTCCTTAGCACTCACTGGGCCATGGGGGAGTGTAGTGTTCATACCCTGTGACGTGTCCTGTCCCACCCCCTCCACTTCTGTGTGCATTGTTGCTGTGAAATCAGGGTTGTGTTGTCAAGGCTGGTGTGGGGCCGCGCTGTGCTGCGTTGGGGGTAGGGTGGGGGTTGTTTTTCTCAAAGCTACCTCTTCTGTTTGTCCACTTGTTCTTTTTGTCCCCTTCATGCCGCCCCTTCTGCTGCTCTGCATCACCCCCACACACCCTCCACACACACACACACACACACACACACACACACACACACACACACACTCCCCAGCCTCCCACCCCACCCTGACGTGACATTTGGAAAGAAAGCACATTGGCAGTATTTGTGTCTGTTTGCTTTGGGCTGGACCCGCCCATTCTCATTTCTTGCTTTATGTCTTGTACAAGTCGTCCCTTGTGTGTGTTTGGATGATTCTTTGTCTTCCCTTGCGCACTCTTTCTCTGAGAGAGTGGTGGCTATGGTATTTCTTCTTCTCCTCCTCCTCCTTCTTATGACCCTTCTTCTTCTTCTCCTTTCTTTTCCCCTTCTTCTCTTTAGATCTTAGAAAGTAGTTTAGGGAAGCATTTGAGGGAGGAGGGTTATGAGAAATAGAGGATTATGGGAAGGGTCAGTATTGTTACACCCCACACACACACACAAACCCCTCCTCAGGCCCCACCCCAGCTGCCCTGCCCTGCAGTCTCTCCCGCCAAGTCTGAAGGCCTTAATAACTGTGTGTTGGGGGGACATAGACGCAGAGTGGGGTGGGAGTGTGTCACGGGGCAGTTGTGTGCGGCTGCTGAAGTCAGCCGGGAGGATGGTGCTTGGCAACTCTAGCAGTGACTTAGTGCTTTGGGAGGGAGCAACAGGGAAAGTTCATGCGAGAGCAGTCGTGCTTAAAATGGGAGAAGAGTGGGGTCACTGGAGTGGGGTGAGGGACGCCTGACAGAAACCCACGTGCACTATGGCGTCCTCCCCCCACCCCAGCTCGGAAGGAAGAAGAGGGGAGTGGCTTGCTCCCCCCAAAGGTGAATCCCAGAAAACAGTATTTTCAGTAGTGTAGCCATGCAGCTTTGAGTGGGGAAGGGAGGAAACAGACATTTAAACCCTCGTCGACACCCTCACCTCCCCTCTTCGTGAAAGCAGAGAAGGCTGAGCTGGCTGAGCTAGCATTTACAGACTGTAGTATTTTTGTAACATTGGTTAGTTCTTCCACCAACTCCAGGCCCTGCCCTTGCCTTCTGCAGTGTGAATAGGAAAAAAGAAAACTCCATTGCTGACACCACCAGCCACACAAAATGTCCCTTTGCGTGTGCGTGCGCGTGTGTGCTTACGTGTGTGTGTGTGCGGTTGTGTGTTTAGCCCCATGGTATTGTGAGCTGGTGTCACAGCACTGGATGATATGGCCTCCCCCTGTCCCCACCAATTGTCCTTGAGGGGTCCCCAGAGGGAGACAGGGCAAAGGGGTGCTTTCTCAGGAAGCAGGATTGGGAGATAACAGGGTGGGCTTCCCCCCCCCCCAGCTGCCCCAGACTCCCTAACTGGGAGTCCCTAGGCCTCTTCTGCCAGCTGCTAATTTAATTCAGAAAGACCTTCTGGTCTAGCTTTGGTCTGGGGGTGGGAGTGGGGGGGGCCTGGTGGCCCAGGGGAGACTCAGAAATGACCTTGGAGGTAGTCCCTCAGCTGCTGTGGGGGCTGAGGGACAGGTGAGTGGTGGGGACTTTCTCCCCAGGTGAGAGCAAAGTCCTTGTTCTCCTGACTTGGGGCACCCCTGCTCCCGTCTGCTGGGGCCTGTGGCAGGCCCATTTTACTCCCTCCTATAAGTCCAAGGTGGTGGGTTGCCCCTTTTCTCCATGCTCAGCCCCCTCCCTGCTTTGACATTTTCCCTCCTTCCCCCTCCCTCCTTCACGTGTTCCCTCCTTCACTTCTGCAAAGCATTACGAATCCTATGTATATATAGGACAGACAGAGATATAGAGAGATATATATAGCAAGAGAGATATATGATAATAACTATGGTTGCTGCTCTGGGGGTGCATTGGAGGAGGCCACAGATGTGGGGGAAGGGAGATGTGGGATGCAGGGGTGAGGGCAGTGCAGGGGGGAACCGGTGGATCAGTTACAACCCAGGGAAGACACTGTGGGTTTGTTCAGTCTTTGTGCCTGAACTGTCATGTTGAGAGAAAAAGGAAAACGGATACACTGCATTTTCCACAAGTCTGGTACCTCCTGGGTGGCTGGACCTAGGGAGATGCAGGGGGTGTGGCAGGTAATTCCTTGGGCTCAGCTCCTTCCAAGGCCTGAACAGCAGTGGGTGGGAGCAGAGGGCATCTGTGGCCTAGTCCCTGCTGGCCCAACAGGGAGAAAGCTGGGGGCGCAGCCCCAGGGCAGAAAAGGAGACCCGGCCCCAATTCTGCTCAGTCGACCTAGGCCTGGGCCTGCCCCCTCCACTTCCACCCAGCTTCCTCTTGCCTAGAGCATCATGGCGGCACTTGCGGTTCTCTGAGCTGGAGAAATGAATGAGGGGAGACAGCCAGTCTAACCCTGCCAGGTGGGACTCCAGGGTGAAGGGGAACAGGAGAAAGTGCAGGCCCAGAGGAGTGGATGGGAACCTACTGCTCCCCTTCCCCCTGAGGACAGGCAGCCCCTCTGCAGACAGGGTCCCTGTGGTGTCACGTGGTGTTTGTAAGGTCAAGACGCTGTGGTGATGTGTTGTGACACCAACCCATATATATATATATATATATAAAGATAAATAAATAAATATATATATGTATGTAAATTATAGCACTGAGGGCCAAGCAGCCCTGCTGGACCAAGCAAAACTAAGCCTTTTGGTTTGGGTGTTATGTTTTCTATTTGGTTGTTTGTCTTTTTTTTCTGGTGGCTCATCGAACGTCAAGACAGCACAAGTGCCAGTCAGATCGCTCTGTGTCACAGGAAAGTGTGGTTTTGTTGTTGTTTTAATTAATTGATGTTCTAGTTCATGTCTACCTCAGCACCTCCTCTTAGCCTAATTTTAGGAGGCTGCCCAATTTTGCTTCTTCAATTTTACCAGTTCCTTTTTTGTACAAATCACCATCTCTCTCTCTCTCTCTCTCTCTCCAACCCCTCTCCTCTCACGTGGGTTTATGCCATTCTCTCTCTCTCTTTCTCCCTCCCCCTTCCCCCTCATCTGTCCCCCTTATGGCCACTCCCCCTTCCCCTAACCCAGTTGTACTTACCAGTCCTCTGTTCCCCTCTGAAGCAGTTCACTCGAAGTTTGTGCGGCTGTGGTTACAAGCTTTTCCGCATCTGCCTTCG
Source organism: Erinaceus europaeus (assembly GCF_950295315.1). NCBI lineage: Eukaryota > Metazoa > Chordata > Mammalia > Eulipotyphla > Erinaceidae > Erinaceus > Erinaceus europaeus. Next base: position 18,980,706 of record NC_080181.1, on the reverse strand, counting down.
TTCTGTGTAGACTGAAGCGTTTCTCTGTACTTTTCAGTGTTCCCAACAAGGTTTAAAAGGAGAAAAAAAAAAAAAAAAAGACAAAAAAAGAAAAAGACAAAAAAAATGACTTTACTGCTGCAGGTTTTTTTCTCTCCATGTGTCACTAAGTGAAGTTTGTGCCTTCTATAGCAAAGAGAATATTTTTTACATCCCTACTAACAGTAAATTTTTTTGTAGTGGACATTTTTTGTATTTTTATTTATAAGTCTCATAAGAAAAATAGCAATGTTCAGTTGTATACCTTGAATCTGCAGTTAGAAGAGAATAAAGTTAATTCAGTTGTCTCTGGCTTGAAGTGTCTCCTTTACTTTTTTTTTTTGGGGGGGAAAGGGGGTTCCAAAGTGCTTCTTGTTCTCCACTGCCTTTGTGGGGAGAGGGTGCTGGTGATTTAGGGTGATGAGCTTTCTGTTGGGGCTGGGAGACAAGAACACTCTAGGGAGGGGGGCCAGGCAGTGGCGCACCTGGTTAAGGGCACATATCATGGTGCGCAAAGACCTAGGTTCAAGCCCCTGACCTCCAGCCACAGGGGGATGTCTCCGCAAGTGGTGAAGCAGGGCTGCGGGTGTCTCCCTGTCTCACTACCTCTGTGTCTAGACTATAACAAATAAAACATATTTTTTAAAAAAGCGCTCTGGGTCACACACATTCAGCCTTATGTTGGTCACTCCACCAACTGCCCTGTGTACTGGGCGCACACCCACTGCATTCAGTGCACCGTTCCTGGTTCCTTACACGTTGTGGTTTTTAAAACAGCACTTAGGGCCCAGTGGGCTGTTGCTTTGCCAGGAGGGAGACCTGGGTTCAAGCTCAGTCCCTGTCACATTGGAGGAAGCTTCTGTGGTGTGGTATCAGGGTCTCTCTGACGCTGTTGACTGGCTACGGAAGAAGGGCAAACGCTAGAAGAAGAAGGGTCTCTCTCCCTCATCCTCACCCTCTCTGTCTCTCTCTCTGCCTATCTGAAAAATCAGAGCAGTGAAGCCCCACAGACGACAAAATAATAACCGCATTATGTACACCAGTACTTGGTGCAGTCTATGAGGCCGGCACTTACTCATGCCTTCCCCATCCACACTCACCGGTGACTGGTGACTGCTGTCCAGGCCCTGGGGCTGGTGGTTGTGGGAACAGCAGGGCCCCTGCCTGCTGGGAGCTGCCATTCCAGCCAGGCCCCTGCAGCTGAATCCCTTTGCTTCTGTCACAGCTCACCCAGCCTCACCCAGTGTCAAGGGTTTGTACTCATGTTCTTTGACACCCAAGCAGGCTGGCTTCCTCACCATGTGGGGGAGGGGGAAGGGGGACAGGTAGGAGTTGCGGTGCGAGCCTGTGGGAAGAGGGGCCTTTTAACCCATGATGCTTGGTGGATAGGGAGCCTGAGCTGGCTGAGCTGAGACCCATCCCCACCTGCCTGCACGGTTTTCCAGAAAGAACCTGACATAGCAGGACAGACACCCAGCCTCCTCTAAGCTGGCGTCTCTGGTTCCAGGCCCTGCTCTGTTTTCATCCCTTTCTAGTTCCCTTCATCATCTCTCTTTTTTCACACACAGCCTCTTCCCACCTCCCCCTCCCCCACTTCTCCCTGGACCCCCCCTTTCTCCTCTGCACCTCTGCCCCCACCTTAACTTCCCTCTCTGTGCATTTCTCATCCTGGAAGACAGTCCTCTGCTCCAGCAGCCCGTCTGTCCCTTTCTTCCCCTGGCCACCCCTTCCCCCTCCCCCTGGGCCTCAGCTTCTCTTGACAGATGGGAGGGCAGTGAGCACTCCCTCTTTAAAACAACATTTAATCGCTGTTTTCTGTTCTTGGACATCAAAGCTGGGGCTTAGGCTCTGTGCTGGGGTCATGGCGGTGCAGGCTCTGGAGGAGCCAGGGCGCTGAATAGGGGCCGCACTGAATGGGCTTTGTGTGGCCGCTGGGGTCTGCCTGCTTTACGCGCTCTTTGACCCAGAGATGATCTCATGGAGAGAAAGGGGCCCTGGCTTGAGAACACTCACTGGACCCGGGCCCTCCCTCCCTCTTCCGCCTTCCCTCCTCCCTTCCCTCCCAGACCAGTGGCCTGTCCCTGCCCACCTCTGCCTGCCTGTGCCAGTGCCCACTGGCAGAGGGAGGCCCAGGGGCACAGCAAGGTCCCCTGCACCTGAAAGTGTGTCCAGAGGCGACAGGTCTCAAACACACGCACACACGAGCTCAATGTGGCCAAGACTGCTTAGTTCAGCAAGTCACCCCATGACAGCCCCCTTTCAGCAGGTCTGAGTCTGGGCCCCCCTAAGGTTGGGAAACGGGACCAGACCCAGCTGACCCAGTAGAAGACTCAGTCCAGATGGGGCAGTGATGAGAAGGGACCTGAGCCCAAGACTGTGGCCTCTTCCCCGCCTGCCTGACAGCCTAGAGCTGGGCTGCCCACCACGGGGGAATCCACCAAGCAGAGCCCAAGTACTGGCTGGGACCCCAGCCCCAGGGCTGCAGAGGCACTGTCCCAGGATGCATGTCACATGGTGTCTCTGCTTTGATGGGAATCACCAACACCTGTGGCCTCCACTGAGCCTAGCACCTTAGCCAGGCTCACCAGACCTTGGGGCAGTACCACCCTCCCCCCCGCTCCCCACACACAGTCTGTGCCAGGGCCACCTCCACAGGCTGCCCCTCTTCCCCCTCACTCAGAGCTGCAGGGGCCTGGATTCTGGAAGGTTCAGAGCTGTGTGCACCTGAATCCCTGTCCCACTCTGGACACTGCACCCCCATGCTGTCACCTCCCAATTGGGCCACCTCAGTACGTCACTCAGGTTTCCACACTGGCCTGATTAGGGGAGGGGGTCAAATGCAGAGCCTTGTCCCCCCCCCCTCCAGGGTCCCTTGTCCCTCAGCCTCCCAACCTTGCATAGCTGGAGAGAGGCCGAGGGCACAGGGTCACAGGCCTCCCCACTCCTGTCACGGGTGGGGCTGCCTGGGGCCCTGTGGGTGTATGAGTAAGAGTCTTCTTTGGGACACCACAGCCCCCAGGAGATGGTGACCCCCAGCTCGCTCACTCGCTTTCTCTCTCTCTCTCTCTCTCTCTCTCTCTCTCTCTCTGTGTTCTTGCAGGCTCCCAGCCCTGCCCTGGCGGGAAGGAGGTTTCCCATGCTGCCTTTGGAGCTTGGTGGGGAAGGGGGGAAACGACATGGGGGTGGGAGAGGGGGTTCAATGGAAGTTAACTCATTTCAACCTGCCTCTCTGCCCCTCAGCCCCCCACAGAGCTAATCACCCCGTCTCTAAACTGCTTGCTGTACACTGAGCTTACGCACTTCTTTATTTGTTTTCCCACTACGTGAATACCTTGCCTGGCTTCTAGCCGCGCCCCACTGAACCCCACCTCCTGCTGCTCCTCAACAGAGCTGGGGTGCAGGGCCACAGCCTGGCATGGGGAGGCCCCAAAGCTGTCACCCTCACGAGTTCTGAGGGCCAGACAACAGCCAGGCAGAGGAAGATGGTTCACCCCATAGAACACAAGCACAAGGCTGAGCCAGGCTTCACCACCTGGTACCACATGAAGTTACCACAGCAGTAGGGGGAGTGGTGTGTGTGTGTGTGTGTGTGTGTGTGTGTGTGTGTGTGTAATAAAATGAAAGGGAAAGCTGACTCCCAGGAGAATTGGAATCACATAGGCATGAGGTCCTGGATATGCACCTGTCACCTACTCCTGCACCCCAAGGAGGAGGATCCGCCCCCCACCTTCTAGTCCCTCCCTGTGGGAGAGGGTGGGCACGCCCAGCAGCTCTTCCAGCAGAGGGCTGGGCTAATCACAGACACCCAGAAGCTTCCATGGGTGTCTTCCACAGGTGAATGTTCGGGCTCCTGAGCACACGCAGCTGCATTTGCTGAAGCTGAGCTGGGATGTGCGGCCACCTTCAACTCCGCCCCCCCCCCGCCATGCCCACACACCACCCTGCCCACCTGCAGCCCCCACCTGTTGCTGAGCTGCAAAAAACTGTCTTCCTGAGCACTCAGAATAGGGAGTCAAAACCCCTCACTCCCAGCTCTGCCAACTTTATTCTCAGGGTGGCCCACAATTTGCTAGATGCCTGGGCGCTGGAGCCCCGCCTCCCCTCCCCCCACAGGGGCGTGTTCTCAGGATGGCCTGGCTCACCACAACCTCACCCCCCCACCCCTCCACTGCCTACACCTGGGCAGGTCTGGGGACCCAGCCAGCTTCCGGTTCCGGTGGGAGGCAGCCCTGCAGTGGCCTCTGTGATGGGGGTTACCGCCTGCTCCTTGCAATGGGCACATCCCCTGGGGGGGGGGTGCCCTGCAGATCAGATGGGCAGAGGGGCCCACGGATGGTCCAACTCGGCTTGGCTCCCTATTAACTGGGGGCTGCCGTGCCGGGTACCCCCACCCCCCATATGAAAAGGGGCATCTGAGGTGGCAGAGAGCCTTGGGGACCTGGATCTGTGTTCTGCCTGGCGCTGTGTGCCCTTCACGGCCTCTTAGGCTCTCGCTCTGCCCTCAGGCCAGTCACCCAGGAAGGCAGGCAGGTGAGTGCATTTCTTAAACATCTAAGTGCTAAGCCGGGTAGGAGTTCTGAGATACACTGGGAGGGATGCCAGCAGCCTGGACATTAATATCCAGGGCAGGGACGCCTCACAGCCTGGACCACAGAGCTTGGGGGTTCTGGAAGGGACTGGCAGTGTGGCTGGTATCCCTGGGGCTTTGGCGCCACTTAGTGGGCTTCAAATGCTTCTGTTGGTCAGCCCCATCCAGAAAGTGACTGGAATGGCTTTTTGTTGTTCCCTGCTCCACCAGGCAGGATGTGTGTGTGTGGGTGGGGGTGGGGGGGTCCAGATTGATGCCAGAGAATAAAAAGTTTAAACTGCTTGGGGTAACGTCCAGTTGGATGTTCCAGAAGTCCTCCTGAGTTCAAGCAGTACCAGCCCTTTCTCCTCCACCCTCCCCTCACTGACCAGCTGGCCATATCAAGTCCACTGTCCCCTCCCTGTCTTAAGCTTGACAACCTTAGAAGAAGGTTATCTCATACGCTCTGCCACTGAGAGATGCAAGGAGATGGTCTGGGCCACTCCTCCCACGATGAATTTTCTAGGATGCATGGCTCTTGCTGTTGCAAAGATATTCGGAGCAAAGAAACCTCTGGGGCCCTGTCTCCTTTTAACACAGGGATACACATTTCACTGCTGAATCCTGTCCCTCTGCCCAAATCCCGTTGGGCTTCAGCTGAGAGTGAGTGTCTACTGACCTCTGGTGGTGAGGAGTAGGAACTGCATGCATGAGGTGTGAATCCTCCTGGGGGAACAGAAGGGACTCCCAGAAATGACTGGGGGTCAAGGATCTGAGTCACTATTCAAAGAAATTGAAAAAGACACAAAGAAGTGGAAAGATATTCCATGTTCATGGGTTGGAAAAATTAACATCATCAAAATGAATATATTACTCAGAGCCATCTACAAATTCAATGCTATCCCCATCAAGATCCGAACCACATTTTTTAGGAGAATAGAAAAAATGCTACAAATGTTTATCTGGAACCAGAAAAGACCATAGAATTGCCAAAACAATCTTGAGAAAAAAGAACAGAACTGGAGGCATCACACTCCCAGATCTCAAACTATATTATAGGGCCGCTGTCATCAAAACTGCTTGGTACTGGAACATGAACAGACACACTGACCAGTGGAATAGAATTGAGAGCCCAGAAATGAGGCCCCACACCTACGGACATCTAATCTTTGACAAAGGTGCCCAGACTGTTCAATGGGGAAAGCAGAGTCTCTTCAACAAATGGTGTTGGAAACAATGGGTTGAAACATGCAAAAGAATGAAACTGAATCACTGTATTTCACCAAATACAAAAGTAAATTCCAAGTGGATCAAGGACTTGGATGTTAGACCACAAACTGTCAAATACTTAGAGGAAAATATTGGCAGAACTCTTTTCCACATAAATTGTAAAGACATTTTCAATGAGACGAATCCAATTACAAAGAAGACTAAGGCAAGTATAGACCTTTGGGACTACATCAAATTAAAAAGCTTCTTCACAGCAAAAGAAACCACTACCCAAACCAAGAGACCCCTCACAGAATGGGAGAAGATCTTTACATGCCATACATCAGACAAGAGGTTAATGACCAACATATATAAAGAGCTTGCCAGACTCAACAACAAGACAACAAATAACCCCATCCAAAAATGGGGGGAGGACATGGACAGAATATTCACCACAGAAGAGATCCAAAAGGCTGAGAAACACATGAAAAAATGCTCCAAGTCTCTGATTGTCAGAGAAATGCAAATAAAGACAACAATGAGATATCACTTCACTCCTGTGAGAATGTCATACATCAGAAAAGGTAACAGCAGCAAATGCTGGAGAGGGTGTGGGGTCAAAGGAACCCTCCTACACTGCTGGTGGGAATGCAAATTGGTCCAACCTTTGTGGAGAACAGTATGGAGAACTCTCAGAAGGCTAGAAATGGACCTACCCTATGATCCTGCAATTCCTCTCCTGGGGATATATCCTAAAGACCCAATACATCCATCCAAAAAGATCTGTATACACATATGTTTTTGGCAGCACAATTTGTAATAGCCAAAACCTGGAAGCAACCCAGCTGTCCAACAACAGATGAGTGGCTGAGCAAGTTGTGGTATATATACACAATGGAATACTACTCAGCTGTAAAAAATGGTGACTTCACCGTTTTCAGCCGATCTTGGATGGACCTTGAAAAAATCATGTTGAGTGAAATAAGTCAGAAACAGAAGGATGAATATGGGATGATCTCACTCTCAGGCAAAAGTTGAAAAACAAGATCAGAAAAGAAAACACAAGTAGAACCTGAAATGGAATTGGCGTATTGCACCACAGTAAAAAACTCTGGGGTGGGTGGGTGGGTGGGGAGAATACAGGTCCATGAAGGATGATGAATGACATAGTGGGGGTTGTATTGTTAAATGGGAAACTGGGGAATGTTATGTATATACAAACTATTGTATTTACTGTTGAATGTAAAACATTAATTCCCCAATAACGAAAAAATTAAAAAATAAATAAATAAATAAATAAAATAAAAAGAAGGGACTTCCAGAAATGACTGGGGATCAAGTATCTGGTTCTCACAAGGTTGATTTATGATGCTCCCCTGTACTCCCAGAAAGTTCCTGCCAACTAGCACTCCAGCCATTCCAGCACCTTTTGCAAGCACTGAGATTGGGCCTTTCCCAGAATTCACCAGAATGCAGCTGAGTACGGGGCGGAGGGGTCATTTTTCTGTGCTTTGCGGCTGGACCCACTGCCTCCTGCGTGTGCGGCATCCCTGAGCTCCCTTCCCGGCCCAGTTTCATTCTATACCTTGAGAGAGAGAGAGTGAGAGCAGAGAGAGAGAGAGAGAAGAGAGAGAGAGATCATGGTACTGCTTCATCAGCCCTGGAGTCCCTGGGTGCCATCCATGGTGTAACTATATCCTGGAAATGTCAATCTCTCTCCTTCCCTCTCTCTCACCACCAAGGTTCTTGCTAGGGCTCCATATCAGCAGATTCTTCCACTCCAGACTTTTTTTTTTTGTGGTGGTGGGGGTTAAGGGTGAGAGTCAGAGGGCGAAAGGGAAGCAGAGTCAGGAAAGGAGACACCACTGCACCCTATCTGCAGGGGCCGGGGGGAGGTGGGTGTCGCTTCACAAGCAGTGAAGCAGGTCTGCAGGTGTCTATCTTTCTCTCCCCCTCTCTGTCTTCCACTCCTCTCTCCATTTCTCTATCCAACAACAATGACAGTAAAAACAACAATAGCAACAATAAACAAGGGCAACAAAAGGGGAAAAAATGGCGTCCAGGAGCAGTGGATTCATGGTGCAGGCACCGAGCCCAGCAATAACTCTGGAGACAAAAAAAAAGTGTGCTCCCTATCTCATGGGCCATCTCCCAAAACCCCTCTCTACTCATGAAATCTATATGTTAAAACTACATTGATTAATAAAGAGAATTACTGACAAGGGGGTGGGCAGTGGCATACCTAAAACACATCTATTCCCCCATGCAAGGACCTGGGACCAAGCCCCCCCCCCCAGACCCCACCTGCAGGGGAATTGATATTTCATGAGTGGTGGAGCAGTACTATGAGTCTCTCTCCTCTCCCTTTCCTCTCCCCACCCCTGCCCTTCTCTCAAGTTCTGTCTCTATCTAAAAACAAATAAATAGGGGCCAGGAGGTAGAGCACTTGGTTAAGCGCACACATTACAGGGCACAAGGACCCAGGTTCAAGCCCCCGGTCCCCACCTGCACTGGGAAAGCCTCATGAGTGGTGACGCAAGTCTGCAGGTATCTCTGTCTGTTTCCCTCTCTACCTCCCCCTCCCTCATCCATTTCTTTCTGTCTCTATCCAATAATAAGTAAAATAAATAAATAAATAAATAAAATGTAAAAGAAACCATATGAAAAGCCACAGGCCCTCTATTTTTCCCTTTTTGGTTCAGATAAGGGTAGATTAAAGAAGAGAGACAGCAAGGAAAGAGGAAGAAGACACCACGACACCCCTCCACCATTCCAGAATGTTCCCCTGGCCCAGGAGCTCAAACCTAGGTCTTTACACATAAGACCCCTCCCCGCCTTGAGTGTTTTTTTTTTCAAAGCTTTATATATATATGTATATATATTCCCTTTTGTTGCTTTTTTTGATCGTGAAGCGACGCCCCTGCAGGTGGGGAGCCGGGCGAACCAGGATCCATATGCCAGTCCTTGTGCTTTGCACTGCCTGCGCTTAACCCGCTGCGCTACTGCCCAACTCCCGAGTGTGCTTTTAAAACTCCATCCCACAAGTGGTTTTTTTTTATTATTATTATTTTTTAGGTGGCCTTCGTCTCTCTCTGCTTCCCAGCAACTTATTATGCTGGCAAACACTTTTATGTTATCTTTTCTAGACAGAGTTGTCAAACCTGGCTCCTACAAACCTAGTCTCTTCTTCAAACGCAAGCCTTCTGGTCACTTGCCTGGAAGCTACCCCTGGAGTCATCCTTGTTGCTGGGGGCCTTTCTCACAGGAGATAGGGGGAGTACTCATTGCTGTCTTGATTTGTATTTCTCTTATCCTCAATGATACCGAGTATCTTTTTTTTTTTTTTTTTTTTTAAATCTGGTCTTAAAATTTTTTTTTCTTTTACTGGATAGAGACAGAAATCAAAGGAGGGGGAGATAGAGAAGGAAAGAGAAAAAAGAAGACTTCTGCAGACCTGCTTCACTGCTCATGAAGCAGGTAGGGACCTGGGGCTTGAGCCTGGGTCCTTGTGCACTCAACTGGTTGTGCCAATGACTGGCCTCTGATATGAGAATCTTTTATGTGCCTGTTAGCCATCAGTGTACTGTCTGTGGTGAAGTGTCTGTTTCCTTCTTTGGGAGCATCTCATCCTAACCTGGCTTTTTCAGATAGAGATACAGGCAGGGAGAGAGAGAGAGAGACAGAGAGAGAGAAAAGACACACCCTGCCTCCCCCAGGACCATAGGATTCCCACTCTCTGTTCCCCTGCTCATGAAGCTTCTCCCATGGAAGTGTTCCCATGTGGTGGCTGGTGGGGATTGGGGCTTGAACCCAGATCCTCACAAATGGTGAAGTGTGCACTTGACTGGAGTATCCACCTGTTGGCCCCATGTTGAAGTATTTTTTTAAATATTTATTTATTTTCTCTTTTGTTGCCCTTGTTTTTCATCGTTGTTGTAGTTATTATTGTTATTGATGTCGTCGTTGTTAGATAGGACAGAGAGGATGGAGAAAGGAAGGGAAGACAGAGGGGGAGAGAAAGATAGACACCTGCAGACCTGCTTCACTGCCTGTGAAGTGACCACCCTGCAGGTGGGGAGCCGGGAGCTCAAACTGGGATCCTTAAGCCGGTCCTTGTGCTTTGTGCCATGTGTGCTTAACCTGCTGTGCTACCGCCCGGCTCCCCATGTTGAAGTATTTTAAAGAAAATCCCAGGCATCCTATCATTTCCTGAGGTTTTTCTGATTGCCTCAAAAATGTTTTTTTTAATATTTTATTTTAATAAGAGAGACACAGAAAGAGACCAGAGCACTACTCAGCTCTGACTTACAGTGGTGGGGATGATTGAACTTGGGACTTCAGAGCCTCAGGCATGAAAGACTTTTATAGAACTGCTATCCTGTCCCCTCAACCCTCAAAAATGATTATTCCCCATTTTTTGTTGCCCTTGTTATTGTTATTGCTATCATTTTTGTTGGGTAGGACAAAGAGAAATTGAGAGAGGAAGGGAAGATAGAGAGGGGGAGAGAAAGACAGACACCTACAGACCTGCTTAACTGCTTGTAAAGTGACCACCCCCTGCAGGTGGGGTGCCGGGGGCTTGAACTGGGATCCTTATGCCAATCCTTGCACTTTGTGTCATATGTGCTTAACCCACTGCGCTACCGCCCGGCCCACTTAAAAATGATTATTGAAAGGTGGTTCTTTTGAATCTGGAACCAAACTATTAATAGATCCATAGACTGCATTTGTTCATTATTCCTCCTAAATCTCATCTCCCTGGAGATTGATTAACTTGGTGGGGAAGGGAGTGATGATGATGATGATGATGATGATGATGATGATGATGATGACGACGACTGCCTCAGGGCTATCACTGGTCTCAGTGCCTGCACTATGAATTCACTGCTCCTGGCGGCGAGTATTTTTTCCATTGTTGTTTTTGCTGCTATTAGTGCTGCTGCTGCTGCTGTTGTTGGACAGGACAGAGAGAAATGGAGAGAGGAGGGGAAGACAGAGGGGGAGGGAGACAGACACCAGCTTCACTGCAGACCAGCTTCACTGCTTGCGAAGCGACCTCTCCTGCAGGTGGGGAGCCGGGGGCTTGAACCAGGATCCTTGTGTGGGTCCTTGCACTTTGTGCTATGTGCACTTAACCTGAGGTGCTACCTCCAGCCCCCGATTATTATTTTTTTGATGTTGGTAACTTAATAGTGGCTCACAAGATTATACAATTACAAGGATATATAGTTACACATAGCCACCACCAAGTTCTGTCTCCTTACCGACACACACACACACACACACACGCCCTTAACCACCATAGTTCTCAAAAAGTCTTGGAGGCAGTTAGTTTGGCTACTTTTTTTTCCCCGTAAGTTCTTGCATTTCAATTCACTACAATCTACTTCCTGCTAGTTGGCTTTCACCTCCTTACTTACTTCACTAAGCTAATCACCTCCAGTTCCTTCTATTTTTTTTTCCCAAAGTATACAAGATTTTTTAATTTGTGAAGTAGTATCCATCCCATGGAATGATATATATCCCATAACTTCTCTCTTAACTAATTAATTTTTAACTGCCACCAGGGTTACCACTGGGGTTCAGGTTTCTGTACAACAAATTCACTGTTCCTGGCAGCTTTTATTTATTTTTTTCTTTTGGGCATAGAGACAGAGAGAAACTGGGAAGGAAGGGGAGGGCGAGCTAGAGAGACAGAGACACCTGCCGCACTGCTCACTGCTCATGAAGCATCTTCCCAGCAGGTGGCGATGTGTGTCCTCCTCAGTGTGCCACCCTGCTCTTCTATGCCCCATGGCTAATTTTTCCCCTAGGCAGATGGTCATATTTCTGCCTGTTCCCCGTGGGAACCTGCCAGGCAGCCTGGGGCCACCTGAGGGAGCTTAGAAGGTAGGCAGACATTCTCCCTAATGGCACAGAAGAGGCACTGTCACTGCAGGCCAGGCAGGGACGCAGAGCACCAGGCCAGAACACTTCCAGCCACCGCACTGTCACCTCATGAGCTTTTCTCATCACTTAATGCGTGTGGTTCAAAGCTCTGATGTGTAAATGCACATTTTTTTGTAGTTATTTATTTATTTTCCTTTTTGTTGCCTTTGTTGTTGTTTTTTGATGTTATAGTTATTGTTGTTGTTGTTATTTATGTCGTCCTTAGGACAGAGAGAACTGGAGAGAGGAGGGGGAGACAGAGAGGGGGAGAGAAAGATAGACACCTGCAGACCTGCTTCACCGCCTGTGAAGTGACCCCCCTGCAGGTGGGGAGCCGGGGGCTCGAACCGGGATCCGTATGCCGGTCCTGGCGCTTTGCACCACGTGCGCTTAACCCGCTGCGCTACCACCCGACTCCCGTGTAGATGCATCTTATGCGTGGCTGCCCGGAGAGCAGGTGCAGAGGCTCAGAGTAGCCACCTCTAGCAGCCCTGCTGGGGAGGGACCGTGGGGCCAGGCAAGAAGCTGTGCTGCCCCTGGCTCTGAGGCCTCCTGGGGCTGCTATAAGACTTGAGCCCCTACACACACATTCACACGCACACACACATTCACACGCACACACACATACACACGCACACACACATTCACACGCACACACACATTCACACGCACACACACATTCACACGCACACACACATTCACACGCACACACACATTCACACGCACACACACATTCACACGCACACACACATACACACGCACACACACATTCACACGCACACACACATTCACACGCACACACACATACACACACACATTCACACGCACACACACATTCACACGCACACACACAAACATGCACACACATTCACACACACACACACACATTCACACGCACACACACATTCACACACACACACATACACACGCACACACACATACACACGCACACACACATACACACGCACACACACATTCACACGCACACACACATACACACGCACACACACATACACATGCACACACACATTCACACACACACACGCACATATAATCTCCTGTTCTTGGCATTTTGGAAACTGTGCAGTTTCAGAGCTCACTCATCAGCCCCATCCACACCCCTGCTAACACTTCTGCCCCATGAAGAGAAAAGAAAGCAGCAGGCTGACTGGGGAGATGCCAAAGTCGTGAGGCAAAAGGACTTTCCTGGGGATCAGGCGGTGGCGCAGTGGGTTAAGCGCATGTGGCACAAAGCGCAAGGACTGGCATAAGGATCCCAGTTCGAGCCCCCGGCTCCCCACCTGCAGGGGGGTCGCTTCACAGGCGGTGTCTATCTTTCTCTCCCCCTCTGTCTTCCCCTCCTCTCTCCATTTCTCTCTGTCCTATCCGACAACAAACGACATCAACAATGGCAATAATGATAGTCACAGCGAAGCTACAACAACAAGGGCAACAAAAGGGGGGAAAAAATGGCCTCCAGGAGCGGTGGATTCATGGTGCAGGCACCGAGCCCAGCAATAACCCTGGAGGAAAGAAGAAGAAAAAAAAAGACTTTCCTGCCTGAGGCTCCGAGGTGTCAGGTTCAATCCCCAGCACCACCATAAGCCAGAGCTAAGCAATGCTCTGATCGCTGTCTCTCTCATTAAAATATAACAAAATATATTTGAGGAGGAGGAGGAGGAAGGAGAGAAGACAAGCAAGCAGCAGGCTTGCATGTAGGAGACCTGGGACCTGGAATTGGGTTGCTCAGATTCCTGTCTCTGGTGGATGAGCTATCGGGCACCTCAGTTTCCCTGTCTCTGAAATGGAACTAACAGCACTGGAATCCAGAGTTGGAGCCTGAGCACACTGGGTCACCAGTCACGTGCACACAGCTGTGGGTGTGCATTTGGGTGGACCAGGCTTCCGTGTGTGGTGCACGGGCCTGAGGACCCCAAGCAGTTGCCTTCCTCGTTCTAGACGAGGTGGGGCAGTTGGGAGAGGCTTTTCAGGAAGCAGCCACTGGTCAGTAACTGCTACAGGTGGCCATGGGTGACTGCCGTGGGGAAGAGGTGTAGAGGGCAGGCACAGCAGCAGCTTGGAGCTCACCTAGAGGAGAACCACATTTCTGTTTGGGAACGGTAAGCAAAGTTGCATTCTGGTTGACATGTCTGGAGGGTGCTGTTGGCACCTGGTGTGCTGGGGTCAGGTGGCATGCCTGGTGGGCGGGGGCATCCTAAAGTCTCAAGGCTGGAGGCAGGCAAGCCACTAATTCACTCGACAAATATTTGATGAGTACCCACGTCAGGCCAGGCACTGTGCTCAAGTACTTTGCCCGGGACTGTCCTTATGCTAAGTGGGTTGTGACATCAGTGCCCTTGATCCTGTGGTACACCCTGTGCTCCCCGTGGCCCCCACTGGTACCAGCTCAGGGATCTTGTGTTCGTCATTTCTCCGGGGTGAGATGTGTCTCTTACTTTGCCTGTGTGTGTGCGTGCGTGCGCACATGCACGCACATGTTTTTGTGCAAGTTGTGTGTGTCTGCAAGTAGTTGTATGCATTAGTTGCTGTGTCTGTGAGAGTGTGCACATGTGTGTGAGCTCCTTGAAAGCTTGTGCATATTCATGCAATCATGTGTGTCTTCATGAGTGTGTGAGGTTACTAGGCATATTCACATGTGTGTGAACAAGTGCACAATGTGCCTGTGTGTGTTGACAGAGCTAGTGGGCAGGCCTAGCTGTGTTTTCCCCACAAGGTGAATGGCGGTTGAATCTGCCTCAGATCAGGCCAGAGTCACAAGGCCTCCTTTGGGGGGGGGAGGGGGCGGGCGCCCATCAATAGTTGTTCCTGTGGCCCAGGCACTGAGAACTCAGGCTCATCGTGAGGCAATATCATCCTTGCTGGGCTCTCAGTGTGTCAGGCCAGCTGTGATCTGGGTGGTGAAGGGGCAGGACGTGATTGAGGCCTTGACCTCGGCGATGGTGTTTTGAGAGGAGGTGGGTAAGCTGGCAGAGGCCTGAAGCGAGGATGGGCTATGCTTGCTACAGGTGGGGGTGGGTGGGTGCTGAGGTCCATGCCTGCCCTGCCCTTCCCCTCCCCTGTATAACAGGGTCCGCCCCCTGCCCTGCCTGCACTGGGAAGCCTCTTCACCACCAAAGCCTGGGGCCAGCCAGATAGCTCTCTGGGGAGGGAGGGGCAGAGGCACTGCCTTGATGCATGCAGGACCCAGGATCTAGCCCCCACCCCCATCGTGCTGGGGCAGTTTCAGTGCTGTGATGTCACTGTCTCTTCCTCTGTCTCACTCTCTTTCTGTTGGAGAAAGTTGGCCTAGAGTTGTGACATCCCAGAGGAAGGGAGGAAGGGAGGGAGGGAGGAAGGAAGGAAGGAAGGGAAGGAGGGAGGGAGGGAGGGAGGGAGGAAGAAGAAAAAGCTGATCCCAGGACCTGAGGAGGGAAAGCACAGAACTTGCAGTAGGGAGTCGGGCGGTGGCGCAGTGGGTTAAGCGCATGTGGTGCAAAGCGCAAGGACCGGCTTGAGCCCCCGGCTCCCCACATGCAGGGGAGTCGCTTCACAGGCGGTAAAGCAGGTCTACAGGTGTCTATCTTTCTCTCCCCCTCTGTCTTCTCCTCCTCTCTCAATTTCTTTCTGTCCTATCCAACAACAACAAAAACAAAAAGAAGAAAAGAAAAAAGATGGCCGCCAGGAGCAGTGGATTCGTAATATAGGCACCGAGCGCCAGCAATAATCCTGGAGGCAAAAAAAAAAAAAAAAAATTAAATTAAAAAAAAATTAAGTAGTCAATCCTGGGCCAGGGCTGTAGCTTAGCGGCAGAGCACCAGCATTTGAACGAGGCTGTGGGTTGGATCCCTGGCCCACGGTAATAGCAGCCCTAACACTCACAGTGAACAATCCTCGCTTCCCTTGGCCTTCCAGGAAGGGTCCTGGGCTCTCAGGAAGGTAGAGGCGCTGGGATTGGTGGTGGGCACCTGGGCACAGGCTGTCCTGCTGGGTGGGTGTTTCAGCGTGGGAGCCCAGAAGGTCCCAGGAGGGGAGGGGAGCAGAGACAGGGCTTCCTGGGGGGCCCAACCCTGTTTTTGAGTTGCACTTCACTCGCTGGACACAAGGGGGCAGTAGAGTCCTGAGCTTGGCAGGCAGCAAGGCCCACAGGACAGGAGTACTCTGCCCTCAGGTGATTCACCTTCCCGGGCCTGCTTGCCTCTTCAGCCTGACCTCCCTGACCTCTGAGTGGAGGACCAGCTTCCCACCAGCCCACAGCAACCTGGATGATAAGCTGCAGAGGAAGAGAGGCCGGCCCGGCCCAGCCCCTGCTGCACCCCGAAGCTCCCGCCAGTCTGGGCAATCGGAGTGGGCGCATGCGCAGTCCACGGGCCACAGCAAACCTAGCAGGTTCATGGTGCTCTTCCTGCTGCTGGAACCCATGTTGGCTCTTCCAAAGAGCTGTCTGCTTAGTGTGGTTTAATAATGCTGGGGGAGGGAGTCGGGTGGTAGCGCAGCAGGTTAAGCGCATGTGGCGCAAAGCGCAAGAAGGATCCTGGTTCAATGGAAGGATCCAGGTTGGAGCCCCCCGGCTCCCCACCTTCAGGGGAGTCGCTTCACAGGCGGTGAAGCAGGTCTGCAGGTGTCTGTCTTTCTCTCCCCCTCTCTGTCTTCCTCTCCTCTCTCCATTTCTCTCTGTCCTATCCAACAACGACGACATCAATAACTACAACAACAATAAAAAAAAACAAGGGCAACAAAAGGGAAAACGAATAAATATAAAACAATTTTAAAAATTAATGCTGGGGCCTTGTGAATATATGCTTTCACCTCTCCTGGGCTGAATTTTCATTCTTTTTTTTTTTTTTTTTTGCCCTTATTTTTTTTTTTTTTTATTTAAGAAAGGATTAATTAACAAAACCATAGGGTAGGAGGGGTACAACTCCACACAATTCCCATCGCCCAATCTCCATATCCCACCCCCTCCCCCAATAGCTTTCCCATTCTCTATCCCTCTGGGAGCATGGACCCAGTGTCATTGAGGGTTGCAGAAGGTAGAAGGTCTGGCTTCTGTAATTGCTTCCTCGCTGAACATGGGCGTTGACTGGTCGGTCCATACTCCCAGTCTGCCTCTCTCTTTCCCTAGTAGGATGGGTCTCTGGGGAAGCTGAGCTCCAGGACACATTGGTGGTGTCTTCAATCCAGGGAAGTCTGGCCGGCATCCTGATGATACCTGGAACCTGGTGACTGAAAAGAGAGTTAACATACAAAGCCAAATAAATTGTTGAGCAATCATGGACCCAAAGCTTGGAAAAGTGGAGAGGAAGTATTAGGGAGGTACTCACTGCAAACTCTAGTATACTTCTGCTTTCTTACTTTGGTGCCATACTCCAAACTCAGTCAATTTCTGCTTTGCGTTTCTACTTCTTTTTTTTTTTTTTACATGCATAACATTCCCCAGATTCCCATTTAGCAATAAAACCCCCACTATTTCATTCATCATTTTTCATGGACCTGTATTCTCCCCACCCACCCACCCACCCCAGAGTCTTTTACTTTGGTGTAATACTCCAATTCCATTTCAGGTTCGACTTGTGTTTTCTTTTCTAATCTTGTTTTTCAACTTCGGCCTGAGAGTGAGATCATCCCATATTCATCCTTCTGTTTCTGACTTATTTCACTCAACATGATTTTTTCAAGGTCCATCCAAGATGGGCTGAAAACGGTGAAGTCACCATTTTTTACAGCTGAGTAGTATTCCATTGTGTATATATACCACAACTTGCTCTGAATGACTCTGAAAATGTCCAATAGTTCTAGGTTATCTATCTCTTCATTTAGCTCCCTTATGTCTTTACTGATTTTCTTCCTGGATGATCTGTCAAGTTGAGATAGTGGGGTGTTGAAGTCCCCTACTATGATTGTGTTACTGTTAATATATTGCTGTAGCTCTTTCAGTAGAAGTTTGATGTATTTAGATGGCTTCTCATTGGGTGCATAGATATTAATAATTGTTAAGTCCTCTTGATTGACTGATCCTCTGAGCATTAAGTAGTGTCCATTCCTATCTTTTTTAATCTTATGTATTTTAAAGTCTATCATGTCAGATATGAGAATAGCTGTTCCTGCCCTTTTTTGTGGGCCATTGGCTTGAATGATAGTTTTCCATCCTTTCACTTTAAGTCTGTGTTTGTCTTGTTGCGTTAGGTGAGTTTCCTGTAGACAACATATTGTTGGGTTGTGTTTTCTGATCCATCTTCCTACTCTGTGTCTTTTAATAGGTGAATTCAGGCCATTCACATTTATTGATATCAAAGATTGAAGATATTTTAACGCCATTCTTGTAGAGTTTTAGAGTGTTTTGATATATGTTCTATTTGTGGTGGTCTGGTTGTTTATAGGAAACCTTTCAGAACTTCTTTCAAGGCAGGCTTGGTGATGGTTGCTTCCTTCAACTGTTGCTTGTCTGAGAAGGTTTTGATGCTTCCATCTAGTCTGAATGACAGTCTAGCAGGATATAGTATTCTTGGCTGAAAGCCTTTCTCATTGAGCACTCGATAGATATCTTGCCATTCTCTTCTGGCCTGTAGTGTTTGTATGGAGAAGTCTGCTGCTAATCTTATGGGTTTTCCTTTGTAGGTGACTCTTTGTTTTTCTCTTGCAGCCTTGAGGATCCTTTCTTTATCCTTATTCCTTTCCAATCTAAGTATGACATGTCTTGGTGTCTTTAGGTCTGGGTTAATTCTGTTTGGGACCCTCTGGGCTTCTTGAATCTTTATGTCTTTGGTGTTGTCTAGACTAGAGAAATTTTCAGCTATTATGGCCTGGAGAACGCTTTCTTCCTCCCCTTCTCTTTCTTCCTCTGGTAAGCCAATAATGCGTATATTGTTTCTTTTGAAGTCATCCCATAGGACTCTGTTGTTGTTTTCAGCATCTCTTAATCTCTTTTTGAGATCTCTTACTTCTTCTTTAGTTGTCTCTAATTCATCCTCAATCTTGCTAATTCTGTCTTCAGCCTCATAGATTCTATTCTCTCTGCCCTCTACTGCTTTCTGGAGTTCATCTATTTTGTTGCCCTGCTCTGATACTGTTTTAGCTTGTTCAGCTAGTTGCCTTCTTAGCTCAGCAATTTCAGCTTTCAGCTCTCTAATAACCATGAGATAATTAGAATTTTCTTCCATATTCTCATTTGTTGTTCCTGCAGTTCTGATTACAATTTTTTCAAATTCTTTACTCACTCCTGTTATTATTTCCTTAGCTAATGTTTGGATGTTGAACTCGTTGTTTTGTGCTTTGCCCTCTGGAGGACTTTTAGCTGGACTCTTGTCCTGGTTCGAGTCTCCATTATTTTTTCTTGTTGTTTTAACCATTTTATATAAGTTAACAGTTTTTTCAATCCCTGAGTTGGAGTTCAGTGGTGTAAAAGCCTTTTTTTTTTCCCCCTGTAGGCTATGGTAGCCTGAGGGCTTTTAAACTATCAATAGGCTTCTTGGCTTAATCAATGACTCCTGACCAAGAGATAAAGCAGGGTGTGGCAGAGATAATCCAGTGGTTATGCAAAGAGACTTTCACAGCCCCTCAGCTATGCCACCGAGGTATAGGTCTTCTCCTGAGTTTCCCGGTTAGATCTCTGTGGCCTGGTGTCCCTCCCTGTTGCTGCTCCAGATTCTGAGGGTAGTAGCAATGGAGACTCAGAGTTGTACTTGGTGAGTCTCTGGGGAGTCCTTTCCTCCCTTCAGCTGTCCCCTTGTTGGTGGAGCAGACTGGAGGTGGTGTCTCCACTGACAAACTGTCGAACTGTTAGCAGTCACTTAATCTCTCCTTAGGCCCCTCTCTCCTCTCTGTCACCAGCCACGCGTGTTTGTACTCACGGGTGATTTACTGGGTTTCTGTGGTCATTCTAGTCCTGTCTTGTTTCGGTCCGGGTGGTCTCCTTTGGTATTCCTAGTTGATCCCAATTTTCATTCTTTTAAGTTACAGAAATTATTAAAATATTTTTTATATTATCTTTATTTATTTATTGATACAGACAGCCAGAAATTGAGAGGAAAGAGTATGATAAGGAGAGAGAGACACTTGCAACACTGCTTCACTTCTTACAAAGCTTCCCCTTTGCTGGTGGGGACTGGGCGTTTGAACCCTTCTTGTGCATGGCAACATGTGCACTCAACCAGATGCACCACCACCCGCCCCCCCCACCATCCTTTTTAGAAAGTTCCTGGCCAGCTTGCCCCCAGCCTTGGTAGGATGGCAGTTCTCCCCAGGGGGAACTTGAGTGACTCAAGCCCAACAAATGAGAGTGAGTGAGAATACAGAGCAAAGTCTGGGGGTGTCTGGGGTTCTGTCTAAGTACACACTCCACATAGGAGCAAAACTGTCCAGCAGTTGTCTTTCCTCTCCCATCTCATTTAACGTGATCACCTTGGCTCTATCCATCTGGTCTGGGGGCAGCCCCTGTGGAAAACAGTGTGAGGTTTCTTAGACTTGTCTGAATGGAGAGACTTTATGACACAGTAAAACCACTCCTAGGTAGTTATCCAAAGGAAGGACCTTCTTCTTCTAGTGTTTGCCCTAAAGGAAGGACCTCATTTGAAAGAATCTCTGCATTCTCTCTCTCTTTTAATATTTTTACTTATTTGTTATTGGATAGAGACAGAAATTGAGAAGAAAGGGGGAGATTAGACAGGGAAAAAGAGAGACACCAGCAGACCTACTTCACTACTCATGAAGCCGTCCTCCTGCAGGTGGGAACCAGGAGCTTGAACCTGGGTCCTTGTGCACTGTGATGTGTGTGCTTAACCAGGTGCGCCACTACCTGGCCACAAGGATCTCTGCATTTTCAGTACTCAAAGTGTACAGGCAAACTCGATGCCCACCCGCAGTCTTGTCATGAAGAAAGATGAGAGTTTCCTTGTTCTTTTTTTTTTTTTTTTTTTGTCTCCAGGGTTATTGTTGGGGCTCAGTGCCTGCACTATGAATCCACTGCTTCTGACAGCCATTTTTCCCATTTTTGTTGCCTTGTTGTTATTGCTGTTGTTGTTGTTGTTATTGTCATTGCTGTTGTTGTTGGATAGGACAGAGAGAAATTTAAAGAGGAGGGGAAGACAGAGGGGGGAGAAAGATAGACACCATGGGCGGAGGATAGACAGCATAATAGTTCTGCAAAGAGACTCAAGCCTGAGGCTCCAAAATCCCAGGTTCAAAACCCCGCACCACTATAAGCCAGAACGGAACAGTGCTCTGATAAAAAAAGAAAGAAAGTAAGAAAGGAAGGAAGGAAGGACGAAAGAAAGAAAGAAAGAAAGAAAGAAAGAAAGAAAGAAAGAAAGAAAGAAAGAAAGGCAAGCTCCTGCAGACCTGCTTCACTGCTTGGGAAGTGACCTCTCTGCAGGTAGATATGGGGGCTCAAACCACGATCCTTATGCCGGTCCTTCTGCTTCATGCCATGTGTGTTTAACCCGCTGTGCTACTGCCTAGCCCCAAGAGTTTCTCTGTTCTGGCACAGCTCTCTCGGGGCCAAAAGTATATGAAGTATATGGGAGCACTGCTCAAGCTTCTCTGAGCCAATTTTCTCACTCACCCATTTCAAAGAAGAAGAGACGGGAGAGACAGCATGGCACTGGTCCACCATCCATGGATCTCCCATACGGTGCTGGGGCTCAGACCCGGGATACTGGGCATGGCAAGGCACTTGCCCTACTGGCTGAGCTCTCTTCTGGTGGCAAGATTAAACATCTCTCTCATTGGCTTCATAGGTTCTTTTTTTATTAACTTCTTTAGAAATTCCCTTTTGTTGCCCTTGTTGTTTTATTGTTGTAGTTATTACTGTTATTGTTGTTGGATAGGACAGGACAGAGAGAAATGGAGAGAGGAGGAGAAGACAGAGAGGAGGAGAGAAAGATAGACACCTGCAGACCTGCTTCACCGCCTGTGAAGCGACTCCCCTGCAGGTGGGGAGCCGGGGGCTCGAACCGGGATCCTTAGGCCGGTCCTTTTGCTTTGTGCCACCTGCACTTAACTCCCTGCACTACCACGCAACTCCTGGATTCATAGGTTCTTTTTTATTTATTTATTTATTTATTTTATTTATTTTTCCCTTTTGTTGCCCTTGTTGTTTTATTGTTATAGTTATTATTGTTGTTGTTGTTGTTGGATAGGACAGAGAGAAATGGAGAGAGGAGGGGAAGACAGAGATGAGGAGAGAAAGATAGACACCTGCAGACCTGCTTCACCGCCTGTGAAGCGACTCCCCTGCAGCTGGGGAGCCAGGGTTCGAACCAGGATCCTTATGCCGGCCCTTGTGCTTTGCGCCACCTGCGCTTAACCCGCTGCGCTACAGCCCGACTCCCCTCATAGGTTCTTTAGTCTCATGTTTATTCACAGGGTTCTTTCTGCATTCTGGCTCCTAGTTCTTTTTCAGTTTCAATATGTGTTGATGCCTTTTTCCCACTCTGTGGCTTGTCTCATCTTTCATAAAATATATTCTTCTAGTTCATTTATTTGTTGGATAGAAGCAGAGAAATTGATAGGGGAGGTAGGGACAGGGGAAGAGTGAGGGAGAGAGAAAGAATGAACCTTCTTCCCCCCTTCAGGTGGGAACCAGGGTCCTTGTACATTGTGACCAGATATTCTTAAGTGCAGTCTACTCAGCTTTACAAATTTTTCATTTTCAGTGGATGGTTTGTGTACTAATTTAAGAAATCCTTAATCCAGGAGCTGGGCAGTAGCACACCTAGTTGAGTGCACTTCTTTATTTTTTATTTTTTATTATATTTATTTATTTTCCCTTCTGTTGCCCTTGTTGTTTTTATTGTTTCTGTTGTTATTGTTGTCGTCGTTGGATAGGACAGAGAGAAATGGAGAGAGGAGGGGAAGACAGAGAGGGGGAGAGAAAGATAGACACCTGCAGACCTGCTTCACTGCCTGTGAAACGACTCCCCTGCAGGTAGGGGCTCAAACCGGGGTCCTTACACCCGTCCTTTTGCTTTGTGCCACGTGTGCTTAACCAGCTGCACTACTGCCCGCCTCCCGTTGAGTGCACTTCTTATGGTGCACAAGGACCTGAGTTTAAGCCCTCCGTCTTCATTTACAGGGAGGGAGGCTTCACAAGCAGTGCTGTAGGTCTATCTATCTATCTATCTATCTATCTTTTCTTCTCTATCTCTATTTATCTCTCAATTCCCCTCTGTCTATAGCCAGTAAATAAGTATGTTACAAAAGAAATCCTGGGGGTCAGACGGTGGCGCAGTGGGTTAAGTGCACGTGGTGCAAAGCGCAAGGACTGGTGTAAGGATCCCGGTTCGAGCCCCTGGCTCCCCACCTGCAGGGGAGTCACTTTACATGTGGTGAAGCAGGTCTGCAGCTGTCTGTCTTTCTCTCCCCCTCTCTGTCTTCCCCTCATCTCTCCATTTCTCTCTGTCCTATTCAACAATGAACAACATCAACAATGGTAATAATAATAACCACAGTGAGGCTACAACAACAAGGGCAACAAAAGGGGGAAAAAATGGCCTCCAGGAGCGGTGGATTCATGGTGCAAGAACCAAGCCCAGCAATAACCCTGGAGGAAAAAAAAAGTCCTTACATGGTGCAGTTAAGGACCGACTTAAGGATCCTGGTTTGAGCCCCCCCATTCCCCACCTGCAGGAGGGTCACTTCACAAGCAGTGAAGCAGGTCTGCAGGTGTCTGTCTTTCTCTCCCCTTTCTGTCTTCCCCATCTTTCTCAATTTCTCTCTATCCTATGCAACAACAACAATAATAATAACAATAACGATAAACAACAAGGGCAACAAAAGGGGAAAAGATAACCTCCAGGAGCAGTGGATTCATAGTGCAGGCACCGAGGCCCAGCAATAACCCTGGAGGCAAAAAAAGAAAAGAAAAGAAAAGAAAGAAAGCCTTAAGCTATTCTCTATTACCATCTAAATATTTTGAGTTGTGTCCTTCCTGTATAATTTTAAATCCACTTGAATTGATTGTTTGAGGTGTGGATACAGCACCAAGAGGGATTCTCTTGATGATTCCATTTTCTCGCTGGTAGATACTCAATGACCCCAGTCAGTCCTACTCGTTGAAAAGTCTCGCCTTCCCCTCCCTCATCTGGACTCCCACCTCTCACATGTGGAACAGCCTGTTGCAAAAAGTGTGGAAATTTATTTCCCGCTTCTGTTGATCTGCCTGCCAATTCTTCTACAGATACTAGCTTGCCTTGATTATGATGGCTTTTTTTAAAAAAAGATTTTATTTATTTATTGATGAGAAAGATAGGAGGAGAGAGAGAAAGAACCAGATACCATTCTGGTACGTGTGCTGCCGGGGATTGAACTTGGGACCTCATGCTTGAGAATCCAGTGCTTGATCCATTGCACCACCTCCCGGACCACATGATAGCTTTTTAAGAAGCACTGCATCTGTCAGAACCAGCCTGTCTCATTTTTCTTTAAGAGTATCTAGTTCCCCTCTGCCCTGGGCATTGCTATATAAATTTGAAAGCTGGCTTGTCAAGTTCCAACAAAAGCCCATTGGGATTTTAATTGGGTTTTACTGAGCCTATCAATCAATTTGTAGAGAAATGACATCTTTACAATGCCGAGTCTTTCCAGCCATAAAGTGGTGGTATCTTTCTCCATTTATTTAGGTCTTCTTTAATGTCTTCCAATAAAATTTTATAATTTGCTCCATTAATGCCTTGTACATATTTTGTTGGATTTATTCCTAGGCACTTCATATTTTTTAATGCCAGGATGAATGAAGTCTGTTTCAAATTTCCTTTTATGACTTTTGCTGGCTAGAAAGGAATTTGGCTTTTTTTTTTTTAATCTATCCAGAAACTTTGCAAAACTCTTGCATACGCTTTCTGATAGGCTGTTTTTCGTTTTTTTTATGTCTCATCGTATTACCTGCTTATCATAACCATTTTGTCTCTTTGTTTTCCAATCTTTAGTTCCGAATATTTTATGATTCTCATTATGACTTCTTCACTGACATATGGGTGATTTGTTGGTGAATTTCTTCATTTTTCAAACAAACAAAAGTATTCTAGATTTCATTTTATTTTTTTCCTTTTAACTTAAATAGGTTGGCCAGGGGATATATCCTGTGCGGCTTCAGTGCTTTGAAGCCTGTTGATGTTTGCTTTGTGGGTGAGTGTGTGTGGTTTTGAATGGCATCATTGTCTTCAGATGAGCATGTAGATGACGGATGCAATTTTAAGTCAAGCTGATTAATTCTAATGTACATGCCTTGTACATTTTAAAATTTTTATTTATTTGATAGGACATAGAGATGGGAAAAGGAAATAGAGAGGGAGGGACAGAGAATGGAAGAGAGAGAGAAAGAGACTAATAAACAGAAAGAGCACTGGTAAAACTTCCATTCTGCAGGTGAGGACTGGGGACTTGAACCTGGGTCCTTAAGCATGGCGACAGGTACACTCAACTGAGTGTGCATCACCCGTCCCCATTCTTTTAAAATTTTTTTTCATTCTTTTTTTTTTCTTGCCTCCAGGGTTATCACTAGGGCTAGGTGCCTGCACCACAAATCCACCGCTCCTGGAGGCCTTCCCCCACACACCATTTTTGTTGTCCTTGTTGTTGTTGCTATGGCTGTTGTTGTTGGATAGGACAGAGAGAAATGGAGAGAGGAAGGGAAGACAGAGAGGGGGAGAGAAAGATAGTTACCTGCAGACCTGCTTCACCGCCTGTGAAGTGACTCCCCTGCAGGTGGGGAGCTGGGGGCTCGAACCAGGATCCTTACGCTGGTCCTTGTGCTTTGCACCACCTGCACTTAACCGCCCGACTCCCTTACTTAATCTTTTTAAGCAAATTGCTTATTTATATCTGAGAGAGAGGCAAGAGAGAGCCCCCTTTTGGCATATATAGTGATGGGGATCGAACTTGGGACCTCATGCACACAAGACCTGCACTCCACCACTGTGCCACCTCCCTGGCTGCATTGTTTTCTCTGTCAGAGCTTGGCTATGGCTTCTTGCCTGCCTGATTTTACTTCCTTGGAAGACATTAACACCCCCCCCCCCGTATTTTTTTCTAAATAAAGGGTAAGAGACAGAGAGGGAAATCGAGAGACAGAAAGGAGAGATAGCACAGCACTGCTCCACCACTCACAGATCTTCCCCTTTTCTGTGATAGCTAAGGATGTGAACCCGGCTCCTGCCACACACTGAAGTATGCACTTTACTGGGTGAGCTATCTCCTGGCACCACGGACCTCATCTTTCCTAGTGAGACTTTCCTTTTGAAATGATGGGATGGTCTCTGTCTTTGACTAGATCCTAACTGACAGTGGGGTCTTTCCTCAGTTCCAGAACACTCACTGTCTTTTCTTCAAACATTATTCTGGTCCATTATGCCCTGACTGGGGAAGAAGAAACAGACAAAGACAGAGCAGAGCCACAGACAGAAGGCTGCAGCATCAAGCGACTTGAATTTGAAGGGCAGGGGAGTTCAGGGATGGACGGGAGTGGAAGGGCTTCTTGAGGAGGAAGGGTTGATGCTCCCTCTGGAGGATTCAGATAGGCAGAAAGCAGGGGTGGGGTGCCTGGACTGGGGGGTGGGAAGGGGCTTGTTGGAGGCTTAGAAAGGGGAGAGGAAGGGAAGCTGCAGAGGTGAGGAGGTGGGTGTGACTGGATGGGGTCACAGGATTGCTTTAGCTTGGATAGTAGAGAAAGCCTCACCCAAGTTATTATCTATCTATACTTTCTGAGTTTTTTAAAAACAGAGACAGAGGGAGTCAGGTGGTAGTGCAGCGGGTTAAGTGCATGTGGTGTAAAGCACAAAGATCGATGTAAGGACCCTGGTTCCAGTCCCCAGCTTCCCACCTTCACCCTATAGGCGGTGAAGCAGGTCTGCAGGTGTCTGTCTTTCTCTCCCTCTCTCTGTTTTCCCCTCCTCTCTCCATTTCTCTCTGTCCTATCCAACAATGATGACATCAATAACAACAACAATAACAACTACAACAATAAAACAACAAGGGCAACAAAAGGGAATAAATAAATACAAGCATCTCATTTTAATTTGTTCATTCTTTGAATCTGTTAATCTACAGTTAAAGCCATTAACTTCATGTAAAATGCTCTACAAAGTTAAGGTAATCTTTATGCATTTTATTTATATTTTTGTTATATATTTTTAATTCTTAGCTTTATTTCTATATGTATCATTTTTTCATTTTTAAAATGGGGAAGGAAAATGGAAGAACTAAAAATAAATAAATAAATACATAAATACATAAATAAATAAAAAAGAATATCACAGCCAGCTTAAAAAAAAGGAGAGCCAGAGAGGCAGAGAAGGACTACAGCACAGAAGTTTCCTTCAGGGGGTCGGGCGGTGGCGCAGTGGGTTAAGCGCATGTGGCGCAAAGCACAGGGACCAGCATAAGGATCCCGGTTCGAGCCCCCGGCTCCCCACCTGCAGGGCAGTCGCTTCACAGGCGGTGAAGCAGGTCTGCAGGTGTCTGTCTTTCTCTCCCCCTCTCTGTCTTCCCCTCCTCTCTCCATTTCTCTCTGTCCTGTCCAACAATGAAGAACATCAACAATGGCAATAATAATAACCACAACGAGGCTACAACAATAGGGTCAACAAAAAGGGGAAAAGGATGGCCTCCAGGAGCGGTGGATTCATGGTGCAGGCACTGAGCCCAGCAATAACCCTGGAGGAAAAAAAAAAAAAAAGAAGTTTCCTTCAATGCTGTGGGAGCCAAGCTTGACCGAGGTTGTACACATGGCAAAGCAGCTGTGTCACCAGCCTTGTTATCTACTTCTTTTTTTAAAAAGTTTTTTTTTTTAATCTAGTAACCAATGAGAGGTTTTCAATGACAACTGAATTCCTTTTTTTTTTTTCTTTTTCTCTTTTGGAGTCATTTTTATTATCTTTATTTATTGGATGGAGGTAGCTGGAAATCAAGAGGGAAGGAAAGACAGAGAGGGAGAGAGACAGAGAGATACCTACAACACTGTTTCTCCACTGGCAAAGCTTTCCCCCTGCAGGTGGGGACCAAGGGCTCAAACCTGGGTCCTTGCACGTTGTAATGTGCGCTCAACCAGGTGCGCCACCACCCGGCCTCCCTCCCCGTTTATCTATTTCTTTGTGGTTTATCTATTTCTTCTTATGTAAGCTTGATACCCTGAGCATTTTTTTAACTCTTTATTTTATTTATTTCTAAAGATGTATTTATTTATGAGAGAAAGCAGGGAGAGAAAGAGTAGAGACACTAGGGTATCACTCTGGCACATTCAGTGCCAGAAGTTGAACTTGGGACCTCTTGTTTGAGAGCCCAGTACTTTACTCACTGTGCCACCTTGTGGGCTCCTTCATTCTTTAGTTTTGAGAGACAGATACACAGAGAGAGGAGAGACACCACAGCGCTACCCCCCACCCATGGTGCCATCCACGCTTCCCCTGTGCCAGCATGGTGCTCTAATGTGATGCCAGGGTTGGAAGCACTCTACAGGGTGAGCTATCTACCCTACCCTGCTTCCTTCATACTGTTCTTTCCACCTCTCCCCAGATGTCTTCAGAAAGCCCCTTCTCAGCCAGCATTCCTGAGTCCTGAGCATACTTCTGGCTCTGCTCTCCTCCTTGTCCTCTCCTCTCACACGCCTCAGCAGCAGCTGTTCTTAACCTCCCAGCCCTGTGGAAAGTGCTGGCAGCAGGGGAAGGATAGAGATGGTGTTGGGAGATGATCTCTCTCTCTGGACCTAGGGGTTCTCCTTTCAGCACCCCCCTTGCTTGCAGCTGGACTTCACCCCCTTTCCCCTGTCACTCTTGTTCCTGGCAGGCAGGCTGCCTTCCCAGGAATTTCATCATAGCCAGAGCACGTGTGGCAGCAAGCCCTCTGTTAGCGGTTAACCAAACATCTGGATCTAAGGGCAGCCAGACGGCCCGGGGAGGCTCCCTGGCTGTTGTGTGTGGAGAGGCTGCAGAGGCCCCCAGGCCAGGGTGAGGGGCACCATGGAACCCAGGTTTACCTCCAAGGACACCTACCTGAGCCACTTTAACCCCCAGGCCTACCTGGAGAAATACTACACCTTTGGGGCCTGCCATTCTGCCGAGAACCAGATCCTTCAGCATCTTCTCAAAAGCCTTTTCAAGATCTTCTGTGTTGGTGAGTGAGTCTGTCAGTGAGTGAGTCTGTCTGTGGCCTGGGGGTCTGTGAAATGAGGTGCCAGCCAGAGCAGGGTCTGGGGCGTAGCTCAGAGTTGTGTGTCAGTCACTGAGAGAGAGGAAGAGAGAGAGAGAGACAGAGAAAGAAAGACAGAGAGAGACACACACAGAGAGATAGACAGAGTGAGTGAGTGTGTGTGTGTGTGTGTGTGTGTGTGTGTGT
Source organism: Erinaceus europaeus (assembly GCF_950295315.1). Classification (NCBI taxonomy): domain Eukaryota; kingdom Metazoa; phylum Chordata; class Mammalia; order Eulipotyphla; family Erinaceidae; genus Erinaceus; species Erinaceus europaeus. The sequence goes on along the minus strand of NC_080181.1, from coordinate 18,951,662 downwards.
GCTGTCAAGTACCAAACCTTAGACAAAGAAGCATGTTTTCTGCCGCTAACAGCAGCAGAAATGTGCCGGACTTTTACAGAGAGGTGAAAGCTAACTTTACAAAGGATATTTTACAGTTTTCAGCCAAAGCACTTTTCTTTTCTTCCCCCAGAGCCAGGGCATTGTGTGTGATTTCATTCCTTCTGGACTGACTTTTTTCATTCAGAGAGCAAGACAGAGACAAACAGGGAGAGAGGAGAAGAGGGAGACGCCACCTGGAGTTTCCCTCAGTGCTTTTGTGCCTCTCATGTATTGTTCAAACCCAGCCACATGCCTAGCAAGGAATGCACCCAACGTGGTGAGCTTTCTCCCCAACCCTGCAAAATGCTTTTAGATCCATGATCTCACTGGGTCATGGAACAGAGTAGCAGATGGTAAGAAGCCTATCATTGGTTCTATGTGGAGTTGCTAGACATTTCACCTTACGGCTGCTGACAAATGGACATTCTGGTATCACTTCTGCTCCTCAAAAGGACACTGCAGAAGAGCAAAAGATAAAGACCTGGGTTCGAGCCCCCAGTCACCACAGGTGAGTGGGTACAGGGGGCAGATTCCATGAATGGCAGGACATAGGGAGATTTCTGTACCCAGCTAGATTATTATTATTTTTCCCTTCTCTCTCCATTTCTCTGTCCTATCTAACCTATTATTATTTTTTAAATATTTTTATTTATTTTACTTTTGAAAGAAATGCAGAGAGAGAGAAAGAGAGAAACACCAGGCCACTGCTCAGCTCTGGCTTATGGAGGTGTGAGGGATTGAACCTGGGACTTTGGAGCCTCAGGCATGAGAGTCTGTTTGCATAACCATTATGCTATCTCCCTCACCCTATTATTATGTTTTTAACCCTCTCTGAAAGTGTTGTTTATAAGCTTCACACTCTGGGGAGGTGCCTTGTCTTTCTGGATCAAGGGTCTGTCTGCCATATGCCAATATCTTTCCTCTTGATGACCTAAAAATATCACAAAAACATGCCTAACCACCCAGTACTAGGAGAAAGAAAAGATGTTTTTGGTTTATTTACATTTTTATTAGTTATTTAATGCTGATTTACAAAATTATGAGACTACAGGGGTATAATTCCATACTATTCCCACCACCAGAGTTCTGTGTCCCCATTCCCTCCACTGGAAACTGCAGTGGTTTTCCCAAGACCACAGTTATGAGTTGACTATTATTTCTGTAACTATCTATCTATATTTATATGTTTGCCCAATTTTTTTTTCCTATGGTCTTGCCTTCCCTTCCTCTCTAAGTCACACCTATACCTATTGCTACTTCTGAATGTCTCTCCTTTTTTCCTCTTCTTTCTCCAGGTCTTGGGACCTTTCATTTGATAGGATAGAGAGAAATTGAGAGGGGAGAGGAATTACAGAGGGGGAGAGTTAGAGAGACACTGTAGCACTGCTTCACTGCTCAAGAAGGTTTCCCCGGGCTGGGCAGTAGCACAGCAGGTTAAGCACACATGGCGCAAAGCACAAGGACAGGATTAGGGATCCCGGTTTGAGCCCCCAGCTCCCCACCTGCAGGCGGGTTGCTTCACAGTTGGTGAAGCAGGTCTGCAGGTGTCTATCTTTCTCACCCCCTCTCTGTCTTCCCGTCCCCTCTCAATTTCTCTCTGTCCTATCCAAAAACAGTGACAGCAATAACAACAAGAGCAACAAAAGGGGGAAAAATAGCTTCAAGGAGCAGTGGATTCATAGTGTAGGCACTGAGTCCCAGTGACAACCCTGGAGTCAAAAAAAGAAGTTTTCCCCCTGCCTGGGTCCTTTCACATTATAACATGTGTGCTCTACTATGGCGCGCCACCACCCAGCCTGGAAAAGATGTTTCTGTTTAACCAGAATACTGCTCAGCTCTGGCTTTGGCTCGTGCTGGAGATTGAGCCTTGGGCATCAGAGCGTCAGGCGTGAAAGCCTGTTGTGAAAGACCAGTGTACTATCTCCCCAGTTCCTGAAAAGAGGTTTTTTGTTTGTTTGTTTGTTTGTTTGTTTTTTCCCTCCAGGGTTATCTCTGGAGCTTGGTGCCTACACTACTGAATCTACTGCTCCTGGAGGCGATTTTTTTCCCCCATTGCTATTGTTGGATAGGACAGAGAGAAGAGGGGAAGACAGAACGGGGAAGAGAAAGATAAACACCTGCAGACCTGCTTCACCACTTGTGAAGCAACCCCCCTGTAGGTGTGGAGCCGGGAGCTCGAACCCAGACCCTTGTGCAGGTCCTTGAGTTTCTGAGGTTCATACTTAACCTGGTGCACTACCACCCAGCCCCCTGAAAAGACATTTTATTTTTTAATTTTGTTTATTTATTTATTTTTGTTTCCAGGGTTATTGCTGGGGCTCGGTGCCTGCACCATGAGTCCACTGCTCCTGGAAGCTATTTTTTCCCTTTTGTTGCTCTTGTTGTTTTATCGTTATTGTGGTTATTATTATTGTTGTCCTTGATGTCATTGTTGTTGGATAGGACAGAGAGAAATCGAGAGAGAAGACAAGAGACAAGACACAAGACAGAGAGGGAGAGAGAAAGACACCTGCAGACCTCCTTTCACAGCCTGTGAAGTGACTCCTCTGCAGGTGAGGAGCCGGGGGCCGGCCTTTGCTCTTCGTGCCATGTGCACTTAACCCACAGTGCTACTGCCCGACCCCCTGAAAAGGCTTTTTGATAGATATTTGGAGGAAAGAGGAGCGGCCAGGCAGAGCTGCTTGGTCTTGGGGCAGAACTCAGTGGCTGGGGCCTGAGGGAGGTACCATAGAACCAACCTGGCTCCGCCCCATGACCCCTGACCCTTGTTCCCTCCTCCCTCCAGATGGTGTGAAGGGGGACCTCCTCATTGACATTGGCTCCGGCCCCACCATCTACCAGCTGCTGTCCGCCTGTGAGTCCTTCAAGGAGATCATTGCCACAGACTACACGGATCAGAACCTGCTGGAGCTGCAGAAGTGGCTGAGGAAGGAGCCGGGGGCCTTCGACTGGTCCCCCGTGGTGGCCTATGTGTGTGAGCTGGAAGGGAACAGGTAGACACCCTGGGAAAGTGTAAAGTGTGTGTGTGTGTGTGTGTGTGTGTGTGTGTGTGTGTGTGTGTGTGTGTGTACGCGGGCAAAAACAGTAGACAAGAGGGAGAGTTGAACAAATGGCCTCTGAGCTAAGAGGAATAGACATAAGGTCTCACCAAAGACTAGGAGACAGCATTACGGTTGTGCAAAAAGACTTTCATGCATGGGGCTCCAAGGCCCCAGGTTCAGTGCTTAGCACCACCAGAAACCAGAGCTGAGTATTATCTCCTTCTTGCCAGAGATGGTAGGTTTTGAAATCAATCAGGTCACATAAATTCTCTTTTTGTTCTTTTTCAAGATTATGTTGACATTTTTTTTTCTTTCTTTCTTTCTTTCTTTCTTTTTTGGTGCTGGTATATATTGGTATAAATTATAGAATGCATTTGTAGATTTCTTTCTCTCTCTTTTTTTTTTTGCCTCCAGGGTTATTGCTGAGGCTTGGTGCCTACACTTCGAATATACTGCTCCTGGTGGCCACTTTTTTCCATTTTATTGGATAGGACAGAGAGAAATTGAGAGAGGAGGTGAAGACAGAGGGGGAGAGAAAGATACCTGCAGACTTACTTCAATGCTTGTAAAGCAACCCCCCTGCAGGTGGGGAGCCGGGGGCTTGAACCGGGATCCTTGTGCTGGTCCCTGAGCTTTGAACTATGTGCGCTACTACATGGCCCCCTATAGATTTCTTTTAAGAAAGAGGCTGTTTGAGATTTGATTGCAGTTGCTGGGAATTTACAAGTCACTTTAGGAGAAGAATGGACCTGCTGAATCTTCCATCATTAGCATGGTTGATATCTTCACAGATGTAGGACTTTAAAATAGTGAAGCTCTTGTATTTTGCATTTAGCTTGCTAGAATTTTCCAAATTCTTCATGGTTTTAAGCTATTGTTTTGTTTTGTTTTTGCCTTTAGGGTTATCACTGGGGCTTAGTGTCAACACTACAAATCCACTGCTCCTGGTGTCCATTTATTCTCTTACTGGATAGGGCAGAGAGAAATTGAGAAGCGAGGGGGAGATATAGAGGAGGAGAGAAAGAGAGACACCTGCAGAACTGTCCTGCAGCAAGTAAAACATCCCTGTTGCAGGTGGAGAGCCAGGGACTCAAACTTGGGCCATTGAACAAGTCCTTGCACTTAGAACTATGTGCACTTAACCAGGTGCACCACTGCCTGGCCCCCTGATTGTCTTTTTAAAAATATTTTATCTTTAAAGAGAGAGATATAGAGAGAAAGACACAGAGAAAGAGACGAGAGCACTGTTCAACTTTGACTTTTGGTGGTGTTGGGCATTAAACTTAGAACCACAGTGCCTCAAGCATGAAAGTCTTTCATGTAATCATGTAATCAGCCCTGCTGATTATATTTTTCATGCAGTTTTGCTTATATTAAAAACAGATTGGGAGGGAGTTGGGCAGTAGTGCAGCAGGTTAAGCGCACGTGGCACAAAGCGCAAGGACCGGCTTAAGGATCCCGGTTGGAGCCCCCCCTCCCACTCCCCACCTGCAGGGGACTCGCTTCACAGGCAGTGAAGCAGGTCTGCAGGTGTCTGTCTTTCTCTCCCCCTCTCTGTCTTCCCCTCCTCTCTCCATTTCTCTCTGTCCTATCTAACAACGACGACATTAACAATAATAACTACAACAACAATGAAAAACAAGGGCAACAAAAGGGAAAATAAATATAAAAATAGACATAAAAAAATAAACAGATTGGGAGTCAGGCGGTAGCGCAGTGGATTAAGCACACGTGGCGCCAAGTGCAAGGACCATCATAAGGATCCCAATTCAAGCCCCCAGCTCACCACCTGCAGGGGAGTCACTTCACAGGTGGTGAAACAGGTCTGCAAGTGTCTGTCTTTCTCTCCCCTTCTCTGTCTTTACCTCCTCTCTCCATTTCTCTCTGTCCTGTACAACAATGATGACATCATCAACAACAACAGTAACTACAACAATAAAACAACAAGGACAACAAAAGGGAATAAATGAATAAATATTTTAAAAACACAGGTATATTTGACCACCTATTGAATTGTGTTGCTTAGTTTGCCCCCAAATTGGAATTTTTAAAGCTATCTTCTTGGCTTCTAATTAAGTTTTTTGAGCCTGAGAGTTACTCTATGGTCAACATATGGTCTAGCTTGCTGAACCATCTGTGTGCTTTCTACATTAAGTAGCATGTAGTGATCAGCTGTGGGTATAGTTTCTATAAATATCAATCAAGTCATCTAGATTTTGGTACTGTTATCCAGTTTTTCTACATGATTTTTCATTTCCTTGTTCTGTCAGTTATTGAGAGGGGTATGAAAATCTCAAACCACGATTGCAGACTAGTTCTCATGTTCCCCATCGATCTGCCCAACTTTTTTGCTTTGTCCATTTTGAAGTTTTGCTATTGGTGGCATACAATTTAAGCTTTGTTCTTTGTGATGAATAGGTCATTTTATCCTTATAAAATCTCTGCCATCACTGCCTCTATTACACTTAATCTTGAAACCGTCTCTGACGTTAATATGGCCACATTAGCCTTCTTTTGGTTGACTTTCATGGGGATATAGTCAACTCCAAATGGCCTCCAATGATAGTTGTCTTGTGTATTCACTCTTTTGTTTCGTTTCTTCCCCCTTGAGTATCCACTGGAATTAGTGACTTGGTTCTAACAAATAAATTGTAGCAGAGTGATGGGATACCAGTTCTGTGATTAGGTTAGAAAAAGACTCCTATTTTACTAAATTTTATTACTGGTCTCTCTCTCTCTCTCCTCTGCCTCTCTGCCTCTCTCTGTTTCTCTCCCTCTCTCTCTCTGTCATCTTTCTTCCCAGAGTTTATAATTAAGATTGGATTTGAGTCCAGATGTTGAGATTGAACGTACTATGTCTACATTCTACTTCAAGAATAATCTAAGCATTTGCTTTTGGCTTGTAATCACAGTTGCAAGTATGTGGATCCATTTTATATGAGTTTTGGAGTTTCTAAATTCTGACTCATTTCTTAGTCAGCTGAATAGGTTTTCAAATATTTTATTCTCAAGAACACACAAGTGGCATGTTTGTCAAGCCCACACACATCTGAGAGTGTGTTTGATTGCCCTCACACATGAGCAACATCCTGGAATTGTTGAATCTCTCTGAAGCATTCCTCCATTTTCCTCTGGCATTTTAGTAGCAAGTTGAGAGTGACTCCCATCTGCTATGTTAACCCATAACGTCCTTCCTTAGGGATTTTTGCTGGCAGTAGCCTTCCAACTAAGACTATGTCCTTAAAAAATTTTTAAAAATCAGGGAGCCAGGTGGTAGCATAGCGGGTTAAGCACAGGTGGCACAAAGCGCAAGGACCAGCATAAGGATCCCAGTTCAAGCCCTGGCTCCCCACCTGTAGGGGAGTCGCTTCACAAGCGGTGAAACAGGTCTGCAGGTGTCTCTCTTTCTCTCCCCCTCTCTGTCTTCCCCTCCTCTCTCCATTTCTCTCTGTCCTTTCCAACAATAACAACATCAATAACAAGAACAATAACTACAACAATAAAAAAAAAAAAACAAGGGCAACAAAAGGAAATAAATAAATATAAAGAAAAATTTAAAAAAAAATCAAAGCAATTGCAATCCTCCCTTTTCTATGGACTCTGCGATTCCACAGAATAAATCTAGTGTTAATTAGAGGGGAAATATGTAGCTATAAGGAACTGGGTAAAATCCAGTGTTGTGACAGAAGAAAGCACATACCGGGTTTACAGAATTTCAGGGAATACAGAAAAAGGAAAGGTTTTCAGCCATCATCAAAGGCGCCAAGATCTGAATCATGCGTCTAGAAAGCTTCTAGAACTCTACTGACGGTCTCCCTGACAGTCACAAGCCTTTTTCTCTGCCCCACCTGGCAGGGAGCCCTCAGACTCTCCCAGGATGCTGCTACATGGCTCTTGAGACGCTATCCCTCTGTGTTTCAGGGCAAGAAAATCCTGTCCTCATGCTCAGTCCTGGGATGGCGCCAGTTTTGAGGCTGAGAGTGACAGTCACTCTGCCCAAGTCTTCTCTGCTCTTTCAGGAGCCTGGGTCAGCCCTCAGCTTGCCTCACACTTACCGTCTCTTCCTCATTAGAAGTCGTGTGTCTTGAGCTAAGTCTTTCTCTCCTATGCATGTCACTCATGCAGTTCCACATCCCTCATTTTTAAACCTTTATAATGGCCTTCGTTTAACCTCTTGCCCCTGGAATTTAGGACACATTGCTGTGTGGTCCCCCAGCCTACCAGTTTCCACATTGTTTGGGGAGCTTGTTAATAATATACATCCTTGGGGGCCTCACGGTAGCAGGTTAAGTACACATGGTGCGAAGCACAAGGACCAGCACAAAGATCCCTGTTCGAGCTCCCGGCTCCCCACCTTCAGGGGCGTCACTTCACAAGTGGTGAAGCAGGTCTGCAGGTATCTATCTTTCTCTCCCTCTCTCTGTCTTCCCTTCCTCTCTCGATTTCTCTCTGTCCTATCCAACGGCAATGACAGCAATAACAATAATAATAACAAGGGCAACAAAAGGGAAAAAATAGCCTCCAGGAGCAGTGGATTTGTAGTGCAGGCACAGAGCCCCTGTACTAACCCATGAGGCAAAATAACAACAATAATAATAATGTACACCCTCAGGTCGGAGAGAGAGAGCGTGCTCACACTGGGTAGGCCATGTGTATAACCCAGGTTCTAACCCTGGCACCACACTGGATGTACTTTGACAGCAGAGGAAGCTCCTGTGCTATGCCAGTGGGCAGGAAGAGATCACAGGGGTGCTTTCCCAGTTGCCTGTGGCCCTAAAGGCCTGGGAGGGGAGGCCCTGCCTGGTTTGCCTCTAGGCTCCTCTCCTTACTTCCCTGGAGGGAGAAGGGTGGTATCCCTGGCCAGGTCTCCATGAAAAGATTTCCACTTAAAAAGCTGGTTGTTGCCCAAAATAGACATACTGGTCAGGCCTGTTGTGTGCCATTCTTCTTCTAGCATTTGCCCTTCTTCCGTAGCCAGTCAACAGCGTCAGGTTGAGCCTGATGTAAAGTTTCAAGACCTCCTTTGAATCTGGAGAGGTGGCAGTCGTTGACTATGTGGGTCATAGTCTGTCTGGAGCCGCAGGGGCAGTTCGGGTCGTCTCTGGCTCCCCAGCGATGGAACATAGCGGCGCACCGGCCATGGCGGTTGTGTGCCATGAGAGGGTACGCTGCTTCGATCCCAGAGCGGCTTTGTCTTCACATCTTGTAAGAGATTCATTCAGAAAAGTGGGCTCTTGATGGACAGGAAGATGATTCCAGAGGTGCCTCTGGGCTTCTCATAGGCCAGTGGTCTTTTCTGAGGGGCTCCCGCTGCGTTCTCTGCGGGGAAGTCAGTACCTTCAGCTAGCCATGCCCTGCAAACAGTAAGTGTCTCTCTGCTTGGGCCTCAAAATCTTTGAAATGTCTGTGCCTGGAAAGAGGCAGGACTGTCCTCCAAGTCTGTTCCATTTCTGGTTTCTTGGTCTGTAATTTATGGGGCAAGCCAGTCTTGTCCTTTATCTCTATCTGAAAGATAAAATCTTCTGAGAATGAAATTACACAGGTAGAAGACCTGGCAGCAAGAAATAAAAAAAAAAATTTTTTTTTGGCCTAAGGGTTATTGCTAAGGCTCGCCGCCTGCACTATGAATCCACTTCTCCTGGCGGCCATTTTTTTCCATTGTTGTTGCTGTTATTGTGACTGTTGTGGCTGCTGGATAAGCCAGAGAGAAATTGAGAAAGGAGAGGGGGACAGAGAGAGGGTGAGAAAGCTAGACACCTGCAGACCTGCTTCACCGCTTGTGAAGTGACCTCCAACCCCCATGTAGGTGGGTAACAGGAGACTCAAACCCAGATCTTTGTGTGGATCCTTGCTCATAGTGCTATGTGCACTTAACCAAGTATGCCACTTCCCAGCCCCCTAGTAGTCTCTTTCTCTTTCAAGGGGCCAGAACATTCTTGGGTTCAAGTCCCAGCACCGTCTGGGTGCATCATGGAACCAGGGGAGACTCTATGGCTGGTGGAGTGGTGCTGTGACGATGCCTATCCCTGAGAAGAGTTGGTTCTCTGTCTTGCTCTTTCTGAATCTAAAAACATCAAAAAGATTGCAAAAGGTGGCCCAGGAACAGCAGATTCACGTATGTGTAAGGCCCTGGTGCCACAAAAATGAATGAATGAATCACAGTGAAAGTAATAGAAGTCGTTATCGGGGTGGTGAGGAACCCGCTGGAGTTCCCAGACTTCTGTGCACAAGGACCAGGGTTGGAGCCCTGTTCATTCCCCACCTGTATGGGGAGGAGAGGTAAGGCAGGTCTGCGGGGATCTCTCTACTCTCCATGTCTCTATCTCACCCCTTCCTCTCAATTTCTCATTGAACTTTAAAGTCAGAGAGAAATAACAAATGGGAGGTTGATAGGTGGTGGGAGGGGGGTGAGCCAGCAGCATCCCTGGGTTCCTAGTGCTGGCACAGAGCCTCATCAGTCCACCTAGTGGTATCCAAACTAGAAAAGGGGGCTGGGGTAGATACCAAAATGATAATGCAAAGACTCATGCCTTAGGCTCAGAAGTGCCAGGTTCAATGCCCTGCCCTACCAGAAGCCAGCTAGAACCTGTTATCACCTGCTATGGATGGACCACAGAGCTACTGTCTTGCAGTCTGACAGAAAGTGGTGCTTAAGGATCCAGTGAGCCAGGTGCTGTCCTAAGCATTAGAGGAAGATTAATTCCAGGCATCCCATTCATCCTAGACACAGATGTGTATTTTGTGGTCATTTCTACATCATCCTTCACTTAGGAAGACATTTGACCCAGCGCAGGACGCTGTGATCATTCCCTCTGCCACTGCTCTCACAGCAGAGGTTGTTCTGACAGTATTCTCGTAGGGGCCATGTTGTTCTCTTTCCCCCCTTTATTGGGGAGTTAATGATTTACGGTACAGTTACTGACAACAGAGGTACAATCTCTCATCTTCCCACAATGGGTGCCTGCGAGACACTCTCTCTCCCAGCCTGGGTCCTTTCCCACCATCATGCACTGCCCCCTACCCCCCGCTCTGAGCTCCTCTACTGTATCCCACCCCCTTCTCCCCCAGAGTCCTTTGCTTTGTTGCAATACACCATACTCAGTCTAAGTCTCACCTTGTGCTTTCCCATATTGCCTTGCTTCTTCTTCAATGTTTTATGTTATTTAAGAGATTTTAAAATATTTATTTATTTATTCCCTTTTGTTGCCCTATGTTGTTTGACTGTTGTAGCTATTATTGATATCATTGTTGTTGGAGATAGGACAGAGAGAAATGGAGAGAGGAGGGGAAGACAGAGGGGGGAGAGAAAGATAGACACCTGCAGACCTGCTTCACTGCCTGTGAAACGACTCCCCTGCAGGTGGGGAGCCGGGGGCTCAAACCGGGATCCTTACGCCGGTCATTGCGCTTTACACCACCTGCGCTTAACCCACTGCACTACCGCCCAACTCCCTGTTTTATTTTATTTTAATGAGAAAGAGAGACACACACACAGATAAAACAGAGTACTGCTCAGTTCTGGCTATGGTGGTGCTGGGGATTGAGTCTGGGACCTTGGAGCCTCTGGCATGAAAGTCGTTTTTGCAGAACTATTATGCTGACTCCCCAGGCCTGCCCTTGCTTTGGATTTTTAAAATAAAAATATGTATCTATACTTATTTCAGAGAGTTGGAGAGAAGTCAAAAGAGAAGGTGGAGATGGAGAGGGAGAGAGAGAGACCTGCAGCCCTGCTTCATCACTCATGAATCTTCCCCCTTGCAGATGGGGACAAGAGGCTTGGAGCCGTGGTATCATGTGCGATTAGCCATTTTTCAGCCCTCCTGTCCTTGCTTCCTCCATGCTGCCATTTTTGGCCCCAACCAAAGAGACCTGGGGTCCCCAGGTGCAAGCCCAGTGTGTGACACTTGTCCTCTGTGTGTTTTAGGATCAGGGGCCCCGAGAAGGAGGAAAAGCTGCGACAGGCAGTGACACGGGTGCTCAAGTGTGACGTGACGCAGAGCCGGCCCCTGGGTGCCGCGCTGCTGCCCCCCGCCGACTGTCTGCTCAGCACGCTGTGCCTGGACGCCGCCTGCCCAGACCTGCCCTCCTACCGTGAAGCCCTACACAATCTGGGCGGCCTGCTCAAGCCAGGCGGCTTCCTGGTCATCCTGGATGCCCTGAAGAGCAGTTACTACATGATCGGGGAGCAGAGGTTCTCCAGCCTGTGCCTGGGCCGGGAGGCCATCGAGGCCGCTGTGAGGGAGGCAGGCTTTGCCATAGAACAATTTGAGGTGATCTCACAGAGCTACCCCTCCGGCATGGCAGACAATGAGGGCCTTTTCTCTTTGGTGGGGCGTAAGCTGGACACCTCTGGCAATTAAAGCAGTTCCTCTCGCCTTGCTCAGTGTATGTGCATCCTTGGCTCTAAGCACCACAGTCCCAGCAGCTGGGAGAGGCTGGTGGCCGGTGCCCACCGGCTCCCCCAGGACCGTGCCCAGGAAAACCACATGTGGGTCACCTGCCTCTCTGCCAGAGAAAGCCAAATGTGTCTCACCGGCTTGGCTCGGTTTTGTTTGCTTTCACCAGAGCTCTGTTCATCTCTGGCTTAGAGTGGTGCTGGGAATTGAACCTGGGACTTTGGAGCCTCAGGCATTATCTTTGTATAACTTATACTATCTCCCCAACCCCGTCTCCCCAGCTTCTGCAAGAAGGGAAAGGCTGTTTCTTGCACTTTGGATGACAGTGAAGGCAGGAGCAGTGCTCAAATCTTGTTTCCTTCCTGTCCCTTCACTTCAAGAAGAAGTGGGGGATCCAGGAGATGGGCATCTTGAGCCCGTCAGGTCACTGGCTCCTGGCCTCTGCGGTCACACTGTGCTTGCTCTGAATTTCCCTTGAAAACAAAGCTTGTAGCAGATTGGAAACTCTGCTGTTTGCCCTGAAGACAAAGGGCAAGTAAGAGCCAGTCAGTGGGGAGGTGGGGGGAGTGAAAGGCCAGTAAATTTCTGCTTAATATCCAGAATTTGCAAATTCAGTTTCAACATTTTCACTGTTGCTTGCAAAATAGTTTCTGTGAATATAAAGTACTGAAAAGGATGTTTTTTTTTTCTTTTTTTGCCTCTAGGGTTATCCTGGGGCACAGTGCCTGCATGATAACTGCATTATTCCCAGTGGCCATGTTTTCTTTCTTTCTTTCTTTCTTTCTTTTTAATAATAGAAACAGAAGTCAAGAGGGAAAAGAAAAACACCCAAAGCACTGCAGGTGAGGGCCAGGGGCTTGAACCCATGTCCTCATGTGTAGTAATATGTGCATCATACTGGGTGTGTTAGCGCCCGATCTCCTGAAAGGTGACCTTTTGACTAACCCAGTTCATCCATTTCAGATCTCTGGAGTCATGTCAGTAGACCTGTCCCTTGGAGGTTATTGACTTCCTTAAGCCACTGGCTTTATACTCTGTACTTTGCATTAGGCACTGATACTCTCAGAACCAAAGGTGAACTGGCATGTCAGGCTTCTTTGCCTGGGATTATAAAAGACCTTATCTTTACTTTTCATTTTTTTTACCTCCCCCCCCCCAGGGTTATCACTGGGGCTCAGTGCCAGCACTATGAATCTACCATTCCCGGAGGCCTCTTTCTCCTATTTTTTTTCATAGGACAGAGAGAAGTGGAAAAGGGCAGGGGGAAGTAGGAAGGGATAGAGAAAGATAGACATCTGCAGACCTGCTTCACCTCTTGTGAAGCGTCCCCCCTGCAGGTGGGAAGCAGGGGCTTGAACCCAGATCCTTGCATGGGTCCTACTACTATGTGCACTTAACTGGATGCACCACTGTCTGGTCCCTCGTCTTTTCTTTTTAAACTTGTATTTGCATTGGTTTTGCTTCCTGATTGTCCTCTGATTGTTATTTCTGGTCAGCTGCCTCTTCTGGGTTAGGATCAGTCTGCTGCTTTGTTTTTTTTTTTTTTTTTTTTTGCCTCCAGGTATCCTCAGTGCCTGCACCACGAATCCCCTGCTCCTACAGGCTATTTTTTCTTTTTTGTTGCCCTTGTTGTTTTATCGTTGTTGCGGTTATTATTATTGTTGTTATAGTTGTTGGATAGGATAGAGAGAGATGGAGAGAGGAGGGGAAGACAGAGAGAGGGAGAGAGAGAGATAGACAACTGCAGACCTGCTTCACCGCCTGTGAATCGACTCCCCTGTAGGTGGGGACTCAGGGTCTTGAACTGGGATCCTTATGCCAGTCTACGTATGCTTAATCCACTGCGCTACCGCCGACTCCCCAGTCTGCTGCTTTTTAAGGAAGGCTCCCCTTAGTGTGGCAGGGAGAGCTCATGCATCTATGGCAGGGTTAATCCTGAGCTCTGCATGGCCACGCTCAGGGACCAGAGAATCTATACCCAAACCCTTTGGTTCCTTCACATCACAACACGACATTCTAACTCAGTTGCAGTTTCTGGAGATTATATGCTGACTAAGACAAAAGGAAACTCACAGGCTAGTCTAGGCTAGATGGGGAAAGTCAAAGCATGAAGGGATCTGTGCCTCTCCACCAGCCCCCATGTGTGTGTGTGTGTGCGCGTGTGTGCGCACGCACACACACACATACACACACACACGGCACTGTCTCACCGTCTATCCCATCACAAGGGGCTACCTGCAGCGACTCCCCAGAAATCCCAAGTTCTCAACCACCATTGAGGTCACTAAGAAGGTCTAAGTCTGGGGACACAGAGCTCTGTCCAACATTCTGTAGCCACCTGACAACCCAGAACAAAGGTCCTGGCTTCTGGGGAAAAAATCTGCATTTGCTGATCATCCCAACCAGTGCTTACATCTGTATAACCACTGACAAAAATGCAAAGATTCGGGTGGAGAAGATACCACACTGGTTGTGTAAAAATAATGTTGTGTAGGGAGTCAGGCGGTAGTGCAGCAGGTTAAGCCAGTTGGCGCCAAGTGCAAGGACAGATGGAAGGATTCTGGTTCGAGCCCCTGGCTCCCCTCCTGCAAGGGAGTCACTTCACAAGCGGTGAAGCAGGTCTGCAGGTGTCTGTCTTTCTCTCCCCCTCTCTGTCTTCCCCTCCTCTCTCTACTTCTCTTTGTCCTATCCAACAACAGCTATGACAACAATAACAACTACAACAAGCACAACAACAAGGGCAACAAAATGGAAAAAATAGCCTCTAGGAGCAGTGGCTTCGTAGTGCAGGCAGCGAGCCCCAGCAATAACCCTGGAGGCAATAAATAAATAAATAAATAAATAAATAAATAAACAAACACTTTTTATGAGCTGAGCAGTGCTCTGGTGTTTCTCCCTCCAACCCAGCACCTCTGTATCTTTTTCTCTGTATCTCATTAAAATTAATTAATTAAAGAGACCGCCCCCAAAAACATACCCTGTTCTGGGGCTGGCAGAATTCCCTCATCTGGGCAGTGCACCTGCTCCAGTGCTGTGGGGTCTTTCCTCTCTATGGTTCTATCTCTCTCTCTGTCTGAAGCAAGTCAACCTGGAGTGGTCAAAGCTCAGTGAGGGCTAAAAGAACAATTCAAAAGGGTCGGCTCTGGGAGTTTCTATTTGTGGGAGACAGAGTAAGGAGAGAGAAAAGGAAACTGATCAAGAAATAGATACTTGCTGACAGTGAGGCGAGCTAGGAAGGAAATCATTGGATAATGGGACAGAGACTCCCTGCTAGCTGAGTAACGGCGGATTAAGCAACACTGGTTGATTTGTCTGTCTTATAAGAAATCCACAGTGAGGCATTTCCAAGAGGGGTGGTGTTGGACCATCCCCATCAAGCAGCCAGGCGGCCTCCAAATGGAAGGGTTGGGTGGTGGTGCACCTGGCTGGCACACATATTACCATGCACAAGGTCCAGGGTTCAAACCCCTGCTTCTTAGCTGCAGGGGCAAGCTTTATGAGCAGTGAAACAGTGCTGCAAGTATCTCTCTTTCCCTCTTCCCCTCTCCATTTCTCTCTGTCAGAAGAAGAGGAGGAGGAGAGAGAAGACGAGGAAGAGGAAGAAGAGGAGGAAGATGGAGACTGAGCCCCAGTGATAAACCCTAGTGGTAAAAATAATCTGTTGGGCTCCATGGAATCATGGAGGTGTGGGACCCCAGCTATAACCCTGGTGGAAATAAAAATAATTAGTAAAGAATATTCTGGGAGCCAGGCAGTGGTGCAGTGGGTTAAGCGCACATGGTGCAAAGCGTACGGACCGGCATAAGGATCCCGGTTCAGGCCCCCGGCTCCCCAGCTGCAGGGGAGTCACGTTACAGGCAGTGAAGCAGGTCTGCAGGTGTCTGTCTTTCTCTCCCCCTCTCTGACTTTCCCTCCTCTCTCCATTTCTCTCTGTCTTATCCAACAACAATGACAGCAATAACAACAACAACAATAAACAACAAGGGCAAGAAAAGGGAAAAATGGCCTCCAGGAGCAGTGGATTCTAGTGCAGGCACCAAGCCCCAGCGATAACCCTGGAGGCAAAAAAAAAACAAAACAAAAAAACCCCACTATTCTTAGGGAACAGGGGACCGGCAAAGAGCTCATCAGTAAGCTCAGGACTTGCATGCCTGAAGCCCCAAGCTAAGTCCCCGCCATGGCATGTGCCTG